>NC_090290.1:24407752-25032752 GCF_037392515.1 Haliotis asinina
AGATAGTAATGGATGGCCAGTAGGACGAGATAGTGATGAATGACTAGTTGGACAAGGTAGTAATGTGACTGATCTGGACAATGTAGACCTTCCTGTGCCTCATATGGCAACATGTTTTGAATATTCCCTATGGAGTTAGCATGACATTCAGTTGACAAGGATCCTTAAGTTTATTAATACACTGCCCTGACCTTTCAATTGAATATAATTCATTATAGATGGGATTTATTCATAGAGCAGCATATGTGGAGCAATTAAATACGCTCTACATATTCATGACCAATAATTTTGATATACAGACATCATTGTTGACATCAGTTTGATGATAAAAGTGATGATGGTGGTACGTATAATGATAATGATGCACAGTACTAGTGTCAGTATGATGATAATGATGCACAGTACTGGTGTCAGTATGATGATAATGATGCACAGTACGAGTATCAGTATGATGATAATGATGCACAGTACTGGTGTCAGTATGATGATAATGATGCACAGTACTAGTGTCAGTATGATGATAATGATGCACAGTACTGGTGTCAGTATGATGATAATGATGCACAGTACTAGTGTCAGTATGATGATAATGATGCACAGTACTGGTGTCAGTATGATGATAATGATGCACAGTACTGGTGTCAGTATGATGATAATGATGCACAGTACTGGTGTCAGTATGATGATAATGATGCACAGTACTAGTGTCAGTATGATGATAATGATGCACAGTACTGGTGTCAGTATGATGATAATGATGCACAGTACTAGTGTCAGTATGGTGATAATGATGCACAGTACTAGTGTCAGTCTAATGTTGACTGTGGTTATTCCTGAACATGTACACCAGGCAGTTTCCTACATTTTCAGTGTGGGTGGTAAGTAAATTATTACATCTGTGTCTCCTACAGATCTTATGGAATGTATGTCAGATGTTATGTATAGTAACTGCAAATTACAGGATTTGGATATTTGTCTTTTTGCTTGTTTCAGTATTACACAGGCAGAAATAGACAGCACCAAAAGATCCACCCACAAAAATGCATAATATGACCTAATCAGCACTCTGTTTTTAATAAAAAAATACCTTGACTCACTCTTTGTCACTTTCTATTGAGCAAGTTGTAAATAAACCTTCTCATGAACCGAACCTTACTATACGTTGAGTTGGATGCCCAAATCATTGAACCTCCTGATTGATTGTTGATTTTTGAAATTAATTAGAAACACCAGTATTAACAACGGCTGTCAGATATGTGCATACCAGAGAGGTACCTGACTGGTTTCTCTCAGCAGTGAAGTGGTTGTGTTACAGTTGTTTGAATGCACAATCAGTCAACAGTTTGGGCACAATCAGTCAACAGTTAGTGCACAATCAGTGAATAATATTACAATATGAGTCCCTCACTCACCCAGTGTTATGGTAAATAGAGATATGTGGTAACAAATATTCAATTATGTAATATGTAGCAACAAAAATGTTGGTAGTGTACCATGAAAAATATCAGGTATTTACAGGTGTAAGGTGGGAAATGTTAGGTATTTACAGGTGTACAATGAGAAATGTCAGGTATTTACAGGTGTAAGGTGTGAAAATGTTAGGTATTTACAGGTGTACAATGAGAAATGTCAGGTATTTACAGGTGTAAGGTGTGAAAATGTTAGGTATTTACAGGTGTACAATGATAAATGTCAGGTATTTACAGGTGTAAGGTGTGAAAATGTTAGGTATTTACAGGTGTACAATGATAAATGTCAGGTATTTACAGGTGTAAGGTGTGAAAATGTTAGGTATTTACAGGTGTACAATGATAAATGTCAGGTATTTACAGGTGTAAGGTGTGAAAATGTTAGGTATTTACAGGTGTACAATGAGAAATGTCAGGTATTTACAGGTGTAAGGTGGGAAATGTCCGGTACTGATAGGTGTACAGTAGGAAATGCCAGGTATTTACAGGTGTAAGGTGGGAAATGTCAGGTACTGATAGGTGTACAGTAGGAAATGTCAGGTATTTACAGGTGTAAGGTGGGAAATGTCCGGTACTGATAGGTGTACAATGAGAAATGTCAGGTATTTACAGGTGTAAGGTGGGAAGTGTCAGGTACTGATAGGTCTCAGTAGGAAATGTCAGGTATTTACAGGTGTAAGGTGGGAAATGTCAGGTACTGATAGGTGTACAGTAGGAAATGTCAGGTATTTACAGGTGTAAGGTGGGAAATGTCAGGTACTGATAGGTGTACAGTAGGAAATGTCAGGTATTTACAGGTGTAAGGTGGGAAATGTCAGGTACTGATAGGTGTACAGTAGGAAATGTCAGGTGTACAGTTAGATATGTCAGGTATTGACATGTGTAAAATGAGAAAGGTCAGGTATCTCCAGGTGTACAGTGAGAAATATCAGGTATTTCCAGGTGTACAGTGAGAAATGTCAGGTATTGACTGGTGTTCAGTGAGAAATGTCAGGTATTGACAGGTGTACAGTTGTTCATATTGTACTTCCAGATGTTCAGATGTCGCGGACAAGCTTCTACTGTGGTGTGGTGGACAGACTCAGGAATGGAGTCTGTACAACTCAGCCGGACCTTACCTGATCAAACTTTATCCCCAGATAGAGGCACAAACAATTGTCGTCAACTCGGCCGTGTCGCTGGACGCCGTACTAGAAATTGCTCGATATATCAACTTTACGCAAGGTAAGGCTAAAACAAACTGGTCATGGTTTTCAGGTACTTCACCCATCCTCATGCTGTTGATCACTGGATTGTATGGTCCATATATCATTATTTACAGACTGCTGCCAGGTAGCTGGAATATTGCTGAATGTGGCCAAACTCACTGACTTTCTCCCCTCCCCATATCAGTTTTTGTCTTACCTTCATGTAAAATATGTTTATTTTCATGTCAACCATCTCAAGAGGTTGGGAAAAATATTACCTGCTCTGCCACGGTAACTGCCAAACTCTCCACTGAGAAGCTGAATCACTAACAATCTTATGACGTCATAATACAACGCATGCAGTGCCCAGAGTTTGAAAACCATTTGATTAGCTGTTGTATAATTCACTATGTATTTCACTGACCTGTGCTGCTTTATTGCAACTATTTTATACCTTGAATCATTTGCACACTCAATTGAAAGGTAATAAATCATCTTTATAGCAGTTTTATCATGTCAGAATATGTTTCACTGATTTTAAAAATCTAGTCGAGAGGCAGACGCCATTTTGTTTACTATGACTACGTCATATAGTCAGTAGACATCTTCCAAATAAGATGAGATTTTATTTTGTACAGTTAGCATGACAGTAAGATAAATATGCTGTATGCTTCTCTTGAGGGTAATGCGGAGTGATGTACACTTTGAAGCATTGCCATAAATTGCCTGCTGGCTCGGGTAAGACCGCTACAAAGAGGCATACATCAGACTATATTACCCCAGTGAGAAGCATACAACTTGTAGTGTGATAGCATATCATAGGGGAACCATACTAAAGATATAGTGCAGCAACTATCATGCTTGGGATGCATCTAAGTGTCTTAGAGCTGATACTATAGTAAAACTGTGAGTGGGTTGTCTGTCCTGCTGATCCCATCATCATAATTCTATATAAGAAAAGGAGGTTTGTCTTGTTTCTTTGATCATCATAATTTTGTGTTAGAGTATGGGCATAACACTTCTCTTGGCACAGCGATTATCTGCGAAAGAGTATGGTGTGACTTTTGTCTTGGTCTGATGATGGTCATAATTCTGTGAAAAAGTATGGGTGTGATGTTTGTCTTGGCCCTGCCATGATACTGCCATTTTTACATTTAGCTTTCAGAGAGTGAGGTTATTTACAGCCTCGCTCGCTCGCTCACTCACTCACTCACTCACTCACTCACTCACTCACTCACTCACTCACTCACTCACTCACTCACTCACTCACTCACTCATACATTCATGCACTCACGCATGTCAGGCCATGCCACACCACGCCACTCTAGACCCTGTGAAATTTTCTGTTCAAGCACCATTGACTTAAAGTTCTATTACAGCACATTGTCAGGATATAATGGCACCATATCTGGCACGAATGACAACTTCCACTTGGATCCAAAATTTTGGACATAGACAAGTGATCAGAACACTACAGTCATCGTACACTGTAGGAGTGGGGACCTTCATAACACCACAATGACTTTATAAAATGCGCTTTCAGTGACAAGATGGCAGAAAATCAGCACTAGTCACTCATCTTTGATCAAAGTTTGTGTAGCTACATGACATACACAAAGAGCAATGTGAGTTGAAAGTGGAACACTCACTGCCGGCTGTTTAAAACTTCAAAGTCTTCTGTATGACATAAACATTCACTTCTTGGAATACTGGGATTGTCTTCTTGCTCTTTGACGAATCAGTGTTTTGACATTTCCCACAGGTCTTTATCACATTGAATTTGTTTGGTGAAACATCATTACAGATGTAATATATTTCACTTGGAGTTTGTCCTGACTCAAATACCTTTGCAGACTGTTAATCCCATGCATTCTGGTGTCCATTGTGTTTCCGTTTGTAGTACTGATTGAAATGACAGCAAGTGTTCTTTATATCAGCACATATTGTTAGTGATTATCTCCCTTTGGTAGCCGCAACAAAAATCGCCATCGTCTTAGTGTCATCTTGTCGAGATCACTTGTCACTTCACAGACGGTCGAGGTCGCTAATTCCATCACTCGGGCTAAAAACCACCGCTAGGTCTCAAACGCCCTCAACATGTTTTGAATTAAAGCGTGCTTTGGTCGTAATAGCAGCCATTGTTGCAGTGACATGCTCAATTTAGATTGTGATTAATGACTACTTAATACGAAAGTGTGACGTCCTATTCAGGCCAGTCCTTTGCTTCGTTTCCGCCGGGCTTGTTCATCAAACCTAATTCTTCAGTCCTTTTTCCACTGATTTGGCAAATCGGGTAATAATGGTATAATTGCCTTTTACTGACAAGCCATGAAACAGATTCAGGTGAGAATTTAATGGAGTGCGAAAGGTAGGTTTTTGTGATTGGGTAGAAACCGGCATGTTTTCATTAAGAAGGTTACGGATGAATTCTTGTTAAATGATGTGAACACTGTAAGTTAAACATGTTCTATTCACAGACTGGGCCTCGGGCTAGTATTTGACAATTATTGAAGGAATTTTGTTCCCATTAGACGATATGGATGTACTGGTGGACATTAATGATACCACTGCTTAAGGTGTGTTAAGAGTTGGTATCGGGATGTTGAAGATAATGGAGTAGTCTGACATTACCATCTAGGTGCTGGTAGGTGTTTAAATGCTATTTTATTGTACATTTATTTTGTGAATTGTCATTTTGCTGAAGATTTTAGTGCCAGTGTATTTGAAAATATTCAAATTGAAAAAGAAAAAGAAAGAAAAAAGTTAACAGAAAATGATACAGTATTGTACAAGCTATAATTTACTCAAGGAATGCTTAATGAATATTGTTGATGGTGAAGATCAAGCTTTTACTTGAATGTATGTGATATTTTGTGGATAACTTTTGTGATTAAGCAGAGTATTTTCTATTGCATTTGCAACTTCTTAGCCCTTATACATACAGGGCTGATGATAAAGTTTGGTTTTGTGTTGATGATGGTCAGCAACGTGAGCGTGATGTAGAAGGGTATGTCACTTTCATCCCACATAGGCGCAGGATATTATTAGGTCAAATACGGTATTGATGAAAACTGTTGGGTTGACTCAGTCAGCACATCCTTGATATAGGTATGAGCATATGTACTGAAATGTGCCGACATTGAAATATAAGTGACATTAAAAAACTGTTGACAATGAAATAATAGTGACTTTAAAATAATGCTGGCACTGAAATATCACTGGTATTGAAACAATATTGGCATGCAAATAATGCTGACATTGAAATAATATTCGCATTAAAATAATGCTGACACTGAAATCCATGTCCACTCCAGAAGGCCATTTCAAGTTTTTGCAAGGTTTTCTAATTGACAGAAAATGCTTGCATTTCCTTTTTCGCTGTGTAACATTTCATATGTATATATGGATATATTTCTGTTCTTTATTTTGAAGTTCCTTGAGGTCTTTTTTGTGGTGGTTCATTCAAACTTTAAAAAAATTGCAAGTGCATTGTGCTTAAATGATTTTGTAACATGGAGATCAGTTGTGTGCAAGTTCATAGAACAATCAGATCCTGTTTAAGAATTTACATTACTTTAAACTTGCAGTAAATTCTTTGCAAGGCCATGTGTTTTGTATAAGCTGGTTTACAAACATTTGACCAACTTTCTTTAGAAGAATCAATGCTGCCACTAGTGAATGAAAAACACCAAGGTCACACAATCACAGAAGTATTATTGTAAAATAATTCGAAAAATATAAGTAAGTGCATCGTTTTGATAGAATAAATATTATTGGAATTATTATTCAGCATTTCCTATGTACAGCAGTAAAAATACACTTGATAGAATACAGTGAAATATTTTCATAAAAATATCACGTGAAGAGAACTTTGTTACTTGCACCTGTGTAACCCAGTACTTCAAAGTGCAACCTAGGTACGTTTTTATGTTGTACGAGGTGTAAGTCAGTGAGAAATAATAAGGAGAAATAAATCAACAATAAATCTACATTATAAACACTAAAATGCCAGGTCATTTTTCTTCTAAACTTTAGCTATTCATTAATATGTCTCACATATGACAGCACCTGTACACATGGATCAGCTGCGGCTCTGTGTTGCTATGGTTTCATGGGTACTACATTACTGAAGTATGCATATGTGCAGTGATGTTTTAACACACTATGTTGCCATTTGGCTGGTGTGACTAGATGTTTATGTTAGGTTGCACCAGGTGCAAGTATTTTAACATCTCTTGAATTGAGCCCTATGGCAGGCATGAGTTACTAAACATCAGTTCTAACCCAGGTCTTCACAGGTCTTTTTTAACAGAGACAAATTAAAGTTTTCACAACTTTTTTACTACTGTATTAGACATTACTGTGCACTCAATGTAGCTGAAGATTTTTAAAGAAATGTAAATAATTCTGGAGTATATTGAAACCTGAACTATATTTTAGTCTGATAAAGGATGAAAATATAGAAAGACTGATACAACTGAGATCAGGTTTGGTAATGTTGATGACGACTCAAGTGAGAAGACATTGATTTGTTTCTACATTTATGTCACTCCGTAATCCCAGAATACAAGATGAGTATTATTGTATTAATATGTGGTTGCTGTGATGATGTACAATGTCTCAAGGACCCATTCTGACATAATCCAGCATGATTACCACAGAGAGCCTAAGTCGGTATACAGTTCAGTATCACTCACTCACATAATGATTACAATAATATGTGATTGTTTGTATCAACTGAATATAAATTTGATTGGGCTAATTTTAGTTTTACAATTGAATTTTGATTTTTTAATTTTTCAATACAGTGGAATCTGTCAAAACTGGCATCTGTCCAATCCAGCAAGTTGTCATAAAGTCTCAGTCCCACAGTGGCTTGTACATTTATCATCAGCTCTACTATCCGGCATGCTGTCTAAACCGGATTATTGCTTCAGTCTCAAGGAGTACAGGTTTCGACAGCTTCCACTGTAAAGTGAAACTGAACTTAAATAATAATCTTACCACGACGTGTACACAAATATTTTAAAGACATCTTGACTTGAAAGCTGTACCCCACTGATTACTCTGTAGTATTATTCAAACCACTTAGACATGGAGGCATTCAGGAAATGTCATACGATAACAACCACTTTTGTTCAATTTGCAACTATCGTGTTTCTCGTTAATTCAACCCAACTGGAGACGGCTTGAAGAGTTAATAGAGCAACTGTTGTGTATGAGATATAAAATTGTTACAAAGACGTCCGTACAGAATAACTGTTGGACTGAGATGAAACGTGAAGCGGTGAGACATGAAGGGAGGGAGCTGCAGGTAGGAAAGAGCTGGGCCCATCTACATCTGTCAACGATCGTACCAGTAGTGAACTTGATGACACAGAAATGTGACTGAAATTGATTGTCAAATAACGAGCATGTGATCTTCTTAGTGTGATGGATGGCAAGGACTCCCCAAGTGGGAACGGCAGGCCAAACTCCGGTCACTGATGAGTGAGGAGTATGGTTTTACGCCTCTTTTAGCAATATCATGGCTAGGGACACCAGAAAAGGGCTTCACACATTGTACCAATGTGGGGAATCGAGCCCGGGTGTTTGGTATGGACAAGCTTTTACTGCTAGGCTACCCTACCGCCCCTATCACTGATGAGTTGGGTGGCTGTTATCTACCTGTGATAATGCGACTAATAATTTATAATACTACTAATGATAATTATAGGTAAATTATAGATTGTGAATATTCCACACAGTTTTTGTGAATCACTTAGAAGTATCACGGGCAAATTAGTTGTGTTGTTATTTTGTTTATTTATGTTTGTACAGTTTTGGTTTCATTGAAGTAGTGTAGTTTCTCTTCTTCAATCTGTAAGTTAGTTGTCATAGATTTTAAGAAAAACATATTTATTAGTGAATATGTTAGTTTGAAAATTATGTTGTATAAGCATTGTTTCAAGTGTATTGTGACGATTATGTTATTGTCCATCCTGTGTGGCATCAAACTAAATTCAATCTCGCTCGCTCACTCACTCACTCCCTCACTCACTCACTCAGGGTAGGACACAGAAACCAACATTATGTTTTCTACATATTTTCAGTGATCTTTCACCTGTCATTAAATGCTTGTCACTGAATCATTGTTTTCTCCAGGAACCACTAATTGCCTGGTCACCCTCCAAACTCCACCAGTGTGCCTGAACCCAAATGTTACTCTTTCCCATTGTTCCTGGCCATTTGCTGTTTTTGTAAAGCTGCACATATTGTATGTATTTTCAGAATCTGATGAAGAATGGCTTAGAAGCTACATGCTTGTTTGGAGAGTGGATGGCGAACAGTTTAGCGTCAATGTCACAGGATATGGACGCAAGGTTTCCTCTCGAAGAGTGTTCACCTTTACAAGAGCTGGCACAGTCCATGTTGGTAAGCTGGGGACACTCATGGGGCTCCAAACCGTGGGTCTCACAATGGTTATATGGGGGTATATTATGAGCATTCTGCTCACAATGCTTCAGATACAATTGCACAGAATGCAGTATTAGGCCTCACATTTTGCTGTCACTCTCACTGTCAGAAGATAGAGAAAATTATCTCAGGTTCATCTTATAGCATATTTGTGGTGAATATTTTTGTGTCTATGAACACCTCTCTCTTTCTTTCATGACCAAAAACAATTTAATGTCCAGCAAATCAATACACCTATCACACTGCCAAACGTATCTGCATAAATGGTTGAAGCATTTTGTCATTGATAGGGATTAATGCCTTGTTGAAAAACTGATGTTGTTCATAGAAACTGACACAGACACTGCCACAAGCACAGTGCCACTGCCACAGACGCAAACAACATACATTAGACAACAGTGGGAAGGACATACAGGCAACTGTCAAAATCATATTTTGTTTCATACTGTCTGTTCCCTGATTTGTTTGTAAACGTTAGTAAGCAAGCACTTTATCAAAATGTCATGAAATGTGTTTAAAAGCAGGGGCAGATTTCTTTTGATTTACCTTATCTGTGTGTTTGGATTTTTTGGATGAATAAATCTTCATTCTTAAAATTCAATCATTTTTCTATGAATTATCACTTAATCATCTATCAAACTGATAGTACTTCTTGTCCCAAATTTCTTTTCATTAATCCCACAGTGTACCAAACTTGGCACCATTTTAAGAACCAGTAATGTATATAGCTGGAAGCATGAGGCCACCCCCTCTTGGAGAGCCCGTCACCATGTGGCGACCACTTGCAGGAATCCATTGTGTTGCATGTATTTACACCGCGGTGCTCGGTGCAGGGGAAAGGCACACCCTCTGGCTCATATTGTTTCATTAACTTTATTTTTTTCAGGTGGTATTTATCCCTGGAGGTGTGGGATATGGCCGGTCCTTTTATAGGCAAACAATTGGTGCACCTCTTGTAATGTCAAAAACATGAACCACACTGTGTGCCCAACATAAAAAGAACAACTGGCGGTTGTGTCTATTTCCATGGTGACTCTTATGACCCTTATTTGATTCTCTGGTCCGATTCTCGCCACTTGTGTTTTATATGAGTGTTGTAAATTAGCATGTTGCCGACATATTGTTCTGCGTAAACAAAGAGACTTTTCAACGAGTTGTTGGTTCTGTTCGGTGTACTTTGCCTCTGCTGACAAATTGTCTGGACAGAGGTATTGACTGGTGTTCCTCCAAAATCAGATAGTGGTTAAAGACATGATCTGCAGTCCTTCAGCCGGGTACTGTCTTAAAGAGACTTGTAGTAAACCTTGATGTCACTAGGCGTTATTACAGTTTAGGGTTGCTGAGAATATTGGGGACAATTCCTAAATAGAATTCAATATTCAATATTCATAATTTGAAACAATAAACGTGCATTAGTGTTTTAACCAGGAGGACTTTTCTTTACTTAAAAATAATGAAGAGAAACTGATTGTCAACATTTTTATTGAGTTTTTTGTGCTGTCTTAAACTTCCATGAAGTTTTTTTCAATGAAATGCTTTTTATGAAATCATAATATGCATCCAGCTTTCATTAAATTTAACTACCTTTTGAAATCAGTGCCTATACCCCACATTTCTTCATGCCATAACCCTCATATTCTGAAGTCCTCTTTATTCTGGACAAATACTGTTTGAAAGGGCAGAATATGTATACACAGTACCAATACTTGCAAATCTGATGTAACTGGTTACTGACAACATCAGGGTCAGTCAAGGCTGAATTGGGTATCAAGTTTTTACATGATATGTAAGTGTGCATCCAGTACACACAAATCTGGAGAATGGAGGCAGCGAAACAATTCACTTCATCCAGAGGGTCACATGATATAATTCCTTGTATCCAATATACATCTATGGCCTTGTTAAGTATTCGGTTGTTTCTTTCATAGCTGTTACATGCATCATTTCACCCATCAGTCCACATGATAAATGATTTATTCCAGGCTCTGAACAAATTATGAAAACATACACTTCTCTACACTGTTACTCCACTGGACCCTGATATTGTGATTAAGGACCCATAAGACTACTAATTGAGATTCCTGCTACCCCATGTTTATGTGTGAAGGTAAAACCCTGTGTATATAGAGGAGAGACACAATTATTAGTTTTACACCAATACTTATACAAAGAATGAAATAGAGAAAACTAGCTTTAATTACCAACTATGCTTTTTCATTATAGAGCAAGATGGATATTTCATGAATCTTATCACAAAGTTCTGTATAACCACTTATACAATGATTCAGTTCAATGCATTGCTGAATGCATTGTCCATGAATAGACAAGTGATTTCAATTTGGAGGGTATTTGAATTCAAATCTCAACAATTCAACCAATCAAGTATCGTTCATGGATGCGAAAAACGTCAACGTCTATAAACATAAGAAGTTTCGTGATTGTGTGGAGAATGGGTATCGGAATGCCAGGAACAATAAACCACAATACATTGCAGGTGCCATCAAACTCCACTGGCGGCGGAAGTCCGACGTCAGTATCAGACATTTGTTGAACATATGAATTCTCCGATGTGAACAATAGCAACAACTGCAGATGCAGTCCCTAGAATTAGTTGACCTTTAGATGGAGTGTGATGGGCTACGAGGATTTGAAAATGATGAAGACAAAATATGGAGAATCACGATTTGAACATTTAAAATGTCTTATTACTATTTTTCAAATGTTGTTAAGGCGAAATCTGTCCTGGAAGTCCAGGAAGAATGTGAAGCCTTTGCTTAAAGGTTAAGAAAACCTCTAAAACTTGGTGTTTTTTATAAAAGACTTGTCAGGAAAGCATCATTTCAAGCCTGTTTCTGTTACTGCAGAAGGCGTACAAGCAGATACATGTGTTGGCCAGGATTAGGTAGTTGGGGTCCGTCATTGTAGGGTACCACCTTTTTCTGCTCTACTTGGAACTAGAACAGTCTGCTGATCAGGATTGCTAACTTTCGAATGTTCCCAGAATATTTGATTCTTTTTTCTGTTCACAATTCTGATTTATTTCCTAGGTTTACAGATATTTGGGGAAATGTTCTGAGTCCTTGAAAGCAAAAAGTTTAATTCTGCATGTGTTCATGTATGTTTAGTGATACTAAATCTTGTCTCATTCAGTCTATTGTAAAGTTTTAATCCTATGTAAGCAGGTCGTTTTACAAGAAAAAAATATTCTGTAGAAAAATGAAATGAGGTGATTTTCAGACTTTTTTTTATTATTATTGCTTTTTTTAATGTCAATGGAATGTTCATATCATTTAATACAATGCCTTGCCTTTTTACAAAAACATATTTCTCAGACCTGCATGGGTGATTTTAGAACACAAAAAATATTTAGTGTTTTTTGCTGTTGTGTGTCATAGTTAGTGTAACCATCTCCTAAGGAATATAGAATCCTGCCTGAAACATGCTCAACTCTCAACTAGAAACCAACCTACAACTAACTGCACTAACCTACAGTATATTTGGGGCATGCAAGGTTTGGGTACCAGCAGTATAAATTTGGATCCTCTCATTAATTTTAATAACAATTTTTTAATTTTTTTTTTCAAGTAATTCTTAGTTTATATTTGGTTCACTTATTTATGGTTTGAATTCAGTTTTAATGTCTCAAAGCACTTAGCCTGTCTTTTGATGATTCAGACACATTATGTACTGTTACTCACGTTTTGTCTGCCACACCCACAACTATAACTGGACATAGTTTTGAAAATACCTCCTGGTTTACATCAAAACTTTCCTTTCCAAATATACTGCTTCCTCATTTTGGAGAATGAGTCAGTTTTGTCAAATGGTGATTCACAACCTGTCTTAATCCTAGAACAGTGATATATTTGATGTTGACAAACCCATATAAGTAGTTGTTAGTCAAGCAGTAGTCAGTCTCGCTGGTGCACAACCTGCATACTCACTGCCAGAAGATGGAAAAGAGCATGTTTGATCAACATGTGGCTACACTGCTGTCAGCAACTCATGTTTCAACACTTGTTGAAGACTGATACTTTTGTCAACACGGTGCACTTTGACAATCAACAGTGTAATTGAACTGAAAAATGCTGTTAAAGATTTTGAAATAGTAAATAATTAAGAATGCATCTAATGAAGTATTTTCCTATGGAAACACAGTTTTGAAAACTCCAATTAAAGTTTCTGAAAAATGCATCAATGGTAATAATGATATTAATAACAGCACCAGCCACCTTACCCCCCTCGCTGCTGCTTTTTTTTATCTGTAAAATGATAGTACACCTAGAAATAACTCAACTGACATTTCACGGTGATTTGTTCCTAAATGTCACAATCCTAGCATTTGCAATTAACATTCATAGTAGTATTCATTTTAAGTTTTAATGTTGACTGTTTTTGATGGAATCTTCGTAAAACCATCAGTAGCTGGGGTGACTAAGTGCACTCATGTCAGCTGTATTGTACATAGAATAAGATCATTTCATGTGTTCAAATAGAAGAACATCTATCAAACTTTGAACCTTTGTCTGCCCTCAACAATCTTCAAAGAAGATATTTTAATGTGTATTTTTCCAACCCCAGTAGGAATCGTTATATGCAATCTCATAGAAAACAAGGAAGTTTACTATGCATAGAGAACAAGTGATTTGTTGTAAGATGCCTTAGTTGTGAAGCCGTGATATTGATGACAAGAATTTCACTACCTATCTTCACCTCCTTGAGAAGATCATCCTCTCAACAGAGATCACAGGTTGCAATTTCCCTACAAAGGTAAATTATCCATCATGGTGAGATATGTGAGATATTGTGATAGGCAACAAAGGCTGTTTGTTAGCCCATCTCTCTCTCTCTCTCTCTCCTCAGACAAGACTATTTGTTCAACCCTTCAGAAAGTATCGGGGTACATTGTGTTTTCTTTTGAAAGCAGCATCCTGTAGCCACCAGTTTCATGTTGAAGGTGCAGAAATAATATATAGAAGGCACACAAACATGTAATGTAATACCTGAGGATGGGAGATGTCACTTTCCATACACAGTCCAATGATGAGGCCATCCACAGATCTGTCTTTGTAGACATGACTGAATAATAACTTACCTTAGCTAGAAAACTCACCAGGAAAATCCGAAATGTTTGGCATTGACTGACAAGTTGAGGTGAGGTTTGTCACTTGAGGTAAAATATGAACAAGATTTGTTACATTTTAGTTTTGCCATTTTAGGGGTATTTTAGTTGCTCCAGTAATTACATTTCAGGGTAATTAAATGCTACAGCGGCTACAGTTTTAGGATGTTGGGTTACTACAGTCTCTACATATTGGGTTACTTTAATTGCTACCGCTGCTGCAGTTTTGGGGTGTTTGTTACTACAGTCTCTACATATTAGGGTATATTAATTGCTACAGCTGCTACAGTTTTTGGACGCTGAGTTGCTACAGTCTCTACATACTGGGGTATTTTAATTGCTGCTACTGCAACAGTTTTGGAGTGTTGAGTTACTACAGTCAATACATTTGGATTTATTTAAGTTGCTACAACTACTGCAGTTACTACAGTCAATACATGTTGGGTTTATTTAAGTTGCTACAACTACTGCAGTTACTACAGTCAATACATGTTGGGTTTATTTAAGTTGCTACAACTACTGCAGTTACTACAGTCAATACATGTTGGGTTTATTTAAGCTGCTACAACTACTGCAGTTACTACAGTCAATACATGTTGGGTTTATTTAAGTTGCTACAACTACTGCAGTTACTACAGTCAATACATGTTGGGTTTATTTAAGCTGCTACAACTACTGCAGTTACTACAGTCAATACATGCTGGGTTTATTTAAGTTGCTACAACTACTACAGTTACTACAGTCAATACATGTTGGGTTTATTTAAGTTGCTACAACTACTGCAGTTACTACAGTCAATACATGTTGGGTTTATTTAAGCTGCTACAACTACTGCAGTTACTACAGTCAATACATGTTGGGTTTATTTAAGTTGCTACAACTACTGCAGTTACTACAGTCAATACATGTTGGGTTTATTTAAGCTGCTACAACTACTGCAGTTAGTACAGTCAATACATGTTGGGTTTATTTAAGCTGCTACAACTACTGCAGTTACTACAGTCAATACATGTTGGGTTTATTTAAGTTGCTACAACTACTGCAGTTACTACAGCCAATACATGTTGGGTTTATTTCAGTTGCTACAACTACTACAGTTACTACAGTCAATACATGTTGGGTTTATTTAAGTTGCTACAACTACTGCAGTTACTACAGTCAATACATGTTGGGTTTATTTAAGTTGCTACAACTACTACAGTCAATACATGTTGGGTTTATTTAAGTTGCTACAACTACTGCAGTTACTACAGTCAATAGATGTTGAGTTTATTTAAGCTGCTACAACTACTGCAGCTACTACAGTCAATACATGCTGGGTTTATTTAAGTTGCTACAACTACTACAGTTACTACAGTCAATACATGTTGGATTTATTTAAGTTGCTATAACTGATAAAGTTTTAGGGTGTTTGACTTGCTACAATCTACATTTTAGGGTGATTGAGTTGCTACAGCTGTTTAAATATTCCTGACTGCCTTTTCATTGACATTTACTGACAGTTATGTAGTAACTTTATTAAACTGTAGCAGATGAAGTAGTATTCACCCTTGTTTGATGTAGTATAGTTGTTTTGACAACAGTTCAACGAAGTAGTTTGGAAGCAATACAGAAACAACAAGGAGAAAGTAGCCAGATTGTTTGATTTCCGCCACAGCTCAGCAACTAGATGAATCTCTCTGATCGATGATGGTATCAATGTCCCTTCACATCCCCAAGCTGGTCACTGTGATGGTTGGGCTGACAGTACTGCCTTTCATGTCAGCAGCTTCGGCCCATTTGCATACAGCACATTGCTGGCCGACATATCTGGCAGGTCACATACTGCTGAAACCATGGGGAGCCTGGTGTAAAGCTGGGGCTAGAAGGTGGTGAAGGTGCTTGTGTGTGTGAGATACAGGTTACAGGTGTAAATCAGGGGAAGAAGGTGGTGAAGGTGCTTGTGTGTATGAGATACAGGTTACAGGTGTAAGTCAGGGGAAGAAAGTGGTGATGGTGCTTGTGTGTGAGATATAGGTTACAGGTGTAAATCAGGGGAAGAAGGTGGTGAAGGTGCTTGTGTGTATGAGATACAGGTTACAGGTGTAAGTCAGGGGAAGGAAGTGGTGATGGTGCTTGTGTGTGAGATATAGGTTACAGGTGTAAGTCAGGGGAAGAAAGTGGTGAAGGTGCTTGTGTGTATGAGATACAGGTTACAGGTGTAAGTCAGGGGAAGAAAGTGGTGATGGTGCTTGTGTGTGAGATATAGGTTACAGGTGTAAATCAGGGGAAGAAGGTGGTGATGGTGCTTGTGTGTATGAGATACAGGTTACAGGTGTAAGTCAGGGGAAGGAAGTGGTGATGGTGCTTGTGTGTGAGATATAGGTTACAGGTGTAAGTCAGGGGAAGAAAGTGGTGAAGGTGCTTGTGTGTGTGATACAGGTTACAGGTGTAAGTCAGGGGAAGAAAGTGGTGATGGTGCTTGTGTGTGAGATATAGGTTACAGGTGTAAATCAGGGGAAGAAGGTGGTGAAGGTGCTTGTGTGTATGAGATACAGGTTACAGGTGTAAGTCAGGGGAAGAAAGTGGTGATGGTGCTTGTGTGTGAGAAATAGGTTACAGGTGTAAATCAGGGGAAGAAAGTGGTGATGGTGCTTGTGTGTGAGATATAGGTTACAGGTGTAAATCAGGGCTAGAAGGTGGGGAAGGTGCTTGTGTGTGAGATATAGGTTACAGGTGTAAATCAGGGGAAGAAAGTGGTGATGGTGCTTGTGTGTGTGTGATATACAGATTACAGGTGTAAGTCAGGGGAAGAAGGTGGTGAAGGTGCTTGTGTGTATGAGATACAGGTTACAGGTGTAAGTCAGGGGAAGGAAGTGGTGATGGTGCTTGTGTGTGAGATATAGGTTACAGGTGTAAATCAGGGGAAGAAAGTGGTGAAGGTGCTTGTGTGTGATATACAGATTACAGGTGTAAGTCAGGGGAAGAAAGTGGTGAAGGTGCTTGTGTGTGTGTGATATACAGATTACAGGTGTAAGTCAGGGGAAGAAAGTGGTGAAGGTGCTTGTGTGTGTGTGATATAGATTATAGGTGTAAGTCAGGGGAAGAAAGTGGTGATGGTGCTTGTGTGTGAGATATAGGTTACAGGTGTAAATCAGGGGAAGAAAGTGGTGAAGGTGCTTGTGTGTATGTGATACAGATTATAGGTGTAAATCAGGGGAAGAAAATGGTGATGGTGCTTGTGTGTGAGATATAGGTTACAGGTGTAAATCAGGGGAAGAAAGTGGTGAAGGTGCTTGTGTGTATGTGATACAGATTATAGGTGTAAGTCAGGGGAAGAAAGTGGTGAAGGTGCTAGTGTGTGTGTGATATACAGATTACAGGTGTAAGTCAGAGGAAGAAAGTGGTGAAGGTGCTTGTGTGTGTGTGATATACAGATTACAGGTGTAAGTCAGGGGAAGAAAGTGGTGAAGGTGCTTGTGTGTGTGTGATATACAGATTACAGGTGTAAGTCAGGGGAAGAAAGTGGTGAAGGTGCTTGTGTGTGATATACAGATTACAGGTGTAAGTCAGGGGAAGAAAGTGGTGAAGGTGCTTGTGTGTGTGTGATACAGATTACAGGTGTAAGTCAGGGGAAGAAAGTGGTGAAGGTGCTTGTGTGTGAGATACAGATTACATGTGTAAATCAGGGGAAGAAGGTGGTGAAGGTGCTTGTGTGTGTGTGATATACAGATTATAGGTGTAAGTCAGGGGAAGAAAGTGAGAAGGTGCTTGTGTGTGATATACAGATTACAGGTGTAAGTCAGGGGAAGAAGGTGGTGAAAGAGCTTGTGTGTGTGATACAGATTACAGGTGGCTGGTATATAGCGGGGTATAAAAACAGTGAGGACTAATATTATGGATAGACAACTTCTTTATTCTGTATTGCAAATGTTTCGACGTAGATGCTAATGTCATTGTCAAGCAAGTTGTTTTGATGCAGGGGAACAATCTTATACTTGGTGATAGCCACATTAAACATCATATACTCATTCACTAAAGAAAGTTCCACCTCAATATCCTTCGATACAGAACATCTGACCAACAGTAATTCATCTTCCTTGTCGCATATTTAATTGCTTCTTGTAGATAGACATCGATTGTTGGAAAGTAGTATATTTGATAGTTTCAGTCTGAAGGGATTAACACTCCTATGGATCTTAGCAACGCTATTGTCTTATGAGGAATTTTGATGTGAAATGTGGACACATAACAAAGGTTATGACCTGGGAACCACTGGACAGTAACACTGTTTGTGACCTGTCTCCATCCAGGAACTAAGTCTTTGTTCTTTTGATTATGAAGGAGCATGGGTTGCCCAGTCTTCTGTGATGACACTTTTTGATAGATTAGGGATTGGAACCCTGGGTTGTCCTCACGAAGTTGGGAAGGTTGGGTAGCCTAGTTGTGAAAGTGTTCAGTCATTAAGCCAAAGAATGGGGTTCAATTTCTGTCATACCCCTTTATAATAATGATGGAATAATTCTAGAAACAGCATAAAACTACATTCTCTTTTATGCTACCTCACCCGCCCACCCACCTTCCTGTGTTTAGTGACGCATACACATTGTAAGTTGTTCACTGGTCATGAGGGGGCTCCTTTTTCAAGGTTTGTTTATAACCAATGAACAACATATGTATCTTACTGAACACCTGAATATTAATTTTGAACTGTTTGAAGCACTTCTGTTGAATGCGAGGCGAATTGCCATTTTGCAGATGACACAAGGTAAACAGATTTAGAGTTATGTCCCATCCATCAATTTTCAATCGCAAAACATCGGTAACTTCCGTGCTTGATGCATCATTCAATGTTATTTGAGGTAAAAAAGTACTACCATGAAGCACCAGAAGAGTTCGGAATTCCCAGCAGTGTACCTTGAAAATAATACATTGTCTGTAAGTGGGGTACATTGAAAATAATAGAATAGCACTGTCAGAAAGCGACATTCATATGTGAGGTAAGATAATCCTTTTTATCCCCCTTTCATGTAATGTTTAATGACACATAGAAATTCCTTTTTATCCCCCTGTCATGTAATGTTTAATGACACATAGAAATTCCTTTTTATCCCCCTGTCATGTAATGTTTAGTGACACAATGACATTCCTTTTTATCCCCCTGTCATGTAATGTTTAGTGACACAATGACATTCCTTTTTATCTCCCTGTCATGTAATGTTTAGTGACACAGTGACATTCCTTTTTATCCACCTGGCATGTAATGTTTAGTGACACAATGACATTCCTTTTTATCTCCCTGTCATGTAATGTTTAGTGACACAGTGACATTCATTTTTATCCACCTGGCATGTAATGTTTAGTGACACAGTGACATTCCTTTTTATCCACCTGGCATGTAATGTTTAGTGACACAATGACATTCCTTTTTATCTCCCTGTCATGTAATGTTTAGTGACACAGTGACATTCCTTTTTATCCCCCTGTCATGTAATGTTTAGTGACACAATGACATTCCTTTTTATCCACCTGGCATGTAATGTTTAGTGACACAGTGACATTCATTTTTATCCCCCTGGCATGTAATGTTTAGTGACACAGTGACATTCCTTTTTATCCCCCTGTCATGTAATGTTTAGTGACACAGTGACATTCCTTTTTATCCACCTGTCATGTAATGTTTAGTGACACATAGACATTCCTTTTTATCCCCCTGTCATGTAATGTTTAGTGACACAATGAAATTCCTTTTTATCCCCCTGTCATGTAATGTTTAGTGACACAGTGACATTCCTTTTTATCCACCTGGCATGTAATGTTTAGTGACACATAGACATTCCTTTTTATCCCCCTGTCATGTAATGTTTAGTGACACAATGACATTCATTTTTATCCCCCTGTCATGTAGTGTTTAGTGACACAATGACATTCATTTTTATCCACCTGGCATGTAATGTTTAGTGACACAGTGACATTCCTTTTTATCCACCTGGCATGTAATGTTTAGTGACACAGTGACATTCCTTTTTATCCCCCTGTCATGTAATGTTTAGTGACACAGTGACATTCCTTTTTATCCACCTGGCATGTAATGTTTAGTGACACAGTGACATTCCTTTTTATCCCCCTGTCATGTAATGTTTAGTGACACAGTGACATTCCTTTTTATCCACCTGGCATGTAGTGTTTAGTGACACAGTGACATTCCTTTTTATCCCCCTGTCATGTAATGTTTAGTGACACAGTGACATTCATTTTTATCCACCTGGCATGTAATGTTTAGTGACACAGTGACATTCCTTTTTATCCACCTGGCATGTAATGTTTAGTGACACAGTGACATTCATTTTTATCCACCTGGCATGTAATGTTTAGTGACACAGTGACATTCCTTTTTATCCACCTGGCATGTAATGTTTAGTGACACAGTGACATTCCTTTTTATCCACCTGGCATGTAATGTTTAGTGACACAGTGACATTCCTTTTTATCCCCCTGTCATGTAATGTTTAGTGACACAATGACATTCCTTTTTATCCACCTGTCATGTAATGTTTAGTGACACAGTGACATTCCTTTTTATCCACCTGGCATGTAATGTTTAGTGACACAGTGACATTCCTTTTTATCCCCCTGTCATGTAATGTTTAGTGACACAATGACATTCCTTTTTATCCCCCTGGCATGTAATGTTTAGTGACACAGTGACATTCCTTTTTATCCACCTGTCATGTAATGTTTAGTGACACAGTGACATTCCTTTTTATCCACCTGGCATGTAATGTTTAGTGACACAGTGACATTCCTTTTTATCCCCCTGTCATGTAATGTTTAGTGACACAATGACATTCCTTTTTATCCCCCTGGCATGTAATGTTTAGTGACACAGTGACATTCCTTTTTATCCCCCTGGCATGTAATGTTTAGTGACACAGTGACATTCCTTTCTATTCACCTTGACATGTAAAACTTTTTAATATCTTTCAACAAAACTTGGCAGATATGTGAGGCAGACCCCTAAGTGATGCTATTTACAGATACTTGATATTGATAACTTATCATTTTCTGGGTTTCCATGGAAACAATTCAGCCTCAAAATGGAGGGATGGGCTCTGTTTCATGAGCACAACTGGAAAACCATTGATATCTTTCAACAGAACTTGGCAAATACATGAGGCATATATGAAGCAGTATTCAGTAATGGATTGTGTGTGGTGGGTGTGGGTGTGGGTGTGGGTGTGGGTGTGGGTGTGGGTGTGGGTGTGGGTGTTTGTAATGCCTAAAAAAAGTCCAGATTAGTGTTGTAATATGTCATATGAAAGCGGTCCATTGGTAACCAAGGCTTGTATCTGGAATAAAAATAAATAAAAAAAATTATCTGAACTGTTCATACCAAAGTATGGTTGAAAGTATAGTTGCAACTTTGTAAGTCAGTGCATAAGGTGAGGTACTGTGCCTTCAGGGTCTGTTTGTAATGTAGGTCTCATTGAGAAGGATGGTTTTTATTGGGCATAAGTTTCCAGCTAAGGAACCTGAAAAATTTTGTGATTAGTGATAAGAAAGATTGAGCTATTGTGTAATTAAACAGAGCTATAGAGGCCAGTTAGTGGAAGGTATTCATTGCTGTAGTCACTTTACATCTTTTCATACCATGTTCTCATTCTTCTGTCATGTAGAACAAGAATGTCCATCTGTCAACAGATATGTTTAGGTAGTGAAATGGATCAAGCAAAATGCGTTTCATTCAAAACTTTATTGTATAAACCCCCAAAGCAAAAAGGTAAGCATTAAATGTATATTGCTTTGTCCATAGTTGCCATAAATGGATTGAACAAAATGTGTTTTCATCATGTGTTTATTTATTTTTTTTGACTTTCAAAACAAAAAGGAAAATCATTAAATGTGCATTTCCTAGTCCTTAATTGCCATGAATGAATGGAACAAAATGTGTTTTCATCAAAATGTTATTGTATGAACTTTGAAAACAAAGAGAGAAGCATTAATGTATATTGCTTAGTCCTTAATTGCCGTAAATGAATCACATAAATTGTTTGTGATAACCGTATATCAGAGCATGTGATCCTTGTTAATTTGTAACACTGGCTGGCATGTAGTGTTATCTATGTGTGGTGTGTGGAGCTCACCCAGGATGTTTTCATGGGCTACAGAACTGATCGTTTCATTCTTGTCTGGGTATAATCTTATCAGAGCTCTGCTGCACTGCCAGTATCTAGATGACATTTACTGCAATGCTCAGACTGGGATTGGGGAACTACTTATTCCTGGACAGAATTGTTGAGTTACCAAGGTAGACATTTTGGCCACTGGGATATCAAGAATATCTGCCTATGCATATGCATTGTAAAGAACCCTTTTGATAGCCCAAAAATGACTTTTGATAATCAATTTCTTTTTTTTATGCGTCAGAAGTGAAATCAGTTGTTGCTTAAACAATTTGACTGAAATACGATTTGGCATAACATTAAGAATTTCAAGAATATGTAGACATGTCTTTATTCTGTTTCTTATGTTGTTTTTGAAGCAGTGCAACTACACTCAGTAGTCTTTAATACAAATTTTGTGATTCAATAACATTTGACATGTGAGCATCACAATGATAACACAGGCGGCCATCTTGGTTTTCTGTGGCATTCAGAATAATTTGTTCTAATTACAGAATTGATCTTTCCTGGATGTATTTAACAGCTTGTACAAATATATATAATTTTATAGTCATTCATATAATCAGAACGTCATCTATACTCAAGTCCTAATGAACTAATGAATCTAAATATGTACGTCTAAAAATATTATGGTCATCTGGATTGTTACAGTGGCTGTAACAAAGTCATGTCAGTTGACAGGACGATAGTTATAATCATGACATGCTGGCTGTGTAAAGTATTAAATAATTGCAACGGGACTAATGGCGACAATGACTGTTTTATTATATTATAGCACATTAGAACACAAATAACCATCAGTTTCTCCCTGACAACGAGTCTGACCATTACATGCGTGCCCTGATCCCTGTGTTAATGAGACAGTGAGATGGTTGCGAGGTTATTAGGTTATCCCATTTGCATGATGCTCACTGGTTCGAAGAAATTGGCAGCAACCTTTGCACGACTTTTGCTGTTTAGATCTCAATAAACATGCCAGAATATTTGGTCATCCAAGGAAGTGAGTTTGAGAGGGGATCCGACTCTTTCTTTGATGGGGCGGGGCCTTCCATGTTATCTCTGATTAGAAAACACCGGGTTTCTGGACAATGTAGAAAATTCCTTTGTTGCTAGCAGATTGTTCTCTTGTACAGCTAATGTGTGTTCTGAACTTATAGTCCGTCTCATTAAGCTTGTTCAAACTGGTCAGCAAGGCTTGAGATGCACATGGTCTGAGGTTAGTGTCAACTGAGCATATTTTACTGTTACAATTTGATTTTGTTTATGTTATAACTGGTATGATACAATCTGAATAAGGATTCAGTTTCACTATATTTAAGTACCAAGGAAGGAAAGTTTGAACTAGATTTGTTTGTAACTATGAGGAAAATCTGTATGGTTTTGAGAAAGAGATTCAATGGTTTGTTTTTGCGTTTTGACTTTTATGATAAACCCAGGGTTAAGAATCACTTTCACAAACCCAGGAAGAAGGTGTTTATTTGTAGAATAAGAGTTTGGTGTACTAAGAGAGGGTGGTGTCAATTAGATTTGCATGTAACTATGGAGAAAATCTGTAAGGCTTTGAAAAAGGGATTTCATAGTTTGTATTTGAAGTTTTAGCTCACCAGGACAAAGCTGTGTGAGCTTTGGTAAATTAAATTGTCTACAATGATATATATTTCAAAGTTTTCTCCAACCGTCACAAGTCATTGAATCCTATTATACTCATTGACATGCTTTATATTGTGCTGTGGGTGAAAATCTGAAAATATATAAATGGAGACTGTACTTCCATATCAGCTCAGTGGTGATTAGATTTCATGTAACTGGTAGAAGTTCAAACTTTGAAACGTCGTAGGAAACCTCCAATCCATGAGAGCTGAAACCGTACCTTGGACATGTTAACTATGTATTGTATGGTTGAAAATATCCTATTCAGTCGTGAACAGTGTTAAACCATTATCTTCTTAGAAACTGGACGATTCAACGAACTGATGTTGGTTCCAAAGCATAACACTATGAAGAGGTCTCAAGGAACTGTGGTATTTAGAACAGTATGAAATATTGTTCAGATTTAGTGGTAAAGATGAAACTGTGTTGAAGATAATCATCTGTGCTGAACTTAAGCTGCTATTGTCCTGTGATTGGTCTGACATTATATGTCATCATCATTTCTCTGAATTCAGACACTGACAGAGTGGGGTACAATTCTTGATTTTCCACGTCAGACTATTGCAGTATGTGTTCTGCCCTCTTGATGGAACAAAAGCTGATTTAGAATTCTTGAGGTTTTGGTGTATGGCAAGATTTGTATCCCAGAAAATACCTGAAGAAAATATTCAGATGGAGATTCTGTTATATAAAACATACATAACTGTTATGCATAGTTTTACCTTTTTGATGATTATTTTCTGGAAGAATGTTTCATACTATTAATGTGACTAGTATTTGGGATAAAGGTTTCAGGATGCCATATTCCTCAGTTCAGATTGTAAACGAAAAAAACAACTCTAAAGTGTGTAAAAAGTGACTGACTGATCAGTACACCAAGCAGGAAAATTAGTCTGGCCTTCTGGTTAGGTGAGAGCTCAGCTCTGTTAAGACCCAAGGGGATAAATGTTCAGTGTTTTTCCTGCATGCAGTACTAGGCATCGTTACCATTCTGATGAAGCTTCTTACTCAAGTTCACTCTATTGAATTTTTATGTCAAGTATATGTAGCAGTTTGAAAACTATGGTTTATCCCACATCAAAGGAACGCTTTCATCTTAGAAACAGCACTTGTCTGATATTGACGCGGCATCAATATCACACAACCTAATTTATCATCTATATCAGCAATCATTGGTTAAACTTGTCTATAACCAACCAACGCCATGTACCAGCTTCCCACGCGGCCCAATTATTCATGGACACGATCAGAGTGATTTTGTTGCAACTTAATTTTCATCGTCATGATTAACACCATTCGACAGTTAATGTTGATCGTTTTTGTGAAGTGGAGGAATTATCAAATCAATCGCCTGTCATATCGCCCTGCCACTTGCTTTCACTCGCTTCAATTAAGTTTTCTCTCTGTTAAGTTTTCATGTTTCAATTTGTTCTACGTCCCATGTAACAGAAAACCATCATGTGGTTGATGTAATTGATTTTAGCATGTGAACTTTAAAAGCATTGTATGATATGGTATAATATTAATTTCAGTAGAACAACAGATAGAGTTTTTAGCACTCCATACAATATTACACACTTTTTGTTTCTTCTCCAACATGCGTCAGACATGTTCTGCTCAGGTAATTAGTAAGTAGGTTTTGAGTAGGAAAGTATTGTTGATTTAATTCCTTCATGCATTTTTGAATATTGAATATTGATTTCTGTCTGGCGAGACACGATGTAGTTAAAGTGTTGGTCAGTGATGCAGTGAAGGCATGGGTTCAAATTTCCCATTTGGTACACAGTTTGGAGCCAGTTTGTGATGTAAACCACATTGTTTGAAGCCAATTTGTGATGTAAACTACATTGTTTGAAGCCTGATTTTCTGGTGTCCACAACATTGTTTGAAGCCTGATTTTCTTGTGTCCACCTCATTGTTTGAAGCCAATTTGTGATGTAAACTACATTGTTTGAAGCCTGATTTTCTGGTGTCCACAACATTGTTTGAAGCCTGATTTTCTTGTGTCCACCTCATTGTTTGAAGCCAATTTGCTTGAGGCCTATTTCTGGTGTCCACCACATTTTTTAAGCCTTTTTCATGTGTCCATCACATTGTTTGAAGTCAATTTGTGATGTAAACTACATTGTTCAAAGCCTATTTCTTGTGTCCAGCACACTGTATGAAGCATAGTTTCATTGTCCACCACACTGTTTGAAGCCTATTTCTTATGTCCAGCACACTGTATGAAGTGTAGTTTTGTTTGAAACTTTTTTTTGGTGTCCGCCAACGCGATAAGGGTGGAATAGTGTTATAGTGATAGAAATATCTGGAGGAATTTTGTTTTTGTTACTGACAGTTTTGTCTTATATAAATCACATCAATGCTTTGTCATTTTGCTGATCATAGGGAGAAAGAGATTGTTATTGTAATACACCTTCAGTGGCCCTGTTGTCAAATTCTTATTCTTCAGCAGTGAAGAAAAGCTGTTGCAGTTGTGCCAACAGAACTATGTGCCTGAGGTATTTCTTGTTGTAATTACTTAATATATCAAGAAATATGTACTGTTATGCATTAAACATTTCAGCTTTTTGGATTGAATAGTGAAGCTGGAGGTGTGAAATGTCTAAATTAACCATATCAAAATACAGATCAGACCTAAGTAAATCTTTCAAGCTGTACAGATATAGTCCAGACTCAACTGTTTATAAAAAGCTGGAAAATTCATGAATGTCGACTAATACAATAGTCATCAGCTGTCGGTTGTGTTGGTTGTGAGTATAGCACTTGGAAACAGGTAGTCAACAATGAAAGGGATTAGATAGAAGCTGGTCTGTTGACAGACAGAAAGGTATCTCTTGTGAGACACTCCATATGTGAAGTGTCCTCTGTTATATGTTCACAGTATCTCATCACTTGCAGCTGACCTGAAAAAAATGTATGATAACCATACTATTGACAGTGATCTTGGCAGAGATGACCTCAAAATTGTCACACTTGTCAACAAGTAGTGTGGAGAATATGATCTGGAATCAGGAAAATGATATGTGTGACAAAGAATTCAGATCAAGAAATATCCCGTCTCTCAATTCCTGGACTGCTTCAGAGATTATGATGGCTGTCAGTGCCTCTGCTCTCTGTTATTGACACAGATCTTAACCTTACCAACAATAAAATATCTGCTGTTGTGTTCGGGTGTTATCAGTGGTGTAGTCAAGTGGCCCAGATTGGCCATGTTTACACACCCGGCGGGAGTCGGGGTGTACATGGCTACGTGCTGGAACTACTTCAAGCCAGGAAGATTGGTGTCTAAAAATGGGATATGTAGGTTTGCAGCTTTTCAAGTGACCTTACAATTATTTGGATTCTTTCATCGTTAGTGAAGAGAAAAAATCAGTGTGTTAGATAATATGGAGATGGTCATGGTGTCAGTTGGAGAAATATGGGTTGGTTGAAGGTTGGATCTTGAAAGCGAATGGCTTTAATGGGTTGAAAAGTTGATTTGTGAACAGGTGAATGGGTTGAAAGGCTGATTTGTTAACAGATAAATTGGTTTTACACCTGATGAGTCAACATGGGAATTGGTTGAAGACTGATGAGTCAATGTATGAATGGGTTGAAAGGTGGAGTCAACAGGTAACTGGGATAAAAAACTGAAAAGTCAGTAGGTAAATGGGTTGAAAGGTGGAGTCAATCGGTAACTGGGATGAAAAACTGAAAAGTCAGTAGGTAAATGGGTTGAAAGGTGGAGTCAACAGGTAACTGGGATGAAAAACTGAAAAGTCAGTAGGTAAATGGGTTGAAAGGTGGAGTCAACAGGTAACTGGGATGAAAAACTGAAAAGTCAGTAGGTAAATGGGTTGAAAGGTGGAGTCAACAGGTAACTGGGATGAAAAACTGAAAAGTCAGTAGGTAAATGGGTTGAAAGGTGGAGTCAACAGGTAACTGGGATGAAAAACTGAAAAGTCAGTAGGTAAATGGGTTGAAAGGCTAATGAGTAATCAGGTGAATGGGTTGAAAGGTTGATGAGTCAATTGGTGAATTGACTGAAATGCAAATGAGTTGAAGAGTTGATGATTAGACAGGTATGTGGGTTGAAGATTTGATGATTAGACAGGTATGTGGGTTGAAAGGATTATGGAAGGTAGAAGGATTGAAAGTTGGATGAACTAAAATGGCAGTGGTTTTAGTGTACATAGGTTGAATTTATAAGTAGGATGGTTGATATGTATATCAGTATATGGATCGTTTAGTGAGTCAAAATGAAGTTATCCCATTGATCGTGGTGTATGTAGGGACGGCTATCAAGACAGAGTTAGATCATTGTTATACAAATTCTAATCGATTGTTGATAAATTTTGGAAAAGTGAGTTAGAGCAAAATGACTAAAATATCTGAAATAAATCAACACATTTCACATCAGTGCTGAGTGGTAACATGTATGCTAGGATTACCAACAAAATGCCAAAATGAACATACTGTAGGAGCAACCCATAGACCAATCTTTGTGTATTTTCTGACTATATTAAAGAATTATTTTATCACAATGGTTCATGTATGATGTTGAGTAGTTACACAGTTTTTATGTTGATAATCCTTAATAATTATTGCCATCGATGATATTTCAGATTAGTGATCTTTTAATCCAACCCTACTTACATGACTTAACATTGAAGGTTCCTACTCTGTAGTGTTCAATGAGTGAGTGACTGAGTTGGGTTTAATGCTGCTTTTAGCAGTATTCCAGAAATATCACAGAAAAGGACTTCACACATTGTCCCCATGTAGGGAATAGAACTCAAGCCATTGGCATGGTGAGAGAACACTTTAATCACTAGGCAACCACACTCCTCAAAATGATCAGAGAAGATTCATCTCTGTGCCTCAGACAAGCTAGGCATCCTGCCTTCACTGTTGTCCTGTATTCTGATATATAACTGTTGATCTACACATGACAATGAAGTCTTTATATATATGTAATATAGACAACTGGCAGTTAAATGTTGTAATAATAGTAGCAATAATCAGACTGCTTTAAGTCACCGTATCTATATGCTGTGTGGGCATGTTCTAAGTGCATACAAACACACAATCAATAGATATCATTCTTGCTGAAAGAGATGGATCTTTAGTTAGGAGTTAGGAGATGAAGGGGTGCATCTGAGGTGTGGGGAAGACAGTTCCATTACCCCACAGCAGGATGATGAACAATTTCAGGCACCAAACATCTTTGGTTCATTGGGAGATTTTGTAAGGAGAAACTTGTCAAAGTAACAAGGATTTCTGGAAGGTTGATACACTATATTGAGTTGTAACTTTAACCAATGAGGTACGTTTAGTGAATGAATGAGTATTTTAAAAGGTGTTTAATTTTTACCAAATCACAATTTTAATATGTACATAGTAGACAAGATCCCTTAGATTAATTTGTTCACAACTTGTTACAGAAGTAATAGCAAGTGATTCTGTCATGATGAAACTGTATATCACATGGAAATGTAATACGTTCACATACAGCCAACATAAACTACAAGGTTTCACATGTCATGTTTCTTCTTTACCTCTTTCATGATAGAAGCCAAATATTTAAAATGCTCCCACATCCTGATGAACAAGTTAAGGAAGGGAGGGAAATGTTTGAGTGTGTGTTTCCTGTGTAGTGTTAGCCTGCAGGCACATCCATCTTGAGTTCTACTCCATGGCTTCTCGGCTCACTGTGCCCCGTTTGATGTCGGTGTGTACGCCTATCAAAGACAGCCTCTTGATCTTGTATCTGTCATCCTGACTCTTTGCTCTCCTTGGTTAGGATTACAACATTCTGTTTGTCTGTGTTGATAATAAACATGGACTTAGTACCTCCTTGTAGTACCCATGCCTCTTGCCCAGTCTGGGACCAAGCCCAAGTTTCACCTGTTGGAGCATACTTGAACCCTTCCACTGGGGCCAATTTAACTTTGGTTCTTCACAATATCAGTAGTGTTTCACAATGATAAATTACTTATCTTAGAGTGCTTTATGGCTCCTGGAATCATAGGACATAACTGAATATAATAACAAATGCACCCAATCACATCTATGCTTGAGAAACGTGTTTCGAAATGTTTCTCAAGCACACACCAACAGCCCTAATGAACAGAATGTTTCACAAAATAATCCCTGGATTCAGAATTGAATACAATCTTATCAAACTCGGCAGTAAGGACAGCGTAACATTTGTGTAGCTCATGGTGAAATGGTTTTCTCTTTGTTAGGACGTGGATCAAGAGTTTTCTGTCGTCACACTTAATTCCAGAGTGCACAACTAAACATCTTTGGAGATGCCTTGGGGTGTGTTGGCAAAAAGTTAATTTCTGTCCTCTCTTTGAAGAGTTCCTGGTCCTGTATGAGAAAGGCTTGTGATTTCCAGTCAGTATTAAAACCCCTTGGGCTGACCTAATTAGGGGAATGATAGAAATAAAAACATGACATGTCTTGTGTGTTATTATTTCTTTTAATCTTCACCAGGACATAAGTAAAACATGTTTTCTGTGTGGTATTGCTTTTACTTTACAAAATTTGGTTGTTCTGGTGCAGAACAGATTTCCAGTGCTCCGTGCTTTCAGACAGAGATGTCTAATAGGGGGAGGGTGGCCTCAGTATGTGGTCCATTGGGCATAATTGTTGCCATGACAACATAGTCATTGCTCATGCTGTCAGTCTGTGGTCTGTCTAGTCCCTTCAGCTGTGAAATAGCTGACTGCGATGTGAGAAAATCTTCACTTAAACTTGAACTGGCTTTCAATTTTCCAGTGGTATGAACATAAAGACTGGTGTGCAAAGTGTAGATCCACAGTTTCTTTCTTATCTTTGATGTAGTAGGGTAGCCTAATGGTTAAAGCATCTACTCGGCATGTTGTGTCATGTCATGTTCTGGCATACATGCACGTAAGGCCTTATTGACATTGTCCCATGGGGAACTACTGACACAAGATTGTGTAATTGTGTAATCATACTGACACAGGAGTCATGTCAAAGGCCTGAGCTGTGTCAAGGATATTTCTGGTGTCCCCTATGTGAAGCTTATTTCTGGCGTTCTCTGTCACGATACTGCTGGAATATTGCTTAAAACAGTGTGAAACGAAAACCCACTGAGTTTCTTATGCACTAATTAATTCATCAACAATATTAACTGAAAGCTTCTTTCATTATGCCATATGAACATTTGTAGACAACAAAATGAAGAAAGTGTCACAGTTCCAACGCAAAAATTCAGGATGAACCTCATCCATTCTATTGTTAGCTACTGGCGGGTGTGGCCAGATTTTACAAAGTAACAAATTATGAATGCAACAAGTATTGCTCAGCTCCCAGTGAATTATCATGGAGTTACTTGTAGTTCATTTATTTCAGACAAAGTGCTTGGTGGAAGATGTAGACACATTGTACTGACTTGTTTATTTGTAAGTGCCTAAGGTGAACATGGTATTTTGTGGATAAAAATAATTTGTTTAAATTCCTGGGACATGGATCTGCTGCATACCTATCAGAGCGAAATCATGAGCTGTCGCTGAGTATTTGTTGTGAGACAGCCATATGGGCATATTTCAGATGGTTATACATGCATGAGTGAATACACTATATTGTTTTACGCCACTTATAGCAATAGTCCAGCAATATCATTGTGTGGGGAGACCAGAAATCAGCTTTGTTCCCATGTGGGGAATCAAACCCAAATCTTCAGTGCTGTAACCATTGGGCTACCCTACCTAGAGTCATGCTGATGAACTCTTGTTACAGAATTCAGTAATTATAATCACAATGTCTCTTTTCCTTTGGGGAACCAGAACTGAGTGATACAAATACGTAATGTCAAGCACAGCTTTCTTGAATTTTTATGAGGAGAATATTGGATGACATATACCCCCAAGAACAAAAGAAGGCTGTGACCACAGATATCTAGCTCAAGCACAAAACACTGGAAATGGGATTAAGAGCATTTTGGATGAAGATCACTAAAAAACTTGCATCACATGAAACTCGATATCATGTTCCAGATGCTTATCATTAAAAAGAGAGTATTTCCAGTGAAATTTCAATCCAATATACACAATTTTTCTATCATTTGAAACCATAGTCCACTTTTGTTGAATTTCAAGATTGACATAAATTCATCGTTTGAACATACCTAAGTTTAACATAACACATGTAAGCACTTACGTCTCTTTACATTGCCAAGGGCTACAACCAGGGACTTGTATATACAGACTTTTTACATGCAGACTGCCAGACGATGTAACTGTAATGAATTTGTGTGTGCTTTATTTCAGAGGTCACAGCCAGTAACCCTATCTCATCCTTGACTCGGTCTTTTGTGGTGACAGTCGTGCTTCCTATACCCCAAGACCTTCAGATTGTTCCTTTGAACGACTCGGAGTATCTCCCGTCCTGCATCCCAGTGACCTACAGCAACCTCAACGCCATCGCAGCCTTCGTCAACATCACTTTGACCTTCGAGGTGTCTGTTGCAGTTGGCACTAACCTCACTTTTATTCTCCAGCATGGTGCGAGTGATGGTGGCAAGTTCCAGGAATACAGTTCTGCTGCTGATTGTGTAGACTTGCAGTGCCGAGGAATTATCAAGGTGAGCCATTTACTATATGAACCTCTTCTTTCTTCAATAAATTCTTCATGTAGACTGTCACAACCTTTACCTCTGCCACTTGCTACGGTAAGATACCGTTTCCAAATAAATTAGAGTAAGAATGGTGTAGATATTGCAAACAAAATTACTCTCGTAAAATCTTGTCTCTGCGAAAAAATATGAAGAAAGGAAGTAGCTGGAAGTCAAGCAAAAGCAATAAGTTGTCTCCTGAAGATTTACAACCTTCTTGGATGTCAGCTGTATGGGAATAGCGAGTGAGCAGGATCTGCTGGTTCCGTAACCAGTTGGTCTCAACCTTCTAATGCAGGTCAGTTATATACATTGAAATTTGTGTTCTAGGTTGTGTCCATGTTGTTACTTTTGTGTACGTAATAATGGAGCTTAAGTACTGTGGATATTGAAGTTATGTGTTATTTTAATGTGGGGGTATATTTTCTACAGTGGGTATGTGGAACGAACATGCTCTACACTAAAAACAAACATTGAACCGTGGATGGAGAGAGGTGGACATGGTTCTGTGTACTGTTGGGATCTAACAGTGGTGGTGGTGGAGAATAGTAAGACTGCATTCTGCTCTTAGGTTATAAAACATGTTTGTCTAGGGTTTCAAAGTATGTCTCTAGTCAGCAAGCAGTAAATGGGTACCTGGTAGGTTGAGATGGTGATCTGATATATATTAGTGCCTCATTAGGCAGTTTCAGCTGTATATTCCACAATGAACTGGAACTGAAAATACATGGCTCAAGATCCATTGACAAGGGTACTAGCTATCTTGCACCTTGGGCCTTCACTGCAATGAAATGACGCATTATAAATGAACTTTCCTGGAGGTTGAAAAAGAACTTTGATCAGATCAGGAAATGTCAGTGGAACAACGCAAACAACTAGAAACTCCAAACTCTCTTTGACTTGTGCAAGTTTTGTTTATTTTTTAATTTGCATGCAAGTTCCAAACTAACATCTGTTTTCATCTGGTAACGACTCTGGGAGCCTGGAGCATCATCAAGAAGAATTTGTGTATAAAGGTGTCATATTCAGCGCCACCAAACTGAATCACTGTTGCTGTAAACATGGAAGACCATCAACAACTTCCTGTCGTGAAACAACCCACACCCAGTAATGAGAGTCAGTACACTTAATGAGTCAAAATATGTTCAGTTTATATGTATGGAGCTGATGATTCAGCTACCAAACACCCTCCCAATGTGGCTGGGGACTGACAAGCTGCATGCATCATCGTCATCGTTAGGCCAGAACAAAGTTAACTGGATGCCATTACGACTGTCTGACATGACAGCGATTTATGTCTGCTTTCAAGAAGAAAAATGTAAACGTAAGAACTTGAAGGAGAACTTTCATTTGACAAGCTCAAGAACAAAGCAAATCTCTGAGAATGTAGTTTGTCGATGTCTATATACTACACATACTGGGGCAGCCTAATTGTTAAAGCATTTGCTTGTCACACTTAAGACCCAGGTTCAATTCCTTACATGGTCACAATGTTTTGCCCATTTGGAGTGTCCCTAACTGTGATATTGCTGAAAGGTTGCTGAAAGCAGTGTAAAACTAAAGTCACTCACCCTAAAAATGGTGACCCATGTTTGTAATTTGCTGTGTACAGTTGCATCCCTTTGATATAGTAGGATCTTAGGATTGGATGGCAGAAGCCAGATTACCTTGTTCCCATCTCTAACTGCATAGGTGAACACATTGCTGGAATATTGTTGAGTGCACCAAAGTATCACTCGCTCACTAACTCCTGAATGAACAGGTTAATTTCCCATGCTGCGTATGCAATCTATGAAGCTCAAGCTTGACTGTGGTGAAAAACAGAACTCACGTAACAGGTGGTATCTTCATATCCTTTGATTGTGATAAGAGAAGTTCCCATAAAACACACATCTTCTATATGGTTCTGCTTGCTTAACCCTGTTTACCTTTAATTGATGACTAAATCCTGACTAAAATCATCCTCACTTGCGGTGTTTTGGTTTCTGTGGCTGACAGTATGGAATGAAGGAAGCCATTGATGAAGGAGGATGTTGAAGGGATATCCCTGTTTTATTGGATGTTATTTGTGAAGGAAATGAAAGCTTTTATGCATGTAAATGTTAGCATATTATTTTAACATGAGGAAACAGGCAATGTTACTTGCTTCAAAGTGTGCTTGTTTTTGTGAGAAGTTAGAAAGGACAGATGGTGCATGAAGACTGGATGTATTTCGCATTACAACACTACAGTATGTATGTATGGAGATATTTGAAATTGGAAGATCGTGGTTTGAATGTTCAAGAATGTGGTTTCTTTTCTAGTTGTATCAAAACCTGATACAGAATGACGACTGTTTCCATCGATAAACAACTTCTTTGTTCTGTAAAGTCGACATTTCAACATAGATTCTAGTGTCATTGTCAGTCAGGTGATGCTATCTGTAGATCCTCCTTGCACAGATTGTTGACAATCTGGGTTAGAATTGGCCTTCACTATCCCATGCCTAGGTCTCCACTAATGGGATCAAGTGGTCAGGCTTGCTCACTTGGTTGACACATTATCGTATCCCAGTTGCATAGAATGATGTTAATGTTATTGATCACTGGATTGTTTGGACTTGATTATTAAGAGGGCACTGCTGTATATCTCTCAGTATGGCTGAGTGTGGTATTAAAGAATAATCCAGTCAACCTTGCACGGATTGGTCACAGCTGGCTTCATGCACCTTCATGCACCTTCATGCACCTTCATTCACCTTCATGCACCTTCATGCACCTTCATGCACCTTCATGTACCTTCATGCACCTTCATGCACCTTCATGTACCTTCATGCATCTTCATGCACCTTCATGCACCTTCATGCACCTTCATGCACCAATATGCACCTTCATTCACCTTTGGATCGGTGAGGTAGCCTTGTGGTTAATGTGTTTGCACGTCATGTTGAAGACCTGGGTTTGATTCCCCTTTATGTGAAGTCCTTTTCTGGTGTCCTTTGATGTGATATTGCTGGTACATTGACAAGTGCAGACTTGAATGCATCCTGAACGGATAAAAAAGGTCATTACCCTATTTTTTGTCTGAATCAGTTTATCAAAAGTTGACAGTATCTTGGATATTGTAGAATGTAAGGCTTGTTTTAAGGTGTGTGATTTGTATATTAGGCTTTCAGATTTTGTATTATTTTAGGGTGTATTTATGTGATATCATGGCTTTGACTGGTGAATATTTCAGGTTAATTGGCCGAGTCATGATGGATTATTTCTCATAAACCATGTTTACATCTCTGCTGTGAGTGACATGGGTGTCAAAGTTGATGTGGGGAATGTCACTATGCTCACACAGTGTGGTGGATGAGCCCACCATTGTGTGGACAAGTTGTGTAGACACCAGTCTCTCCGGCAGGGAAGTGAGAACTGCTATGTTGGAGGGTCACTGCACATGTCTTCCTGATGGGTGGTATCTGTGGAAAATACTGTTCCTGACTGGTGGTACGTGTGGACAATATTGTTCCTGACTGGTATGTGTGGACAATATTGTTCCTGACTGGTGGTATGTGTGGACAATATTGTTCCTGACTGGTGGTACGTGTGGACAATAGTGTTCCTGACTGGTGGTACATGTGGACAATATTGCTCCTGACTGGTGGTAAATGTGGACAATATTGTTCCTGAGTGGTGGTACATGTGGACAACATTGTTCCTGGCTGGTGGTTTCTGTGGACAATATTGTTCCTGACAGGTGGTGTGTGTGTACAATATTGTTCCTGACTGGTGGTATGTGTGTGCAATATTGTTTCTTAGTGGTGGTATGTGTGGACAATATTGTTCCTGAATGGTGGTGTCTGTGGACATTATTGTTCCTGAGTGGTGGTATGTATGGACAGTATTGTTCCTGACTGGTGGTACGAGTGGACAGCATTGTTCCTGAGTGGTGGTACTGTGGACAGTATTGTTCCTGAGTGGTGGTACGTGTGGACAGTATTGTTCCTGAGTGGTGGTACGTGTGGACAGTATTGTTCCTGAGTGGTGGTACGTGTGGACAGTATTGTTCCTGAGTGGTGGTACGTGTGGACAGTATTGTTCCTGACTGGTGGTACGTGTGGACAGTATTGTTCCTGTGTTTAGGACAATTGTCATGAATGTGATGTCATTGGATCAAGGACCAATGATCTTAACTGCAGAATGTTTCTGAACATGGATGGAGTTGTCAACAAAGGAACCAGAATATGACCTGAAGGATGGCAGGACTGTAATGGTCACTCATTCACTTGCAGTCGAAACAAGATCAAGGATGCCTCTGCATGGGAACATATATGTAGACTGTTTTCAGCATCATTGAATGTTGTGGAAGATGAGCAGACAAGGTAATTGATATGACGCATTAACATGTTATATATACACCACTGGCATCCTTGATCCAGTGAAGGTGTCATTCAATATATGTCACTTTGAGCCGATGATATTTCAACACTGGGTCAGTTTTTGTAGAAGAAATGTTGTAGCAGTTCATGTCTCAGACGTTTATCAGTTTGATGATTGTTGGTACTCACACACTAACACTCATTATCAGGACAAACATGGCATGTGAGTCTGTTATTATAGGACGCTGGCATACCTTACACTGCAACCTTGCTGACTAAAAGTAGGGCTGGAGAGGTAGCCTAGTGGTTAGAGTTTATGTATGTCATGTCAAAGACCTTGGTTCAATTCCCCACACTGGTACTACATGGGAGCCTATTTCCAATTTCTCTGTCTGTGATATTCTGTGATATTGCTGGAGCATTTCTAAAAGCAGGTTAAAACCTGATTCACTGAGAAAGAGGGACCATAGCAATATCAAACGTTTCTGTCACTTGCAGAACTAGTGATACCTTACCATAACTATATGAAACATGTTTCTGTCACTGGTGTAATAAGTGACAAAGGCTGATAAAATGCAAGACAAGTTATAGTACGTTCTTGTATTCAGAAATTGAACATCCAGCCAACCATTATGTTATATGTTATATTGAATTATCTCTAACTTGAATCAAAATGTGAGTGAATGACAATTTATCATCACATCACCTACTCCAGCCTTGTGATGATGAAATCAAGATATACATTTGTGATATTGTTTGACCACTTCCCACTCAGCATGTACGTGGCTGGTCCCACTGTCATTTTGAAGACAAGTGGTGAGGTAACCTAGTGGTTAAAGCATTGGCTCGTCACACTGAAGGTCTTGGTTTGATTCCCCATATGGTACAATGTGTGAAGCTCATTTCTTGTGTCCCCTGCGGTGATATTACAATAAGTACGTTCAGCTTTAAGAGAGTGAGGTGGCTATTTACAGCCATGCTCACTCGCTCTGAAGTCTATTTCTGATGTTCCCCACCATGATATTGCTGGAATATTGCTAAAAGCTGTGTGAAACTCAACTCACGCAATCATAGTGAGCCGTCCTATCACAGTCCAAAGTTGTGACACCTATGGTCACTTGTCATTAAGCAAAACAAGTTGGACCTCTGTAGGCAGCAGTAAGTTGACTTAATCAGAAGAATGATGTAAATGGTCTTATAAATCTTGTTTCTAGCTAGTAGGACAAAACTGGAGGAACAAACAGATGTTTTTTCTTTGTTCTGCTTTCATCAAGGACCACCCACCATCACAAAGCTGTTTGAAACCTTACATGTTTAGTTACACCAAAAAACAGGTCTAGTTTTGATTGATTATGTTTTACAGTAGACTGTTAATTTCTTATTTCACGCAATGCAGTATTTCATAATCATTGTGTGTTAAATGATAAACATAAACTGATTGTGGTTTTGAGTTGTGTCATACGAGTCCGTCAAACCAATCCTATCCCACTCGAATGCGTGCATGCTCACATGATTTAACTATCAAAACTTCGCAGTTGAGTAATTCAATCATAGTGAGACAAAAATTAGAACCCCATGATCACAAATATTGTAGTTTGGAAACTGTCTCTCGCCACAGTATTGATCAGAGTCGTCAAATATTTTTGTGGCATTTATTTAATAAAAATATTCTTTGTAAAATTTAAAGTAATTCAAACTGAGAAATATGTGACCTCAACACATAGGAGTTCATAGTCGGCAGTATGAACGGCCTGAACATGTGTCTGGTAAGCCTTAGTGAAGGATTCTACCTGACTGCCTTCAATTATGGGACATTTCCTGAAAATATATGGCTGCTTCTTTGTTAGTGTGTCCATGCTTGTCTGGTTTGAGTTTAAATTATGTGTCAATTACCTAGTTCCACACTGTGTTTACAAGAATTGGAGCAGCAATGGATGAGACTCTTAACGAAAGGGGAAAATGTTCCTTGTTTTGGTTATCTGATTAGCATTGATTCCACTTGCCACACTGGCGATTGAGAAAATAAAATCTAATGATGTGAAACATGATCAGACAAAATCATAACAGGATCTAACATGGCTGGTGTTGCTAGAGGATATAGCATGTGCAGCACTGTTGAAATTAGACAGACTGGCTTGCGATGAAAAATAACCTCCTTGTGTGCTGAGGGTAGGTGGAAGTTGCAAACTTTAATAAATCCAACTTGTTTTATGGGAGGCTAAAGTTGTTTAAATCATTTGTGAAAAGGACATGATTTGATTATGCAAAACAGTGCAAACCTTAAAACTGAAAGGAACTTCATCACATTTGAAATGTGAAGACTTTACTGCAAGTATCTATATGATATGATGATTTGTTAAGATCTGGTTCAGAACCTTGAAAGTAAAGTTAAGAATAATCTTAAAAGAGTAGTTTAAAACTTACTCATGGATTTATTTATTAATATACAGACTTCGCCTTTGTAAGTCTGTGACCATGAATTTAATGTTGTATTATAATATGTACACCTTTTGAACAGTAGGAATATCGTCACTCTTCAGTTGAAGTGTCTAAAATGTATGTGCTTCTCTTATAGCTGAATACATCACACTACCTCCATTACAGGTACCGTAACTATGTACATAGGCTATATCAAGTGTGTGCGAGATTGTTTTCGCTTGTTGGTAAATCTGTTTGTTGTTAAAATAAAGCGCTTACCAGGAATTCCAGAAGCTCTCAGATCTTGGTGTCAATGTCCATAAAAGTTGTTGCAAGTATTTTGATCACATAACTTTGCATTCTCATAACACAATGTCAGCTAAGTTTTTGTTGACTTTTCTCAACAGTAATTGGGAAGCACTTCTTCTGTCTGTTTAGAACTTACTTATCCAATTTCTGACTGCAACGGTTTCTTGTAGTGGGTGATATGCTTTTTACTGGCACCAAGACCATCCGGTTTGGCAGCATACCACACTCAAGCACTTGAAGGGGATGTATCAAATCAGACAGAAGTTTTTTTAAATTAGGTATAAGGCAGTAATAAAAAGTTATTAAAAGGTGAAAGTTTTAAGTTTTGTAGCATTTACCCTGTAGTATTCGCCCTGTGCCCTCCACCCTGTAAAGTCTATCTTGTCATCTTAATTTAATTATTAAAAGCCAAAAGTTTTAAAGCATGTAATTTTTTGTTTCATTTGGAACGCCCAAACTGGGAAGTTATTATCAGAATAAGGTCAAGAAGTGTATTATTTGTTGTGTCATTTTTTCAAATTCCTTGGGAATTTTTAGTTATCAATACACTGTGAAGTAATTCTTTGGAGGAGGACTTTATGGCAGGGAATACCAATATTTCCTAGGAAATGCAGTGGAATGTTTGTGTCAACTGTTTGCTGGGAGATGATCCCATGACATGGCTGATAATCTGTAATGAGGTACATCCTTTTGTTTATGGCTGCAATGGAGTCCAGTGATGGCTACCACACTGACAGTCACCAGGCTCAGTTGCTGGTGATATGCGTAGAGAATGTTGATGGGCATATTATGGATTTGTACCTTTTGTAATTTCCTGTACTTTTCTTTGTGTCAGTTAAGCTAGATTTAGAATGTCAAAGGAAGCTGGTGAGGTTAATTAAAATACATGGAAAGTAGGGATGGGATCTACCCAGGTGCTCACCCCATATTACCTGACACTACCCTCTATATCCTCCCTCACCGGGTATCCTGCAGTGAATGACATTACATAAGAAATTAATTGCGATAATTAAATCTGGATTGGAATATTAATGACGTCTTTAAAATGCTATTTCTTATTATTTCTGTCTTGTAACCCGGTGCTCTCCACCCTCTCCACACACCTGTAACCTAAACCCTGTTCTCTCCACCCTCTGCCATCTACCCTGTTCCTTCAACCCTGAAACCTTTACCATGTAACTTCCACCCTGTGCCCTCCAATGTGACACAAGTACCGTGTCATTTGATGCAGTTCTCCACGTGCCCTAGCCACCCCTCAGTCTGCTCTAGTGCCTTCTCAATACCAGCAGTCAGAAGACCCTCCACCCTGAAACTAGTACTGTCATCTTTGACGCAGTTCTCTAAGTGCCCTAGCCACACCTCAGTCTGCTCTAGTGCCTTCTCAATACCAGCAGTCAGAAGACCCTCCACCCTGAAACTAGTACTGTCATCTTTGACGCAGTTCTCTAAGTGCCCTAGCCACCCCTCAGTCTGCTCTAGTGCCTTCTCAATACCAGCAGTCAGAAGACCCTCCACCCTGAAACCAGTACAGTCATCTTTGACGCAGTTCTCCACGTGCCCTAGCCACCCCTCAGTCTGCTCTAGTGCCCTCTCAGTACCAGTAGTCAGAAGACATAAACAGCAATTGCAGTCGAATTGCTTTGTACATAAAACCTCCAAGGGTAATTATGTGATTGGGGAAGTTTTATGGATGATGAAATTGTATCCTTACTGGTATGTAACACTTAAAGTAAAATTGAAATTGATTGGACATTTAACGATTTGAATAGGATTGTCTTGTAGCAAGATTTCCCCTCAAAATCAATAGCGAGTCGAGTGGCATGTACTTAAAGCTCAACAAAATGTCACTGTTGTCAATTTGCTGGTCCTTTGGATGTAATTTCATCCACAATGATTCTGCTACTGTGTATTTTCTTGTCGGTTATTTCATAAATAGCACCTATTTGTCTTCGGCAAGACATTCGGATTGTTTGGATATGATAATCACAGGGACTTTTTTCACAAGCCTTTACCAGGAATGGTGCGAGTGAATTCAGCTGTAAATATTAAATCTGTCGCATATTCTGTGGCCTGCTACTCGTCATTGTCTGCGGCAAGCATGTCTTTTTGTGCTCTTTTCAAGCTGAAGAATGTTTTTGTAAGTGTCTATGCAGCAATGTACGAACATCAGGAGTCTTTAAGCAAACGTTAGTGTGTTTTGGAGTTTTGACCCAACCTTGTGCATGAAAATAAGAATGAGTTAAATAACATTTCCTACAAAAGGGGATAGAGTTATATAATATGAGTGAGTTTGATTTTACACCACTATCAGCAATATTTCAGCAATATTCCTGCAATATGGCAGGAGACACCAGAAATGGGATTCACACATTGGCGAGATGAGCTTTCAACACTAGGCTAGCTCATAGTCCCAGTCTGTCGAAATAAGATGTACATGAATAATAGTGAACAGTTCAATAGTCATGCAACAATGATTATTGAGCAATCCACATTTTCAAGTGAATAAACAAGGGAATGTTTTAGTTAGACTTTAATGACAAATTTCAAATTATGTAAATTAGGGAGTATTTCTTGCTCTGGTTAAAGTAGACATTAAATAGTGAGGTTGTCATTGATGTGTAATATGTGGAAAACATCCTTTTTTGTAAGTTTGTAAGATTTTTGGTCGTGTAACTCAATATTCAGTGATATTTCATCCATATGATTACAGCAGACCTGTGAAGATCATGGGTAGAGCAGTCTTCAGCAACCCATGCTTGCCACGAAAGGTGGTTATGCTTGTCATAACAGGCGACTATTGGGTTCAGGTGGTCACCCTCGCTGACTTAATTGACATATCATGGCTTCCCAGTTAAGCAGATCGAAGATCATGCTGTTGATCACTGGATTGTCTGGTCCAGATTAGATTATTTATAGACCACCTCCATAAAAATGGAATGTTGCTGAGTTGCGACATAAATCTAGACTTGCTCAGATATATTGATTGACATGTTGTTAACATTTGGAAAAAAAACGAGTCTGTGTCATTGAGGTCAGAGGCCAGCAGCCAAGTCATCCAGCCTGACTTCTCTGTCCATTTAACCACTGACGTAAAACATGGCATGCTTGGAACTGTTGTAAGCTGAAAGTATCAGGTTTACCTTAATTAATCAATATTAGATTAAATGTGATGTATGATATTTGATGAAATATTCACTGATAAGATGGTTATGTCCAGAGAAAGAGTGAGTGAGAGAGTTTAATTTTATGCCGCACTCAGTAATATTCCAGTTATGTGGCGGCGGTCTGTAAATAATCGAGTCTGGACCAGACAATCCAGTGATCAACAACATGAGCATCGATCTGCACAATTGGGAACTGATGACATGTGTCAACCAAGTAAGCGAGCCTGACCACCCGATCCTGTTAGTCGCCTCTTAGGACAAGTACAGTTGCCTTTTATGGCAAGCATGGGTTGCTGAAGGCCTATTCTACCCCGGGACTTTCACAGGGTGCCAGAGAAAGAGACAGTTGTGGTTTACAAGGGAGTATGACCTCTTGACTCCACACTTAGCTGTGTGTTGACAGGTCATGTCTTGCACAACACTGTGCATAGTGTGCATATTAATGGGGTTTACTACTCAGGCATGTAAGGAAAACATTGGTCTCGTTGGGAGATCATTGATCTCATAGGGAGATCATTGGTCTTATTGGGAGATCATTAGTCTCATTGGGAGATCACTGATCTCTTAGGGAAATCATCGGTCTTGTAGGGAGATCAGTAGCCTCATAGTGAAGTCACTGGTATATAATGATCTCATAGGAAATCAGTGGTCTAATAGGGAGATCATTGGTCTTGTAGGAAGATGATTGATCTCAAGAAATCAAACGTTTCATGGGAAGATCATTAGTCACATATTGAAATCATTTGTCTTGGTTCCAAAGGGAGATCATTGGTCTTGTCAGAAAATATTGGTCTCATGTACTTTGATATGAAATGTTAACTATTTATGTAAATAACAAGGGAACTTTGAAGTAAAATAATATCCCATCTTCTATTCTCTATGGGATGTCTTATTTTGGTGTACACATTTTAATTATATCATTAAGACAGACAATTTTTGGTAATGTTCTCTCCAGGACACCAAAATTTGACCCGTGATTTGACACTTTAAGCAACATGGTGTATGTAAAATGTGTGGAATGGCCAATGTTGTACTGGCTTCTGTGGTTGTTTTTTTGCCATGAAGACTCCTCCATTGTGTCTACTGATACCTCTACACCTGCTGTGACCTTCAACGGAATATACTGCAGGAATGGTGGCTGGTCCAACAAGGGAACATCAGCCACTTGGTGCCACATGTTCTTTAGAACTGACCTTTGCTCGCCAGTCATGTTTGACCTTCAGAAGCTTTGTATATGTCATTGTTAAATAGGTGCTTGATATTAAAATGTCTGTTTATTCTTTTTAGGTTACATTGTCTTTTGAGTAACATCTCATCCTTGAATATGCTCGGTTTATCTTCATCAAGTGATTGAACAGGGTCATTGTGTGAGGACACCCAGGATAATTCCCCACATGGTCAAAATGTACTGTCCAACTGATGATAACCCATGTTCTGGTCTTGCAGCACTATTTTCAGTAGATGAAGAAGTCTGCATCTGTCTTAAAGTGCATTTGTGTCATCCTGATAACTGACAGATTTGTTTTTCTTGTAACCATGGTTACTGAACATAAATGGATCAATGTGAATTAAGATCTTAACAGTAATTGAGGTGCGTTTCAATAATTCTTAAACATATCATGCATTTTGATATATGTATTTCCATCCTCAAAGTTGAGTGTCAGACAGTTTGCAAGGAAGATATATAATTTCCTGATAGAAGGTGAAAGCATGCATACCCATGCTGCAAGATAGGTTCCAGTCCTGAGATTAATATTGTCTTCCGTGTGGAAATGGAGCTTGTGTTTGTGTAGTACATGCAGGGGTGCACTGTCTGCAAGTGGGAAGCAGATGTACGGTGTTGAAGCCACCATTTACAACCTGACATTTTGGAAACTCCCTGACTATTTGTTTTCACTGTTCCAAATTGAGAAGCAACCATCTTGGTTTCTCAAGTCCAGGGTCATCATGCATCTAGCCTCTTGAGGCAGTGGCATGTTGTAAAGTTCAGAAATTGAAAACTAATATCTATTTGTGGTACTACAGTGAAACAGCTTGTTCTTTTCTTCATTTGATGAGGACTTTGATAGTAATTTTTAGGCATGCTCTTTTTGTTGTTGAAACATGCACTCATTAAGTGGTGGAAAGAAACTGTATATCTTTTAGAATTTTATCAAGGGAGCATATTTGATTTTATGCAGATTCTGATATCTTAAACTAGGAGTTCTTGGAATGTTAGGAATTAAATTATGAAAACTAAAGTGTTTAAGGTAATGCTTATTTACAGATAGGACATTGTCATTAATTTTATGGCATTAAAAATTGTTCATATTTGGAAGTTCCTACATGTGAATGTTGAAGTAAGATACATAGTTCTATTGTGAAATATAAAAACTTTCCATCAAAGATCATTGCTGCGTGCCATTTTCAAAGCCCGTCACACAAAGTTAATCATGATTTCCAGTCAAGAAATCATGGTTTGGGTGTTGCAAGTGTACATGGAGGAGAATGGTTCCAGAGTGTAATTGTTTCGTGTGGTAACCATGGTAATCTGTCTTTATCAGTTTTCCAAACCTTACAAAGTTGGTTGAAAGTACTGGCAGCCATGACACCAAAATACTGTATGTTGGTTTGCTCGACGAAGGTTTAGTCCAAATATTTTCTCTCCATTTCCGTTATTCCCTTTATTGATATTGAGCGTATCACTTACACAATCTTACTGATGGGTCATAGTGATTTTACACAAATTTGCTGTCTCAGACTGGCCGCTACGGGCTCAGACATACAAATCTCTACTTATATTTACCGGGGTATGACTTAACGACAAGGCTGAGATCCTGTCTCAGTTGCAATAACCTGGCTGGTTGAAGCTGTTAGCAGCATGGTCTTGTTCCATACATCCAACTTCAGTTGACAGTTAAAATTAAGTTGTTGGTGTTGATGTTCACTCCACTTGTAAAGTGTGGCAGGTTTTTGTGGCTTGTTCAGCAGTTTCTGTACAAGGTGACAGTTTTTTGCGGACGTTTCAACTTCTGGAATGATGTGTGATAGTTATGAACACTACAACAATCCAATCGAAATTATCATGTAGACTGTTTCAGTATCAGGGTGGTAGGGTAGTCTGATGGTTTAAACATCCACTCATCCCTGTCGTGATGCTGAATTATTGCTAAAGGTGGCGTAAAACCATACTCACTATTTAGGAGTATCTCTGTGATAGTCTCCTGAGCATCTTTAGTGAGCTATGTTCAATATGGTCACTCCTTGGACAAGTTCACCATTTTGTATGTTGAAGAAAAAGGTTTGGAAGTTGATAGAAATTTCAAGAATGTAATATTTATTGTAATATTGTTTCAGTTCATTTTATTTTTTGTCAGTTGAAGTTTGATATCAGTGTTAAATGTTGATATTTCAACTTGTATAAATTCGGTTCATGGACAATGCTAAAACCTCCTATAGAAACTAGGAAAATCTATGATCATGTGTTTTAGTCCTGTTTAACTCTAGTTCTGTGTCAAGATCTCTGATTGCTCATACCCGTGCTTGTAGGCTTCACTCACTCACTCACTCACTCACTCACTCACTCACTCACTCACTCACTCACTCAAAGGTACCAGCATGGTTCCCAAAAGTGCTTTGAATAAATATAAGTGGTTGAAATTCATAATTCAGTTAAAAATCTAGTTCTTGAAAACAGTTGTAAGTGTATGCTTGGTCATGGATTGTCTTAAGATGGATGAATATGGAATTATCCCAAACCGTACCGTAATGCTTCAGACTTGTCCACGATGGTCTTCAGCTTCTCCATTATTATGCAGAGAGGCAATTCCGGCATTTCCCCCGCCATCAACCTCATTTGTCGTGTGCCTGTTGGATCGGAATGCTCATTAAGTTTCAAATCTATTATCATTTACATTGCCCTGGCTAGGTGTTTACTCAGATGCCGACATGTGTATATGTTCTTGGAAAAAAATACCAATCTTATCTCCTTAGGCATTTTGAAAAATATTCAACTTTCATTAAATGGCAGTATCCATCAAAATTTCAGATTTAATTTTGATAAAGTGACATCATTTCTTGCAATAATCACTAAAATGTCCAGAAGGCATGCTTTCTTGAATGGTAGGCATACAAGTTTGGGCCAGATTGCTCTCCGATCATCAAGCTGTCACGAGCAGACGCCTAAATACCCTGCCAAGTATGAATACCATTACATGAAGTTTCTCCAGAAATCCTTCAATCGTTCATAATGTTAATTGCTCGGCATTGAGGTTCCTGCCATCATTTTTTTTATGCTTCCTAAAAATTATATTTCTGATGACTCCATCCATTCTTCAGTCTATTCTTCAAGAATCTGTGTTTAACCAATTTGTCAACATTAAGTCATATAATTTAATTTGTACAAACTGAAATGCCCCAGTCCTAGAACGACTCAATTAAGTGTGGGTTTTTTCTGTCAATACTGGTGGGAAAGTTACTTTTGAAAAGGGGGATTTAACTTCACTGGCCTCAGATCTTTTGAAATGACCGAGAAGCGTCAAATGTTTGATGTTTATAATCTCTGCACTTCCCAAAGTGTTTAGTATTGATTTGTGTGGTGGGTATTGATTGGACATTGAAGACATGGGGCCAGAAAGGTAGCCTGAAATTATCGGTGGGCTTGGAACGTGTACCATCTGCTAGTTATGGGCCTTGCTCCTTGTGTTGGAATGCAACCAGCCTTTAATCAATGGAAAGTAATTTTGGTGATATTGAAAATATCCCAAGTCGGAGTCTGGGATATCTCCTCGGCATGATCAATGGCACACGCCCGTGCCTGTAATTACTTGGCGATCCTCCACACATGAAATGCAATAGAAGCAAAAGCTTTCTACACCATGTCCACTGGCTTAAATTGGGCTCAAATGTGACTGAGTAAATTAAATTGATGGGTGAACAATGTTTCTGATAATCATGCTTATGGCCCAGGATGACAACGGCCCATAATGCACCATTCGTCTCTCTGGTTGATAAGGGGTTTCTTATCTGATAATAGTCAATGGTACTTTTATCGAGCCATTCTTTTTCCAATCTTTACCATCAGAGTCGTGCCTGAAACATCCCAATAAGAAAATACAGGTTTGCATGTAGGCGGATCTTATTGCTGGACATTTTATCAAAAATTGATCTAAATATTTTTGATGATATAACTCTGTCACATGGTAGACCAAAGCATTTGGAATGAAAACTTGACATCAGTTCCACTTCTTCTTGACCAGCAGCTGAATGGTCAGATTGTCTCAAGTATTCCATCCTCTCTGGGCACATAACATCATTGTCTAGATATTTTCCAATTTAGTGATTGAAGTGGCCAGAGAGCAGACCCTAATCAGGGCGCTGATTCCCAGATTTAGCCAAGACAAGGTATTGGGTTCCGGCAGACCAAATACACTTTGCTTAAGACGGTGTTGAAGGCAAATCTACATCCCTTAGGAACGTCCTGAACGTCCATGGTATTTACTGTCCTAGGAAAGGATAGCAATTCAGAAAAGGAGCAATCTAATAGTGAAAGCCTAGCCAATGGAGGAAAGACCCTAATCACGTTTCCTTTAAAGAGATGTCTTGAAAAGAAATGGTCCAAGTGGGGTGATGTTTGTTCATTATGGAGTTAATGAAATCTCTGAATGGGTTTTATAACACCGGCTGGATGACCAGAGTTCAACACAGCTTCAAAAGTGGATTTTATTTAGATAAACGTTGTGTGAATAAAGTATTTGTCATTGAAAGTGTAGAAAAATCTGTTAGATCTGTTGGGTTATGTAAGAACATAAATTTGTGGATGCGATTTATGATTGTAGAACAAGCTGGGCGAGTTTCGATTTGTGCTACTTGAGGAAGGTGCTGGTTGATGGTGTTTGATGATTGAGTGTTGATGAAGTCCGGGAATTACTTATTGAATTTTATCATGCAGAGGAGATAGGGTGGTTTGTTTTGTGTAATAACAATCAGCCACATCGTCCCTGTTTCCACATCCAAATCTGCCGACAATCCAGAGTAAGGGTATTACGGAAGCATACCTTTAGTCAGGATCTAAACAAGGACACCTTCAACTTGTCAATAGGACATCATGAGCCAAACATGGGTTTAGCGATAGAAATAGAGTCTTTAGTGACATAACAATCACTCTTAACTCGTTCAGGATGTATTACTGAAGTAGATTCTTGCAAACCTTACAAATGAGGCAGTGCTAAAATTGATGTAAATCTCTTCACGCCACACAAGTAAGGCAGTGCTAAAATTGATGTAAATCTCTTCAGATCTCATAAGTAAGTCAGTGCTAAAATTGATGTAAATCTCCCAAATCTCACAAGTAAGGCAGTGAAAATCTCTTCAGATCTCATAAGTAAGGCAGTGCTAAAATTGATGTAAATCTTTTCAAACCTCTGAAGTAAGGCAGTGCTGAAATTGATGTAAATCTCCCCAATCTCACAAGTAAGGCCGCAATGAGTGCTGAAATTGATGTAAATCTCTTCAAACCTCTGAAGTAAGACAGTGCTGAAATTGATGTAAATCTCCCAAATCTCACAAGTAAGGCAGTGCTGAAATTGATGTAAATCTCTTCGGATTTCATAAGTAAGGGAGTGCTAAAATTGATGTAAATCTCTTCAAACCTCACAAGTGAGGCAATGCTAAATTGGCAGGTTAGGCAGTGCTAAAACTGATGAAAATCTCCAAAACCTCCCAGGTTAGGCAGTGCTGTGATTAATGTAAGTGTCCCAAATCTCACAGATAAAGCAGTGCTAAAATTTATGTAGATCTTCCCAAACCTCACAAGAAGGCAATGCTAAGACTGTTGTAATTCTGCCAAATCTCACAGATGAGGCAGTGCTAAAACTGATGTAAATCTTCTCGAACCTCACAAGTGATTTAGTGCTAAAATTGATATAAATCTTGCTGACTTGGTTGACACGTCATCGGTTCAATGCTCATGTTGTTGATCACGGGATTGTCTGGTCCAGACTTGAATATTTACAGGTTGCTGCCATATAGCTAGAATATTGCTGAGTGTGGTGTAAAACTAAACTCACTCACTCACTCACTCACTCACTCACTCACTCACTCACTCACTCACTCACTCACTCACTCACTCACTCACTCACTCACTCACTCACTCTGTAAAATACCTTATGAAAATTCATAGAACCATTCACTTGTGAAGCGCTCTGTTGTTTTGTGTGTCAGTTTGTGTTGGAAGTTAATTCATAAAACCAGAATCCTAATATCAAGGGCTTAAACCCAGGCTACATTGACTACGATCAGAGTAAGGAATTCTTAGAGCTATGAACGTTTGGAGAACAAGGACCCAGATTCTTTTTTACCAAGAGAATATCATGGGAAGCATTCTACCCAAACGCCCTGTGAAGAGCTGGAATGTTAAATTATCATCTCATCCTTCCAGGTACCCATTTACTGCCAGGAAGCCATTTTGAACAAAGTCACTTTAAGAGACACCACACATAACATATGCATCAGTGTCACAGATATCTAGAGATTCTCGGAACATGATCTATACTGGACAGAATAAGTTAGGGATATTGGTATTTTTATGATTGATAGTTTATCAGTGTGTCAATGAATAAATACATCACTGTTCAGAATTTCATAATTTGCATATATACCTATCTACTTTTGTCCAGTATATTTCAGTGAAAGTGGTCTGCTTGTGTTTTTCGAAAGTGTATTATTTTCATTACTGTGGTATCGTTTGTGCATGATAATGAAATATTTTTGTTAAATGACAGCCAGTGTCAGAATCCTATCGGTATTTTGTGAGTTATGCAGAATTTATTGATTTGCTTTCCTGGTTTGTTAACAAATCTGTCAGAAATCGAGAAGCCAGCACAAGGCTACCAATCCCAGAAATGGCAGAAACTGACCCCCTGTTGAACAAGTCTAGAATAATATTAAAACTTGTCTATTAACTGATTTCACCAACTCCAGTTGCAGCTATTGATTCTGAAATTGGAGAGGAGAGTTCCATCTCTGAGGAAGTTCAGGAAAACTTTGTTGGGACCGTGGTTCCGTGACAATTTGATACCATCGTTACAGTTTTTGAAAGTTAGCTGACCCATCTAGGAAGGTAGTCGTGTTAATGCAATTACTTGCAGCGTCATGGGCATCAATTCGTATAAAAATTTGTGTGATTTTCGTGCCTAAATCTACTTGTATCCATGAACTTGGGGATTGGCCGATGGTACAGACCTGAAAATGATATCACGGGACAATTACTAGAGAAATTAATGCAGGCAGGATCAATATCAAAAATACCCCAGAACTGCAGCCCTTGAGATCATTAGCAAATACAGGCCTTATCAGCAAATGGAGAATTTATTAAATGGGGTTTGTGCTATCCTACGAAGAACAGCTGATGTCCTGCGATGGAGCTGTGGAACTATCATCTCTCAAGCAGCCTGGCACCCTGATGTGTATGTTTCATGATGTTGGTCTATACTTGGACTCATTTGTATTTCAGGGAGCATACTAAACAGGTCCTGCTCATTCTGGGACATGTCGTTTTACTTCAGGGGTTTTTTTATGTAAGATTCAATCGAGTTTTCTATATATGTCCAACTGGGTGCTGTTGTACAAAACACAAAAAAACCCAACATTTACACAAAGATTACCTTAAATCTATGTTAAGGTATGGGAATTGTGGTGACATTAGTTCTAATATCACTTTGTACAATGGCACCCTGGTCTGTAAATGATGCATTTAAGAAATGAAAGAGACACACTGACAAAATTTAACTGTTGAAATTTTGGATAATAGTTGATAAAAGCAAATGTGTGAGAGAATATAGTCTCTGGATGCTGCAAACAGTGTTTAGGAAAATACTTTGTCTGACAGGAAGAAATATGAATCCTTTTTGAACTTGTTGTATTCCTTCCTATAAATCAAGTGATCCCAACAACTGCTGACAAATCATAAAATGGACTGGGTGGTCAGTCTGAGAGTGCAGTCTGATGTCTGATGTCAGTCACTGACTGGTTTGTGTTTCCTACCATTGTAACTGGAATATTGCTGAATGCAAACAAACCAAACTCAAGTCATGGAATCAGTTCCATTGTTTCCCTGTGGTCTCTAGTCTCGCAGATAGCCTGCCCTTTTTTGGTAGTTTGTTTAGTTGAAATGTAATCTGTAGGGGTGAATAGTTCTGTATGTCAGACTGTTACCTGAATTCTTTCTTGGAACTTTCCCTTCTACTTCCATAGAAGACAGTTGTGAAGGACTTCCCTATGTTGTACTGCAGCATGGGAGATACAGGCTACATATCTGTAGAGCTAGTCTGTCTTTCAGTCCTGGAACCACATATTTTCCCTACTGCTTTGCCCGAAAGCAAGTCTGCTGTGGCTCTGTTTCAAAGTAAATGGATTTATTTGTTGCTAACAAAGTTATATATATTCAGAGACTAAGCCTTAATCTACTGTAGAGCATCTGTCTGTTGTTGATGATTACTTGTCAGGTATCCTGTTTATTTTCAAGATAGGCCACTGACCTGACAGAGGTATCGAACTTGAGATTTTTGTTTTCAGATCAATATGATATTTCACAAGTTTCAAAAGGCCACATTAGCCCAAATGAAACTAAATTCAGTGCTTGAATACCATGTGAGCACTCTCCACTATGAAGCTTTAATGATAATCATGCTATTGTGTGAAGAATAGATCCTAGTTGTGGGTGTTATTCAAGCGAATACCAGTGTTACATCATGTTCAGATCAACATCTCTGTTGATGAGTAACCGGAGGAAATCTGCTCTTGAACAGGAGTAATCTGCCCTGAATGAATAATGGTGTACAGGTTGGTAAATATGAATCACTTTGGTGAATCAGAATTTGACGCCGAGCCATAGTCACGCCACGCTACTGCAACCTCTCAAGACTGCAAGGCTGGAGCCTGGAAACCGCCATTGTGCTGTGTGCTTGTGTGGCACACCTGGAGAGTCATGTCAAGTGCTTGGCAGCATGCTTTTTAATCATTGTTTTTAAGGTGCAAGGTTTAAGATAAAACGAATGTTTTGTTTTTAACTGCCACAAATGCATGTTTTTATTTTTAACTACTGCACAGTTTCATTTTAGAATTTGAATTTCACTTGAACACAGTGCTTATGGAATGGAATCCAGCCATGGTCTTTTTGCAAAATTGTTAAAGCAGTGTTAAGTAATACTCACTCACTCCCCTGCCAGCTATCAACTAGATAGACGGACAGATTATTCCTACTAGAACAGTGAATGAGTGTGGTTTTATGCTGTTGTTAGCAATATTCCAGTAATATGTCGTTGGACACCAGAGGTTAAAGACACCAGTGACTGATGTTGCTTGGTTGCAAGTGATTGAACATATGTAAAATGGTAGAATGGGGTGTCCATTAAATAAATCTTTACTGCATGATCTTGAAACAGTTAAATGTATTTTGATATAATACATGACACAATGGGGTATTTAAGTTGTTGAATTAGCAGTACCATTGCAAACACATGAAAGTATTTGGTAGGTACTGATCAGTATCTGTTGTACATACAAGGTGTTGGAGTGACAAATGAAAGTGTATTTGGTAGGTACTGATCAGTATCTGTTGTACTTACAAGGTGTTGGAGTGACAAATGAAAGTATTTGGTAGGTACTGATCAGTATCTGTTGTACGTACAAGGTGTTGGAGTGACAAACGAATGTGTATTTGGTAGGTAGTGATCAGTATCTGTGGTACTTACAAGGTGTTGGAGTGCCAAACCAGAATGTAGATAGTTACTACTGTTAGCAACATTCATTAAAACATCAGAGTGGATGGTGCATGGTATATGAGGCAAGGAGAAATGGTGTTTAACATCATACTTGAGAAAATTTCGCTCATGACAACGTGCGTGCATGTGTGGCTGCTTGTACTAGCCCAGACTTAAGCTAATATACGACAAAATGTTATGGATGTCAACTTCTTCTTTAATGGTTTCACAACGTTTCTGGGCTATTCCTTGCCCCTTCGTCAGGTGGGTGACGATCAACCTGACAAAGGGGCAAGGAATAGCCATCCACCTGACAAAGGGGCAAGGAATAGCCCAGAAACGTTCTGAAAACAATAAGGAAGAAGTTGACATCCACAACATTTTGTCGTATATTAGAATACCAACTCTTAATGCCTCTCAAGAACCTCATCAGACTTAAGCTGGTTTTATAGTGCCAGCTCACTGAGATACCATGCCGCAGTTAAACATGAATATTCCAATCAGACACTTTAAACTGAGTCCGATCCGAGTCCTTGTTGTACCAATTAATGCAGAGTGGCAGGCAGGGACCAACAAGTACCATATTTCAACTTGTTTTGGTATGATACAGCTGGGATCAAGCATGACCTTCCGTTCTCTAACCACTACACTATGGAGGCTGTATATTGGTATAAGAAAAAGATGGAAAACTATTTTTTATGTGAAACATCTCAGAACTGTACATGAGGCAAAGTGCAACTTTGAGGTAAGGTGCATAATTCTGTAGTAAAGATAAGGTTTGAGATTTCAACATATATTTTTATGTTCAGTTTTAGATATCTGTTGTCCCTGGTGTCATGTTGATGTGATTATTGGCAAAATCAGTGTAGAACCTTCTATCTTGACTTTCTCACTCACTCACTCACTCACTCACTCGAGCCAAGACAGAAACTTTGGCTCTTTGGCAACCATCATAAGTCTGGTTTAAACTAGAAGCTTCCATTGATGTGGTAATGAGACCATCATGCAGAGTCTTTCTGTTGCAAATTCATATGTCATTATGGCAGACTATGTATAAAAGTTTAGAAAACTAAGCTTTAGCATTATTAAAGTCATTGGGGACTGTAGTAGTAGCACAGTGGTTAGGAACCTGTCAGATTTGAAACCTTACATTGATTTCCCCTTTGGGTACAATTACTGAGGGTTGATTCTTAATTGACTTAGCCTTGATTCTCCCGCCTGATATTAGAGTGATGTTAAGCCTGTCAAGTTATTGTTGAGTCAGGCCATGTTGTATTCATATCTAGCTGTCATACTTCCCTAATGCTTGTCATCATGCAATATGACAACACCATGGTGCCGTTAACTGTCATCATCATCATCATTATATACAGAGCTTACTGTTTCAAATAGCTCTAGCTTTTGGCCACTGTCATTCATAGTTAGGTTTACAACTGTCAAGGGAGATGACTCACTGTGATGGAGCAGGCATGTTTGAAAGGACTAGCTACCCAGCTAACACATTAGTTTCGCTCTGTCGTAGGAAGGTTGTTGATTGGTGTGTCACATCGTCAATTTTATAATGTTATGCACTGCTCATTACTGGCAAAAGGGGCGGTGAGGTAGCCTAGTGGTTCAAGCAGTGGCTCATCACACTGAAGACTCGGGTTTGATTCCCCACATGGGCAAGATGTGTGAAGCCCATTTCTGGTTTCCTCCATGATATTGCTGAAATATTGCTAAAATCGGAGGAAAACTAAACCCACTAACTAACTTCTGGGAAAACTATTTAACTATCAGCATTGAATAGAATGTTTAAAAAATGTTAAGCATGTTAGCATAAAATAGATGAACTTTATGTTTGGCTATAAAAAAATATGCATCACAATGTCAGACCTCAGTGTGTTGACAACATAAATTGGAGTCCATAGAATATTGTTATTACAATGAAAACATGGCATTGTGACAACGTGACCTTGTTAGCTGTGTGTATGGGTTTTCATTGTGGAAAGAAAGTAGACAATGCACATAGTACTTTGCTCCTTGTTTGGCCAATAAATGATGTCAGGATGATGGTTCAGTGGTGGGAATAGCTGGGTTACAAATTGATGATTAATTCGTTATTGCCTTTAGACTTGTGTGTGTTCTCTTCAGACTACTCAAGTGCTATGAAGATTCTACTAAAGGGGATTATTCATCGAATCCATCTGTGTTTGTTCTCATTGCTATATCTAACCATTACCATGAAATTGAGTGATACTAAGAAGATTATTATTTTATTCAATTTTATATTTGTAGTGAGGTGACAGTTGAACAATTGCATCATGGTTCGTGTTGTTACAAGCTCAGCATGTGTCGATAACATGAAACAAGAATTTTGCTGTTCATAAAATGGAATAGTCATTATTGAAATTCCAACAATATCAGAGTGGGGGATACCAGAAACTGATTTCACACATTGTACCCATGTTGGGAATTGAACCTGTGTCGTTTGTGTGATGAGGGAACACTCTAACCAGTAAGCAATACCAGTGTCCCTGTACGCTACAGATCAGAGTTGCTTCATGGTGTGGTAATATTATCATGGTGAAAGGAATGTCTGATTTTTTATGTTTAAACATCTGATATTTCAGATAAGTACAGGTAAATTTAATTTTGATAAAATTTAAATGAAAAGCACCTATAGTGGTATGAATTTGAATTGCTAGTTTCAGGTTTATTAAATTTTTGTTCCAAACACATTATGAAAATTGAGAATGTCCACTAATTCAGATACTCTTTAAAACTTTCAAGTGGAAAGATTATGGGTCATTTGAATAGAAAGTATCACAATATAGTCAATAAAATACATTACCACTGTTACTTGTGGTGTTTAGTATCAGTTTTATGAAATTAAGAATTGAGCTTGGTTCTACTAGTATTTAGTAGGTAATGTCTTATCAGAGCCTAATTTGCATGTCTGGACATGTATACAAGTGTTTGTGCTGTAATTGGGCTTGCTTATAAACAAGAGAACTGTGTTTAGAAGTTGCAGATATTTAGGTGAATGCTCTCTGTGTCACCAAGACAAGTTGTCAGGAACATGGGTTTTGCATAAGCTGGTCATTGTTTGATTGTTGTGTGGAAGCTAGCAGCAGAAGTTTTCATCATTGTTTATAAAGTCTACAAATTATGTATGCTGGATCATCAGTAACTTGGAATAGCTTCAAGACATCAGACAATAAATGCAGGCGGTAGGGTAGTGTAGTGGTTAAAGCAGTCGCTCATCATGTTGAAGATCTGGGTTCCATTCCCTACATGAGTGAAGCCCTTTCTTATGTCCCATATCATGATATTGCTAGAAAAATGCTTAAAGAGGTGTAAGACTATACTCACTGACTAGACAATTAGTATTTCTTGCAATTGACCAAGCATGATCTGATTGCTTCTGTTGTGTTTTTAGATGTTTAAGCAATTACATTGTTTTTGAAATTATGAAGCTGAAGACGATACATGGTTTAAGTGTATAGTTACGAAGTTTCAAGGAAGTTTTTCGAAACTGTTTTGAAAAGCATTCCAGTTGTACATTGTGTGTCAGTTTAAAGTTGAAGAAAAAAAGCCTGACATACTAGAAGTTGACACTTGGGTGAAGATCTTGGTACAGACAAACCGAGAAATATCAGGATTTGAACCCAAGAGAAATTTCTTTTGCTCTGTAATCTGTGACTGAAATGTGTATTGCTGTCATGGGACAAGTCAAAATTGTATTGCTGTTATGTTTTTTGAATATTTATGCCACTTCCTCAACAGTTTATGAAGCTGAAATACACAAGTTTCAAGTCTGTAGTTTTGATAAAAAGACAGCCCCAATAAATTGTTAAATTCTTTTTAATGTTTTCAGACAGTAATTTATGGCTGTAATATACAGTGTTGTTTGCTGTAATGGAGGTCATATTCTGTGAAGTACTGAATGAAATAGTTTATGTTCAGCTTTATACTCCATGTGACACTGGTGAGACTATCACACGCTACTGATAAGAGCAGGGCAACTTTACAACAGGACAGATGGGGAAACATTATGGGATATAGGATAAGTGCAGCTGAGATTTGCCTGTCTATGGTATCCTAGCAACCAAAAGCTATGGGATTGAGTCACCTGTGTCCATGTCTCAGCCATTTGGATTGGACCAGATACAGACCTGATGTTTCTCTCAGACATTTTGATTGGTTGATTGGTTTTTGCTAGGAGGAACCTCAGGCTCATTTCTGGTTCTTAATTTATTTGCATAAGATCTTGAGCAAAACCCCTATTATAGTGATTTATGATGGATGTGGTCCCTACCAACGTGTCTACGCATTGTTCTAGCGCGGAGCTGCCAAGCGTGCATGATTCAAGGTAGGCTGAAAATCTCATATCCAAACTGTTGGGACGCTGTTTCATGAAGTAATTGCAGATTGTCATATTCACCATGTGCCATCACACATCATGTTTTCTGTTTTAGTTTTTATGAATTTTGTCAGTCAACGGATTAAGTAATTATAGTTTAGGATGAAGCTTTCCTGTTCTTCGATGTACGTTGTTTTTTGCCTGGTGAATCGATTTTTCGTTTCTTCAGCCATTTTCCTCCGTCTTGACATTTGTACTTAATGGGTTTAATGTTTAAGTATTAATACCTCATCAGGTTAGGATTTGGGATCTTTTTTATCTTCCACCAAAAGAGCTGATTCATTAGCATTGCATGGTACGAGTGTTGCTATGTGATAGGCAGGATTGCTCTTTGAACTTATGTTCTTTCTCGTATGCCAGCAACTTGAATGGAACAAAAATAACGGTTACTGACCAACATATTGATTTCATGCTTGAGCTTTAATTGTACATGTTATGAAATTAGAGTTGGATCGCTGATGTTAAACTTCTTGTACCTTAACAGCAATTTAAGAGCAAAGTCATGTAGTGCATTTGTGGAATGTTTAGTTTTACTGTCTCCTTTGATTCCCTCTTTGACCATGTGAACGTTGACTAGCAGACATGGTCTCTGATATCTGGGACAGTGAAAAGACAATCTTTTAAGGGTAAATGTTTGTCATTTAGCTAAGATTATAATATGTCAGGCTTTTTTTATGAATGCACAATTATTTCTGTTTAGGACTTTGTTTTTTAATGTGTTATTTGTCAAAACACTTTTAACTTCCTCTAACACTGATCGGAACAGGGCATAGTTATGTTGCCATGGTGTACTTGTGTCCAGTGACTTGACTGCTGATCTTAGATGTTTGTTGTTAAGAGTGAGTTTTGTTTTGTGCTGCTTTTAAACTATTCCAGCCATATCACAGTGGTTGAGCTCAAGAAATTGGCTTCACACATTGTAGCCGTGTATGTGTAGAATGTAATATATATCATTCTCTTTTGAATGAATGCATAAACAATTCTACAATTCTGTTTTATACTATGTTTAGAATGTGTTATTTGTAAGAATACTTAAAACATCCCCAAACACTGATCAGAATGGGGGATAGTAGTGTTGCCATGGTGTACTAGCGTACAGCCACTGAGCTGCTAGTAAACAAACTTGTTCTGAATACAGAGGATGTCATGAAATTGAAATGACTTAACCTTTCTCCATTAGAGTTCGTGCAAAATTTTATGTACGTAACAAGAAAATGGAGCTCAGAAAAATTGACCAAAAGGCCAATCAGAGGACAGATACCATCTGATGTGTCAAGTGAAGTCAGAAGCTGGCCAGTTATATTAAGTGATAGAAGTAGCCAATAATAAAAAGGAAAGTCTCGGAGAAGCTGCACAAGTCACAGGCTTACCAAAGTAGGTGTACGTTCAACTGTGAGAGAACAGATGATGATGATGATGATGATGATGGGGTTATGAGGTGGTGGCTATCTCAGAGTGATAACCACCACCCGGCTACAGTTGGCTGAGTGGTGAAAGTGTTCGCTTATCACACCAAAGACCTGAGTTTCATCCCCACATGGGTACAGTTAGTAGAACCAGACTGACATGTTCCCTCCCATGGATTGGCTGGAATCATCAAAAGTTTTACAACCCAGTCTCTGTTACTTCTGTGCTTGGCATTCTGGAATGTAAGGAGATGAAAAATGAGTAGAATTTTTAGGGGTACACAACTTCTATGTCCTGTGTAGGCAATGTTTCCACATTGATTCTGCTTGACAACGACATTAGAATGTCAAATCGTTGCCTTTGCGGAATAAATAAGCTGCATATCCATCCAAATTGTTCTCACTATTACACAAACCTGTCTGAATTAAAACAGCTCTGTCAAAGAAAAAATTCTGAACTTATGCTGTATTATCATAAACGCCAGATGTCCCAAAAGATTTTATAACCTTTTCTACCTGTAGCAACAAACTGGTAATATTATCATGAACACAAGATTTCCTGGGAAGAAGTTATAATCTTTTCTTTCAGTAATAACAAAGTTTGATAAGAATCTTTAAATGAAGACATTTGGTTTAAATGTAGCTTATCTGTAACATTTAATTAGAATCTGAATAGTAAATCTTCAGCACTGTTCCCAAATCAGGTAATGTGGACATGTTTATTACTCGATCCCAGAACTCTATTTGCATATTGGCTCAATAAATCTGATCACATGATAAAAAAGTTTACTGATACTGTTTGCATTATTTTTTGGCTTGACTTTGAAGTTAGCTTTGGCTTGTTGTGGCAGATGTACTGAAGACATGGCGGTGTTTGACATGACCAGGATTGAGGGAGATTATTTTCTGAATGTTGCTAGGCCATTTATTGCAGCGTTTGTTGACCCAGGGATAAAATACCAGTCAGGCTTGTTTGAAGAAATAACATGGTTAATACAGCAATTCCATGGCCACCGTCGTCACTGCAACTTAGCCACGAGTTGCAACTTTGAAGAAGGATATGAAATAGTGCTTTTTTCTCACTTCAGTTTTATGTTGTGTTTTTGATCTCACCTCTTTCAAGTCGAATTCAAACAGGGAACTATGTTAAAAAGTATAAAAATATATAAACAAGGTAACTTGTTTATGCTTTGAGTTGCACAGCGCCACACTCAACATTTTTGCAGATTAGATATTTTCCTGTTTTTCTTTTATTCCAACATTTCTTTATATATATATCAACATCTAACAATGGTCAGCTTTTCTACCAAAGTATGTATTTGGAATACAAGTGATAAGGTTGAATCTTGAATTAGATTACATGAATCTCGGCAAAAATGTTTCTGTTCACGATGACTCAAATCATCAAATATATTTTTAGCTTGATAATTTTGAAATTGTATGCTTCTTTAAAGACAAATGCATAGTTAAGTTTTTCTTGAAATTATTGTTGAAACAGAAGTGGGTGGCTTATGCTGGTGAACATACAAGTACCGTGAATCATGACTAGAGGAACATCAATTCAATGAGCCTTACGAATGAGCTGTGACATCGTTTCAGGGAGATTTGTAGTAGATGATGTTAATACATGAACTCAACCTTCGCTATAAGGAATCAAGGCAGTGGGATAGCCTGGTGGTTCAAGCATTCGCTTATCACATGAAGCTCAGGGTTCAGTTCCCCATTTCAGTTACTGCATTTTTCCAGTTTCTGGCATTTCTGGCCATTATTTTGCTGAAATATTGCTTAAAGTAACTTAAAATTAAACTTACTCACTCACCCTAAGGAAGTACTAACAACATTCCTACATGGCAGTTGTGACTGGCACGCTTTAACAGATGTAAGACATTGTCTTTGATATGAGGAAATTTCGGTGACGCCTCAACAGTGGACCTCATGCTGGTTCTCTGCCAGGTTCCAAGTTGTTGCTTCAGATGTCCTCACTGGCTGTTCCCAAGGGAAAAAGATAAAAACGGACAGTGTCTACAACTACCAGTACAACCATGTCAAACTTAGGCTAATGTCCTTGATAATAAATTTCAAACTCATAAACATGGAACTTAGCTAAGTCAAGTTTGGTAATAAATTGTCTCAGGTAGTAAAGTTGTCCAATAAACTTGAGAATCAGGCCTTGATCTAACCCTTTGCCAAGTGCCTTCTACATTGAAGGTACATACACCTGTAAAAGTGATAAAATTCAGCGTTTTATTGAGGCTTTTAGAGGGATTTGTTTTCCTGATGAATCAGGGAGTAAGATACCCCCAAACGATTTTTTTTTTAGAAACATTTTTTATGCCTCGTCCGTCCATCTGTCCGTAATCATTTTGTTTCCGGAGCATAACTCAGAAACCGTTCAATATTTTAGACCAAACTTGATAGATATAGTAATCTCAGCCTATGGTTGTGCCATTTGCTATTTACAGATTTTTGGCATTTATATTTTTTTTATTTTTTTTCCATGGAACATTTTGGTGTTAGTCTTATGGTGGGGTGGGCTTCGTTTCTGGAGCAGAACTCAAAAAACGTTCAATATTTTTCTGCAAAACTTGATAGATATATCAGTCAGAACTTAAAGTGGTGCCTTTTGCTTTGTACAGGTTTTTGTGATTTATTATTTTCTCGGGTTTCCATGGAAACTTTTAGGACATAATCTCAAAGTGAGAGGTGTGTTTTGTTTCCAGAGCAGAACTCAAAAGCCATTCAATATTTTTCTGTAATACTTGGTAGATATATCAGTCAGAGGCTGAAGTGGTGCCTTTCGCTATGTACAGGTTTTTGTGACTTATTATTACTTGGACATAGTCTCAAAATGGAGGGATAGGCTTCGTTTCCGGAGCAGAACTAAAAAAACATTCAATGTCTTTCTTTAAAACTTGGTAGATATATCAATCTGAACCCATAGTGGTGCCTTTTGGTATTTACAGGTTTTTGTGATTTATTATTTTCTTGGTTTCCATGGAAATGTTTCAGACTTAGTCTCAAAACGGAGGGGTGGGCTTCGTTTCCAGAGCACAACTCGAAAACCATTTCATATCTTTCAACGGATCTTGGCAGACATATGAGACAGATCTTGAAATTGTGACTTTGCTGGTTACAGATATATGGCATTTATAATTTTCTTGAATTCCATGGAAACAAACTTAGTCTAAAAAAACAATGAGTAACTCTCAGATTATTTGCCCTTTCAAACATGTATGTCATCTTCTGATGACTCTTGTTTTATATTGAGTGAAAAAGGCACAAGATATTTGTAGCTGTATTTTTTCATGAATAGTTTTAGAAGTAGTATGAATAATTAATAAGGAAGATTTTCAGATATGTATATTTTATAAGAAGTGTAGGAAAGTAAAGGAAGAAACCAGATCTTTTTTAAACAGAAGATCCATAATTGTCTGATGTGTCAAATTCTTCACATTAAGCCTACTATTATTAGATAAGGTAGTTATCTGAAAAATTGCCACAACCTCGATAGGGCCTCTGTATGTCAGATCCACCCAATGTTTTGGGGCGGTTGATTGTCTGATTTTATCGGGGATTTATTGGCCGAAGTTACAACAAGGCTGATAACATAACAAGCCTTAAATTACCAGGCCGTGTGTGATGGTGGGGCTTGTGATTCCCCCTGGATGTAACATTTCGAATTACATAATTTACACGATAGTGTCACATCTTAATGGGCCATTCTGTCATTGGGAGCCAGATTTGATATTGACAGTAGTTGAATATCTTGTGAACATTATGTGTGGAATATGGCAAATTGTGTGATAAATGGACGCAGCATTGGGTGAAATTGACCAGACTGCCTGCTAGCATTATCGAGCCCGCTGTGATGAAGTGCCAGGATGTGTAAGTATTGTGGCTGGACTTAGGATGTGATGATGGTGTTGGTTATTGTCACTGGTCACACACAGATGAGGAATAATAACTAAAATAATTTGTACTTTCCCCATTGGTTAAACAGATTTTCTGATAAATACATGGCAAGACTAAGTTCGTGTTTAATGTTGGTTAATTGACTAGGGAGCAGGGATTTGTGTGTATGATGTTGGGAGGCATCAGTAATCCTTATGTCTTGGAGCTGGACTAGGAGCTGGAGAGAAATTCTAATTTCTTGCATTCCATTGCAGTTAACTCAATACAAATAACATACTTCCTGTATTTAGAAATCCTGTGCAGCCCTTGCCAGTAATATATGGAATTAATATGCCAGACAATTTCTTGAAATCCCCAGGAGAAGTTCTCGATGGAACATTTTTCCCTACTATTGAGGAAACATTGGGGAAGCAGTTAGGAGTTTCTGTCTTTCATTGCACTTTGGGAAATATTTTATGCCAACGTTTGTTTGATTTATTACCCAGTAACCAATGACCAGAGTAGATATGATCTTCCAAAGATGTCAGCGACCTTGTATTGGTACATCGTCTTGTATCATCTTAATGTCTGATACAGTAGTCACACGAGGGGGAGTTTGGACAGTTATCATTTTGTGTTATTTATTTGGAAATTTCCATGATTAATGTGATCAATCATCTGTGTCTTGACCGTGATCATTGTACCATGCTGTAAGGATACACTGGATGACCATATTGTTTTTGGTTCCCATATTCTGCTTCAAAGGGAGGGGTTGCAAGGGGACATAATGAAAATAAAAATGTTGCTGTCTGCGACTACAGATGATGATTTTATTTGATGTATAACATGCAGAAATGTTAATACGTTGGAGGTTTGACATTAGGAGTGATGAATGCTGAGAGCATGGGTGTTGGGGACAGCTGTAAAAAATCTGTTGAATATCTTACAGGGTGTACAAGAGAAAAGGATTTCAGTAAAACATGATGATGATGATGATGATGATGATGATGATGATGATGATGATAATTTAGACTTTATTGACCTCGTATGTCTTCTTTCAGGACTATGAGTTCAGCAAGACTGGAATGTATGTTATTGCTGCAACTGTCGAGAACGAGCATGGATCTCTACACAAGAACATCACCGTGGTGAGTATTTACATGTCTATTTCCTGATATATACAATCCAGGCCTGATATAGTATTCTTCTTCTGGACAATAGCACCCTCGGAATTAGTAGTATTTATTTCCCTGTCTTTGATACTTTTGTTACAAGTGGAGATGGTTTGGCCGATTCTACCAAATGTCAGTCTCTAATCAGATTTATCCATTCAGTTTATTTTGTTTGTGTTCGCAGTCCTCTTATCACAGAAACAGAAATTGGTAGTCTTCAAGTACCACATCCATGAAGAAAACACAACTTGAAGTTCTTAAGTAGGGGCGTATGTGGCCATTTTGACAGATTTGTCCGTGATATGAGGCATTGACACCATTGATGAAATCGGTCAGCCAACATGTTGTTGTCTTTCCTCCACTACAAATATACCCAGATTTTCCAGATTCATTGTGAGATGCCCACCATATGTGCACACACTATCAGGAATGTGTGAACCCTAAAACCCTCACTGGGCACTTTATCATTTATTGTTGTGTGGACTGGTCCAGAGAAGGCTTTGTGCCAGACTTTGTCCAGGGAAGTAATTATGTGACAGTGGTGTAAGACCATTTGGTTTAATGCAAGTGACCTTTGGTGTGTAACAAGGTGGTAGGAAATACTGTACCAGGTGCAGTGGGTATGCATAGGAACCACACACTTTCATGCCATATCATACCCCACCCCACTGCATGCCAGACAACACACCACCACACCATGCCATGCAACATTATGCCTTGTGATACCAGACCATGCTACACAAGTACACCAGACCCCAACTCAGTGTACACTAAACACGGCCACACCATCCCACACCATGTCATGCCATGCGACAACAATACACTACACCATGCTACATCATGTTATGCCATGCCACACCAGTACGCCACACCATGCCACACACTGAACATCACATAAAACCCATACCACACCATGCCACTATGCCACACCAGACAAAACAATACCACACAACAAAATGCCACACCAGACAAAACAATACCACAACACACCACTCCATGCCACACTACAACACACCATGCCACACCTATATACCACACGCCATGCCACACCATGCCACCACATACCACACCACCACACACCATGCCATGCCACACCACATACCACACCACGCCACGCCACGCCACGCCACGCTATGCCACGCCACGCCACAACACACCACACCACCAAATGTAAAACCACATGACACACCTCTCCACTTCACATAACTTACCAAGGACAGATTAAGAGAAGCATATCAGTAAACACCTTGTAAACTGTTATGTAAGAATTATCATTGCATTCCAACAAATATTTCATAGCCAATAAATATTTACAGATGGCAACATCTCAGGTACAGGATAAAGTGAGTGGGAATATGAAGTGGTGAGACATGAGGGGGTGGGGGTGAGGCAGCAAGGGGTGGGGGACTGATGTAAGGGGGGTAAGGAAGAGGTACCATGGATATGAAGGAGGGGAGGAAAGGAAAACAAACTGGCAGGGAGCTGTGCGAGACCCTGGGGCTATTTGTGTGCATACAGTACAGACATCAAGGCATGCAGAGAAAGCTCAACTCAAATGCCAAATTGAAGACGTACTTGGCGAGGGAAAAGGGAGAAAATGTCAAGCTGTCGGCCGTTTGGAGAAGTGTGATATTTATATTAAACTGTTACTGGGATGTATATTACCTTGTATCATGTATTAGGTGCATATCGTCTTTGTTCTTGAGTATTGGATGTAAATACTTGAGATGACGAGGTCTACTGTTGGACTGAGTGAACTTGGGATGAATGTGTTAATCATCGTGAACTTGTTGAGAAGTTCATTACTTAAAGTCAACTGTAAACACTGTTCAAATTGAACTAGTACGAATATCAGACTTTACTGCAGTAATGAGTATATAAAGTTGTTGTTTTTGTAAAGTAAATAATCTTATATGTGTATTGAACCTGTTTACACGTAGTCATCTTGGTGCAGTGGTTATTGTATATTCTAGCATTGACTCATGTGGCAGCGTATAAAATGGGTGAGACCCATTTCTTTCTCTCCCCTTCCCCCAACTTTATGTGGCAGCTAGCAGTCCATCAATATGCCACAGATATGAGACAGAGATGGAGAGAGATCCTATTGCACATTGTTTTTAATTTTTATGTAAAATCTTAAGATTAATTAACTGAAGTTAATTAAAGGGAACAAAATGTTGTTCCATTGTGGGTTTTTTCATGACTGCAGTTAGCTTCACAACACATAGGGAATGTGAATGTTCAAGAAATTTGTAATTCAATTCAATGTTTGTCAGAGTTGGACAAATCTAAAATAATAGTCTTTAAGAAGCAATCTTTAATTGTACAGCTGTGTAAGAAAGACTATTATAGAAAGGAATTAATAGCAACAAGTGTGACAAAGAACAACAGGATTTGAAGATCGTTAAATATTGAGAGACAATCTCAAACTGTGTGGTGTATTAGCTGTCATAGCAAGTGGTTTTTGCCGTAGGGCAGTGAAACTGCCTGGTGCATCATTAGGCCCATTGTAGCAGTTGGAAGTGAATTGCCATGTGCTGGCGCTGAGTTTATTACGACCTTGTTTTCAGTAGTGATCACGTGAGTCATTTCAGCTGGGAGGAAACGAATGTCCAGTCATGTAATCTTCTAATTAATTGATGATGAGAAAAAATAAATGGCCTTCTCCATTAGCTTTATGAATCTAGTGCCTGTTTCAGAAAATGTTTCCTTTTCACAATTCCATTGTAAAAAGAATGGGCGTGAGAGTAACAGTCAGCTTGGTTGAAGGGTTGTTAATGGCGATTTGAAACCTGTAACTTCCTTGTTCTTTGGGGGATTTTTTGTCTTTTTGTTTAAACACGTTTTCTGATAAGAATAACATGGGAACAGGATTAGTACATTTGATAATTACATATCAGGAAAATTGTGTTTTTATGTGGATGGAAGCATTCTGACATTATTCATTGTATCACTGGGGCAGTGGAGTACCCTAGTGGTTGATGTCTTTGCTTGTCGTACCTGGGTTCAATTCACCACATGGGTACAATGTGTGAAGCCCTTTTCCAGTGTCACCTGCTGTGATGTTGCTGAAATATTGTTAATGAAGTGTATTAAAACCACGCCCACTCACTCACTCACTCACTCACCCAGTGTGTCATGATGCCATAGTATTCCAGACCTACATCATGTATGTGTCACAACAGTTTGGTTAGAATTGTAAAATTGAAACCTTAGGCATAACCTTTTGTATAAAGATTTCATGTCATGTGGAAGATGTGTTTATAAATCCACACATAAATACAATGTATGAAACCCATTGATGGGTCCCCAACTATGACATGTTTGGAATATTGCTTTATAGAAAACAAGCCAAAAGTGAAAGAAATTTGTGGAAAACAGTAGAAATATTTTATGTTTGTAACCTTCCAATAAACTCACTGGTTCATGGATTCCCTTATATGGTGATGATGCCATATATGGTAATTTAACAATATGTTTATCCAAAAACTTTATAATTTTTTGTACATCAGGCCAAAGAATGAACTTAATCTGATTTTTTCATCTGTTCATCTAACACAAACTGTTCCTCTTGTCTTGCGTGTATGATTACCGTCTGTTTGAAGCAGGATCGTCTGTTCCTTTAACACAAGAGTATCTGAACAATCTGCAGCTTGGTTAAATATTGATGGTCGATAATGGTTCTATTAATGAACACATCTTGAAAAATTTGCAGCAATTAACAAGAAAATTGAATTGCAATGTGCACTGCTAAAATTGAGTTCATCAAGTACAAAAGTGCACACTAGTAATTCTGTTTTATGACAAAATTGCTTGCATGAAATAAATAATTCTGTTCATAATGCCAAAGGTATTGTTTATTTCCTTTTGGAAGATGATGCATTTCTTGATGTATCCAGTGCACTTAGGTTCTGAAAATAAATGGACATTTCTCCCAGCTAAACATCCTGTTGCTAATAGCTTGTCTTGAAGGAAGGAGAGAAACTTGTGTCTTGTTAGAGAGGACAATCACTCCCGGATTAGACCACTACTACAGATTGGAATGTATTTACAACCATAAGTGCTCTATAATTACGTCAGAACAGAGGAAGTGAATGCAAGGCTATTAATATTCTGGTTTAATCATATTATTTGCTGTAAGTGTCACATGAAGCTTTGTTACCAGCATATTGCTGTCCGTTTCAATGTGTGTTCAAAAGATGGACTGGTTTTGGATGTGTGAGTTACATGTTTTGTCTTTTAGGGCAGTGAGATGGTGATAATGTTTGAGATGTAAATATGTTACAGGTGTTATTTGCATCTTCTCATTTTTTTCAAAGAAAGCATTTGATGTCTTTTTGAAAGTTATTGTCACATTTTAAATTGGATTATAGGTGTTGGTGGAATTTGTAGAAAGTTAGGAAGCTCTATTTCTGAGTAGAGTTGTCAACCTTGGAATAGGACTTGAAACATGTCCTCATGTATGAAATTCTGGGCTAGCAGGAAGGCATGATTTCGATGTTGTCCTTTTTGTATTTTATATACTTGGGGAAAAAAATTCGGGAACACCACTTCACAGCAGTGTTCCTATATTCATTTGCAGATTTCCTTCCAAGGTGCCCATCAAAGCTGGTGATATAAACTTGAAAATATTAAAGGAATGCTTGGATTTTCCTGTTTTCCTTTATTTGTTTCTATCAGTATATTTTCTGTGTATCATTTGTTGATATATCATTGTCATGGTAACAGTATCTTTGAAACTTAATATGTTCTGAAAACATGCTAGTTTTCCAAAATCGATCTAAAACTTTGTGTCAGGACTTTAGGCTTGAGACAGCTGTCAACAACTGGTAAATGACATTGTAAATTTCCTTTCTCTAGTATTCATTATAAGTGGTCATTGCAAAAGGGATTCTAGTGTTTATTTTCCTTAGATGCATGGCAAATATTTAAACCTTTTTCCTTTGTTGATAGGTTGTCATGGAACAGAGACTTGGTGATGTCACTTTTGACCTTCATGAAGACTCAGACCATGGTGTCCTCAAAACTTACGAACCTGTCAAGTTTCTGGTTACCTTGGAAACAACAGAGCGCCAACATACCTTCCTCCGAGTCAACTTTGGGATTGGTGGAGAAAAGAAGATGTCCTTGAGAGAACATAAGAACAGGACATTAGAGAACAGCCAGAATGTTCTTGAAGCTAGCCCAACCCTTGATGGTTTTGGCCTTGCTGCCAGCTATGGTGAGGGCTGCAACCTCAGCATCATCTTCCAGTATACCTACATACTGGAGGGCACCTACATGCCTCAGATCCACGTCTCCAGCAACGTGGGCTACCTGAAGATGGCTCTGAGGCAGGAGCTTGTCATCCAGAATGAGCTTTCAGGACCTAGATTGCAGTTTGAAGACTATATAATGGTCAACAGGACTGCACTGTTCCTACTTCACTTCACAAAGTCTTCTGTGAACCTGAGCGTGGTGTGGACAATATTTGACAGAGAGAAGTCGGTGGTTGACAACTTTACCACCTCCCACGCTCAACTGTTCTACAACTTCACAGAGCCAGGGCAGTATGAGTTGGCAGTCACAGCCTCCAATATGATCAGTTCTGTTTCCACAGTCAAAGAAATACTTGCTCAAACAGCAATCTCAGGTCTTTCAATAACATGCCACCCATACATTTTTGTCCGCCTTGGACAGGAAATCACCTGCACAGCAGACATCAGTTCTGGGAGTGGTGTCACATTTGAATGGAACTTGAAAGACATGACAACTGGCAAGAAAACATATGGAAATCTGACATCAACTGTCTTCCATTCATTCCACCAAGTTGGGGTATATTTTATCAGTGTCATGGCTTCAAACTATATCAGCAGAATGATTGCCCATTTAGAACAACCAATCTATGTGGAACAAGAAATCAAGTCTGTTGATGTTTTCTCAAAAGATCAGCTAGTCAATCAAAAGGGGCTGTTCTTCATTCGCCCAATGTGCAAATGTCAAGTTAATGTTCAGTTTGATTTTGGAGAAGGACGCCAAAACTATGACTTGGACTCGACTTCAGGGCCAAACATCTACAGAGCTTATAACTTCACCTCGCCAGGTGTCTATAATGTCACAGTCTATGTTTTCAACAATATTTCCAATGCTTCCAACATGTTGCAAGTAAGAGTGTACCAGCCAGTCCAGAGGTTCAGGATCCAATGTCAAGGTCATGCCATTAGAGAGTTGCCAACAGTGTTTGTTGCCAAGAGCAAAGGTAATTAGAGCGTTGCCTAAATATAAAAAATATTTGACTAGCTTGTGCAGAGAAAATATATAATGCCTATCACAACAAGCCAGTGAGCTTAGTACAGAAAGTTCTTAATGGAAATTACCCAAGTTGGCATGTGTCTGAACAAAGACTTTCTTGAACCACGATGTCTTCAAGAACATTAGGAAAATGGCCGCTCCAAGTGCCTATCGGGACAAGAGTCAGTGAAGCAGATTTAGATCTCATGTCATTTAGTGTGAATAAATATACTGAACATTTTCTTTAATTCTCATGACAAACATGCCATTCAAATCTGTATTGAAGACTTTTCACTTTTGACAAACAGTGGTATTCATTAAACAATCATTACTTGGAGCAAATGGACACCAGCAATTGTGGATTGTACTTTATTACATTAAATCAGTTTTCTGGTACAGACAAGTTCATTTGGGTTAATGTGCACTGCCTAACACAATGTAAACTCAACTAGGGTAATGATATCATTATGAAATACTAATGTCCGATTCGCTTATGTATAATAGATGCTCGGGCAGTGAAGAAATGTTCATATGAATAAATGTAACATTGCATTGCATTTCTACTTTTTGACAGATATTGACAATTTTAAGACAAAACAATTCATTTGATCCAGTAATTTGATTTTCATCTGTGAATCTTTGTTATTGTTTTATTAGAGCACGACAAAATACCACTGAATCATTGCAGTTTTATTAGGGCACTACAAAATTCCTTGAAACATTATGGTTTTATTGGAGCACCACAAAATAACACTTAAATATTATTTGTCGAGATGCACTGGTTTTGCTTTTTGTAGGGCATTACGTTCTTATTCAGAGCAGACACAAGAAACTCAAACTATTGTTTAACAACAATCTTTTGTTGATGCTTTAGGGGAGATATTGAGGAGGAAAGAATTCATCTACAGATGGACGTTTCCTGGCCAAGTAACAAGAGAGACCTTGATTCCGATGGCTCAGTTTGTCTTTAAGGATGTTGGAACATACTATGTGAATCTTACAGTGACAATCCAAAATATGGGTAAGTGTAACACTGGCAAAACATCACATGAAGATTTGACTGGACCCCTCACACATGTAGGACCACATGTAGTCTCAAGTTCTACCGGTATATGTATATAATTATTTGTCTCTACACTAGGCATAATTGTAGAAAAATGTAGGATAGATACAAACACAAAAAGTGACATATTTTTACAAAATCTTGATCAGAAAAATGAGTGGTGGATAGGAATTAAAGCTTTCGCTTATTGCGCTGAAAGCCTAGGTTCATTTCCCCACATGGATACAATGTATGCAACTCATTTCCAGTGTCACTCGCTGTGATGTTGCAGAATATTAGTAAAAGCAGCATAAAACTAAACACACTCACCCGTTCACTTTAAAGGGCCAGACCTTCTACTGTCCACACATATGTAGCATATGTTTTAAGTGAAAACGAAAAACTACCGTCAATTAATTAAACCTGTAAAAGTTACAGTGATGGTGTTTTTGTGGGTGAAAGTTCTTGCTGGAATATTGCTATACTCACTTTACTACTATTCTCACTCACTCGCAGGCTTACGTGATAAGAAGAAAAAATACAATCCTCTGTTTAAAGAAATTACCCAATCTCTGCACTATGTCATAGCTATAAGGATTCTCATGTTTCCTGTAAAAATCCCAGGAGTTGCGTATCAGGACTTGTTAAGATACGTCGAGGTGCAAAAGTTGCTGGTAGCTTGAATATTGCTGATGACAGAGCAACACAATAACACAACATGTCTCGCTTTGCATGTCATCTGAAATTACCCCTGATTGATGTCCATGATTGATAACTATGATATCTAATGTATCTCCCCAACCCTGACTTCCCTAACATTATAACATATTGTATTGAAACAAATTTATTCATAATTGCTTGTATAAACTTATTTCCATATTTCATTTTTATTTGGAAGGAAACTGAAGCTCTGATGACTCTCATTGTAACGTAATGTAGGACACTTGTGAATTCATGCTGTCTCATGACTTATTATGTAATATGTTTTGTATTTTCTGCAATATTTGTAAAATGACACACAATATCTTGGTGAGTTTTTCTCCTGAATTGACAGGACGGCACAATATATTCCTCCACATGTGTCAGTGTGTATATGATACATACAACATGCAATACAAATAGCGTGCAGCTCATCCTGCCTGTAATTGGTTTTGTGGCAACCTGTATTGTTGCAGTGGTTGTAAGGCGGCAAGTGTGGTGCAGGCTTCCAACTGAGGAAGATGGGGACATTAAGGAGCCATACGGATTAGGTTTAGGATAACACTCATCGTGAATGGCGTTTTAACGTATGTCATGTCAGGACCTGGACAGAATGCATTTATAAACGTTTACTGGAGCTTGATTTATGCCAGGGGTTTGAAAACATTGTAGAAATGGAGATTGCTGTAAAAAGAGAGTGAAATTCATGGGACAGAAATGGCATCAGCTAGATTCATTTGGCGCTCTGAAAGCCATGACTATTTGCTAATCCCATGTTTTCTTTAGTAAGTGTGTGAACCGTATCATAAATCCTTTGGACTTTTCAAAGTATTTTTCTCTCTTTTTTTTCAGAGAATCATTTGCTTTTGTTTTTTGATATCATGAAAGTTAAATATAGTTTCATGATATATGACTTCCTCCTTTGGTATTAATGTTTAATAGTTCAATACTCAAAGCAGCATTTAATAAAGGAGACCAGGTAATATTTTTTATGTCAGTGATAACACTTAAAACTGTGAAATATTTAACGGTCCTAAAGTGGTCATAATATTTTGAATTTATTTATCAATCACAACACAAAAACAAGTTGACATAGGAAATTCTACTGTTTAGTTTACCATCTGTTATACATGGCAACATTTTTAGAATGAGACAACTGTAAGTACAGACATAGAAATTACAGTGTCTGTTTATGTAATGTACAAATATTCTAATGCCAAGCAGAATTGCAGTCATTTACATAACAAATTAGGTTATGTTGAACCAACTGGTGAATAGTGTCAATGGATGAGGGAGAATTAGAAGTGAGAAACTATTTTATCGGTCAAGATGAAATATTATTAGATTTTTTTTTTTTCAGAGACATTATTTAACAAATGGCTAAAAAAATATGTCTCAGGGTGATTGTCCACACCTCCATGATGGTTTATATAACTTCAGGTGCTGCTTATGCCATGGACAACCAAGCCTGACTATCCACATGATATTCTATAAAGTCAGTTTGTTGCAATGAGTCCACCTCCGAGAAATAACTGTTAATTGTATTCGTCAGCGTTTCTGACAAGTCTACATTAATATTCCTGCAGGGACTCTAAGGCATTAAACCAGCTTAGAACCCTATACTTTGTGTCAGCATCTTGCATCTCTGCAGACTCTCTTTCTCCACAAGGAGCTAGCTTGCTGTAATATAACTGTTCAAAGATTTGTTGATCTGAGATCAACCCTACCTCTCGTTCATTTACTTGTTGTTTAACAGGCACACAGTTTTCCAGCGAGATGATTTTGACCACTAGATAGCTGAATCTGAGCAAGACAATTCAGTGATTGGTGTTTTGATCAAGGACCAGCAAGCATCTCAATGTCCATTTGGTCACCCTTAAGACAAGCTTAGTTTGAATCATCCATGGTCCAGCTGGGACAACTGAAGAATTAAGTCCAAAGAGTTAAACACTGAAGGCTCAACTATTGGTCGATCTATATTTTTGTTACAGCTTGGTGACTTGGATAACTGCATGTGAACTCTGATGAAATAGATATTCACTCACTTGCAAGGTTGAATGTTTGACATTGATCTTTTTTCACTTTTGAAAATAAAGAATATATTCAAATAAGGAAACAAATTCTTCGAGAAGTTATGACATGACACATCTTTCAGAGTATGCATCTAGTTTCTAATAAAGTTAAAAGAATTATATAGCTCTGTCACCCACTCACACCTTTCATAATGAACAAAACTGCTTGTATAGAGGATGGAGGTCCCAAAGAGGCCAGCGTGATACAGAAGGGGGTTCAGTGTGTGAAGAGTTCCCATGTTGGAGATGGTGTCCTGTGTAAACACGTCATACCACCCACATCTTTGTACAGTGTGAACCTCCACTTTCACTCCCCCTTTCTGCTTACATGTCCCCCCTACCGTACTGTCTTTCGGTCTCCATCCCCTGCCTTCATTTCTTGTACCTCAGGTGAAATAAGAGTGCTGCTTTTCAAGCAATCCACGTGTAGCTCCGACCATGCTATCTTATGCACAGACACACCACCCCTCCCCGACTCCCCTACCACCAACCCATGTACTACAGGTAAAATGTGTACACTAGTCCCTTATCAATCCATTTTCTGACCCATCTTCCATATATACTACCCCCTCCCCCACTCCCCTACCACCAACCCGTGTACCACAGGTAAGATGTGTACACTAGTCACTTATCAATCCATTTTCTGACCCATCTTCCATATATACCCCCTCCCCAACTCCCCTACCATCATCCCATGTACCACAGGTAAAATCTGTACACTAGTCCCTTATCAATCCATGTTCTGACCCATCTTCCATATATATCCCCTCCCCCACTCCCCTTCCACCAACCCATATACCACAGGTAAAATGTGTACACTAGTCCCTTATCCAATGCACTTTCTGCCCCATCTTCTCGATATGATCCCTCCCCATCTCTGTGACCACAGGTCAGAATTGTGCATTGCCCGGGTAACAAGCCAATTTCTGACCCACCTCTCCTCCTTTCCCCAACCTCTCCTCCTCCTCTTCTCTCTACCTCCCCAAATTTCTGTCATTGAACATTTAACAATCGTTAAATCCATTTTCTGGCCACTCTGTGTTCACCCACCCGCTCCCTTTTACTTTAGGCATTGGTTTTCTTCTGTATTACATGAAATCCTGTTTACTGGAATGGAACTGTTTTCAGAGAATTCCTATGAACAGAGAAAGAGGTACAAGACCATCAGTATTTTTTAAAATAATAATAATCCCAGAACCAAATAATCAGAAATTAAAAGCCAAAGTATGTAAGCCTATTTATCCTCGTTTTCTCCATGAACCCAAGTCTCCCTGATCACTTCAATTGATGACACAAATGAGAGCATTCATCATCAGTCAATAAGGAGCCTTCATCTAGCGGTGAAACCATCTCAATGAATGCATGTCATATTTGACATGGGGGCAGGTCAAACTGACTCAGCTTCTATCTACAAGAGCGAGGGATGCAATTCAGCTGGAAATTTTCTCCTACATACTGTCCTCTACCATCAAGTCACAATAGTAGCTATTTGTGATGAAATGTGTTGGGAAAACACAACGAGAACACTGATGTCTCTACACATTTCAAAGCTCAGGAAGATTCTAACCACTTCACGCATGACTTTTATGGACTTGAAAAGTATTTTTTGAATAAACAACTTGAAAGTCAATCTCCCTGGCTCAACCCTTCTTCCTGTGAAGGGACGGGAATTGTGAATGAACACAGTCTCTGACACTGAAACCTTACAAGCCAAAATCTACATCTGCCAATTTCGGGTCAGTGGAATTTCATGAGGCTTGAATAAAGAGACTTATAGAATGTGTGGTGGAGAAGACTTGTTTGTTGCCGACCTTGGAGGTTGATGTAGTTAGGGGTCTGATTGGTAGACTGTTGCCCCATGCTTCATCAACATTGATGGGCTGCACTGTTGATTTGTTTTATTTTCTTTTGTATTTATTCATATTCTTCTGTGATGAATTAATAGGATCCAGTTTCATGGTGAAAGCTTCTGTGTCAGTTTTCCTAAGAAAGTTGCAGAATCAGGACAAGCCTGTGTGAAACACTAATACATGCATTAAGTCATAGATCATGAGAAGTACCAGAAACAAGCAGAGCAGGGCAAGAAATGATGATGAATTTGTTTTCACTTCACTCAAGCATCTAATACAGGAAAGTAGGAAGGCATTACACCATTTTTGAGTCCATGGAAGTTCAGTCTCAGTTTTCTGCCTTCTGTTTTAGAATATTCAGCAATATCCTTTTTTGAAATACATTTTAAAAACTACAGCGTTTGAAGTGAGAAATGTGCTGAAAACTTTGAGACCAAAGTAGTGAATAAAACATGAAACTGCTGTTATCTTCAATGATGAAATTTGTTCTTGTTTTAATGTTTCATTTTCTTCCGTATAATTCACACATACCTTTGCACACTTTATCTGTGTTAGGGAAGCATGCTTTGATTTTGCTGAGAGTAACCTTTGTGGGAGTATATTACTTCAAATGAATTAAAAAAATATTGTTTGTCCTAAGTAGGTCGAGAAAAAGTGAGTAAGTTGTAATTTAGAAAAAAGCTTCATGTATGAATTATCTCATTATTTAAAGTTACGGTTACCTACATAGGTAGGGGAAAGGGGAAAACGTGTCTCTGCACTGCAAGGTTGAATTAACATAAAGCTCAAGCATATCACTTCAAATCCCAAGTGCCAGTCTTTTCTTATTTAAATAAAAAAAGAAGATTTTTTTTCTAATTTTATCGCGCCATATGAAACATTGGCTATTATCCATAAGTTAGAGTGCAGGACAAGTGGCATTGTATTAAGAAACCAACCTCAGTTTGTGCCTTGATGCGTTTTATGATATTCTTGGTTAGAGAATTATATTATAGAAGAGGTGTTCCTAATTCACTGTTGTTTGAGAGCAAATAAGAATTGAATTCCTATTGCCCTCCTTTTTGGATAAAAATTTAACATTTGAGTTTTCTTAGAATCATAAATGTTTGTTTAATTTTTCTGAAATAGCATGTAAACAAGTAAGAGTATTTGTAGTGTGCATCGTGTGAGTCGACATCACAAAAAGCTGAACAGTAAATGCAACCTGTTCCAAGTTTATTAATATGCCTTTTAAATATGAATCCAGGATCATTGTAGTACTGTGAATGATCACTCATCCCAGAATGCATGGTGTGTTTTTGTGACTGGATTAAGTAGTGATGACTCACGATTGTGGGCGGAGGTGTACGTTTTCACGTTAGAAATCTGAACTTTGTAATTCTATCTTTGGGTGGAGTCCATTGTTCAGAGCACTGAGAGATATTTAACTTGAAAGACTCTCAGCTGATGGCAGAAAGGGGGCATTGCTCGCCTTTCTTGTTTACCAAAGTCTGTTTCAACTTACAAGAGATGGGACCTATTCCACTTTGTTTTTTCAGTTGATTCTGTTTCCGAGCAACTAGAGGTCAGAGTTCATGAAAGGGCACCTGCAGGGATTTGGGTACTACACTCTGGTATTGTACAGACGTATGAAGTGGTGAATTTCTCTCTTCATGTAAGTAAACTTACCTCTAGCTATTGCAGACTCAGGGCACTCTTAACATTGTCATAAATGTTTAGTTTGGGAATTTATGTCTTGTGTTCTAAGGATTTCTAATGTTCATTTTACAAAATTGTTTGCATAACTTTTTTTGTTTTGGTGTAAATTTCAAGTCAGGTATTATTTTTGTCATCAAGAGTTTATGAAATGCCTGGAGAGCAGTCTTGTTAAGTGTCCAGTGTCTTATACCTACAGTGTCTAATAACATTGTCACAGAAGCTGAAGAGAATTGTTAAAGAGCAGACAACTCCATACTTATTCAAATTTCTGTTTTTATTTTAGAAATGTTAATATACTACAAAACATACTTCCAAAACTTTAAAATATTGTATGCAATGCTTCTGTGATCTTAGAACATCATGATATATTTCAGAAAGATATAGATGCAAACCGCAACCCATAGCCTAGGGAGCGGCGCTGTGTGCAGTCAGTGTACTGTGGGGATCATGTATATGTACACTCCAAAATTCCACACATGCCATGTCAAAGCAAAAATTCTTGCATATCAGGTTTTGAAACTTATGCCAGGAGAGACATGGTGGCTATAAGTTTGTGGATTAAATCATTTAATGCTTGGAATTAAAGCAAGAACATGGAAAAAAACTTGGATACTGTGAAATCAAGATTTGTATCGCATCAGCAGGGAATGTATAGTGCTGTCATTACTTTTGGTATTTGAAGGAATATTTCTTATTATAATTTTGCATTTCATCCATCAGTAATCTCGGTGAAGAACTGAGTTGATTTGTTATGGAATACATAGTCTGGAATCAGCACTGAATGGGAATATACTTAGTGTCATATGATCATTTTACATTCATCACGTGAGAAAGTTAAGCCAGTGGCAGTGATTATGCAACTGACATTAGCTGTGTTGTACCTGTCCTGATATTGATTATCAAGATGGTTATGTGACATATGTATGTTTCAGCAGCATGAAGGGATCAGCAGACTGGTGGTGAACTATTCAGATGGGGATCTAGAGGAATATTTCAGAAAGTCCAGGTGAGTGAAGTTAGTCCCAGATAATTAGCTAGGACATGATATGATTTATGATTGACATTACTGGTGTCAGGTTCATTAACAAAAGTAGATGAATCTGAAATGGTTATTAATGCGTACAATTTATTGCATGTTATTTTGGAGGGCAAAACCACATTCTTGTTGGGTTATTACAGGGTTTCTACTGTCATTTTGAAAAAGTATATGTTTAACTAATTCTTGTTTCCAGTGCTTGAACACATTTAAGTTGTACGTTTGTGTAAAACAAAAATAATGATCTGGTAAAATTAATTCCATGGTATTTGTATAATTATCAGTTGAACTATAACTAATATTGGGTACAGTATTTTTGTTTGAGACAGGATGTATTATTTATTTTCATTTAATGGAGGAGCAAAACAATTCAAAACAAAATTTTCCAGAAAGTTCACTTAATTTCTCTGGTTAATACTTAGGATGCAGTATTAAAATCCAGATTATAAAAAGGTTTGTGCATCAGTAGAACCGAATGATAAATACCATTACTGGTAGTAGTAAAATTGTGATTTAGGATCAGTTTATGCCTGTAATGATCTTCAAAATGACCTTCTTGCATGTGAGATATCAATTGTTAAAGGTGATAGCATGTCTGGCCTGTCAGGTGCTGTAAGGGTGTCCTAGGTTAAACATTAGCCTCTATTGCTGGGAAACTGTGTGTTGGGGCACCTCTACCTCAATAATGTAAGTGATAAACGACCCATCTGCTGGAGGTAATGGCAAACTTGAGGCAAGCCATGGTTACATGCCCTGATTACATTTCTGAGTTTCTGTCAAGTGCCATTAGTTGCATTGGGCTTATCTCATTGTGTTCAAATAATACATGTTTCATTCTTTCTTAATGGACTCAGCTAATTTCCTCTCAGTAATGGACACAGTACATTCTCCCCAAAAAGGACCCAGTTTATTTGTTAGAAATAATGTACGCAGTTAATTCTCTCTGAATAATCGTCCCCCTTACATTTTCTCCAAATACTGGACCTAGTACATTCTCTCCAAATAATAAACCAAGTACATTCTCTTCCCCCCCCCTCCCACCAAAATGGACCTAGTACATTCTCCCTAAATAATGGACTTAGTACTTTCTCTTCAAATAATGAACACAGTTCATTCTCTCAAAATAATGAAGTCAGTATATTTTCTCCAAATAATGGGCCCAGTACATTCTCTCCAAATAATAGAAGCGGTATCCTCTCCTAAAAATGGACCTTGTACATTTTCGAAATAATGGACCCAGTAAAATTTCTCTATAAAGAATAAACCCAGTACATTCTCTCTAAATAATAAACCCTGTACATTCTCTCCAGATAATTTACCCAGTTAATTATCTTTTAATCATTGATAAATGTTCTTCTTCCCAAATAATTACTAGTAATAACATCAGTGCAGTTCCATTGTAATTAACAAACATTTGTGTCCACCAATAAGCTGCTGAATATGACTGTTTCCTCAGAAAGGATATTTTGATAATTGTGGACATCACTGAATAATGACATGCTACTAATGGACAATTTACAGTGTATATATCTGAAGGACCAATCTCACTGCTGCCATCTACCCAATGAGGCTGTGTCTCTAGTGTCTATTGACTTTATTTTATTCAGCAAAACAGGAGACCTCTCATCTTGTCTGAGTGTTTCCATGTATAGTAATTTTCCCCATACATTCCTTGGGGCTAGGTAATTGCATTGCTACAATTGTGTTGCCTCATAATGACTGAAAATTTACTGACTCACATTGGTTCATTATTTGTCTTTTGTGAGATCTGTGTTTCAGTTGAAACATGATTGTTTTGTATCCAGCAAAAAAGTGTTTTAAAGCAATTAAATCATGTCTATTTTGATTTCTGATTTTCAACTGCCATATGGCTGGAATATTTCTTAGTGTGGTATAATGCTAAACAAACTGTGGATGCTTGATTAGCATTTTAGAAGATGCTATCTGATGAAGAGAGATTTTTTCTGGGTCACATCTTCTTGTTTTATTCTGGACCATGTTTCTAGCCTTATTGTTCAGTTCTACATGATAATTTGGCTAGAACAAATCTGAAACATTGTGGTCCCTAATAAAACAAGAAGATGTAACCCAGACAAAATTTCTATGTTCATAAACTAACACTGATTTTGAATTAGGGCTGAAAGTGGTTAATCCATAAAATGAAAATTGAAGAAACTGATTTTGTGTGTTAGATTATGTTGATGTACAGGGTATGTGAGAAATGACCTATTTACAGGCAGGTGTAATGGTGAGAAATGACTTTTTACAGGCAGGTGTAATGGCACTCTGGGTTAGACAGCTGTGGGGTTTTGTGATAAATTTGTTTGAAAATGATTTATAATGAAACAAGGCATGCGATCATTATTGATATTTATAGTGACACTTACAAACAGGGAAACTTTCAGACATTCTGACGATTACAATGACAAAGATAGCAATTTTAGTAGGAAGCTGGATATTATTGCAGGAAATTGGAAAATGCGTCCAGTAGATTTAATTGTGCATTAATTGTTACTGATTGTCATGTTGTGTTCTAATGCAGTGAAGGAAACTTCGCACAACAGGTTAATGGTGGGAGCAGAATACTCATGGATTATTACACAAGAACTTGGGAAGTGCAGAACTTGCTAATTCAGATTTTGGCATTCAGTCCAAATAGTGTAACACTGTTAGCTTTATTTTCTTAAGCACACAAACTCTGTGGTTTGTAAGGCATTAATAAATTGTATCAGGTGGTCAGGCTTCACACCAGGATTTTGATCCATGAAGATCTGGAGTAGAATAGGCCTTCACAACCTATTTTTGCCATAAAAGTCTGTGATGCTTGTCATGAGAGGCGATTAATGGGATCGGGTGGGCAGACTTGCTGACTTGGTTGACTCATGCCATCAGTTGCTCAGATCGATGCTCATGCTGTTTATCAGTGGATTGTCTGGTCCAGACTAGATTATTTACAGACCGCCGCCATATAGCTGGAATATTGCTAAGTGCGGCGTAAAACTAAACTCACTCACTCAGGCCAGGATTGATTGTGTGTCATTTACTGTTCATTATAACCACTGCGAGATTGACCAATAAAGTTGATCTTCAGCAACTGATGCTTTTCAAAAGAGGCAACTAATAGGATTGGAAGATCAGGCTCATGACTTGGTTGACAAGTAATTGTATCCTAATTGTGTAGATTGATGCTTATGCTGTACTGGATGGTTTGGTCCAGATCTGATTATTTGCAGACCACAACTTTAATATTTCTGACAGTAACAGAACAACAGAACACAAAGTCCTGTCATGAATTGGGAATTTGGGGCACCAGGCGTTAATCATATCATATTCATTTAATGAAATAGTTTGAAAAAGTGTTAGATATTCTGTACAGAAATTGTGAGGTAGTGAGCTTTGAAATACAAATGTGTTTTTAAATATGTGTGAAAACAGGCAAACAGAGATGCTATCCAGAAGATAGTACTTAGTTACAGCAAATAATAGATAGAGATATTTATTTTCAATTTAACATTGCACCTCAGATGTTTGTTCAAACTATTTATTTAGTGTTGTAATAGATCTGTATTCTCAAAATAACCAACCTGTGAAATTGAAGTGTTTGAATTGCACTTAAATAGTGCCTCTACATAAACGTATGGGGAATCACAAGCATTACTGTTGCCTTTGTAGTTGCTACAGATAAAAAAAACCTGCTTCTCATTTACTTCATAACATATAATTGGAATCCTGCAAGATATCGTGAATATCCTCAATTTGTCAAGGGTTTAGACTGGGGATGCTTGTGTGATTCAACTCCCCTGACATGCAAGTATCAAGTGTAGGTGACACTGCTAACTAGATCCCTTCGTCCTGTATCGTAGTAGGTGCCCAGCAACAGGTGTGTAGCGTTTGACCTTACGGGCGTGTAATGTGTGTGTGTTGACGATGTTAATACCTGAGTAATGAGCTGTTTGATGTACACCTTCACATCTACCTGGGATGGATCATGCTCACCTGTGGGTCAAAGGTCAGACCACCTGTACAGCAACTAGATGTGCAATTTGTATTCTAAGAGCTAGTATTAATTTGAAAGCTGTGATCTAAGACCTTTTAAAGTGTTTTTCATGTGCAAAATTATGTATTTTTTATGTGTTTTCCACTACTTAAATCCCTAGCTTTGACTGGTGAAAGTGAATTTTGAAATAGGGTTAGTTGAGGAAAGATTTACAGAACAGAAATGGTTTTGCGACCAGTTTGTGCACAGTCATGTGACATTTAGACCTTGAACTTGACTGTTTTCAAAACCATGTGAGAGAACTTTTTTTCCTGTTTTTAGATAATTCCTGATGAAACTGATTTCATAGTGAATTTTAATACCTTGAAGTTTGTACCTTAATTAAAATATAATGTTACAGTGTAGAGTTCAGCATATTTTTTCGCTTTAAATAGCAAGTTTAAATAATTTCTGGAGATCTACTTACATTTTCTGCACTTTTGTTTCTGTCAATTATGTAGTTGAGTGAATCAAATTACAAATAAGTCTCATTTTAGGAACATTTTAAGTGAGTTTTATAGTCATTTCTTGGAGTATCAGTAAGGATCGCAGTCCTGTTACTGTAGGAACCAAGACAATGGTTTCATGACTTTTGGTGTATTGTGTAGGCAGGCATTGTATTGGAGTTTGGCATTATCGGGCGTGGATTGGACCAGATAGAGGCTTGAACAGAACCCCACTGACACCCCTATTTGTTTTCTCCACAGCTGGGAGCACGCTTTCTCTGAACCAGGTGTTTACAAGGTGTCTGTGACCATATATGGAAATGGCACCGAGACCAAATTACAGTCGTACATTACAGCACAGAAGCCAATCAGAGCAGTGCGAATTGAAGGACCCTCAGCAATCAAAATCGAAAAGTAAGTTGCATGCATTGGTTTATATCAAGTTTCATATCATTTGGGTGTAATGTCATTTGGTTGTTCTTTGCTGAGGGACAAGAGCATATTTCACTTGAGATATGGACTAAGGAAATCCCATGCTATTGGTGGCATTCTCTCTGGTGGAATAATATTACTGGACCAGGCTGTTACCAGGAATCCATGCTTTATAAAGGTCAGTCATATTGCAGTGTTGGAACAGCAATGGCTTGTGAAAAATTCTGTTAGTTTCATATCTTAAATAATACAAAAGTTTGGTACATTTTATTTTCAGTCACATTTCATATGTGTAGGCGTTTGTAAATGCATGACCTTAATATTTTGTTTTAATTTGTAATTTTAGATGTTGGAATAAACATTGAGGGCAATAAAATATCAATCTGGTTGTTTGGGAGTGTTAACAGTTTTAGTTTATTGTGGAAATTTATTAATTTAACCATCATAAAATATATATTCAAAATTTGTGAGTATGCAACATGTGTAATGTTTCCAGTTTCCTGTGTCAAGTTCTAAGTTGGTCCTACAATTAGGACCATGTAGGCCGGGATACGAGTGTTTGTCTATTTTGTTTCCTGATACCGCACTTGGCAAAATTAAAACAATATCAATACCTGGGTAAGCATTGCCATCTATTTCGGTCCACATTACTCTCAATTACGCTGTAAGCTGAAATAACTAGTAACATTTGGTAATCGATTTCAGCATTGTGTTTCCTGATCATGGTTTATTGAGAGCATCGTCGTAATTACAAATGTTGCATGCAGCTCCTGCAAGCTGACTTTAGACAACCCACATGTACAAGTCTCTCTCCTGTCAGTCTTGCAATGAATTATTCCAAAATTAATTTCGAGGAGTTAAATATGCATCAGACATGGGACCTGTGGATGTTTAAACTCAAGGAACCTTAATTGTTCACTGTAGAAAGTCATGGTTCCTTATAAGTTCATCAGTTTTATCCTGTTTGTTCAAATGGAACTGTTCTGGTTTTGTTTTTTGTAATTTGAAAGAATTATGTTAATGGTTTGAAGCAATTTCGTGAAAATGGTTTTTTCGTTAAAATGGTTTCTGTTGTTTGTGACAAACTGACAAGCCTAGTCAGTTGTAATTCTTGTTCTAACCTTGAAAGCCAGTAGTTTCTATGGAAATGTTTTGATTAAGTACATTCAGTATTGAGGCTTCCAGAGACTGATATTAACAGCAAATAAATGAAATGTACATACATCCATCTCACTCAGTAATTAATTAGGAAACAGACAAGGTATAGGTTGGAGTGGGATACAAGTATATAACATGAAAGCCAGTGATTTCTATGAAATATTTTTGATTTATTTCATTCAGTATCTGTAGTCTTGCAGAGACTGATATTAACAGCAAATAAATGAAATGTACATACATCCATCTCACTCAGTAATTAATTAGGAAACAGACAAGGTATAGGTTGGAGTGGGATACAAGTATATAACATGAAAGCCAGTGATTTCTATGAAATATTTTTGATTTATTTCATTCAGTATCTGTAGTCTTGCAGAGACTGATATTAACAGCAAATAAATGAAATGTACATGCATCCATCTCACTCAGTAATTAATTAGGAAACAGACAAGGTATAGGTTGGAGTGGGATACAAGTATATAACATGAAAGCCAGTGATTTCTATGAAATATTTTTGATTTATTTCATTCAGTATCTGTAGTCTTGCAGAGACTGATATTAACAGCAAATAAATGAAATGTACATACATCCATCTCACTCAGTAATTAATTAGGAAACAGACAAGGTATAGGTTGGAGTGGGATACAAGTATATAACATGAAAGCCAGTGATTTCTATGAAATATTTTTGATTTATTTCATTCAGTATCTGTAGTCTTGCAGAGACTGATATTAACAGCAAATAAATGAAATGTACATACATCCATCTCACTCAGTAATTAATTAGGAAACAGACAAGGTATAGGTTGGAGTGGGATACAAGTATATAACATGAAAGCCAGTGATTTCTATGAAATATTTTTGATTTATTTCATTCAGTATCTGTAGTCTTGCAGAGACTGATATTAACAGCAAATAAATGAAATGTACATGCATCCATCTCACTCAGTAATTAATTAGGAAACAGACAAGGTATAGGTTGGAGTGGGATACAAGTATATAACATGAAAGCCAGTGGTTTCTATGAAATATTTTTGATTTATTTCATTCAGTATCTGTAGTCTTGCAGAGACTGATATTAACAGCAAATAAATGAAATGTACATACATCCATCTCACTCAGTAATTAATTAGGAAACAGACAAGGTATAGGTTGGAGTGGGATACAAGTATATAACATGAAAGCCAGTGATTTCTATGAAATATTTTTGATTATTTCATTCAGTATCTGTAGTCTTGCAGAGACTGATATTAACAGCAAATAAATGAAATGTACATACATCCATCTCACTCAGTAATTAATTAGGAAACAGACAAGGTATAGGTTGGAGTGGGATACAAGTATATAACATGAAAGCCAGTGATTTCTATGAAATATTTTTGATTTATTTCATTCAGTATCTGTAGTCTTGCAGAGACTGATATTAACAGCAAATAAATGAAATGTACATGCATCCATCTCACTCAGTAATTAATTAGGAAACAGACAAGGTATAGGTTGGAGTGGGATACAAGTATATAACATGAAAGCCAGTGATTTCTATGAAATATTTTTGATTTATTTCATTCAGTATCTGTAGTCTTGCAGAGACTGATATTAACAGCAAATAAATGAAATGTACATACATCCATCTCACTCAGTAATTAATTAGGAAACAGACAAGGTATAGGTTGGAGTGGGATACAAGTATATAACATGAAAGCCAGTGATTTCTATGAAATACTTTTGATTTATTTCATTCAGTATCTGTAGTCTTGCAGAGACTGATATTAACAGCAAATAAATGAAATGTACATACATCCATCTCACTCAGTAATTGATTAGGAAACAGACAAGGTATAGGTTGGAGTGGGATACAAGTATATAACATGAAAGCCAGTGATTTCTATGAAATATTTTTGATTTATTTCATTCAGTATCTGTAGTCTTGCAGAGACTGATATTAACAGCAAATAAATGAAATGTACATGCATCCATCTCACTCAGTAATTAATTAGGAAACAGACAAGGTATAGGTTGGAGTGGGATACAAGTATATAACATGAAAGCCAGTGATTTCTATGAAATATTTTTGATTTATTTCATTCAGTATCTGTAGTCTTGCAGAGACTGATATTAACAGCAAATAAATGAAATGTACATACATCCATCTCACTCAGTAATTAATTAGGAAACAGACAAGGTATAGGTTGGAGTGGGATACAAGTATATAACATGAAAGCCAGTGATTTCTATGAAATACTTTTGATTTATTTCATTCAGTATCTGTAGTCTTGCAGAGACTGATATTAACAGCAAATAAATGAAATGTACATACATCCATCTCACTCAGTAATTAATTAGGAAACAGACAAGGTATAGGTTGGAGTGGGATACAAGTATATAACATGAAAGCCAGTGATTTCTATGAAATATTTTTTATTTATTTCATTTAGTATCTGTAGTCTTTCAGAAACTTTGATATTACCAGCAAGTAAATGAAATGTACATGCGTCCATTTCATTCAGTAACTAATTAGGAAACAGACAAAGTATAGGTTGGAGTTGGATACAAGTATATAATATGAAAGCCTGTGATTTCTATGAAAATGTTTTGATTTATTCCAATCAGTATCTGTAGTCTTCAGAGACTGATATTAATAGCAAATAAATGAAATGTACATATGTCCATTTTATTCAGTAATTAATTAGGAAACAGACAAAGTATAGGTTGGAGTGGGATACAAGTATATAACATGTGGAGGGATCAGGTGGTTGCTCGGGTCTTCGTTCATTACAAATTAAGACGGCTTAGTGCATGTTCTGTTGGAAATAACCTAATATGCTTTGATAAGGGCCACTGATGGGGCTGGTGACGGGACGATTACCGCAGTCGTTATTAGGTTTTACTGGAGGATCCTGGCCATGTGCGTATAGTTTATGGACACTGGTTCGGATATTGTTGCATGTTTTTGCCTTCCTTGTACAAAGAGAGGAAGATTGCTCGATGATTATTCTCGTTAGCAGTGATTGATTGAAACTAACGTCCACCAAGTAGGGGCTACTCATTTTCATCTCGCGTCTATTGTTAGGCCTGGTGATTGATTTGATTGATAATTATGATTGAAAAGTGACCAAAGTTGTGTTTTTCATTATTATGCTGGCCTTTTTATTATCACAAGTACATTGACCCCCATCGATACATTAGTGGATTTTATAGCCAAATCAAGGAAGGGCAAAATAATTTCAAAATCAGATATTGAATTTTTCTTTTGAAACTTTTGCTGGTAATGAACTGCTTTTCTTTGAAGGAGTGATTTATCCTTCATCTTCACTCAATTTACTGCTAGTCTATCAAAAGCAGTTTTGTGATTGAGAAATGAAATGTTTCATGTTTTGGAAACTGTCAGTTACAGAGTGCAAGAGCCAGTCAACTGGTCTGTAGATTCATTGTATCTGAGATCACTGTACAGGGTAACCAGAATTGATTTGAAGGTTGAATAATTTACGAACGGGAAAGTTTGTATGTGGCCTCTGTGAACTGAGTCTTGATTAGATTAGTCAGATCATACAGAGGCAGCTCGTGATATGTCTGATCGACAAATTCACATCTTAATTGAATAAAGAATCTTCATGGAAAACTTCAGCTATAACACCGAAAGTTCTTTCCAGTTCATTTCATTTACAGTCTCAAATTAAACTTTTCAAATTATTTGCTCTGATTGATAGAAATAGAAATTTTCTATTGTCTCTATAAATTGTACAAATTAATTGACCCATCAGTTTGGTCATTGTGTGGTTTTACAAATTTATCTGTGAATAGAATATCTATATGTTTCTTCCAGTGTTTAAGCATACCGCTGTCAGATATACATTCTTGTTATCTCTGGCTCTCAATCAGATACACTGGGCTGTTTCCTCACTGATATTTGCGTATTGTAACTGTAATCCTTCATCTAAACAACCCTTGTAGGTCGTGTAAGTGATCTACACAAAATTACTGGCATTGCAGTAGATACCCCAACAAGCAGACGTCAAATTGGCCAACTGGGCGGCCATTTTGTTTTTCTTGAAATTCCCCATCTGAGAATTGGTCCTGATGTTTTTATACAAACTTGAACATCTGAGATCTGTCATGATTCTTGCTTCAGAGACTTCTAATTGGCATCCAGGGCAATAGACACCAGCTATTGGTACATTTCACCCATGGATGTGGTTAGCATCAGAGATGTGTTTATTTGATCAGTGTCTGTGAGTCTGTTTTTGCATTGTTTTCTCACCTTTCATTGATTTGGATTCACAATGTTAATGAATCAAGAACCTTTGGTTTTGGTCAAATCATTATTTGCAGATATATCCAATTGATAAACTTGTGAATTATTCAGAACTGAAGAACATACGGCCTTCTCCATGCATACTCATTTCATAACAGGAAATAAATCCATTACTTTCATATGCAAATTCAAATAGACATTCTGATCAATCTACATATAACTGAGATGTACGATTATTCTCAGAGCAATTACAGAGTTTTGTGAACACAAGCCATTGTTATGGTGGATAATTTATTTTTCAATATCCCCCTCATAAAATTCTTGAGCAGTGCGACTAATTGCATTTTGGGCTGGACATAAAATTCTGGTATTGAAACTTGAAATTTACCACCGCCATTGTAGAGACATTTGAATGTCAGTGGTAATGTGAATGTCAGTGACATTTCAGTTCTAGAAAGTGTGTTCTTGAAGCAGTTGGTGCCATATGGCGCCTGTAAACACTTGATACCGTTTTATCTAGGACAACGGCAAGTGCAGCTTCAATTAGCTACAGCCCAATTCTATTTTAATCTGACTTTCTGAATGTGGAATCTGTTGGGACTTGTTGCAGGAGTTGGAGTGTCCACCACAGGTGATTACAGTTAAATGCTCTAGGAAATGCAAGGCACACTTCATTGTCACATGGATGGATGTGACAAAATTGTGTAAATGGAACCTGTCAGTTTGAATAGATCACAAGTGCTACATCTCTGTTCTAATGTCTTAAACCCAAGGCTTGCTCCCCTTGTGAAAGTACCTTTTAAACAATTTATGATGGTGAGTGAAAAAATCTTAAGTGACTTTGAAGGTATCCAGAGAACCAGACCTGATGGGAACTGTTTGTTTGTTCATGATTTTACATTTCTACGAGTTCTGCTAGTAAGACAGTCATTAACAAACTGAAGTTAGTTGATGGGCAAGTTTTTCCAGGGTATGCAAGATGCCTCATATCCTTGTTCAGATCTGTTGTGACCGATAGAACCTGCAGGCCTGTTTTGCTGAACTGAGTAATTGATAAGTTTCAATAAGCCCATTGCGACTTGCTCAACTCGTTCACAGGTAATGTCAGTATACAGGGCCTTGTGGCGAGACCAGATCTACGTGTTGGGGCTCGCAAGCTTCTTGTCTAAACACTCGCTTCACACTCAGATGATGTGGAGGGAAAGTACTGGGTGCCAGAACTGTAAAGGCGGCCTCCACACACCCGTAAGGCATACCATGTTTATTGTGAAAACAATCTGTTCTGTCGAACAGGAAGTGAACCTCTCCTTGCTGTGAGGTCAAAGCAGACTTGAAGCTAACATGAGGGGCAATATGTGCCGCCAAACTTCGTAAAGGGAATTTATTTTGAAAGGGAGCAAATTCCTAGCAAATACAAAATGTGATGTCGATTTGGTTGAAAGCTGTAAACAATCTTGTGAACTGACGTCACCCTGTTTTACTGCTGTATCAGGAACGGTTGGCAATGACCCCAGAAAAATGACACATATTCTCCTGACCCCTACATCCTTTTCTCTTCCGTTGGTGGTAAAAGTGATTCCATTGTCTCGCATAACAGGGCCGTCTTGCAGCCAGTGTGATGAGGGCATGATGCAAACTAATATCAGACCCATTTGGTATTCATCTTGAACCAGTTGGGACAAAAACAGTGCACAACTTGTTCCTTATTAGGAAGTCTTGGCTTGGCCACCATTGGTTAGAACATGTCTTAGCTCTGCACTTACTACTCATTGTTCTGTGCTGCCTGGTTGAGCTAGCCACATTTTCCACATCTTGGCATACTACTTTCCATGTGAGGAATATTAGTGGATTTATTGTGCAGTGCTGAAGAACTATTCATTTGGACTGGTGCACCTCGATAAGTGTTGGAAGATAATGGCAGGGTGGATAAGCACGGACACAGCGTTTCCGTATCGCTGGACACAGTTACCGTTTCTGTCTCACTGGACACAGTCACTGTTAGCACCTCGATGGATATGAAACTTGCAGTTTATACCGTCAGACAAAGTAAGGAATGGTGGACATTTGCTATGTGTATCATAATGAAGTTATATTTCAGGTTTATTTTGTGTCAATTACTATGACGATCAATGTTAGTTTTTTGTACATGAACTTGAGTAACAATCAAAATGCACACATTTATGTGGATTATGAAATAGTTTTTGGAGAGAATCAATTTGGATATTCATTCTATCAAATCTACTTGAAAAAACATACTTCATCTTCCAAATCAAACACAAGTATTTAGAGAAACGTTGAGTAGTCAAACTTTAAAGGTGTGGTTTCTGCCCTTTCCAACAGACTATTTGTAAGTATTTAATTTTTTTCTATTCCAACAATATTTAAATTTCTTCTACAACATTTTCATCTTATATCGCAATTACGCGGTTTGACTTTAATTTCTTTGTACAGTAACTGATATATTTCATAATAAGTTTAGATTGAGAAGTTGTGCTGTAACTCGTAATGTTGAATAAACTGAAATGGCTTGATGGGAAGACCCATGAAGAACTACTTACGCTGTGTATTTCTACTGCCACTGTACATCTTAAGAGTTTCGAGGCAGTTCTCTTCTTCAAAAAGTGTAAGGTTCCAGAAACAAGATGGAATGTGAAATGGCTTCCATGTTTTGTTATTTCTAGAGATTTGGCTTTGCTAAGGAGGTTGCTTCAGTTCTTGAAGCACATTCAGTGTGGAAGTAGAGCACCACTCTGTCGTGTATACTTCCTGTGTTGCATTGTGGGTATATGTCCACTTCAGATGCACTGCAGTAATAATGTTTCAAACATCATTTCATGACATATATGTATTTAAAATTATCTTGCTTGAAATTGCTTTGATAAATCTCTGGAGAAATTTGCTAAAGTGCCCAAGTTCAAGGCTAAAAAATATCAATAGCTTGAACAACTTGTGTATAATGCTGTCTTGATTTAAGTGAAGGTGAACATCATTTTTGCTTTTTTCTCTACAATTTGAGAAAATATTCCATCACAGTACTCGCTGCAGGGACAAATTCATAACAGTACAAGTGATAGTGATTTGGTAAAATGCACCTCTGTGAACCTGAAACAAACAGTTGTTAATCTGATTAATCAGATGTTGTTTTTGGCATTTTGTATCCGTCATTTCCAGCATTGTCAAACAAAGATGTAATATTAACCATGCCTTCATTAAAAACGAAATGATCTGTCTGTTTGTCTGTCCAATGGTGCTTGATGTTGTTACATTCACAAACATTCCGAAAAATTCATTGTCTTGGTCGTCTTCATGAAAACAGTGTTGCTGTGTCAAATACAGAAACTGTTGGTTCAAATTTTTGTTTTGTTTTGGGGGTCAAGAACAAGTTGTAACAGACAAAAGGGATCCTAAAAGAACTATGATGTTCCAGGAAAAATCAATGCTGCTTGACTGTCAAAATTAACAATGCCATTTCAAAATATTTTACGTGTCAACTGGTTGCCTGAAACTTTTTTGTAATGTGAAAGCCAGCTGAGTTCGTAAAGCAATACTTCCCACCTGTCTGAAATGGCTCTTAACCAGACATGCATGTTAATTGATCTATCTTTCTACATACTCTCACCTACTGCCCTGTAGCCTGGAGCTGTATTTTTGTAAAATCATTTATCTTCCACGAGGAAAGACTTAATTTTAGCATCTTGTTAGCAATAGACGTTATTAGGTCAAGTAACTTCTGAACGAGCTTCGACGAAGCTGCCTTAACCTGATTTAACATACATGCTTTAGAAATGACAAGGTAGTTCCAATCACTGTGTTTGACTTGTGTCTGTTAAGGCTTGATAATGGAGAAGGATTGGACATAGGAACTGCGTTGCTTAGAGCACTTCTTGGTTGATTTGACAGAAGGAGTTATTCGGAACTCAAGCCTGAAGGAAGTTGCATGTTTGTGTTATGTCTGTTAGTTGGCTCCACCTGCTGGGGAAATGTTGAACTACTCCAGGCGGGATGTCTTTATAAGATTTGTTATCTCATAGCCATTGCCAAGGGAGTAAGTCAGGATATTCTGGTAAATATGTAACTTTTGTCATACATTGGTATGTTTGGACATTTCATTAGTATGGTCATGTCCTACATTAATCATTGTTCAGGCAAATGTTTTTTCCTTTCCACTTGAGCCAGGTGGATGTATCTTTTGTAAAAGATTTTTTTTACTATTGGATGATGAGTGGAAGAGTGGAATATGTTTTTTGTGAATGTTTTGTTGGTATTATTTGATGAATCATTTGTGTAATTTAGATTTGGTGACATGATTGATGTTGGAAACATGACAGTTTGATTGGTTAGATGGTGCATATTCTCGGGCAGCTTGTTCTGCTGAAAATGAGTGGTCACAATTTGAAGCAATCAACGGTTTTATTGCTACAGTTAGATTTGAGGGGTTTGCATTTTATTTGTATTCATGATGGGATTACCTTGGTTTGATTTGTTGCAGCGATGACAGGTTATACACATGGACAGCTGTCCCTGATGGAGGATCACACACTCTGTACACCTGGTCCATCAACAACATCGCCGCCAACAGAACCACCAAATCTTCATATGTAAGTGAAAAGAATTAATAATGATGAAATATTCAAGTTGGGGGTAATTTTGCTGTCCTTAAAATACATTTCAAAAGCAATATATACCATTTGAAAATTTAGTTTCAGACAAACAATTTTATCATCTAACTACAACCACAGTTGATCAGGATTTAATGTCTGTTTTGTTATTTTTCAAGTATTGTAAACAGAAATGTCGTGAAACATAATAAATCTATTTGTGAAATAATCCTGCACAGTATGTACTTGGACCCGCGAAGATCCAGGTTAGGATTGAATTTCAGCAACCCGTACTTGTCGTAAGAGGCCACTAGCAGGATCGAGTCAGAGGTCAGGCTCACTGACTTAGTTTGACCCATCATCGTATCCCAAATGTGTAGATCAATGTTCATGCTGTTGATCCCTGGATTGTCTGGTCCAGACTCGATTATTTACAGACTGCTGCCATATAGCTGGAATATTGCTGAGTGTGGTGTAAAACTAAACTCACTCATTCACTCATTCTGTGTACTGCATGTGTTGGATCTGTGATCTTTCATGCAATAGACAATATATGATTTTAGCAAGTAAATGATGAAAATTCTTCCATGGCTCTCTACAAACTACCACATCAGAAATTGTTACATTGTCCACAAGCACCTGCAGATGAATGCTTTCCTTCCTTCTCTCTTGACTCCTACGAACCCTCAGTAGTTTACGTTCATGCTCCATCACAAACACATCAACACATCCTCAGGTTCCGTGATAACTCCTTCTCTATTTCCACAGTCCTTGTATTGAAACTGAAAACTGATAAGACCTTTGGCAAAGGACATGGCTACCCATGTAAAATTGCTACCAGTTTTAATTTCATTCTAGAGAGTTTGTTCTAAATTGAGTTTTGACAGAGTATAGTTCATGCATGTGGAAAAATGTGAAAGATTGGTATATGTGTTTTGAGAGGTATATACTGAGGGAATCAAACAAAGGAACAGAACATCATGGCAGTGTTCCTTGTTTATCCTCAGATTTCATCCAACAGCTCTGTTCAAAGCTAGTGATGAAAACTGGAAAATATGAAAGGAATGCCTGGAGTTTTAGGTGTTCCTATATTTATTTCTGTTGGTATATCATTTGAAGACAGATATGTAGAGTTGTGCTGATACTTCGGCATGTATGTTAAGCAGGTTTCTAACCTGTTTGTCTCCCCGTGTAATGCCATATATGGAACAGGTGACTAGAATGATGAGCTGATGAAGGGGTAACCACTTTTACTTTATTGCCTAAGCAAACATCCAGTTTTTCTGGTTCCACTATTTGTGACAGTTATAGCGTTTGTACAGTCTTGCTGGTCAGACCTACTACTAGCGCTTCATGGAATATGACGATCCTAGTTCGACAAGAGTTGTAACTTCCTTAGAACTGGCCAGTTGCCCTAGTCTTAGACCTGTTATTGGTTTGTGTAACATGGCCTTGACACAGTGTGGACAACATTTAGTTCCCTTGATTGCAGACACTCAACACCTTCACAAGAGCCGGAATCAAGCGACTCAAAGTTCAGGCAGAGAATGATGTCAGCCAGGTGCAAGCCACCTTGAACCTGACAGTCCAGTACCCTATAGTGTCCATACAACTTGACATCCCTGCAACTCCCCTTGGCACCCTCACCAACATCTCCATCATCGTCAATGGCGGCTTGAACTTCTCTGTGTCTTGCCACTTTGGGGATGGGACAGTAACAACATCATCTTCGCAGCTGCACAAGGGTGGTGTGGCAACAGTGCACAAGGCCCATGACGAGAAAGGCATTCCACCTGTGTACCACATGATCATGTCTCACATATACTCAAACACAGGACTCTATGACGTCAATGTTACCGTGAGCAATCTCTTCTCAGCTGTCGATCAAGTGTCCAAGGCTCTAGTTGATGAGCCAATATCAGGAATCAACATGCTGACCAACTCGGACACCCTGGTTCCTGTGGGGGAGGTGGTGACAGTATCCGTGAAAGTTGCCAGTGGCCGGGATCTCACTTTCAAGTGGAAACTGACTGATGTCAACTCCAATGCCATTGAGTACTACATTGCATCAGAAGTCTACAGGTATGTCCTCATTGCTAGTGTTTGTGTATGTGTATGTGTATGTGTAGTTCAACCACTAATGTTTCAGCCTGTAATTAATCTGCTCTGGAAACAGACAAGGTTTATGATATGAGCAGCTTTCCAGACGATCGAATGAGTTTGTCTCTGTGAGCACGTGATAGAGGGCTCTGTCTGTGTTTGTGTTACGATAACAACATTTGGGACGTATATAAGCTTGTAATTGTCTGTGACAATTCTTTAGGACAGACGAACAACAACTTGTCTTTGCTGTGTGTTCTTGCTGAACATTGTCAGTATATACTTGCTGAGGTTTTCTAATGCAGAGGAAACATTTAGACAACTTTTCCCTTTTTAACCTGGGAATTATTTTCTGTGTGCATCAAAATCTGTTATCAGCTGAATTTTCTGTTCAAGAGTTCATTCCCATCTATCCCACTAGTGAGTGGTCTATCCATCTTGCCACGGTGAGCGACCGACAAATTGTGACACAACAATTAATTTAAAATACAAGTGACGCAATTTGCTCAATCCTTATTCATACTCCTTTTAGAAGGTGACATCAACGAGATTAATCCAGATGGTAATCCCACTGCATTCTTAATATAAACAGTCAACAGGAGAGCTGTTTTCAAATGCCGGTTTAGAGAGTGTTAATTACTGTAAATTACTTCATAAACAGTAATTACTGTTGAAGTACAGAATAGACTGATTAGAGGGTGTGTAAATGATCAAAATTTAACAGGCCTCTGCCAGGACCAAATTCTAGTGCAGATTTAGAGAGCATGCCTGATGCGTGGGCTGCCAGGTTTGAGTGCTCCAACTGTACTTTACGTCAGTATGTCCTTGTTTGAAGTTTTTTCATGACTTATGTTGCATGACCCCTTGTTGGGGGTTGTGTCAAAACTTATGTCAGTATATCATTTTTGGGGTTGTGTCAAAACTTATGTCGATATATCCTGGTTAGATGTTATCCCATTCCTTTTCTCAGTATATCATTGGTGGGGATTGTCTCGTAACTTTTGTTGATATATCATTTTGGCGTTGGCTCATAACTCATGTGGAAATATCATTCTTAGAGGACCTCATAAATTTAGTCAACATATCATTTTTGGGTTTGGATGATAACTTTTGTCGAAATATACTGTTGGTTGGGATAGGGGGCTGGTTCATAGTTTATGTTCATATAGCCTTGTTAGGCTTCAAATTAGGTCACGGTATTAATTGTTTAGTTTTCTTATAACCATTGTCAGTAAAATGTTTTGTAAAAGCTTCTGCACACAGTCTAAGATAGATCTGTGTGAACTATTCAGCGTCAACCATTCTATACCAAATAAACGAGATCTGCCATCCTTGATTATCTCTTGTAGGTTGTGTGTGGGGGTGGAGTGGGTGTGTGGGTGTGTGTGTGGGTGCACGTGCAGTGGGGTGGCGGTGGGAGGTCCTATATGGTGAGTGTACCTAATAACCACTGTATGACTTCATTTAGAATCTCCTTTGAATGTTGAAATGCTAAATATAGTATTCCAGGCAAATTAAAGTAATTACATTGTGGTTGCACCAGCTGTGTCGGTGGACTTGTGTAGTCACATGCCGCAGGGACACCTGGACTTGCATGTGTATGAATGGACCTACTTCTCTTCCTTCGAAGTTCAGGAATAACAGTCTTCTCATTATGGCAGATATCTCAAGGTTTCACTTGCACAGTTTTCAATGTAGATCTGTGCTAAAATATTGTGTGAAGGGACCTTTGGATTGGTTGTCGATTGTCTCATTGGGTGAGACCATGAAAATGAAGCTATGGTGTATTATGAGTCGGGGATATTTATGTTAGATAATGCCTATTTTGGATGACATGGAAATTATATGTTTCCTCATGCAGCTAGTGTATAGTGACTGACCAGGGGCTCCGTTCACAAAGCAACCTTTACTAATGGTTATCCTTGACTCCAATTCTTTAACACTGCACTATGGTTACCTAAGTCAGAGGCACTACTTCAAGACCAGGGGCTCCTTTCACAAAGCAACCTTTACGAAAGGTTATCCTTGACTCCTATTTTTTATTGCACTGGGGCTACCTCAGTGACAGACATCACTTTAGTGCTTTGTGAAAGTAGGACCAAGTAAACAAGTGTAAACTGTATTGTAAACAATGTTCACAGTGGAGCTTGACTTTCTTGTAGTGAAGCCAACACCAGTAACGTCACGTACATCTTCATCGTGCCCAACAAGTACCGCGTGAGCGTCATCATTATGAGTGCCCTCTACAATGAACCTGTGGAAGCAACTTTACCCAAAATATTTCATGCTGTACAGAAAATCACCAGTGTCAACTTACGTGCAGATATGGCCGCAGCAGCTGTTGATGAGAAGATAGAAATCACAGCGACGTAAGTACTTTTTTAATTAGAAGATAATTATTTTGTGTGGGCTCATCTGTGAGTATTATTGAGTATTCGGTAACAGGAAGTTCTATTTTGGGCCAACATTTTAAGTACAGATGTTAGCCTAGGCCAACTTTATTTCTTGTTTTACAGATTTTTGTACTCAGAAAAACAAGGGATGCAGGGCTAGGAAAAGTCAGGGGGTGAAAAAAAATAAGAAAAGAATTCACCAATCAAAACAAAAAAACACACATTTTCAAAAGCAATGTTGTTATTTTTTTTCTTATTCATGAAAACGTGCTGCCTGATCCATAAAACATAAAATAAAATTGATCTGGCCTAATTAGTAATATTATGACGCAATGTCTCTCTCTCTCTCTGTGTACTGTACAGCTGGAAGATAGACATGACATTTGCGCTTGTATACCTCATAATGTCATACTACACAGGATGACACAGGATGACATGTCATCTCAAACCACTAAATTAGCAAGATGAAAATGACTTACTTTGGACTTGGAAATATGCTATGTGCAGTGAAAGATCCAGATTTCTTGTATTAGGATCCACTTGGATCAGTAAGACTGCAGCATACTCTGCCATATGTTTGATAATATTATCCATGGTTTTGTTAATGATGGCACAGATTTTTTGTTGGGATCTGTTAGTGATGAAGGTGTTGTTAAAACATGAAGACATCCTGAAGGACAAGATTTGAATCATTGAAATATGAAAAACAGGTGATAATTTGATGAATGAAATGCCAAGAGATAATGTCACTAAGTATGATGAACTATATTTCGCCATTGATGAATTAAACAAGTAAGTTTTTTGTGTGTAAAACCTTAAAAGTTATTAATCTGACTAATGTGTGTTGTGAATAATGGATGATTGTTTGCCTGCAGTATTGAAGAGGGCTCAGATGTGGTCTGTCTGTTTGACTTCGGTGATGGCCATACTGCACAGAAGAACGGCACCATGAACATCCTGAACTACATCACCTGTGTTGTTGCACACACATTCACACAAGGTAAGCCATCAGCATTCAACAATCAGGGTATTACTTGCTTTAGACAGCAGGCGATGGAATGTTGTCCATCGTTAACACTAGACAGTACAATGATGATGGAATCTCAACGTAGAAGTGGGTGAGTTTAGTTTTGTGCAACACTCAGCAATATTCCAGCTGTATGGCAGTGGTCTGTAAATAATTGAGTCTGGACCAGATAATCCAGTGATCAACGGCATGACCATTTGGGATACAATGACATGTGTCAGCAAAGTCAGTGAGCCAGATCACCTGATTCTGTTAGTCTCCTCTTATGAGAAGCTTGGGTTACTGAAGATCAGTTCTAACCCGGATCTTTTCAGGTATTCAAGCGTGGAAGTTATTCAGCAGTTAAATCTGTACAACATGTACAGCTACTTTCAGGTGTCCCTCAGCAATGATATGTCCCCAGTGCTTCATAGGGCTGTTATGATTCACTGGCATAATCACTGAATCGACCTTATCACTTCATGAATTAAATTTGTTGTTCGAGATCTCTAGAATATAAATTTATGAATTTTATTGAAAAATATATACTAAAAATAAAGTAAACTCTTGACTCGTTATTGTGTTCACAAACATTTATATTCATGACCCAATATTTGTTAGATGTATTGTATTCACTGCAATGTGGATTCGTTACTGTTGTAGGCTGTTTGCTTAATCTGCTGTAGAATCATTCATACTCACTCAGACCTAGTACATGCTCTGAAACAATTATTAGTTGTGATGGCCTGTATAGTTGCCAATGAATGGCCCCATGGTAAAGCCGTCAGCCTGCCTGAAACCCATGTTAAATTTCCCACAGGAGTACCAAGTGTCGACAGCTAAGCCCATTTCTGTAGTTCTTCCTCTGCTCCAATACAAGCCATAGGGTGACAGCCAGCCATAAACAATACCATATAACCTGCCATAAAAAACACATTATAGTGCAATTCGAGCTCCACCTACAACCAAGCATCATGTGCTTCAATTACCTACAATGTAGACATTACTGGCTTTTTATCAAAGAAAGTTGTGATCAGGCAATCCACTTTACATGCCATGTTGTGGCCACGGCTACCTTGGGGGTGACCAGAGACATGGCTGATATTATCCCGTTGGTGGTCTGGCCCATTGTCACAGTAGGGGAATTGCTTTTGTGGATGAATTATGATGAAATAAAGTAATTTATTATTACTTTTATGACTGGCATTGCATGCGTGGGGGTGATTCATTATTTATGATATGGCTATTGTGTGCATGTGATGTACCTGATCCCAAGTCCATAGCATCAAGTGCTGATAGGCTTAGGCTTGCTCAAATGCTTTCTGTTTTTCTTGACCTGCTTTGCTCCAAAAGCTCCTTGCCCCTAACTTGTGTCCTAATCTGAAGCAGGGAATTTTCATTTTCAATTTCTTGTCTTTAGCAAGAAGGGATATTCAGCTGTACATCCCCATGTCTCCTGTTCCCCAAAGAATTAACCCAAAAAACAGGGCACACATTAACTATTAACATACTGAATACAATAAGCTGAATCGTTTGTAAGTATTCATCTGAAGTGCAGTTACTTTGTGTCTTTATCCTGATATATAACAGAAGATCATAATCAATAATTGTAAAGTATGGCTTGAAGATACTAGTACTAAGTTGTGTTGAAGCCTGTGTGTCCTTGAAGTGTACGTGTCACAAGGTCAGCTTCATGTCAGGAATAAGATGCAAGTTAGGTGTGAACTGTTCTGGGCTGTATACAATGTTCGAAAATACCTGCCTACCCGATTGCCCAGGACAGGTTATTTTCAACACAGACTGCCAGATTGTCAACTTCTTTTATCCAAAGGTTGGGTTAAAATTTAGACATGTATATGAAGATATTCAGCATATTTCAGAATAATAAATCATTATTAATTCACTTGTGAAAATAAATGATTGGATCACAAACTACACCATTTGTCAAGCTTAAATTATTTAGTGGCAGGCAAGTTTTGGTTGATGGCAAGTATTACATCTAACTAGCTCTTGGTCTGGTTGAACTGTTTTGGAATTTCATGCCTAGTCATATACCATAAACCATTCACTTTGTCATGGCAGCTGGTCTGAAATATGTGTTTCACATTGTCGTGTTGTGAAATTGTTGATATGTTTGTTTAATTAAAATATATCACCACGTTCAGTGTGTAATTGTTTCATGTTGAAACTGTAGGCAGCAAGTAGTTGTAGTAATATAAGAAGTTTATTACGCTAGCTCTTTCTACTGTTGCTGTTGTAACATGTTACATTACACAAATGGTTGTAGATTTCTTGTATGCTTACCTTACCCAATAGATCCTTGTTATTCATATATGTTAACATAACACAATGGGTTATAGTTATCCTGTATGTTTACCTGACCCAATAGATCCCTGTTATCCATATTTGTTAATATAACACAATGGGTTATAGTTATCCTGTATGTTTGCATGACACAATAGATACTTTTTATATCCTGTATGTTTACCTGACACAATAGATCCTCGTTATCCGTATATGTTAACATTACACAATGGGTCTTAGTTGTCCTTGTATGTTTACCTGACACAATTAATCCTTGTTGACATGACACAATGGGTCTCCAAAGTTGTGCTTAGGTGTTTACCTGACACAAGAGATCCATGTTATCTGTTTATAAACAATGGACAGTTTATCCCTACTTCTTAACATAACACAAAGGACTGTTTTATTTCTACTTGTTACCATTGAACAAAGAACAGTGTTATCCTTAATTGTTAACAGTAGAAAATGGGTAGTTTTATCACTACTTGTTGACATGACACAGTGGAAAGTTGTATCCTTAAATTTTAACATAACACAATGGGTCATTGCTTTCCTTATGCATATTGACATAACATGTTGCGTGTTGTGTGTATTATGTCATGTTTCAGTTTGTGTATACTGCGTTTTGTTTCAGTTGGTGTATATCATGTGTCTGTGACGGCAATCAACCCGCTGGGCAATGTAACTGCTGTCCTGAAGCCATTCTATGTACAAGTACCACCGACCCTGCACAGGGCTTTGTTACTGGACAAGACGAAGTACTGCTTCAAGTTTGGGGAGAACATCACTCTCGTGGCCCGCATACCTACAGGCACCAACATCAGCTACAACTGGCAGCTGGACGACGAAACAGAACTCATAGATACAGGTAGATCCTTCCCCAAAATAGGGACATTTTTTCCTAGAAGTGAACGTTCAGGAAGATTTATATACAGTTCTCCTTAAAGTAAGTAACAGCTTCAAATCCACTTTGAGGCGATGAGGTAGCCTTGTGGTTACAGCACCCCATCATTTCGCTGAAGACCTGAGTTCGATTCCCCACATTGGTACAATATGTGAAGCCGATATCATTTATCCCCTGCAGTGATATTGCTGGAATATTACTAAAACAGGTGTGAAACCAGACTCACTAATTTCAAATCCCCACAAGTTGAATCCAGTTACTGTCATTACACCAGGACCTTCCTCTAAATGATCTCAGCACTTAAATCACGCAAACTCTATGGTAAAAATGTTATTTTAACTATGTTAAAATATTCTATTTTCTTTTTGTACCTGTTCTTTTTTATTAATTTTTTGTTAAGCCCAAACCTAACCAGATTGTGTAGCAAGTTCAATGTGAGAACAGTGTCTAATTAAAAGAGCCCTTCATCCATGGACCTTTGTGTTCTGTACTTCTAATAATAGCAACATGATGTTAGCCTCTTATCTGGATTAAACAATGCATGAAATGAACATTTTGATTGCCACCTTAATTTACTTGTCTTCTTCAGCTTGCTTTGCTTATGGCTCATGGTGATTGATAATTTTCACATTTGCTTGCTTTTTGGTGTAAATGAAATTGTTTCTTTGTGCAGGTGAACGGATAACCCACAACTATCGCACTATTGGCAGGAAGTCTGTCAAGGTCACAGCCTATAACAGAGTTGACAAGATAGAAGGATTTGCTTCTGTCGACATTTTCAATGAAATACAAGGTATGAATTTCAATTTTGTGCTTTTGTATGTTGCAGTCCATAATATTTACCATCCTTGGTATGCTTTCCTACAAACTCCACTAGTAGAGATGGGATTTATCATAACGCTTACACTGTAGATTATTGAGTTTGGACACTTAAAGGTCAAATTTGCGATCACCAAATCTACTGTATGTTCTCAAACCACCATAGTTCTGTAAATTAGCTTCTGAAATAAGCGGAAAATCCATCTGTTTAAGTGTCTCGAGTTTTGCCATTCTTGGCACAATGGATCCAACGAACCAGAACCAGAAATTGAATAAATAAAATAAAGTAACCAAGACTTGTTATATAATGGAAAAAAGGATGATACAGGGTAGAGTATATGTTAAGTTTCCAAGTGATTAGATGCAGTGTATTGTTTAGGACCACCAGAGAAACCAGCCAATAACTTCAAGTCTTAAAGAAAATGTATGAGACATATTTGGTTATTCCAGTTTATAATAATTTCCCTTCTTATTTGGTTTGCAAAATGTCTGTTTACATTGAATGCTTAAGAAAAAGTCAGGGAGATAATTTCATTATTGTATTACAGTTAGAGAGGACATTAGTTTTCACCAATTCTGAGAAGGCACTTAATGATATTTAAGAAATAAAGTTTGCTGTACGACCATGTATAGTGTAATGAAGCACACTTTCATTTTGAACTATTATAGTGAAAGCATGAGGACTTCCTACAGCTGATATATGTCCTTCTGACTTTAGTTTTTCCACATGCAAAGCCATGAGACATTCCAAGAATGCATTTTAGGAACGTAAACATTGTAAATGTTGCTGTGTCCATGTTAAATTCTCAGTGGAACTGAGGCATTTTATCAGCCAGGAAACATAAATGTACCGTTTCCTCCAGTGATGCTAGCTGAGTGAAGCAACTGCACACCAAAGGAATGGGGTGCAACAGAGTAGTTTAGTGTGGGAGGCTGTCCAAGGCGATGACGACAGACATGTACCATGACGTTGGTTACATTGCGACGTAATGCAAAAGTGTTAGATTACAAAGGGGCAGATTAGAATGGCACACTGACACCGATGCATTCTGAAGGCATGCAAAAAGTGTACATTATCATCTGACAAAGTACTGTTGGTGCCTTTGATCTTTCACTGAACATCTCAGAATTTGGATTAGAATCAGTCAGTGTCCTGAGCTGTGGACTAGTCTGAAACTGTGGATAAGGGTATACCCTGAACTGTATTGTACATGATATTGTGGGTTTCTTCAAGAACAAGATGATCATGATACCAGCGAAGATCAGATGATCCATTGTATGCTGTGTTGTCACACATGAGATTGAGTCCATGTTCACCTTGTGTTTGTAGGGCTGAGGATTGACAGCTAATATAACAGAGTATGTTTTGTTTTAGGGGTGAACTTAACTGCATCACGTGATGTGGTTGGGACAATGGAGAGATTGGAGTATGTTGCCATCCCAGAACCCAATATCAAAGGAACTGTTGAGTTCTACAAATGGACTTTTGATGAATATGTGCAGTCGACAGAAAACTACATCTCATTTGCTTTCTCTAGTCCTGGAAAGTAAGTAAATGGTTTCATTGCTCAGATCATGTGATAAATATTGGTGTATTTGATTTGGATGGATGGATGTAAATCACGAAATTTTTGTGTCATGATATATTTGCGAGTGGCGACCAACAGACGTTTTTACGTCAAGATATTTTTGTGACTTGCCTAATTCTCAAAACATAGTTTAGTTGACGGTTTCAAAGCTTACTTGTACACCATTCAGTGGAGTACTTCCGCATGTATGCAATCAGTGATGTTTTCCTAAAAACAACCGTTGCAGCATAGACCAGATGAACTTTAAACAATTAAAGCTTAAATTAAATGGAATGACTCTAATAAATTTGCACTGATGAAGGACCAGTTTAGTCAGTGTCGGCGAAGCTGTTGATCTCCAGATAAGTGTCATGAAACCTATGCACACCCGCTGGATGGTCTCAGCCTTTCAAACGGTCTCTAAGGACATAGAATGTGTTTTGCGTGGTTGGCGCCTGTCTGGACTATCGGACGTACTGATTGAGTTAATTATATGAACTGGGGAATAATAAAGCAAAGATAGGACAGGTTGTTTTCTTATTATTCATTGCATTCTACCAGCATATTGCATCCTGATATTTTTGCGAGCTCAAGTTTTCGCAAAAATATCATGCTCGCAAAAATTTAATGATTTACAGTAAACACAAATAATGACAGTGCTATAATATAAAGGGTGTTAGTTCTCCTCTCCATCTATTTGAGCCAAAGACCTGAGTTGGATTCCCCACATTGAAGTCCATTTTGAATGAAGTCCATTTCTGGTGTCCATGCCATGATATTGCTGCAATATTGCTAAAAGAGGCAAAAAACCAAACTTACTCTCTTATTCTATTGGGAGTTTTGTCCCTTAGTCATGACAGGAATCGGTTATGACAGCTTCAGTCGTATCGTGGTTAAGGTTATTCCATCATGGTTTTTCTGTACCTAGCCAAATGGGTTGCACCAATATAGTAACTTCTCACCCATTTCAATAGTGGCTTTCCTGACACACCAAACTGAACATGCTACGAAAAGGGGTACCTGATGGCACAGGCCATAATTATTAACCTTGCAGGTAGCATGGGTTTTCTGGGATAATAATATGCCATGCTATTCATTGTTAGTGCTGTGAACATGGTGCGGAGTTTGGTGCTGTATAGATGGGTACTTGATTATTATTACTATTATTTTTGTTACTCATCCTTACGCCCAACTCATTTCACTCTCACTCGCTCACTCACTCACTCACTCCTTCCCCCTCACAGACATGTGGTGACAGTAGCAGCCAACAACTGCATCAGCAGAGCAGTGTCCAAACCGCTGGAGATCATGGTCATGTCCAAACTGAGGAGCCTTGCTATTCATGTTAAAGGGGAGAGTCTAGTACACCAGCCAATCAAATTCACTGCCACCTTTTGGAGCGGCGACAATCTCAACTTCACCTGGGACTTTGGTGACGGTTCCCCTATTGTACAAGGAATCAATGAAACTGCTGTACACAGCTTCAATCGGTATGTATCATCAGCTCTACGTTGTGTGGGTATATGTAGTTCACTGAATAATCACTGAGGTATATATAGTCAATCTGACTGCTTCATCTCTGACAGCATCCATGTTATCATGTTTCTGCATTTTGGGGGGAGGGGTGCTTATAGCCAGTCTGACTGCTCAACCCCATCCTATGTTTCAGTATTGGGGAATCTGACTGCTAAACTCCAGTATTGGAGAGTTTATAGTCAGTCTGACTGCCTCAACCTATCCTATGTTTCAGCACAGAGGAGTTAATAGTCAATCTGACTGCAACTCAGCATAGTCAATCTGACTGCATCACCCTATCCTCTATTTCAGCACAGGGGAGTTTATAGTCAATCTGACTGCAGTCAATGACATCAGTGGGGATTCTGTGACTGTTCAGCTGTTTATCCTCAAATGGATTTGTAAACCTCCAGAAATCACCATCCCAGGCACCTCAGCCAATAAGGTGAGAACATCTTTGCTTAAATTGCTATGGATGAACAGTGTGTACCTTCCTTCTGTCCTTCATTAATCATCATTTAAGGTTGCTGTGCAAATGATTATGGCTTTTAATCATACCAGTTTGTGGCCTGTTGTACTTCATACAAGATTGATCGATCAGTCAATACATGATTGGATATTGATTGCACCTCAATTCTAAAGCATTTTTGAGATTGTTTTCGTCAAAAAAATACTGATCCAGAAGAATGAATACTTTCAGGGTCGGTGATATTGATTTATCTATTACATCGTACAATTGCAGATCGCAGACTAGAAAACCAAACTGTTCTTTGAATTGTTCAAGAGGATTATCGCGTTTAATCATGTTGAAATATTGCAGATCAAATCTAAAAGGAGTTCTGACCTTTAGAAGTTCCCAGGTTCTGCTATGTTACATATGTTTTACACTGAAACCTGTCTAAACCAGCACCCCATTAGAATGATGGTGTTGGCAGATTTCTTTGTATATATTATTCTAGCCAATTCTGTTCCTCTCTTCCAATATAAGTTTTTTCATGGCAGATATCTGTTTTTCAGTTTACATTTTTCCATTCGGATCGAGTTCATATTGAAACTGCAGTGAAAATCAACTGTTCATCACGCGAGGAAGTCACTTACAAGTGGTCTTTCACTGATGCGGATGGCACATTGGTGCAGCCAATGAGGACAGATGGGGACATGTTGGACAAGCAGACTCTGATCCTCCAACCCCGGTCTCTGGCCCCAGGGATGTACAGAGCTAATGTCAAGGTCATTACTTCCTCAGTAATCACAAGGGTCCTGAGGATAGCCCTCAGACACTACTGATTTTGAATTTAAAAGTCTTTGAATAACAGTGTTGTAGCCTAGTGGTTAAGGTATTGTCACGTCTCCCCGAAAACCCAGGTTTGATTCCACATATGTACCATGTGTGAAACCCATTTCTGGTGACCTCTGCCGTTATATTGCTGAATATAGCTAAAAGTGGGTTAATGCCCAACTCACTCACTCACTCACTCTCTCACTGTACAGGTGGAATATTACTGACTGACATCAAACAATAAGTATGTAGCTTTATTGATGTGATATCGTTGCTATAATAAAATTTTAGTATGCTACTGTATCATTCACTGACTTACTGATGTGTCAGGGAGGCCAAAGTACACCTGTTCACCTTAACGATGTTATCTGTTGTCAGGTTGGGATGTATGGGACCATTGTGTACTCGATGGCATCAGTGGAGGTGATCATACTGCCGACCCCCCTCAAGAGTGTCATTGAAGGGGGGATGCAGCGCACCATTGGACGGCAAGAGACACTGTACTTGGATGGTTCCAACTCCCGTGACCTAGACAACCCCCACAATGCATCACTCAGGTAGGAGGAAGTACTACACCGATTCTGTCATACTGGCATCTCTTCAATGACTTCCTCCTGGTGTCTGAAAAGCTAGCTGTCGTGGTGGTCTTTTTCAATAACCATCTCTGTCAACTTCACTGAGACTTTCTCATCGATCATGTCGATACATGTTTAAGTGTCATGTGTTTTGAATGGATGCAAAGCTGTGGTTGCAGATCGGTCAGAGGTGATTATTAGGAAACAGTGCATTCGAAACTCCCTGGATTACAGAGGATGCTTTCATGCACGATGTAGTGAGTAAACCTGCCATGCCAGCTAGCTTGCCTTTGTTGACACTGGAGGGAGAACTCAAGGGAGATGCCAATGCGCCATTTCAAATAACTGTTGTGTTTTGCATGTTCAATCAGGAGATTTGCCTGGAAGGTTTTAGTGCCGGTTTAATGTACAGGTCACCTGTTACTTAAAGTCTTCAAGTCTGTAGGTGTTGTTTGATGGCTGCCTTGAAATGATCCAAGGTTACCAATGTCAAAGAACTGAGAAATGCTGTTTCAGGTTCAACTGGACATGTCAATCACTGCCTCGGTATGACCTGTGTTACAACATCACAGCCATCAACATCTACAACACCAACAACACAGACATTGTGTATGACAGTGTTTTGTCTCAGCTGGTGCTCACTTCAGCCAAGGTGGCGGTACCAGCTGGCTTTCTGCTGCAGGATGACAGCTACTTTTTGTTCACGCTGGTGGTTTCCACACCCGATGGCCGCAAAGCCACAAGTGATCAAGTCATAAAAGTCAAAGAGGATAACCAAACAATAAGGTACGTACGTTCAGTAAATGAAAAGAGCATATCATGTAGAACCGTCTTGTAAAAGGTAAACAAATAACAAGTTAAGGAGCTCAGAATGTATAATGAAATGCACTTTCATTGTTGATAAGGGAAATATGTTTTTTGCTTTATTATTTCATTGTGTGGAATTTGTGCAATGGTAATCATCATAACATCATTACATTATTGCATTTATTACATTATTGTTACACATTCTTTGGCACCACATGCTCTCAGTTTAATTCTCAGCTCCCTGGGGAGTAGCCTATGAAAATGTACATGTTGCTTTTGGCAGAGGCATTAAAAGTGGGCTTCACTACACATGTGAGTGTTGGGAATTGAATCTGGGTTGTTTAATGAGATTAAACTATCCTACAATTCACTTCCTAGCATATCAAACCCCAGAGCATATATTTTATTATAAAATCAACTTTGTACTCTCCTCATCCACTTAAGCTTGAATTTCCAGGGTCTCCATTGTAGAATTATTTTTAGATGTTTGTAATGTTTCTATTATTGGTATAGCTGTAGCATGTTATGTCATGTCATGTCATGTCATTTCATGGAAACTTTGCCAGTTATGTGTTTTCACTCACTCACTCACTCACTCACTCACTCACTCACTCACTCACTCACTCACTCACTTGCTCACTCACTAATTGCTGTATCAAAACCTGGAGATGACTGTTCTTCAGGTTAAGATTCCATGGTGACAAACTCTGCTATTTCTACAAATATGTAACCTTTATTTCCGTATGAGGCTTTCTGTTCATAATGTGACCACGTTAATCTGCACTCAGTTACAAGGGAAACATTCGTTCTGTTGTGCATTTACTACATGTTAGCAGGGAAGAATTCATTCATTACTTTGAATGTTGTTTGTCACAGTTCAGCTGAAAAGCTACAATGCAGATTAAGGAGGTCTTCCATTACTTATTATACATGAAAAATCGATTCCTTTGTTACTGATACCATGTGCTCATTATAAGCATTGCATAAGACCAGGGGAGATAACTCATTGTGTCCAGTTGTAGAGGAGGATCAGGATATAGCATGGCATCAGCATGTTGTCTCCATGAAGACTGACAACAGCTGAATATGTCCTACTGACATTCCACATTCAAAGACATGCTAATTTGATGCAACTATTTGGTTTTGTTTCATATGGAAATATGAAACAATAGTTCTTGATCCTATTGCATGCAGTGTTTTGGCAGAAAATTATCAACACGAAAACATTTTTTCATTTATACTGCAATGGAGATTCTATAATGAAATATGATCTGGTAGTCCATATTGATCGGAAAGGTTAGTTAGCTGACTGATAATGATTGGGTGGCTACATGTCTTTGCTTTCATCCATTGATGCATTGTTGCTCATGTCATCAACCACTTGTTTAATATACACTCTGAGAAGGGCTATCATGTTATGCCAAACAGTCTGGATTACCAAGTGGCATTGCATTTGATCCTACAAAACTTATCATTTGACCTGCATATAAGGAAACATATATGTCATTCTAGAAAAATGGAGTCCACTAATAAAGCACTTGTAATGCCAATAACCCTTCCTTGTAACGCTGGTAATACTGGTAACTCGAGTAGCCTTGTAACCCTGGTAATATTGGTAACTCTAGTAGCCTTGCAACCCTGGTAATACTGGTAACTTGAGTAGTCTTACAACCCTGGTAATACTGATAACTCTAGTAGCGTTGCAACCCTAGTAATACCGGTAACTCTAGTAGCCTTGTAAACCTGGTAATACTGGTAACTCGAGTAGCCTTGTACCCCTGGTAATATTGGTAACTCCATTAGTCTTGTACCCCTGGTAATACTGGTAACTCGAGTAGCCTTGTAAACCTGGTAATACTGGTAACTCGAGTAGCCTTGTACCCCTGGTAATATTGGTAACTCGAGTAGCCTTGCAACCCTGGTAATACTGGTAACTCTAGTAGCCTTGTAAACCTGGTAATACTGGTAACTCTAGTAGCCTTGTACCCCTGGTAATATTGGTAACTCCATTAGTCTTGTACCCCTGGTAATACTGGTAACTCGAGTAGCCTTGTAAACCTGGTAATACTGGTAACTCGAGTAGCCTTGTACCCCTGGTAATATTGGTAACTCGAGTAGCCTTGCAACCCTGGTAATACTGGTAACTCTAGTAGCCTTGTAAACCTGGTAATACTGGTAACTCGAGTAGCCTTGTACCCCTGGTAATATTGGTAACTCCATTAGTCTTGTACCCCTGGTAATACTGGTAACTCGAGTAGCCTTGTAAACCTGGTAATACTGGTAACTCGAGTAGCCTTGTACCCCTGGTAATATTGGTAACTCGAGTAGCGTTGCAACCCTAGTAATACCGGTAACTCTAGTAGCCTTGTAAACCTGGTAATACTGGTAACTCGAGTAGCCTTGTACCCCTGGTAATATTGGTAACTCCATTAGTCTTGTACCCCTGGTAATACTGGTAACTCGAGTAGCCTTGTAAACCTGGTAATACTGGTAACTCGAGTAGCCTTGTACCCCTGGTAATATTGGTAACTCGAGTAGCCTTGCAACCCTGGTAATACTGGTAACTCTAGTAGCCTTGTAAACCTGGTAATACTGGTAACTCTAGTAGCCTTGTAAACCTGGTAATACTTATAACTCGAGTAGTCTTGTACCCCTGGTAATACTGGTAACTCGAGTAGTTTTGTAAACCTGGTAATACCGGTAACTTGAGTAGTCTTGCAACCCTGGTAATACTGGTAACTCTAGTAGCGTTACAACCCTAGTAATATTGGTAACTCGAGTAGCCTTGTAACCCTGGTAATACTGGTAACTCTAGTAGTCTTGCAACCCTGGTAATACTGGTAACTCTAGTAGCGTTACAACCCTTTTAATACTGGTAACTCGAGTAGCCTTGTAAACCTGGTAATACTGGTAACTCTAGTAGTCTTGTAACCCTGGTAATACTGGTAACTCGAGTAGTTTTGTAACCCTGGTAATACCGGTAACTTGAGTAGTCTTGTAAACCTGGTAATACTGGTAACTCTAGTAGTTTTGTAGCCCTGGTAATACTGGTAACTCGAGTAGTTTTGTACCCCTGGTAATACTGGTAACTCGAGTAGTTTTGTAAACCTGGTAATACTGGTAACTCGAGTAGCCTTGTAAACCTGGTAATACTGGTAACTATAGTAGTTTTGTAACCCTGGTAATACTGGTAACTCGAGTAGCCTTGTAAACCTGGTAATACTGGTAACTCTAGTAGCCTTGTAAACATGGTAATACTTATAACTCGAGTAGTCTTGTACCCCTGGTAATACCGGTAACTTGAGTAGTCTTGTAAACCTGGTAATACTGGTAACTCGAGTAGTCTTGTAAACCTGGTAATACTGGTAACTCGAGTAGCCTTGTAAGCCTGGTAATACTGGTAACTCTAGTAGTTTTGTAGCCCTGGTAATACTGGTAACTCGAGTAGCTTTGTAACCCTGGTAACTCTTGTAACCTTGTAACCCTGGTATTACTGGTAATTCTAGTAGCCTTGTAACCCTGGTAATACTGGTAATTCTAGTAGCCTTGTAACCCTGGTAATACTGGTAATTCTAGTAGCCTTGTAACCCTGGTAATACTGGTAATTCTAGTAGCCTTGTAACCCTGGTATTACTGGTAACTCTTGTAACCTTGTAACCCTGATAATACTGGTAATTCTAGTAGCCTTGTAACCCTGGTAATACTGGTAATTCGAGTAGCCTTGCAACCCTGGTAATACTGATAACTCGAGTAGCCTTGCAACCCTGGTAGTATTTATAAACCTAACTACTCAAGTCCCCATGTAACTGTCGTAACCCATTGGTTCATTATTATATTTCAGCTTGAAGATAAGTTGCCTGCAATGCCGAGGAGGCCTAGTGAACATGGACGACAAGATCTCACTGAGGACAGAGTGTATCAACTGCCCAGACAATATTACATACACTTGGAAGATATCCTTGATTGAGAACAGTTTCTCAGAACCAGAGCAAGATTACCGAAGTGAATGCAGACCAGAGGATGCAAGTGGACAGCAGTCATTGGTCTTGTCCGTAGTGTCATGGATACAGAACAATGCCTCCACAACCACAACCACTGTGCCGCCAAAGGCCCAAACCTCATCATCTTTTCCTCCCTCCACAACGCGGAGTAAGCATCGTTTGATAAATTCCATTGATTGTGATTTCTATGGTTGTTGTAGTTTGATATATTTATTAGTTACACTTGCGGTTATGATACACGTTAGGTGAATCGATTTACAAAACATTAGTGTTAATATTAATGCTGTATATTAACTTCATCTGATAATTACTGACTTTGAACCAGAAATGTTAAATGTTAAAGAAACATATACCATCCCACTTCATTCATAACAGAGATAGGAAGCTGCAGTTCAGTTGGTTCAGATAATGGATGCGAGGAAATGATGGACAATTATCTGTGTGTAAAAATATGCTAAACGAATATTGTTTTAGATCACCCTTTTTGCGTCAGATGTATCTTGCCAAGGATCGTTTTAAACATGTAATCTTTATCATTCAGAAATTACGGAGTCAGTGCTGCGGAACAGAGGTCCTGCTCCTGGTTGTGGCCAGATGTTTAATGAAGACCTGTCTGATAATAAAGGTGATTGTGAAGCATAAATTATTAACTTTTCAGCTATCAATCAAGGGCATTCAGCATAGGGTTAAAAATGTTATTGACTTGTGTGCAAATGTTGGATATATAATTATGGATTTCATGCAAAAATATGTCACTTCTTTGATGAGATAAATGGAGATGAATACACCAGCGAGTGTGTCATATTGTTTTTACGAAACAAGTGTCAGATTAAGAGCGAGGGAAATATGGATTTTTCTGACATGAGTTTCGTATAAACAATATGATACACTCGCGAGTGTGTTAATTTCTTTATTATCCATTTGTATCTAACTTTCTATTTCTAAACAGCTCCACGTAAAATGAATTCAACTGTTGTCGATTGACGTAAAGGTCAAGGTCGCGTAAGAATACAGTGATATGGCACTATGGACGTAAACTCCATGTGTTTTCATTATCGAGCCGAGTTTATTTTTACCTCTTCTTGAAATCTCGTAGCAATAAACATGGTGTGTGAAAAATTATTTGTTCGTAATGTGTTGTATTTGATAGCATTTCATGGGTTTGTTCTCGTAGTAGCGAGACTGAACATTCGTAGTAAATTTGTAGTAAAAAGTTATGAATGAAAAAAGTAGTTCCACATTCCAGAGGGGTGATGGTCGGATAACTGTCCAATGAAAATCGTTTTAGGGTTTGTTACACTTGTGCAGCATGTGATTTTTATGTACTTGGTTATGTTTCACTGTGTGGATAATAGTCAGGAACCTTTGCAAGAGCAAAATGCTCAAGTGGCAGCAGACCCAAAACTTCTGATGGACGTCCGCGTCAACCTCTTTCCTCTGCCTGGTGGAAACTCTTCCGAGAAAGAGCCAATTGGCCCCGAAATTTTGGAGCTTCACTCTTCCTCTTCTTCAGTTGCAGACCTTACCGAAAATCCTGTTTATATTTTGTTTACATCTATTTATGAGGAAATTTGTGATTTACCTTAAGAGAAACGGAGGCCAATTAAACACCTAAACATGTCTTTTCCCAAAAATGAAATTGATGTACTTAATGAAATTATCTCTTTAAAACTTCCTGCGGACTGTTCATTACATGAAGTAAATTGTTGTGTCTATGCTGCCGCTCGAACGTTGGAGGAACTTCACACAGTTTCCAAAGAACAATCTCCCAATACTAAGAACAATAAACCAAGGAAAAACTGGTTTCAAGTTAAACTAACAGAAACAAGAAAATATATTTCCTGGATAGAGCTGTGCCTGAAATTAAGATCATTAGGGAATCCCATGTCTAAACGACAAAAGGCAATTTGGAGAAAATTAAAATTACAGTACAAAACAACAAAAGAAAAGGTACTGCTCCAAAGTTTGGACTGAAAGAAAGAAAAAATGGGAAAAGAAAACCAAATTTATCAAACAAAATAAACTTTTCAAAAATAATGAAAAGCAATTTTATAGGCAACTCAAAACAAGTGGTGATGGTGAGCATGATAAACGGCCTCCCATGGCTGCCAGTGAAATGTTCTGGAAACAGTTGTGGTCTGTACCCGGCAACTGTAACCTGGAGGCACCATGGGTCAGTGATTATGACCATGCAATGCATGAGAAAGTAACTAGGTCGTTTGTGTGTTACATCTCACCAGATTGCCTCAAAAGTGTCATTAAAAAGTCCAAATCTAATACAGCTCCAGGGCCTGATGGCATTCGAAACCGGTATTGGAAACTGTTTCCCTGTGTCCAAGCACCATTACTTCACTGTTTCAATTCTCTTATGGACACAGGTGATGTTCCTCCATGGTTCTGCAAAGGTCGCACAATACTCCTCCCCAAAAAAGGAGACTTGACTGATCCCAAAAACTTCCGCCCTATCACATGTTTGAATACTCAATATAAATTATTCACAGGGTGTTTGTCAAACCTCGTGTCATCTTACTGCTCGTCCAGTGAGATAATTTACAGAGAGCAGAAGGGGGCGAGAAAGGGATGTTGGGGGTGCAAGGATCAACTTCTTGTACAGAAAATGATTTTGGAAGAGGCTAAAACATACCACCGCAACCTCTCCATGTGCTGGATAGACTACAAAAAGGCATATGACTCTGTCCCTCACGAATGGATTCTGAAGTCTCTTCAGTGTATTGACCTCCCTGAGCGACTACTTGATTTACTCAAGTCTTTAATGAGTTACTGGTCGACTCAACTTGAGATGTACTCGCAAGGAGAGGTGCAGACTTCGGAATCTATTCCAATCAGAAGGGGAATTTTCCAGGGGGACTCCTTCAGTCCTTTGCTTTTTTGTCTGTCTCTAAATCCTTTGAGTTTCCTGCTCAATAGGGAGGAAGGTTACCATCCCGGGCCTCCTCAGCACAGATCCCCAACACCTCTTACTCATCTCCTCTACATGGATGACATCGAGCTCCTTGCCAAAGGAGATACCAATTTGAAAGAACAGGTTCTCCTTGTCGAGTCCTTCTCTGTTGATATTGGCATGACTTTTGGACTCGACAAATGTAATACTCTTCATTTGAAATGTGGCAAGGTAACTAATGATGGATCGGTCAAGTTACAAGGGGGAGGAGTTATTGAGCATCTCGTGGAAGATCAGGCCTACACCTATCTTGGAATGCAAGTTCGAGACAAACTGCAGAATGCCCAGATTTAAGATAAACTTCGGGCCGAGTATAAATCTCGTTTAAAGAAAAACTGGAGTTCAGAGCTAAATGCTTGAAACAAGGTCAAAGCCACCAATACTTTTGCTGTGCCAGTCCTCTCCTATTCCTTTGGAGTAGTTGATTGGACAAAACAAGACATCCAGGGTCTTGACCGCCTGACCAGAAGGATCATGTCAGATAACAGAGCACACCACCCTCGTTCCTCTCTTAATCGTTTATACATGCCAATAAATTCGGGAGGTCGGGGTTTGATTAATGTGGAAGCTCTTCACGATAGAATTCTATTGTGCACTTTTGCACATATTTATTTATCGGATGATCCTCTGGTGATGCACGTCAAGCCTCACCATGAAAACAAGGAATTCCACAGCTATTTTAAGCGTGCCAAGGTTGTTGGACACAATCTGAAATTTGAAGTTGATTTTGTTGATGGCGATGTACTGCTGGACGGTACAGTGATGGGAGTAAACCAGGTGAAGTCCTTCACCAAGTCTGCTCAGAGTCGGTCCTTTGTGGAGAAGCTTTCTAAGAAGCCATTGCATCGTGTTTACATGCAGTGTGTGGAACAGAACAGCAATCCAACCGACTCCTTCGCCTGGATGAAGTCGGCTGGTCTCAAATGTGAAACTGAGGGCTTCCTTTTTGCAGCTCAGGACCAGTCACTTCCCACTCGCAATCGCCAGAATGTGATTCTTAACCAAAATGTGAACATGAAATGTCATCTTTGCAATGACTTTACAGAGACTGTCCAACACCTTGTCAGTGGATGCCCTTCCTTGGCACAAACAACATATCTTAAAAGACATGATGGCATGGCTCGCTGCTTTTACTATCGTCTCCGCCATGCCTGTGGCTTTGACCCCAAGGTCCATCCATGGTACGACCCTGAACATGTCCAGGGTGTCCTGGAAAATGATGCTTTTAAGCTTCTCTGGAATAGGCCAATATACAGCCTGAGACGAATTCCAGCCAACAAACCTGATCTTGTCCTTTTTGATAAAACCAATGAAATTATTTATATCACAGAATTTTCTGTCCCTTTTGACAGCAATGTGATTGGCAAGATTCAGGAAAAGCATGATAAATATGCGGACCTTGCTCCCCATTGTTCTTGGTGCCCTTGGTTTGGTACCTCCTGATCTCTTGGCGCAGATCAGGAGAGTGCCCGGGTTCTCCACCGGGAGCACAGCCCTTCTGACAATCTGGGTAATGCAGAAGGCTGCAGTGTTGGGTAGCCTCCATATTCTCTGAAAAGTTTTGGGTGGGTTCGACTAGGCAGTGTTTCCTGGGAGAAGTCCCATTCGCTGTCTGGGCTGCGTGTAGAGGGGGCGAGGGCCCTGAGCTGATGATGAGCTTGACCAGCCTGACTGTGCCAGGATCACCCGAACCCTCTCTGCTGCATTTCATTTCTAATCTGTAAAACATAATCATAATAATATTAAGGGTCGTTTATGAAGCACCTGTTTCCTCGCACATGCATGCTCTAAGTGCTAACCCATTATTATATTAGATGATGTCACATGACTTTATCCCACCAGGTACGCATTTTCTGCTGTGTGAACAGAGGCTCAAACTCACTTGCCTATGGTGAGATCACATGTATCACATGTGCTTTTTGTGGGGCCTAGAAATAGAAATCTAAACACGCAATCAAGCATCTAAACACGGTCACCCGTCCAAGGACTCTACCCGCCCAATGTTGCTTAACTACAACTGATTTGTGACCTGAACTCTCCACATGCCACCTACAGATAGCTTGATATTAATCTTTGTGTATGCATGCACAATGCTGTTTTTAAAAATCATGTGTCTGACTGACAATATTCATTGTTTAGTTGCAGACGACCTTCACCTTGACCTTCTGCAAGAAGGGCTGAGCAATGGAAGACAGATACCACGAGGTTTGTAATACCTTGGAAAGAACCATTGTACCATGCTACTAATGAGAGATTGGAATATGTTTGTAAGGATAAACTTGGCCATTGAGGCACCCAAGGCTTATCAGGGTTAGTGAACAGTGCTGAGATGGGACAATCAGTTGCTTGGATAGGGTAGGGCAGAGATACTCACAGGAGCTGTACATGTCATGTGAGGTATTGTTTAATGACAGAGACAATAAAACAAGGCGAGTACCCGGTAGGATAAGGTTATTGGGTTGGGCAATATGTAAATGTGGACTTCCATTGGAAGTAATAGATATACCGAGCAGCAAAAAGAAATGCAAGTTTTGAAAAAATGAAATATCAGAAAAATAAGTGTTCATGTTTATGTCTCCCATTTAAAAACTTGACAAAAAGCAAGAGTTGCATATTTTTTGCTGCAGTATATGTATTCTTTCATTTTTTCTGAACTTTGGTTAAGTCTCAAACCATGGTTGACTTGTGAATGACATGGGGCCCTGTGACAGTAAAAGACAGTGTTGCCGAGAAATGTGTTTAGTTCATCTCGGTGAATTAAGATTGTTACTTGGAGATCAATGATTGATGCTCATGTTTTTGTGCTTTCATTGCCAACAGAAGCAGACAGTGGCTTGCCCCAAGTCGTCAGGGAGGGGACCTCTGGCAAGAGACCTATTGGTGAGTGCATCTTTGGTTTCTATGGTGAATATTTTAGTTGTAAGCCTTTTAAGATTAGCTTTTTCAAATTTCACATGAATCAAGAACAGCAATATAAGCATGTTTGTTTGATTGCTTCAGGGCGACCGCAGGTACTTACCAGTGGAATTAATGAAGGTATGTGTCAAGAAAACAAATCCTAGACTATTACTCACACAATCCTCCCAAACCACAGTTCATCTTTACAATTGACATCATCCCAATCCAGACATTCAATAGTCAGTACACACCTCTTAAATCCACCTACTTGAATAACTGTCCTTCGGTCCACTTCCCTTCAGTCCACCTAAACCAGTCACCTTCAGTCCACTCACCTTTCAATCCCTGCAACTCACAAGTTTAATCCGGTAGGTTGCTGGTTTAATAGCCAGGCCATGATGTACCAGGTATGATTCCTGTTGTTTCCTTAACTTTCTTCAGGTAATCCTGATTTGTGTAGTCAGATGCTGTAATGTTTGTCAAGCGTTCAGTCTTTCCTTTCAGAATTAACACAGTCCAATCCTCGGAACAGAGGCCTCCCTCCAGGTTGTGGCCAGATGTTTAGTGAAGACCTAGATGAGAACAAAGGTGATTACTATCTCTGATTATAAACATCACAGATTCAATGATTCGAGAGTAGGTCACCCAGTAACCATGCTTGCCAGAAGCAAGTGAAATGTGTATTCTGTGGTCACAATGGGTTCCCTCTAGGTCAATAATACGCTGACAGTGTGAAAGACCAGCTGTCCATGAGTAGGTTTTGCAGATTCCTTTTCTTATTGTGACCCACTGGTTTGACCATTGAAGATCAAACTAAACCAAGTATACACTGCACTGACATTATGCCATTTGTTTCCCATAAGAAGTATATCATACAATAGGTTGCTATGCTACGAACACTTTTTTGATCAGGATCCTGTTCAGCAGTAAAGAACATTTTTCTTTTTTGTGTATGTGTGCTTGAATTATTAACTGCTTGATATTTATGGTTGTTGGTCCGGAAGAACTCCTATAATGACCACCTGTGGCTTTTGTGCCCATGGAGTCTGGATAGAGGGGTTTACTATTACTATGAGTGTTGTACAAGCCCACCATGTGGGGTGGGACTGTGTGACCTGACTGATACATTAATCTTGGATAGTATTGATTAGGTTATCAGTCACTTTGTTGTCTGGTCTGTGTTTACTGTCTGCCATCATCTACCTGGAATATTTATGGTTCTGACTCAACAAAACATCTTTGTTGTGTCAGAGAGGATGATTTGCTATGATTTAAGTTTATATGCATTTGCAAGAATAACATGTATGGAGCTATATAATGAAAGTGATATTTAATTTGTATTGATGGTTTTTATTCAGACGCAGACAATGGTGTACCTAGAGTGGTGGTTGAAGGGATCTCTGGCAAGAGACCTTTTGGTGAGTGAATCTTTGGTTTACTGTTACTATTTTGCTGTTTGACACTTGTGGAAATAGATTTCCTCACCAAATTTCATCAAAAAAACAAAAACACAAGTGAAATCATATTTGTTTATCTACTTTCAGGACGGACCCCACACAGTTCCAGTGGAGGTAATCAAGGTATGTTTCAAGGTTCCATATTATTTACATATTCAGCAACTGTCACACGATCCATCCATTCAAACCACGCATCATCAATACACTGAATTTAGCCATTGATTGTCAGTGCACCTAACCTCTTCAATCTTCAACACCCACATGTTTACAATCCCTTCAACCCCCGTTTCTTGAATCACGTCGATCCTTGACTCCTCAGTTACCTCCACATACATCACCAGTTGACTCAGACCATATACCTCATGCCCTCCCAATCCCAGGATCTCCCTGTCTGAACGGAGCCCACCTTTCTCAACATCACTCCATCCAAGATGAGCATCACTCAGTGTCTGAACAGATACCAACCTTCCTAACATCACCTCATGCCAGATGAGCATCACTCAATGTCTGAACAGATACCAACCTTCCTAACATCACCTCATACCAGATGAGCATCACTCAGTGTCTGAACAAATACCAACCTTCCTAACATCACCTCATGCCAGATGAGCATCACTCAGTGTCTGAACAGATACCAACCTTCCTAACATCACCTCATGCCAGATGAGCATCACTCAGTGTCTGAACAAATACCAACCTTCCTAACATCACCTCATGCCAGATGAGCACCACTCAATATCTGAACAGATACCAACCTTCCTAACATCACCTCATGCCAGATGAGCATCACTCAGTGTCTGAACAGATACCAACCTTCCTAACATCACCTCATGCCAGATGAGCATCTCTCAGTGTCTGAACAGATACCAACCTTCCTAACATCACCTCATGCCAGATGAGCATCTCTCAGTGTCTGAACAAATACCAACCTTCCTAACATCACCTCATGCCAGATGAGCATCACTCAGTGTCTGAACAGATACCAACCTTCCTAACATCACCTCATGCCAGATGAGCATCACTCAGTGTCTGAACAGATACCAACCTTCCTAACATCACATTATCTCCGTAGTGCATCCTACTGTCTGAATTACTGAACCGACGTCCGTCCAGTCTTTTGTAACATCAGTCCAGCTGTGGACTATGCGGGTAGCAAGAGTACTGTAAGTCCCCATGGTCCCTAGAGTGGTTTTCTGCCTTCAGTTGTTGGTGATACTCAGCCTTCTTTAATATTGTATTGTCCCCATTTGCAATCAAATTTTAGAGATATATGCTAGTTTTATGTCTTGTACTGTAATGTACTAGCAGGTTTATGCAATGTATAATTAATTACTACGTCTATGCTGAATTTTTCTTGTCATGATTGAAATATTGCTAATGTGATGATAAACTTTAAATCACTCTTTTGGTGTTTTAGCATCTCCACCCCAAATGAGCATCTCTTATTTTCTGAACAGCTGCAAACCTTCTCAACCTGACTTATCATGAGCATCACCCACCCATCACATCTTCGATATCCTTCCCTTCCATCCTCTAACAAATTCACCCAAGACAACTGATTCAATAACTGATCATGTGTTAACTGCTGTCTTCCTCCTTGTAGGTAGCTCATCAAGCAGGGAAAGGGTTCTGACCACCGGGAAGAAGTCCACCCCCTTCAAACAGCACATCTCCAGCAGCCCCAGGGTCCCCATCCCACTACCAGCAAACCAAACATACACCGGACTGGACAAACAGTCCCTGGTCATCAAGCCAGGCTACCTCCCCCAAAACTGGACGTATGTTGTCCAGGTCTCGGCCAAAGCCCCAGGTAAACATGCCCGCTGCTCCAAAGACTGACCCATGCATATCACCTTCTCTCCCTGCTGTAAACTTCTCAATGTTTTCTATTAACTGCGAGCTGCGATTGTTTATACGATGCACATGTGATTGGAAGATGATACAGAATGACTATGGAATCTGATTATCATCAGGAGATGAAGTTACAAATTAACACCAGCATCAATTCTTTTAATTCTTCATCTTGATTTGTTGTGTGACAACCTTTTTAAAACACCAACAACATCACTCATAGGCTGACACCATTGTGTGAGATACAGCTGAGAAACTGATGTTTTGGGAGGAAATGTCACTGTATAGTGTGGGCTGTTGGAATGGATAACAAGGTAAAAAATTATCTCCTTAGTGGGTGTGAGACATTATTCTCTGAGTTGCTTGTGTGCGAAGAAACAGAAATACAATGCTGTCATTAATTATCTGGTCCTGAGAAACAGTATAACTGTAACTTATAACTCATCAAGATCTGGGTCAGAACCATCTTTTTGGCAACCCATGCTTGTTGTAAGAGGTGACTTATGGCACTGGGTGGTCAGACTTGCTGACTCCAGTTTGCATAAAGTGATGTTCTTGATCACTAGATTGTTTGGTCCAGTCTCCATTGTTTTCACACTTCTGTCATAAAGCTGCAATATGCTTAACAAACGAACTTTCACTTACTCCAAAATATGCTGCTTCAGCAGAATATCTGTTCCTACAAAGCATCATTTGTAGTGACACTTCTACAGATGTGTAGCTCTACAACAGTGTTAAACTCATCACCATTTAGAACGTTTACAGCGTGCTTGAAAAGAATCTTATTTAGAGAGAGGTGGTGTCACATCTAACTGATGTGTGTATCTTGGGTCAAAATTGTCTTAATTCCTGTGTTTGCCAAGCCGCTGGAGGAAATGAAGTGGTTTAGTCGTTAGTTACATGTTTAGACATTTACACCTTTGGTAACCTAATCAGCAAGGGCCATCAGGGGACAGTTGCCACTGAGTGTCAATATCGGGACCGCCTCTGTCAATATCATGATTTCTGCTTGAAAAGATTTGGACATTAGATTGAGATTATCTGATAGGATTCTCCCACATTTTTATGAGACAGTTTTTGGTTAATTTGTGATATTTTCACCAATGAATTCCAAGTGAGTATTACCTTGCTCTCTGTGGAATAAGATGGTGTTTAATTATCAGTCAGTATTGGCAGAGATGATAACAATTATGATTTGTGATTGTAAATGTCATGAATAATTCCTTAATGTTAAATTACATTTTTAAAAGGCAATTGTGGAAATATTTCAAGAGTTGCGTAGAAATTATGAATGAATGCTTTGCAAGGAAGTTTATAGTCTTTCTTGGAAAATTGGAATGCCAATTTGACTTTTTTCATGTGTCCTAACATAGCAAATTCTGCAGTGGAGTTATGTATCTTCATTATTATAGAAACAAGTTACTGACGTCAGGTTATTGACATTATTTCTAAGATAAGGAGGATTTTTGTGAAATCATGGGTATCAGAAATCATAGACCAAGTGAATAAATAAGGAAATGATTATCAAAGATTTATTTATATATCATTCTTATAATTTATCATTCTTAATTTTGGTATTGGTTGGAATGAGATAATTTTTAGGGAAATGGGTGTTTTATTTCCTCTCACAGCATAAAAATTTAGTCAAGAATAAATATCAAGGCCTATATTTAAAAGTCATAAATGTGGATTGTTCTGCCTTTGTCTTTATGATCAGAGAATTTTCAAACAAACTTTAAAATGTTTGCCTTGAATAACATAGCCTTGCTGTTAAATATAAAAAATTTTAATATTTAGTTTTTATGATAATGAGCGAGGAAAACACCATGTTGCAACAGATCATTCCTTAATTTATTTAATGAGTACTATCCAAATGCTCAGTGTGGACTAAAATCTTGTAAAAGTGTATTTGGTGCGAATCTCATAATAGCATAATAAAATGGTTATTTTAGCATCTTTGAAAGTATCTGTTTTGGACTTGGAAAATATGAAAATTGCCTTAAGTTTGCTTTGGAATACGAAAATGATTAACTGTTGATGTTGATACTAAAACTCATACAGTGAATGTAGAACTCTCAAAACTTTTGAAGTTATAAGTTTCTTCAAAGAAATATCTGGTTTTCCCAAAAGAAGGAATACTTGAATGGATGTTTTACATACATGAAGATTCCACTCCAGAAGAAGAGAGATACACTATTCACTAACATATGTCTGCGAGCCATAACCCGTACACAAACTCTCCCCGATTGACTGTGAGACAGAGAAATGGATGTTCTTATCGCAATTTGAACCTTGTGATGTTTGTGGGCAAATACTGGCCACAATATTGCTGATTATTAACGATATTAATGCCATTGCTAAACCAACAATCTGCCCCATGGAATGTGCCTTACTGTCAAGTATGTGCTGTAGCCTCAGCCTAGCAGTGTAGCGGACATGATTTAGAGGTGGCACAGGAACTAGAAATTAATTGACATCCAACATTCTCGTAATTCTGTGATGCTTTGTGGGATAATGGACATGTACAGGGTATTTGTTCATTAGGAGGTATTTGTGGATATTCTCATCCAGCCACTTTGAAATGTAGACGAAATTGATCAAGCTACCAACACCAAAATCCACAGGGATTGTTTTGATTTGGGTCAATATGCAGAGGGAGGGCTATGAAGAGCTTTCTGCTTTGTGATATTGTATTGGTTAACTATACTTGTATAAGGTGAGGTTACAGTCCCATCAGGATGATAACTGGAGAATATTGCGAGATGTGAGAACATGAAAGATATTCTCCGGAGTAATGAATTGAAAGGGAAATGAATGCAAGATCGGTCAAAATACAATGTTTTCCCAGGAAATTAAGGCAATTACTCGATTCTATACTAGCCTGTGTCAGTATTTCTTCTGCTGGAGCATATTCCACAAGAACATATGTTGCTTCGTAGATTGTCCCTTGTGTTGGAGTCAAACATTTTCTGCAGAGAACGTTCAATATTTGAGATGCAGTCCATCTGATCCTCATCTTTGATGTCCGTTTTTCACGCCTCCCTGTCAATACTGGAGTATAATTGTAAGGCTTGTTTGATAGTCAGTATTTGACATCAGTACCAATAGTCTTGTGACAAGCTTGGCAGCTGGGTTTAACGTTTCAGAGAGCTCTTGGAAAAAAATCACTGATAGTTAGTGTTAGCTTTGATGTCACTAAATTCACAAAGCTAAATGTGTGTAGTTCCTGGATGATAGTAGCAGTATACAGCAAGATGGAAAAATGTGACAGTTTGGAAAAGTGAGATTAGATGTTTGCCTTCTAGAAACAGCATTTAGATGAGATTTAATTAACCACTTAACCAGAGGGACGAGTACTGATTTCTTGAAGGAACAGAATTAACAAGATGACATCTTGAAAAAAAAACTCCGTAGACTTGTGTTAAGGGGATTTGAGTGGAACATGATTAGGGCAACAGTATTGGCAAGATATATCTGTGATATGATGAAGGGTAATGTACTGATATGATTTAAAAGTCATTGATGTTGTGAGGGGAACATTTAACTAAATTTAGATGGTAGGTGTTGTCATAAATGGGAATAGTATTTACATGCTGTACAAGTATAGTTGTTAGGGAAATTTACAGTATTAAAGTTTGGTGATATCAGAGTTGTGAGGGAAACAGTTATTGAGAGGATATGAAAGGCCATTGATGTTGTGAGGGAAACAGTACAGACAAGATATAAAGAGTTGTTGATGTTGTGAGGGAAACAGTATTGAGACATTACAAAAAGTCGCTGATGCGAGAGGAACTGTACTGAGATGATAGAAAAAGGTTGTTGATGTTGAGAGGGAAACAGTATTGAGAGATTATAAAAGTTTGATGGTGTGAGGGAATCAGTGTTAAGAGGATATAATAGGTTGGTCGTGTTGTGAGGGAAACAGTATTGATACCATGTAACAGATTAGTGATGAACAATGTTGTCAGGTTGTATGTACATGGTCTGTGGTAAAGGGAACAGTTAAAGACCAATCATGTTTTTTGCAGATATGAAGGCTTCTTGGGCTGAAGTATACTTCCATGTCAATCACAGTCCCGGCAAAGGAACGTGCACCGTGCGACCACTGAAAGGAATCGAGATGGACACTCAGTTCAGTGTCTTCTGTCGTGAATGGAAAGATGAGGTCAGTCAAATCTTTAGATTTGTATTTGTTGCAATATCTGAAAATTGTCAAACATGCTTTAGCTGATAGAAACTGTGAAGATTCGTATAAAAATAGTCATTCTTTCTGACACCTCCCTGACATTCTTTATACCCCCTTTGGTGCGACAGGATCCAGCAATTGTCCAACACAGTCATTATGATTATGTTTATCACTACTATTGTGTGCATACATGTAGGTTTCAACAAAGATATACTTGGGAAAACCCTGGCTAGAATGGATCTTCACCAACCCATGCTTCTCACAAGACTCCACTAACAGGTCTGGATGGTCTGACTTGCTGGCTTGGGTTACTGGATTGTCTGGTCGTAACTTTACAGATCATTGCCATAGGGCTAGAATACTGCAGAGTGTGGCGTTGAACAACAAAGCAACTAACTTCAGCTGATAGAAAGAACCTTATCTGCAGAAACTGTTGAAAGTGAAACTTCAAAGTGGGAAAACACTTACAGAATCAGGGTATCATGATATGGCCATAATAGTGTTATATGAAAATATATTTCCTATAGCCAAAACAGTGTTGACTGTTATTTACAGACTTGCACAATAAAGCAAAAGTAGATCAGACTTGGCGTCAAAACACTGTTATTTACACGCTTGCTTGATAAAACAGAGAGAGTGTTGAAACTCAATAGTTTTCATATATGTGTATTATATACAAGAGATGGGTCTGAAACAGAGTTTTATAGCTGAAATAGTGTTGTGTTAAAGTAACAGACAAGGTTGTTAAAGTTGTTCAGCCAATCAGGACTAATCCATCCATCTCCCATTCCAGCACCTGCCGCTGATCTATGAAGTGGGCTACAGCATGGGCAAAGGGCAGAGGACATCCATCATCTATCGTGGGGCAAGTCACGAGATCACCTTCTATCTGCCAGCAGGGCACCCATCTAATAATCATACAGGTATGTGCATTCCCTACCTCTGGTCTGTTGTAATTACTTACATCCCGGGATGTGAGAGCTTGAGTCACTCCACACTGGCTGGGGTGGCAGGATGGGCTTTGGGAGTAAGTGGGGGACTCATTTATATGCCATTAGTCATATCCAGGGAAAGAAATTACTTCATTTTATGTTTGCATGTTCTGAGGGAAATGGAATTGTTACCATTTTCTGAGAACGATAATTTTGCTCTCTGATATTCACATCGTGAAGACTTGAGAGTCTCTCACTGATCCAGTGGGCCAGGTAATGGAAAACTCTCTCAGTTGACCGAAGACTGAAAGACTCCCTTCTTGGTCTAGTAGACCAGAGAGTGGGTGGCACTCTGGACTGGTCTAGCAGACTAAAGAATGGAAGACACTCTCAATGGTTCAGCAGACTGAAGAGTGGAAGACTCCCTCAATAGTCTAGTAGACTGGTGAGTTGAAGACCCCGTCAGCGGTCTAGTAGACTTTAAAATGGAACTCTCACTGAAAGGTGCTATAGACCAGAGAGGGGATTAATAGATTGGAGAGTGGAAAACTCAACAATGATCTAAGAGACTGGAGAAACGATGTTCCATGCTATGGTCTAGTGGACAGGAGAGTAGACGGACCCACAATGGTCTAGTAGACCTTTGAATGGAAGATTCCTTAATTGTCTAGTAGACTAGGGAGTGGACGATTCTGTCCGTCTAACTGGACAGTCCATTCGATAGTCTAGCAGACTAGTAGACTGGACAGTGGTGCATGTGTTGTTCGATCCTCTAGTGCCATCATACCAAAAGACAATAAACGATGAATAATTGTTGTTTCCTGCCTGTCACTTGTTATGAAGGGACAAGGTCTGGTTGTCTCTGAATCATTGTGGTTTAGTAAAGTAAAAAGTTAGGCATATTGGCTTCATGGTCTCGCACAACGAAACTGGCATGATTTTGTCCTCTCAACCACCCCACACCCCACACCCCACACCCCCATGCATGTTGCTGTGGAGGGACAATCATCTTGAATGCTATATTAATCCCAAATTCACCTTTATACATTGAGACTCACACCTGAAAACAGTCTGAGGTGCCTCAAAAGCGATCAACATAAATCACGTTACGTTCTCATTAAGACATAAAATTACATTTCTGACCCATGTGGCATTTGTTTTCAACTTTCAAAAACAAAGGTGACAGTTTCATTTTAAGTTTTTTGTGAACAAGATAACCTGTTTTTATAACTGAAAGGGCAGACATGAAGGGATTGTATTGATTAGACAATCAGTCCTTCGTACTTGCTTCATCTAATTGTTACATACAGAGTGTTATGATTAATTTCCTCATCACCAAATGTGATTACATGTTTTTATCTCGGTGAGGATGAGATGAGATAATCTTTGATATATATGTATCATGTTGCAAATTTTGCTGAAAGATTGATGTGAGCATCGAGTGGCTTTTGTCAAGTACGTTTCTGTACTATTAGTTGCCATGGAACATTGCAGTCTGGGTTTTATGAGGAAATAATTCTGAAACCTGTACTATAATTCTTATTTTCAATTCAGGAAATATGAGGGAATCAAATAAAGAAACACAGGAAAATGCAAGTGTTCCTTTAATATTTGACAGTTTTCATCACCAGCTTAGCATTGTTCTGTGGACGGGAACACTGCTGTGGAGTATTCCTTATTTGTTACCCTCAGTATATAATACAAAAACAGTGAGTGAGTGAGTGAGTTTAGTTATATGCTGCTTTTAGCAACATTCATGCAATATTGTGATGGGAACACCTGAAGCGAACACCTGAAACAAGATGCCTCATACATTGTACTCATGTGGGGAATCCATCCCCAGTCTTCTAACAAGCTAACACTTTAACCACTAGGCTACCCTGCAACCAATGCAAAAACACATGGACCTGTATAATGTTCGATTTTTAACATCTATGTTTACCTTGAATGTAAATTTGGTATTCAGGAAGCCCATTGGTCCATTAATTTGATACTAGAAACTCCATTTGCAAACATTCTTCAAAAGAACCATTTGTACTCTCAGTGCTACTAACTTTCTGGAACTGTTATTGACAAGTTTGTTATTAACCTATTCATAGTGAATAGATCCTTGCACCAATGTTTGACTATGAAGAAATGACCACTTTCATGCATATAATTCTGTAGGAGGCAAATTAGGCTTCGTGAAACAAGAGTGCTTGTGTAGATTTTACTGTGTATTTATAGCCACTTGCACTAATGGTTAGGTTGTCTTCGTGACGTGCTTCTTGTATATCCATCAGAAATGGTCACTAGGCAATGTCCTGTATGATTTACAGCCATCGATTTATGTAGTCATTAAAACCATTTCAAACCAACCCTGAAATCTCAGACACAAATTTTTATTCCCTTTTTTTATTGAATTTAATTTTTGCTTGCAGAAACAGCTTGCACTGATCAACTGTACATTATTTATCACAAGGCAGAGCAAGATGCCTCATATGTCCAAAATGGAATCTATTTTGGATTTCCTTTTGTTTTTTAGAGTTTAAAATAAGCAGAAATATTATATTTTACAGAGTGCAGCATTTTCTTGGCTTGAGGTGACACATCAGTGATGATACATTAACGAGTGTTTGGTTTATGGTAGTGTTGTTAAGCAGTATTGTTGTATCCTGTAGTGACCGCCATGTCTGATTCAGACGATACTGTAGGCTCTGATTTCCACTGAGTGTTCAGAGAGTGATCAAGACTGATTTCATCAATAATTAACAGTTCATTGATCAATTAGACTTTACGCAGGTCACAGAAGGATGTGTGCTTGTCTAGATACTGGTGTGGATATCATCCTTCAAAAACAAACAGTAATTAATTAGTAAAACAAACTGGTTTGGTTTCGACTATTGGTATTTTAGTGGTTTTACTTGACATCTTGGCTGACATTGACATGAAATAGACATGAAATCACATTCATCAATCATTTAGGGCGCTGCTGGTCCGTGGTTTAGCTTTTACAGCAAACTGTGCAACTGTATGATTTTAAGACGCTTTTCAAATAACCAGAAAGAAACAGAACATGACATAGTTGTTGCTATATCATTGATAAATGAAATAAAATGTCTTAGTTTGATAATTAATGAGTGAGAAGTACAGAGTATAATTTACAATTTTATACTGAATACTGTACAAACTGAACACCAAAGTGCGATTTCAACTGGTCTACCAATACATGCAACATGGGCATAGAATAACAGATGACTGTATTTTGACATGGGCATCAGGTTGATGTACCTAGTGTGTTCCACTGTACCCTGTTGACCTACCCAGTGTGTTCCACTGTAACCTGTTGACCTACCCAGTGTGTTCCACTGTACCCTGTAGACCTACCCAATGTGTACCACTGTACCATGTTCACCTACCCAGTGTGTTCCACTGTACCCTGTTGACCTACCCAGTGTGTTCCACTGTACCCTGTAGACCTACCCAGTGTGTACCACTGTACCATGTTCACCTACCCAATGTGTACCACTGTACCATGTTCACCTACCCAGTGTGTACCACTGTACCCTGTTGACCTACCCAGTGTGTTCCACTGTACCCTGTAGACCTACCCAGTGTGTACCACTGTACCATGTTCACCTACCCAATGTGTACCACTGTACCATGTTCACCTACCCAGTGTGTACCACTGTACCCTGTTGACCTACCCAGTGTGTTCCACTGTACCCTGTAGACCTACCCAGTGTGTACCACTGTACCATGTTCACCTACCCAATGTGTACCACTGTACAATGTTCACCTACCCAGAGTGTACCACTGTACCATGTTCACCTACCCAATGTGTACCACTGTACAATGTTCACCTACCCAGAGTGTACCACTGTACCATGTTCACCTACCCAATGTGTATCATGTTCACCTACCCACTGTGTACCACTGTACCATGTTCACATATCCACTGTGTATCATGTTCACCTACCCACTGTGTACCACTGTACCATGTTCACATATCCACTGTGTATCATGTTCACCTACCCACTGTGTACCACTGTACCATGTTAACCTACCCACTGTGTATCATGTTCACCTACCCACTGTGTACCACTGTACCATGTTCACATATCCACTGTGTACCATTGTACCATTTTCACATACTCAGTGTGTACCACCGTACCATTTTCACCTATTCAGAGTGTACAACTGTTGAACCAGTGCTAGCATTCTATCTGGATAGAGTATGGCCTGTATATGGTTCGTTGAGGCATTGAGAGGGAACGATTGATTAGTTTTACATCATGCTCAGTGATTAGGCTGCCGTTTTATCACTGAATTGATGCCCGTGGACCCAGTTTGTCTGGCGCCTCGTACACCAGGTGATCATGGGCTGCTACATCTTAAAACTTGTATAACCTTCCAACACCAGACTGGGCAGGAGCAGTAGCGTGTGAGAAAATGGTCCATGGATTTTAACATTAATGGCATTTGTGGTCGAGGTGCAAAGAATATTTCTGGTCCAATTCCTGAAGATTGTGAGGTCTGCTCCATTTAGGCTCAGCTTCAGTTAAATGGCAGAGTTCTTAGCATTATTGGATGACTTAACAACAGCTGTAGTGTGGTGGCACTTGGAACTTGTAGACCAGTCAACAGAATAGGCCTCCATCATCGATTTATCATTTCCACTAGAACAGGAGTGAATGGTGTCAAAGTTTCAGTCAACTTTATTCAGCTGTGTCACACTCACATATGAATGGTCAGAACTGGACAGGGCATACAGTGGACGGATGCATGTGTGAAAAATGGTTATCCATGTCATTGAATATGTCTCAGAACCAGAACTGAGCGGTCAGGTAGCCTAGTGAGCAAAGCTCGTCACTCTTAAGAACAGGGTTCCATTCCCCATATGGGTACCTGTGTGAAGCCCATTTCTGGTCTCTCTGGCCGCGATATTGCTGGAATATGACTACACAAAATCCCACATCTTTGTATGAGGCAATAGAGTTGGGGATTACTTGATCAAGATGGCTGCTGATGTTGAAAAAGATTACTGTGGCAACAGCAGCAATAGAAGAAACACTTGCAGACGCATGAGATGACACTGCAGTTTATTAATAATTTGGAAAGTGAAATCGCTTAAAACAATCTCATGCAGAAATGGGGATTCATTCATTGGACATGATGGCTTCTGATGGTGAACAGGATTTAAAAGGGTAGCAGGCTTGACAGTCATTGTAACACTGGACAGTGGTCACCTTGCTTACCAGTGGTTGGGAAGACATTGCTAACATACTGTATTAGTGAGTGAGTGAGTGAATATGATTTTATGCCGCTTTTAGCACTATTCCATCAGTGTCACCGTGGGAGACACCAGAAATGGACTTGACACATTGTGCCCATTTGAATCAAATCCGGTTCGTCAATGTGATGAGCAGGCAGCTTAAGCATTAGGCTTCCACACTGTCCATACTGGATTACGAAGACTGCTTGGCAGGATGTACAGCCAAGTCACAAATTATTTGGCAAACCTTTTCCACCATGAAGACGAGGCATGAAGCATTCTTAGCCTCATGTCCCAAAAATAAAAGCAGATGACTTCATACTGCTAGGCATTGCCAGAAAAGCTGTTGACTGCTCAATCATATATTTAGATCAAGTAGGTTGCAGTGTATTCAGAGTCCTGAGTTGGAAATGTGATGCACATTTAATAGAGTTCTTAGGAGTTAATATACCATGGTTTAATTCTTCCTTGCTTGTATATGTATTTTGTTATTCACAACCTGCGAGCTTCACATATTGAGTAGGAAGACATTATAGGTTTCAGTGATCATTAGTGAAATCTTGGTCTAACATCAGTGAAATCTTGGTCTAACATGGATTAAATTGGTAGGATTTCACAAGGCAAGATTTTATTTTTCTTCTAAAATAAAATGCAATTAATGCTGGGAGTTAACACTTTAGGGTTATTAATTTCAAAATTAACATCTTTTATGGACTCTTTCTTTCTGATATCTACAACAGGAGTTAGACTGATGCCTTTAAACATTGCCCAAGCCCATCATAGAGTGTCAGCTCATTTAACAGGGGATTACACACTCTTGTTGGAGTTGACTCATACTTACTACCGACTCAGAATCTGGCAGGCACCATAGAGAAATCTGCATATTTGAGATAGCATGTGAATATCACGACTACATCACTTTAAACATAGACTCCTTGATATCTCTTTAATGCCATGTTTGGTGTACCCGCCAGGCGACTGGCGTGCATTATTCACGAAGCTGCGTTTTATTTCAGGCGTATCTCCATCGAAAATAGACTCCTCATGTTTTGGGTCGCCATCATTTTTGGATGGTTTGATCGAGCATACATAGGATTGCTGTAAGGAAATTGCCATCGTCAGGGATCAATGTTACAAGGTACATTGACACTTGTGGGGTAACTTCAAAGTCTTCACCCCACACTTCGTCTGAACCTTCTGGATTGTTGCTTGTATGGCTGCCAAATCTTGCATGATAGGGTATTGAGGAATTTCTCAAAAACTTATTAATATATTCCATCTCAGATCTTACTTGGAAGAAATTAATACACTCAATGAGTCTGTCATCCTTATCAGGGTGCGTCTGAATGTTTTTCAAACACTTGTCAGTACGTGAACAGCATTGATTTCTTTGTGAGACTGACTGCTGGGAGAGAGACACTACCATTTGTGAATGTCCCGGTTGGTCTTATACTGCAGGGGGGAAGACTACTTCATAGTAACAAATATTTTGTCAGCTAAAATTGGTACAAACCCAAACAGGGATAATTTGTTAGTACACAGAAACTATTAAAACTGCTACACAACACAGAGAAACATGTTTAGATTTGTATATATGACGTGAACAGTATATTGCTGGTAAAAGTGAAGCATTGTCCTGAAATTCAATCTCATCTGTGATTTCTATTTCCTCATAATAATTGCCTCGTTGGAAGGAAATAGGTTTGTAACGGCTGCTTGAACAAAGAGTGTTTCAGTTGATGACTAAGCAATTACAAGCCAGTATTGGCAAGAGTATGACAGGTATGTTACCAATAATCAGCACCTTTTATCTGTAGTGCTTAATTAGTTTATTTGTGTAGCAACAGTATGTAATCAAGTTGTGTGTATGATAACTACGGCAACTTGGGTGGGTGGCTGGAAGAGAAAAATAGTTAATTTGCTATACTTTGGCTTTCTACACTCTCACACTGGCTTAGACAAATTAGGACAAATATAAACAGAAAATCTTTGTCAAAACAGTTGGGTGTTGACTTTTGAAGCTTGGACGGTGTTAGAAGACTGCAGGGTCAGATAATTAACGGATAACTGTGTTTGAGGTGCCATGGGCCGTAGAAACTGACACGTGTGAAATCACTGGCTTGTCCATCCTTTGACAGAATCACCAAAATGTCAAGGTCTCAGCTTCAAATTAAATACTGTTAATGAAATTTCAACAGTTAGTGTAAAATAAATCTTTTTTAAGAAAAATATTGTTCAGGAGGGTTGGAAAAGCTGTGGGGCTAGGGTCCATTACTCGTATAGATTCCACTATAAACAGATTGTTGTTTTTTTTATTTGATGTTCAGGGAAACCATGCAATATTGATGAGTGTACATGCTGATAAAGATGTGGAAAATGTTTATGTGTATAAGGTGATACCTAGAGGTTTTGGAACATGCAAGGATTTAAATTCTAAGTGAAATAGTTTCCTTCGTCTTAATTTTTTAAAAGGTGGGGTAGGCTTTGGATGGAATGTCATTGGTCGCTACACGGAAAGCCAAGGTTCTGTGCCCAATTTGGCCATAAACGTTTGAAGCCCATATATGGCGAATCCCTAATGGGACATAGCGGGAGGATTGCTACAAGCAATGTTCATCCATCTTGATATATTATTACACATAAATACATATGATTTGAACTGTTGATTTTAGCTAAGTTTTTGTTTTGTATTTCATGATTTTATCGATGAGATGTGTAAAACTTTTTTCACATATTTTTCTCAACCCAAGTAATGTTAGAGTGAGGTTTAACTAGACTACCAACTGGACTTGAAGTGGTAGTTTTTGGAGTGTGAGGCTGATAATCTACTTGCAAATAACATCTTTTGTAGTGAGTTATGTAAGTGTAATGCCCCTGATTACTGATTAAGCACCATGGCTGCACTGGCAATTCGTAACAGATCGATCCGCTATCCAGTTGGGTAATTTTATGCTTTGGGCAGTTTCTCTCTCTCCTTGTGTTCTCGGTAGACAGTAATAAGATATCCCATCACAACAAGAACGGTCACAACACTTGACAGAGACTTAGAAATCATAAATATTCATTATGAAATTGACCCAAGTACTTTTCTTTAAAAAAATAACTTGAGTTGCTGCACAGATCTCCCCTGTCTATTACATTAACATCAGTGTAGAAGAAATATTCTTTTATACCCCAGATATTCTATGATTCACATTTATGTCAGAAACAATTTCTTTTCCAAAGAACCTCTTAGATATGCAGTGGCTGAGTGTGTTGAAGTGAGTACGGTGAGGTGGAGCTCGAGTCATATTTGATACGTGTGCACATCCTAGCATTTCCCAGACCTCCGCTGTGCCTAGAGGAATATTGAGTGAGCTTTCTCGGATTTTGTCAGAACATTGATCACCCATTGCTTTGGTATTGAACGACATTTATTGCCAAAACTGACTGTTTAATTAAGCAAAATGAGATATTGTATTATGTTTTCTTGCACCAAGTTGCACTTTGGGTATAAAGACCTATTTTGTGAGAATTTATTTTCATGATGAAAGCAAGGGTTACTGTAAACAGGAATATTTACCTCCATTTCCAACTGATCTGGGATAGGCTGGTAGAACTGGAAGTTATTGGGAACATTGTTGATCTTCAAATTGAATACACTGTCTGTAATTCAGTGGCACTACATGACAACTTCGAATTGGTGAATTGATTTTACCAACATTTTCATCAGTATTGCTATTGGAGTAACTGTTGTAAAGAAATGACAAGGAAGTATTCCGATTCTGGTATGCCAAGGTGGGATATGTTTAGCCATGGTTTTGGAAAACAGAAAATAAAGGTTTTACTTTCCGTGGAAGAGAATGTGTGTGGTTTTACTTGACTTTGGAAGAGAATGTGTGTGGTTTTACTTGACTTTGGAAGAGAATGTGTGTGGTTTTACTTGACTTTGGAAGAGAATGTGTGTGGTTTTACTTGACTTTTGAGCTAAATTCCAACAATATTATCATGGAGGACACCAGAAATGGGATGAGTGAGTGAGTGTGAACAATGTTCCACATTATTAAAGCAAGGGACTCCAAGAATGTTGAGAGAAAGAGTATGGTTATATTGTGCTTTTGGCAGTATTCCATAATATCATGGTGGAGACACCAAAATCGGTTTGAAGCATTGTACCCATGTAGAGAATCAAACCTGGAAATTGCACCACTTGGCTACCCACAGTTTTTTTACAGTGTGAGGTTGGGTAATTTTTTCCTATGAATAATTCAGGATCTTTCAGAGTTTTAGATGTTGAAATGCTTTCACCACTCACTAAGCAATGAAATATGTTGACATTTATCAGTTCTTCTTTTTTTTTTAATTCAGGTTACAACTCCATTGTTTAGCATTGATCAATATCAATATATAATTGATACTGTGTTAATGATTAGCAGTCAGTATTAAGATCCAGCCCTAAACAAGCACTAAAATAAAGTTGGTAAAGGCAAGTGTCAGCAGATTTTCTGCAGTGTTAGTAAGTGTGATAGGAAACTAACCAACATGTTTCCAGTTACTTTGTGTTCAAACTTAGGATCCATTTCAGCCCTAGCATTTGGCTATGTTTCACTTTCATTTCCCTCTAAAAATGTTTTTACAAGCATTCTTTTAAGGATTTGATATAAATTTAGTATTCGGTTTTACCATCCTATTAAACTGTTACCATAATTGGTCAGTGTGATCACAAAGGATATCCTGCAATAACTGTTGGTGTCAGAACAACTTGAGGACTCTCACAGCTCAAATGAGTGAATATATAACATTGTAACAGCAAGTACAAATAGTTTGATTTGTGTCCCTGGCTTGTTGGTGTGGATGTGTTCAGTGGTGTGACCTGATAGTAGTCATCATATATTACTGGGCAGCCTGTGGTACTGCAAAGGTCAGTGAATTTACACATGGCAATATAGCTTCATTATTAATGACGAGTGTGTTGACATTGAGCAAACCGACCATATTATAAGGATATCATTAGTACCTGGGTATAGTCATTGCATTAAACACATCCACACTTAAATACCAACAGCTTGTCTGCAAACTTCATATGTCCAAAACTATATCACAACCATCTTGTAATGTAATACTGCACTGCAGTTTTATTGCAGACAGGCAGATAGTTTATTTGTTGAGGAATGTTCTCCCTGATGTACATTTTAGCCATATGTGATCAAGATGAAAAATGTAACCATGTCCACAGAGTGATACAGTTTTGAAAAACTATTAACAATGTGTAAGGTGCAACATAATATAACATGGTCAGCAGGGTATGCCATATGATTAACAGGGTGAGTTATAACCCTAGGACATGGTTAACAGGTTAAGATATAACCCTGTCTATAGAGGGTGAGTTATAACCCTAGGACATGGTTAACAGGTTAAGATATAACCCTGTCTATAGAGGGTGAGTTATAACCCTAGGACATGGTTACCAGGTTAAGATATAACCCTGTCTATACAGGGTGAGTTATAACCCTAGGACATGGTTACCAGGTTAAGATATAACCCTGTCTATACAGGGTGAGTTATAACCCTAGGACATGGTTAACAGGTTAAGATATAACCCTGTCTATACAGGGTGAGTTATATCCCTTGTTGATGTGGGTGATTTATAACCCTATATGACATGGTTAGCAGGGTGAGATAATCCTAATTCATATGATTAAGACGGTTTTTCCTACAAAGCTTTGGTTAACAGGGTGATTTATAACCCTATATGACTTGTTTAGTAGGGTGAGGTAATCCTAATTCATTTGATTAAGAGGGTTTTTCCTACAAAGCTTTGGTTAACAAGGTGATTTATAACCCTATATGACATGGTTAGCAGGGTGAGGTAATCCTAATTCATTTGATTGAGAGGGTTTTTTCCTACAAAGCTTTGGTTAACAAGGTGATTTATAACCCTATATGGCATGGTTAGCAGGGTGAGATAATCCTAATTCATATGATTAAGAGGGTTTTTCCTACAAAGCTTTGGTTAACCGGGTGAATTATAACCCTTTTTGACATGGCTAACAGGGTGATTTATGATTTATCACATGATTAGCAGGAGAATTGTTGCCTGATATGACCAATGTTAATGGAGTGAGTTATTACTCTATGTGACATGTTATTAACAAGGTGGAATATGTCCCTATATCACCTATTGTTAACAGGGCAAGTTACAGCATGATGACCTATGGCTGACAATGAGAATTACAGCCCTGCATGACCTTAAATGAATTCCACACCATAGCTGTATCAGAGTAACTAACACAATGGAATGCACACCCTCCCCATTCCTTTGTCATTTGGACAGTTAGAGTGCATCATTTGGTATGAAAACACCTGTTTTGTAACAATTACTGTACTCCTAAATCAGACCAGCAAACATCTGTGTCTGTCTCAGACCTATTAGTTATCTTCAGACCATGTAATTGTGTAACTTTGTATTGCTTTGAAGAAGAGATTACAGGGCTGGTGACATCTTGGCTTGTGTGAACTGCTGAACATACTGTGGCTGTAAATGGCAATAAAGACTGTGTAATCTAGTGGGTGTATTGAGGGGTATTCCTTGACATTCACATCTTGTGGATCAAATCTCAATCTATGACATGAAATATGATATTCCAGATGAGGTCTCACAAGCAAAGCTAGCAAGTCCAAAAGCACTACATAGTGCAAGGTTCAAACAAGACCTTTAATCCATTCCCAATGAATTATGAACATCATAACTCATACTAATGTTCTGCTGATTTGTAATTAATACCCTAACTAACAAGTTAATTGGTCTAAACTTACATGCATTTGTGTGTTTATGATCTCATTCAAGACTTGAGGCACAGCATCTTTTGCTGAAATAGTCATGTTACTGCAGACACGTTAGTTAACAGACGAGAGTCAAAACCTCAGTACCAGGTCAGCATATTGGCGAATATAGTCCACAAAACCTTATCAAGAAATAATTTTGTGGCAACTCTATGATGTGAGAAAAAAACAAGTGATTTATGTGTTATCTATGATCTGAGTACATTAGGTGGCAATGTTCCGACTGACATGAAACACAGCAATTATAGCCACAGTGTGGGAGAGTGTTATCCTACCATCTGCTGAGGCCCGTTTACCCAGCTCTCCAATGAGATTCAAATCTTGGGGTCGAGTCTCAATCAATAGGGAATGAAATTGACTGACTGAAGTAAGTAAACACGGTAGCTGAGCCGTGTTTTTTCAACGTTCGTGAGCCAAGCCTGCCTATGGCCAGTGGCCTGCATTGGTCCGGCTGGCCGAATCTGCCTATGTGGAGAATGTTCACCGAACGTTGTTGAATATGGATTTTTCTTCAGCAAATATTGACCTTAACCATTTCGTCCAATTGCAGTACTCCTCTCTGTTTCGATCCGGGATAACTTTGGAGCCAGGACCTCTTACTGCTTTAGTCCGGTCGTTGTCCGTCCGAAAGATTCCAGGATCCGAGATAAAGGGGATTTCCAACAGTGAGTAGCTATAGTACAGGCTGTGTTTTAGTGTGTTTGCTGTGGAAAGGGAGGACTGAGACAGTGGATAGTGGCACTCTCTCACAGGTGAATTATTCAGGCTTATTGCTAGCTGTTTTGCTCCACAATGGTGTGCGGATCGCCCGTATCACTCCAGCTTATTGACAGTGCTTGCTCTCTTTCACTCTCTATTGTCGAGGATCTATTCGGGGGTCCTGTATAGGAGCCGCCTTCAAAGGAGGATTTCATAGTATTGATAGATTCACATTTCCCAGGGTTTTAGTACTCAATAATCCAGCTCTACTATCGGTACGTATAATATACAGGTCGTTACTGTTTTGTCACTCATTCAGCTTGTAATCTGTTTAGCTGTGTATGTGAGAAGCCAGCTTTGGAGACAGGTTAAACATCATGTTGTTACAAAATGTATGTCGATATGCAGGCTTTTATATTCTAGAGTATCATTGGATTTTGATAGTCTGAAGTAATGTCAACTCTGAACACATTACCCTATGTCAGTTTAGACTGTGGTCCCACATAGGACGATCTTACTTGATGAGGACTACTATATGTATAATATATAGACATTTTCGTGGCATGATCAAATAATGTACCTTTAAATTAGGAACATAGGTGGTGTATGAAATATTACCATCAGAATGCAAGCATCCACCCAGATTTCCAACTTTACACATGATACATATTTCAAGACAGTGTGATATTAGGAATATTGATTCCCAAAACGTTTTGCTCTGAGATACATAAATGTTCAGTATTATGAGAATGTATAATTTATGTTACAATTTGGTACAGAATTGGGAGTGCATTTGTATAGAGCATTGGACAAGGTCCTCACCTCGGAGGGATATGATAGTGATACATTGTAGTTTTATTGTGTAGCAATGAAATGTTAAGTAATTGCTAATTGGTAATAGAGGCTAGTAGACAGGGCTATCAATAATTGATGGTGATGGTACGGAACATGGTTTTCACCGTGTTGAGTATTTGCTGTAGTTACTTTGGGACTTCCCAATCAATATTGTTAGGCCAATTGGGCTTAACAAGAAGAGAAATTATTCATTGTTGGAATCTAACACAGAAACCACCAGCCTCACTGGTGTTGTTTTGTGCCAATTCAGCATTTAAATGAAATTACAGGCACAACTGCAGTATATCAAAGTAATATCTCATTAATGTTATCAAGCAAATGGAAAGTTATATCTGGCAAAAAGTGACAAATAATTTTGTGAAAAATGGAGGTGTTGGTGGTGTAATGAAAGTAAGTGTAAGAGTCAGTTGGCAGTGGTAGGGTGATAAGTAAGTCATATATGCTAGCCTATTGTATAATATGTGAATATTCACACTGTGGTATAAATGCCTCTCAAGTTCTACATCCAGCGACTTCTATGTCCTTGACTGATGTCTTATGTTTCCTGAAAGTAGTTAAATGGGAAATTATGATTTACAGTAATTGATAGTTTGTTTTGATATTTGGTAGTGACGTTTGTGGTTTAGTGGTTGCTTAAAATCAGTGTTAAATGTCAAAAACAAGAAGCTTGTATGCACATTCTCATGAGTGTTATTTGTTTGTACTTTTTGGTATTTATTTGGCTCTTCCATGCCAATTTCTCATGTTATGAGTTATATATTTATAAAGTAGTCTAAAATAAACATAACCTTCTTTCTAATATATCTTATTTCTAGTCATTTTAGGTTTCAATAGCAAAGCTCTTCTTCCAAAAATATTCATAGACATAACAGAAAATTCCACTCTCAAACAAAAGTTTTTGTGGTGATGTGAATAGAACTAGTTGTGAAGTAATCTGTTTTGTAGTATTTTGTTAGTTACATGAGTTCCATGTCTTGTCACTTCTTGTTGTACAATGTTCCTTGTCTTCAGGAAGATAGTTCTTCACGGACAAGACCAGTCTATTGATTAAGCCAGTTGATTCAATTACGTTGATCAAAAGATACCCTGACATTCTGTGAATGACAAATTGAATGTACTCTAGATATTCTGAAAGAATCCTTCAGAGAAATGTGAATGATTATTAGTACTTTGACCTTGAATATGGATCGTGATAGATTTGTAGGATTGTTGGAAAGGATTTTGCACTTTGTGTCCAGAATTTCTGTTCTTAGAAGAAGATGGAAAAATCCTGATGGTTTGAAACAAGTCCGGGATGGGATTAGTTTGACTTTGGATGGATAAATGTCATTGTAGAATGTATTGCGAAACAGGAGGACGCAGTGACATTTAGTGTGATGTATTAAGCAGTGATGTACTTCGGCTGCTGTTGTTTAATGTCAGGAAGTCACTCATACTGGTGTTTAGGTGTGAAATACACCACAAAAAATGAAAGGACTACATGATTCTTTCATATCTATAGTTATTCTGTGAGGGTGTAACTGTATCATGCTATTTCAGAATCGTATTCGCTCTGTGGTAGTGTTTTTCTGTAATCTAAATCTGTAATTTAGGGAAAGAGCCAAGCTCATTTACAAATACAGACACTGAAATTGTTTGGTTTGAAGAAGTCTTCCTCATCATGTCTGTAGTGGGACATTTTCCTTTGCATAGCTGTATTAGGAGGATTGCTTCCTCTTCTCTGTGGAACATCTTTATCTTCTTCTTGTCTGTGGTACATCTTTATCCTCTTCATGTCTGTGGTACATCTTTACCCTCTGCTTTTCTGTATCACTTGATAAGACTTTTTTCGTTGCAGAAGTTACAAGTAAGTTCTTAAGAGAAGAGTGGTGCTTAACATTTTCCCATGTGTATATGTTACCATCAGATGTTAAATCAGTCATTTGGCAAAATGATTAAAGATTTCAGTCTTTTTGTGAAATTACTGGGTCAGCCATTTTGTGTAACAACAATCAAAATATTTCAGTGATTTCATGCCATTTTACTTAATAGCTCAATCTACTAAAGTGGATCACAATTTCAAGATCACTTATAGTCACAGTTAAAACTATTGTGACAGTGACTGTTGCACTTCAGCTTGGCGTTGAAGCATTTACTCCTGTTTGTTTGACACTTGTTGTGTCCACGGCAGCCACACCTCTCAAACCCCTGTCCACCACATATAGATGAAATGACAGAAGTATATTGATTGTTGTTATTCAAAATTATGCAAAATGGCTAACCTTAGTCATTTCATGAAATGATTTAAAATATTTAGTCATGTCACAAATTCACTTATTTTACAATCTGACAGAAACATATATATGAAACTTATTATGGTTACATGGAAATTTCAAGAGCATTGCATATTCTAACTCCTCCTTCAAAATCATATTTGTATTTTAGGAAATAACAACCAGTTCCAGTGGTTGCCTAAAAAATAAAGGACTCTTTATCCAGATACTTATTTTCCAATAGTGAGCCTAATGGGTGCATTCTGGCCATAACTCAACTACCAGGGCCTTTATTAGATGTAATCTGGTAAGGTAATGGCCACGTCAATACCTGGACTAGGTTGTTACCTTTAGGAGAAGTCCAACTCCATGTTGGCCACATTTCCATAGCGTTAGTCCCAATAATTGTCTCATAAGGTTTTCTGTCAAGCCTAAATGATTTTATGACACGGTCATAAAGTGCCAGTCCCTGGTTGTAAATTTCATTATGAAACTGACATTGTTTGATGACGAAGGAATGCTTGTGATTTATTGTCCTGGTGGAGAGAAGTGTTTGTTGCCTGGCACTATACACTGACTAATGAGTCTCTGCTTAGTACATTCTGATTCTTATCAAAGGTATGTGATGTTCATTATTTTGCATGTGTTCTGTTTGTAAATGGTTGTGATTGTTATAAGTGATGTGGACTGTTAAACGATATTACCATACCAGTATCCATGAATGATATTTGTGTCTTTGTTGATGGCAATTTGTTTACTGTGTAGGTATGTATCAGAAATGGGTTTGTACTGAAACTAGTCACGCTGCAACATTAATTTCATTACTGAGGTTTCTGCAGTATTTGAATATTGTCTTGTGGAATGTTGATGAATGTTCTTGAACAATGAAGGTGAATGATCTTTTTATGAAAAAAAATGGTGAATGTTACTAGCACAATGTTGATGAATGTTGTCTTGAAAGGTGTTGGTGGATCTTTTAGGTACAAAGTTAATAACCGTGACCGTGAATGTGCTGTTAATTAATGCAAGTGGTCTATGTGGGTCAACAACTACATTAAAAATCATGCTTGAGAAGATTATCTTATGAAACTATCAGAAAATATACTGATACAAACAAGTAAGAGAGCCCTTGAAAGTACAAGCGTTCCTTTATTTATTTCCAGAATTTTACCCACAATGCAATACAAAGCATTCAAAGAAACCTGGAAAAGAATATACATGTATACTGCCCAGTAAAAGAAACACAACCATGGTGAAGATGTTGTATGACTGCTTGTTGTCCCTTGACCCCTTCCCTAAAGAAGGGATTTGAATTATCCATTCTATTTTTGTGTCTTCATGCTTTTCCAACTAAATCCGTATCCAAGATTTAATGTCAGTTTTGCAAGATAGTCTTAGCACTGCACTGGTTCTCCTGAAAATCTGACAGCTCTTACCATGCAGAAAAAGGAATAAAACTAGTAACTTGTTTCCATGTGTGTGCATATGTGTGTGTTTACTTTGCTGTTTTCATAATTTCATTTCCATGATAATAAGAGAAAAAGAGATGTTCAAGTGTTTGGACACAAGAAGGCATATTCCTCTATTGCAGTGGGTTGACTGCATTGGCGTTTTCAAGATATGGGGGGGAGGGTAGCCCTGTGGTTAAAGGCTGGTCATGCTGAAAGCCCTACATTGGTACTTTACATGGGTATAGTGTGGAATATTGCCTAGAATGGCTTAAGCTAAACATGTTATTTAATCAAGATCAAACATTATAACATAATGCATATGCTTTACTAGGATGTGTGAGTTACTGTCAGTGTCGTCAGTTGTTACATTGCTACTGTAATGAGATAATCTGAAAGGGATACAGTGACCTTGACATCTCAGCTTCATGCCACACTGCCATGATTAAATTGGTTTTTTAAATATTTATTCATCACAAGAATTGAGTCATGACTGACATATGAGAGTTTTTCAGATTATATTTTTTAAATATGAAATCTTTTCCCTTCTGATTTATTAATAGGGTCGGCCAATTGATATGGGCCAAAGCATTATGTGCATGGAGTCTTTCAGTTCTTGAGGAGTCTAATGTTTCCGACAATAACAGGGAAGTCAATCAATTTCTTCATTGTGACTTTCCCTGCATGGTGTGTCAACCCTTTTAGAAGAAACACAAGAATATTACATCGCTGTATCAGCTTCATGGAATGTCAATGGTTCATTTGGACAAATAAGCCATTTATTGAAGTGAGGAGTTCTCTGAGAACTTCACTGGCACTTGAAATAGGTCTGTTCCTTAAATGGTTAAAGTCTCACAGAACAGATTTAGCACTGTGCATTAACACTGACTAGCTTTGATCTCACCCAAGAGATACAATATAGAATCCAGGCTGTGACATGCTCCCGGCTATCATAGCCTTTAGCGCTTCCTTGCAGTCTATATGACATCTTTTTGTGTTGATTATCAAAATCAATTGATTGAACCTCCTCCTTCTCTGAAGACTATGGAGGGATTTTTGTAGATCTAACAACTTGTAAATGTCAGACATCAAGTCAATGTTGTTGCCGAATCGTTGAGGTTTTTGTTATAGAAACATTCATTGTGTGGGGAAATGCAACATTGCAGGAGATGTTTTGTATTGTAATGAAATCCAATGATGTAATGCATTGATATGCCAGAATTAAATATTTCATGATTACGCTAATGCAGATATAAGACCTCCATAGAAATAAAGAGCCTCTCTGTTATTCTTATCAATATGGTTCTTGTCAATCAATAGAAATTTATTAGAAATTGTGTATCGTGGAGTCATCATGTTTCCTCATATCGAAGACTCCCTATCTGTTTCTGGTAAATATCTAATTCCATTCCTCATCGTCTGACTCGGAACCCGACCAGACCAAAGTCTTATTCACAGTTACCAAATGACATTATCCGTCTGAGTCATAGCCCTGGATGAAGTAAAACATTTGTTTATCTAATTAATAGACGATTATGTTATGAATTGATGTGCAGCACTAGACCAGAATACCCTGGAGTCTAATGGCGATGCTGGAATGTCGGGTCAGTCAGTCTTGTGACAAATCAGAACTCTTATGATGATGTTCACTAACTAGAGACATATTTCATGATAATGTTGTTGGTGCCAACCCTTATAAATCTCATAATTAACTTGACGAAGAGAGCTTAGTCAGTTATCAATAACAGTCCGTGGATCTCAATTAAATCATCCAATTATTTATTCAACAGGAAATCTTGAAAAGATTCCTGAAGTATTTATCAAGTTTAAAGTCCAATTCTTTCATGCCCACAGCAAAATCCTTAATTGTATCGAGCATTCGTGTTGAATGTCTGCCTTGTTTTATCAGCTATTGTTGAATTATCAGCTTCGTACATTTCTAATGAACAACTGTCACTCAAACCTGCTGAGGCATTGCTTCAGTCTGGATTTAATCTAGGACATTTTCTGATCGAATGAACATTTAGTTTGTTCAAGACACACATGTCCGTATTTATATCTCGATATGCTAAATTTGCTTTTTCATCAGAGTATTGTTGACCTTTTGGTTAGCTCTGTGAAAACTGCCACCCTCTTGTAGCACATTTTTCATGCTGTCTAAACACTGTTTGCTTAATAATTTCTTTCATGATGCAATCATCTTTGAAGATTTAAAAATCTTTTGAATTGAGCTGTTGACACAAGCAGCTGAAGGCTGACACAAGTTCATATCTAAACAGACTGTATTCTGAGATTTGTTTGTTCAGATTAGATAGATCTTAATTACAGAATCTTTAGGGATGAATTCAAGTTACAGATGATCAGTATCCAGGGAAATATTCACCAGCATCATACACGTGGTACAGGGACTTTATGAAATGGGAATATAAGAACTTAAAAGATGGTTTTAATACCTGGAAGAAATTTTTGTAATGAGCAAATATCAACCGTTCATTTATTTGCCTCAGGCTGTGTCAGGTGCTGAGAGTCTCTCAGGGAAGTGAACCAGTTCAGGAAATATCAATATGGTATAATTGTGCATCACAATGTGACCAAATAATTTTACAGGTAATGCATACGTCATGATATGAAACAATGTTTAATGGAATTGTATGTTTTTTTAATCTCTGTATTTACAAAAATGAACAGGGAAGTTGGCTGTCTTTAAAACTATTTCTGAGGTTATTTTCAAGCCCACTTAATATCTGAATGATCACAAATCTCTGGAGAGAAAGCCACGCTTTGTGAAACATTGTCAAAAGCATGCCTAGGACCGAAATGGAGGTGCACACAACTAGCAGTGTTTGCTTACAGGGAAACGGTGGAGAGAGGGACATATTTGAAATACTTTCATGAAGTTGGTAACTTGACTGGTACAGGCCATTGCCATTTTGAGGAAGATTTATTCTGTTTGCTCAGCAACATTAAAGTGTCTCTCGACTGAGGCAAGCCCGCTCTACTTTAGAAAGAGTGAAATATTTCATTCACTACCAGCGTCATTGAAAACCAGTGTTGTCACAGGAAGAAGGACCCTTCTTTTAGGATTCTGCTTATAGCTTGCTGGGGTTTGAAGCACATGCATCAAGTCTGTGTCCATGGCCATTAGCCTTCTTTTGGTTCCTTCTGCTCTTGAGTTATGACTATGGTGATTTTTGTAACAGATGCAGCAGTTATTTGTCATGTTGTTCTGAAAAATCTTACATTTACTCAATGCCATTATGCTTGCAGAGGATTAATGTCATATTGATTTGTCTTTGATCGCAAAGTGTTTTTATATAAATAAGATTTTTTAAATGTTTTACCAAAAAACTTTTAGTTCAGTTAAAGCAGAAAAACAGGAAATATATTTGCTATTTTGTGTAATTTATGAAATACGTACATTTTTTATGTATTTTATTCAAAAGTTGTACATTGTACTTGAATAAGGTTAATTGTTTGCCTCCTCCTGTGCACTTACCACATTGCTTTTTAGTGAGACAAATCTTCAAAACCATTGTAATGTTAATTGGTTTAGGGGACATATTGCAGATTAATGTTTACAGATACAACTGGCACAAAAGGTTATATATAACACTCAACTCAGAAAGTCCCAACAGATCTTTATTCAAACATAGAACCACAATGAACAATCAAGACTAATATAATTTATGGGTGTGGTAAGAAATTCATACTCGACATTCTCTGGTGCAAGTGATCTAGATGGGTTTATACATGAGTTGGGCCCCAGCATATTTTCTATTGGGACAGGGGAATGAATATTGTCCTTGATATCATTGTAAAGCAAAACTAGAACAGGGAGCCATTGTGCTCCTTTGTCCAGAGTGTGTGACCGCAGAATGCTGCATGCAGATCTCAACCCACTACAAATTTGAATCGTGAGTTCCCATGTCTCCATGGAGCGTGTTCTTTGTATAATGTTGGCAGCAGATGATCCCAGTACATTGGGAAACTTATTGCTAGGTGGATTATTTGATCAGCTTAATAACAGAGAGTGGAATTTCTTGTAATACTTTGTCAGGGTTTAAAAAACTTGATGCAGTATTTCTAGAGTTTTGTTTTTCTTGAAAGTGCTGTGGATGAATTGATTTGTGAAATGTCGCAAGATGTCTGAGATCATTTAAACCTCAAGGAATTTTCCAGTTTGAAATGAAAACCTCAGTATACACAGAAGTCTATGTGATGGTAATGGCAGTGATGGCGTAATAATGTGTATTTTAGAGATACTTTAGTTTGCTTCTAATCTGCTGGCCTTCCTGAATGCTGTTTCCTTCTCTGGAGTGTTGTGAAGGAATCTTTGTTGAGTCACTGTTGTCTAGTTTGTTTGAATTCAGCAGTCACTAGTTCAAACCAACGTTCATTCTTTCAGATCCAGCAGATATTTTTTGTAGTTGATCGCTCAGATCTGGCATCCATCTTTGTTAAGGTTGGTCTCTCAGATCTGACAGTCATCTTTGTTAAGGTTGGTCTCTCAGATCTGACCGTCATCTTTGTTAAGGTTGGTCTCTCAGATCTGACCGTCATCTTTGTTAAGGTTGATCTCTCAGCTCTGACAGTCATCTTTGTTGAGTCCGTTGCTTAGCTTCAGCAACAGGGATGATGCAGCTAACACCAGTGTCCTTCTTACAACCCATGTCCCATACCGGGCAGTCAATTACAGGGTTCATTTCCTATGTCCACAAACAGCCAAGGTGCCTACTTTGACATTTAATTACCTTCACACCTAACAAAAGGCTTTGGTCAATGGGAAAGATTGGTGTTTGCCGACCACTTGCTCAGCCATATGTGTTACATAAGGTCATATTGAACTTCAGCCCTCCCTATAGCAATGGCAGTGACCTAATGTTATGCAAAGTCTCCCATCCAGGGATTATAGCTCTGCAGGTCATGTTGTTCGGCAAATAGCATGTCTGACAGTATGTTTGGACATAGTACTTCAAGCGGGTCGGATGATGCTTTATGGATGCCCACGTGTGACTTAATTGTCCTGTGGGGTTGAGTTTTCCATGCTGTATTAGTGGATGTACAATGTGATGAAGCAGGGGAGAGACGTTGCAGGGATAGTTCAGTGTACACCATGCTGGACTAGTGATGGTTTGTATTCTTGCAACTGTCAATATGTCATGTAACCAATACCTGCATTTAATGGAAAAGCCTCATGTATGTTTTAGAACCTCTAAACACAAATACAGGTGATAGTATTGGAAAATAACATTGTGTGTAAATTTATTCAATGTCATGATACTAAACAGTGCAGAAATGTATTTATTAAATATCTTGAAGGTTGGAATCAGAAATTGATCAAATTCTTTCTGTGTTAATCATTAACGACATTTACAGACACATGTGTACTTTAAAGTTTGCTGGCTGTAGTCGAGATATGTTGTATCTGTCACAGTTTTCCACCTGTCTTTACTCGAGGTACAATTGATCTCTGATATTACCTGAGCATATAGAGATGGAAAGGCTTTAACATGATGAAACTGTACCCTGGTGTCGACATATAGGTGGCGCTAATTCGCCTGACCAGTTGTTGAGCTATCTCACTGTGTCTACAAGCTCAAAGTTTACCGAGGGCGGAACACTAAAATTGCAAAGACAAAACAAATAGCGGCTATAGTGCCACCAGTGGTACTGTAAGTCTCGCCAATTCGCACCACAGCGGCTTTGAGCGGCTATGTTAGCATTTTGTCAGTGTGTGGGGTTGATGGAATTTACTGTGCGTGAGGATCCTGAATTTTTTTGGCCAAGTTTGAAAAGAAATTTTCGATGCAGCTATTTCTTCTTGTAGATGTTTCGAATTAGAAATGAGTTCAGGTTTTAATGGAATTTAGGTCGATTACAAATTCAAATTGGGAGGTTTTTGCTGAATGGTGCTGTATGTTCAGCATGCTGATTGTGTTAAAAATTTGAAAATTTGACTGCGGAGCACTGCTTTGTGTTTCATTAGTTTAATGGTGGACGATGTTAGAGATCCACTATGTAATTTGTTTTGAAACGATTCTTTACTTGACTTGATTTGATGGAAACTATACAAGCTCTAGCAATCATGAGATTAAACAATGATTATTCCCATTAGTTGGATACAGGGAAGTTTTCAAAAATATTCCAGCAACCCTTGTGGATTTGATTGGTCGGGAAGAGAGTTATTTTACTTCAACATGAATGATATCTGTCTTATCTTTATATGTTATTTCACCAAGGAATACCTGTTATGCAAACATTATTTCCATAATATTGCAACACATAAAAATGTTAATTCTCAGAGAGGAAAGTTCATTGATAATAATCAGTTTCTGTGGATACCATATTCTTACATACATGATCAAAGTGTGAAAATGTCATTGATGAAAATGATTGTAACTACTATGGGTATATAAGAGCAATGTTTATCAGAATTTGTTAGTCAATATGAAAAGGCTGCATTAAAAGATAATTTTATTGGGTTTTTTGTCTTTTTGTTTTACAATGCAACATTCTTGCTATTGATTAGGACCTGTATCAACTGATTCTTGGGAAGGTCAATACGTTGCTCAGGTGTTCAGTGTATGTTATTAGGTTGAATATCCTAAACTTAGCATCTGGGATGTAGAATCAATATATCGTATGACAGTGCTTACATTATTCATTGTTTTGTAACATAACATATATATCTACACCTCTGACAGTCCCAGTGTGCACAGATGATAATGAAAACATGGCAGTTGTTTACGACTGGTTGGAAAAACACATTATGTTCATGTTTATTGTTGATGTAGTCTGTGTTGGTGTAGAAGCAGTCACCGGTGTAGTGTTACCTTGGATAATTCATGAAAACTGGCTCACAATGTGGATCATATCCCTTCTGGTGTAGAGATATACGACAGCGGCCTTGATTTTTTTTAAGCTGTCTTAGTGCTAAGATAGTCATTAGTGCTATACATTAGTATTAATTTTTGACTATCTTAGCACTAAGAGAGCTTTGATAATCTAGGCCCAGGATCATAAGTGAGATCACAATGGAGGATCTGCTTCACTTAAAAAGTTGTTTGTGCTTGTTGTTGAACAGAAATGTCTTATGTTTATTAATCAAATATCTAGATATTTTTGTTATGTCTCTAAAACATAACATATATATCTGACTAAAGAAGCTATTTCTGATATTTGTTTATGTTTCTAAACTGTAATAGGGTTTTGCAATGAATTATTTCTGTGTTATAAAAATGTAATATTTATGTCTCTTAGACATCAGGGGTTATTAGTTTCAGGCAACAACTGCCGATATTAGAATATAGAGGATGACATATCCCCATTTTGATTCATTAATGTAGTTCTGTATGATGTTACTCATTTAATAATCAATACGCTGAAAATGAAACTTTGTTTCCAAGTGTTCATCATATCCATAATTCCTTTATGAAAAAATGTTGAAAGAAGCAGAAAATATGTAATATGTATTCTGTAACTTTCCAAAATTGGATCTAATTTGTTTAACCAAATACAGGACAAGAGATCAGCATTAGGGTAATTAGTATGGCATAGCTATTTAAGTTCCTGACCACAACAGTAGAAACAGCAAACTATGATTTGCCATGCTTAATTGTACGACAGTGAAACTGACGCCATTGTGGCTCGTCTTAAGCGAGGAGCTTGAAAAATACACAACTCTACTTGTGGCAGGTTCAGTGGGACATGAGTAGTTTGCCTGCATTGAGAGGTGACGAGGATGGAGGGAGGACCGTGAGCTTCCCCAGCATTTTCCGAGTACACGAGCGCGGAAGAAACGTTAGTGAACAGACACTCCTCCACCACTGTCATCAGAGGAGTAATTGAATATTTGTACAATACAATCAATCAATGAGTTGTCCTCCCTTGGTAAGCAGAAGTCATTTAAACCTTAGCATCTTATTAATGAAACCTGCCAATCTCGCCCTACACTGCAGGCTTAATGGAGAAGGGGGCAGTTAATTGTTCTCTCACTGAAAGATCAGATCAGACTGACACTCTGTTATGAACAGCCAAGGTAGGATTTCTACTGAAAAAATTCAATAAATTTATGCTTTGACTAGGAACATTTTTTGTTAAAATGAAATGATTGAACACTGAGATAGGAGGGAATCCTGACATTTGACCTGCGTTGCTCATGTACTGGTGAGTGGTAATTGCCCGAAAGTAACTAATTTAAATTATTTAGTACCTTGACAGTTATTGCATCATGGAAAGACAGAATCGTTCATCATTTACTTCCTGATGAAGACTGTCTTAGTTTGTCAAATTGCCAACCAAAAATGTCAGTTTTAATTTGGAAATAATATCGTATGTGAAAATAGGTGCTTCTCTGTGATGGTGACGTCAAAGTAGTGGGAATGGAGTAAAGTTTAAAAAACTGAATGTCAGTGGAGGATGTGGTAGAGATAATTTACATGCACTACCATTATGCTCAATGAAAAAATTGTTCATTAAATCGGAGATTCCAGGAAATCAGCTTATTCATATTGATTTCTAGTCTACGGTTGTCAGCTTTGTTTTAAATAACCACACACAAGCACTTTGCCACAGTAATTCAGAGAAAAGCTCACAAGCACCTGGATCTTTTGTTGCTGTAATACATAATAATTAAAATGACAGTCAAAATGTAGTTTGTTGGCGTGTATCTGGCCCTGTAGTCTCTCATGTGCTTCAGGTCTTTCAATGGTAGTTCTGTTTGTTTCTTGCTTCATGCCAGCAGTATTCCATCTATATGAAGCAGCAGCAGCAGTAGTAGTAGTAGTAGTAGTAGTAGTAGTAGTAGCAGCAGCAGTAGTAATAGCAGTAGTAGTAGCAACAGTAGTAGCAGCAGCAGCAGTAGTATCATATTCATCATCACCATCATTGTTATTAAGTATGTCACTTGTATGAAATTCAGGTGTAATCATTTGTACTTTTCTTCTGTCTTCTGAGCAACATGTCAGTTCAAGCCTAGATAACTGCCTTGGATGTGAGTCATGTATCATAGCATTATTTGTATACCATGTTGCTAGGCAGACAGCGAATTAAATGAGAGACCAAATTTCCCAATCTGAGCACTTTCCTTCCAAACACGTATAAATATCGACATCGGACGTTGAATTGTGGTTGCTAGGATTGATTGCTGGGGATTATTTGCACACAACAATCTGTCATCACCTGCTCAAATTCACAGAAGCTGAAAGCTTTCCTATACACCATTCCGCACTTGTTTTGTGAAAGCCTGAGTTGAAAGGCTTGATGAAAGGTCTTTACCCATAATGTACTGCAGTCACGCCTTCTTCACAGAAAGTTGAGAAAGTCTTTGTTTATCAAACAGTGATTGTGAACAACAGTGAGCTCTGCCTTTTGTTGATTGCCGTCATGATGCCACTTCTGTTGATGTTTAGGGTTTGCACAATGTCATGTTTTCACTGTTCTCTTATCCTTGAAATCTGGAAGTACCTATCCTCAATGAAGACTGCATCAGTGAAATGGCCTAAAAGGCTTCAACAATGTAATTATCTTCACGACAAGTATATGGATGGCAACTTCTTATGTATTCTAAAACACAATGTTTCAGGGCCATTTCTTGCCCCTTCTTTGGTGACTATTATATTCACCAGCTTCTAAATGCCTCTCAAGAATCTCAAAGTTAATGTCAAAAAGGAAAGAAAGAGTCATAATTTTTAGAATTTGAAATTGCCTTTGTGAACTGAAGCTTAACTTTATTTGAATTATGCTAAATGGATTCGATTTTCGGAATATCATAATTTTTTATTTGTTACAAAACTGGAACCAAACCTTTAATGATGGAATGTTTGGATACAGCTACAACTTGGTTAAAATGTGACACCAATCATGTATTTACTGGTGAACTTGTGCATGACATGCTTATTTAATGTGCAACTTGGACAATATGTATTTGAGTGCTTTTGCTCTCCCATTTCTAGTTTCTTTGTTACCCTTCCATGGCAGTTTCCATTAAAACTTTAAGTACCTTACAGAGCATTACTGTTTGTTGAGAGCTTCTCTCAATCCCTGGCCTCCATAATGAAATAAATCCTACTCTGTAATTTAATAACCATCCTAACTCATTCATATTTAAAACCCTGGTTGAAAAATCGTCATAGGCAGTGGTAAGAAAGCCATAATGACAAGGACTAGCATGCTGGACATTGTACACCTGTGAAATATGTATTCCAAAATGGAGGGGATGGTGTCTACCAAGTTCGCATGTCTGGGATAGGGACATGTTGGTTGATTTTGTTAACCTTTTGTACTAACACTAGATTGGTTAGCACCTCATTCCGAAGAGAAGATGAGCATAGCAATGACTTACAGTGGGGTCTCATGTTAATGGATTCGCTATTAAAGAGATGGTGAATATGATGATGATATTGATTTGCTGTCAGAAGGGTCAGAATCACAGAGATAGTAGGATAACTGTAATGTTAAATGTCACTACTTCTGATTTCCATCATAAACAAAGTTTTGTATGATTGTAAGGTATATCTGCATGGCTGATGTATACTTTGGTAAGAGAAGAGGCGAATTAACAGCATCAGGTGGTACAGTTTGTAACCTAGGTGATAGCATACAACATGGACTGGGGAATTGTTCAGGCTATCAACCACTAGTTGACCTCGCCCAGACTAGGTTATTTCAACCAAACAAATGTAGTCAGTCATTTAATCTTCAAGGCAGTCATTCAGTCAGTCAGTCTTTTTGGGCAGGTGGCAGGCAGTTTTTAAGCCAGGCATTCAGTCAGTCTTTGATTCAGACAGTTGATCCTACAGTCTTTGATTCAGACTTTCATTCAGTCTGTGAGGTAGTCAATCAGTTTATAAGGCAGGCAGGCAGTCAGCCTTTGAAGAAGACCACAGATGACAACCTCTATGATTTTACAAATTTGAGCCTCAAGCTACGCATATGATTGCTGTAGAAATTCTATGAATTTTGAAGAAATTTAATTAAAACTGGGATCTATAGACAAAAAATATATATTTCATCAATTAAATATATTTTTACTGATAAGTGACAAGGAGAAATGTAATGCTCATGATTTAGAAATCTGCTGTTGGAGGCATGTGACATTAAAGCTTCACTTTTGATTAGTGTCTCTGAATCCATCATTATTTTAAGTAATCGGTTGACTATTAATTTTATTGTCCAGCTACTAATTTTGATCATAGAAACTACTATTTGCAACACTTTGGGATTGGCATCTCTGAAAATGTGTTGGTATTTAAGGCAACAAGGCAGTCAGTTAGTCAGTCGTTCTTCAAGGTAGGCTTAGAGTATTTCAACCACTCCTGACAGTTTTCTAGCTATTTTTATAAACAGACAAACGTGGCATACAAATAGCAAGTCCTGTTCCTGTCATAGCTTGGTTGACAAGTTGCATGCAAACACAAATAGCTTCAGCAAGATGATTGGCTGACTGACATGTAGCATGTGACCTGTAGTGTCCGCTACTGTCCTATATAGGTATAGTAGGTCCATGCTCAATAATTGAGTCTGTCCAATTATGTCTGAAGTCGCCCTTCATCTCACAGAGATAATGATCCCTATCATCCTTGCCTGTACACATTATTAGATAGTTCTCACGATTATGGTCTGCGGTGCAAGGTGCTAGACTCATTATCCCATAAGAAATTCTGCAGTTGTCACTGAAGGCTCTTGTTCTCCCTTCAGCAAGAAAACAATGCCAGTCATTGATTTACATGAACATTTCTTTGAAAATAGGATCAAGGATGAGACTCATATGTGCTGTAACATCCCTGGCATAATACATCTGTGTCATACCTACAATATGCCTGCTTGCAGGCCGTAGCCATGGATTAGGTTAGACATAATCTGATTGTCCACCTGGATGGAATATTGTCCACCTTTAGCCTGGTAGTCATTGTGTTCACCATCATGTCCTGGGTTTGATTCCCAAAGTGGAAACCATGTGTGAAGTCCAGTTTGGGTGTCCCCATCCACTGGAATATTGCAGAAGGTACCCCAGAGAAACATCCTTAGAGTGTGAGGTGTTTATGTCACATCATCATCGAACTATATCCATGAATCAATGTGGCCATGTGATTGACAGCACCTCCTAGTATATCTCAAGTGTTTGTCAGATAACCATTGGGCGATCAGGTAACCTAGTGGTTAAGGGGTTCGCTCAACATGCCAAAGACCCAGGCTCAATTCCCCACATAGGTACCATGTGTGAAGCCCATTTCTGGTATGCCCCTCAGTGATATTGCTGGAATATTGACAAAGTAGTGTAAAACTAAACTAGCTCCCTCAAGTGTCTTGTCAGATAACCATTGGGCAGTGTAGGATCATTCCACCCCAAAATATCTACATTGAAGTATGAATGGCAGAGAATGAGAGACAGATAGAGTTTTTTATCTACCCAGATAGGATGAAAATCCCAATCCTGTTTTCTGTCTTCTCACTGTACATGGTCAGTAATTAAATGAAGCATCTGGGCAACAGATTATACCAGATAATCCTGTAGTCCTGTTATGTTGGCTACATGGCAGTGAAAACAAGATGTTTCTGATAAATTTCAGATGGGAATGAAATATGTGTGAGGGTAGTTTCCAACAAACCCACCTAACGAAAACAGTCTAGGGAGGAAATTAATTTTGTTACGTATATGAGTCAATTTCATCACAGGACGGAAATTAGATTTTTGTTTGAAAAGGACAAGTTCGTGTATTTAATTTGGACTGGCATGTTGGCTATTTATATCAGTGTTTAATATTATATGACTCTATCTCTCTTAGCGAACACAAAGTTGAGATTAAAGGAATTTGAAACTTCTTGTGTGGGGACTGTGATTGAGATGTGGCTCACGGAATCCAGGAACCATGACGTTGTCATGGTATCATGCACATTACCAGGAACACTATATTATTGAACTGTTGCCATGGTTACATGGATATATTCAGAAACGCTGTACTTATGTACTGTTACCAGGGTATCATGCATTTTACTGTTCATCTGTGGTGCCATGTGCAAGCAGTAGTTTGTCCAGTGATATTGTGTGAATATAAGTGTAAATATCAGTATGGATATTGGTGTGAATATCAGGGCAAATATCGGAGTGAATATTGATGCCTCTGTCCACTGAATTGTTGTGTGCTCCAAGTTAGTTATATCAAGGTCAATCATAATACTTTTTATGGATAAATCACTGTATGTAATTAAACCTTGTTCTAAGCTTTACCAGGTTGTTTCATTATATATTCATAGATGTTTACTGAAAAAAGTTCTATCAGTTTGTATTAAAGATGAGATGTAGTTGATACCTGATACCTTACTAAATATGCAAGTGTATATTATCATTAACATGCTTTGTTGTATAAGCTGGAACTACATTTTGGAGTGGAGAGTTAACTGTCAGGTTTCTTATATTTGGCATTCTGTGTCAGATGTCATTTTAATTACACAATCAAATATTTTTTATTGTAGAAATGGAAATAGCGGCACTCTGGACCCCCTGGTCTTGTTTAAAAAGCCGTATCAGAAAGCTAAGAATCATGGTGACGACAGAGCGACATGTACACTCATTGGCAATATGGCCGCCTGGATGAACAGATCACCCAAGGTGAATGTGTCCTCTCAAGAAGGTCTGCTGAGGCAACAGACCCGGAACAAGCTCCTGGATGACTTGCTCAAGCTCCCTCTCAGAGATGAGGTACGATAGATTCTGCATACCTACTGTTGTAGCTCTGATTGATATGTGTGGCCAGCTGTCTGCTTGTGCCTCAACTGGAGGGATGAGTTGGTCCAACTAGAGCACTACCAGATCCCAGAAATCCAATGGCTTCCAATGGCCCCTATATATTTTGTTGCTATACTAGTATTGTGGCACATTTATGTTGTTAAGTGATACATTGTCTTACCGGGCAGCACATTTGTGTTGCAAAGTGCCATGTGTATAGGCAAGCAACATGTTAGTGATGGCAGATGATGTTTGTGTTGCCAGGAGACTGACTGTGTTTTGTTGTGTTGTGCAGGTTGAGCTGATACAGATCGCCCAGTCTCTGGCAGCCACTACAGCTGTCCCCCAAGAGGTAGGTACTGGAACACTCACTCAAGGGTAACTAGCCCACTCACCATCACTTGTGAACATCTGGGTTAGAATTGGTCTACAGCTACACATGCTTGTAAGAGGTGATTAACAGTATTGGATGGTAGGGCTGAGACATGCCATTGTATCCCATTTGTGTAGATCGATGTTCATGCTGTTGATCTCTGGCTTGTCTGGTCTAGACCCAATTATTTACAGACCATCAGCATATATAACAAGCAACCAAACAACCAACTGACCATCTTATGAAAAGCCTTTGGATGAAACATGCTACTTAGCATTTTGGAACAGTCGTCTGAAAGTGAGATCACATGCTGTGATGCACATAAGTCAGTGATATGCCTAGTTCCCTGACAACATGGTGCAGTGCCTTCTTGCCCTACATGAGGTCAGCACTGTTTCAATTTGTATCTGGTTTAACGCCACACCTTTCAACAAGTACATGAAAGGATGGTTGTTGTGTCTGTGTCTGTATCTCTTGCCATCAGGTGGTGTTTCAGATGGGTGTAGTATACAGGTGAGTCTGTCATACAGACTCTGAAATAATTATATCCAAGAGAATCCAAGCTAGTCTAGAATATGTGACAAGTCTAAAAGACCACAGATTCAGGTCTGATGTCAGTATGGTGGTTGTATGTCTGTGTCTCTAGCTATGAGGCTGTGTTTCTGGCGGGTGTAGTATACAGGTTTGTGATGTTGTCTGTTTTCCGGATGGTAGTTATATCTCATGTGTCTTTGGCTGAGAGGCTGTCTTTCTACTGGGTGTGGTGTACAGGTCTGTGATGTTGTCTGTTATCAGAATCGATGGTGGTTTGTCTTGGGTGCCTATGCCTTTGAGACTGTGGTTCTGCTGGGTGTAGTGTACAGGTCTTTGATGTTGTCTGTTGTCAGGATCGATGGTGGTTTGTCTTGGGTCCCTATGCCTTTGAGACTGTGGTTCTTCTGGATGTAGTGTACAGGTCTTTGATGTGGTCTGTTGTCAGGATCGATGGTGGTTTGTCTTGGGTGCCTTTGTCTTTGAGACTGTGGTTCTTCTGGATGTAGTGTACAGTTCTGTGATGTGGTGTGTCATAAGGTTGGTGTTTGTGTCCAACAGTGCAGTGATAACTCTCACATAGTTTATTGATGACAGATTGGAGTCTAAACGCAATACGCAAAAGGTTGCCCTGATGCGAATATAACATATGCTGGGTCTCTCATGCTCAAAACAGACAAGAAACAGCATCAAACAGCGCTGGCATTTACCATTCCCCTGTGGGGATATTCCAATATACTCTCATGGAGTATATATATTTCATCCATTATCTGAATATTCCAGAGCTTTAGCCTATCCCAGGGCCCATGTATAAAAGTGGGACCAAATTTGGTGCGTATGGCAATTCCCTGAGTGGCTTCAAGAGATGCGAGTCAATGTGAGGGATGTCTACACAGTCTTTGAGACTAATTTAGTGATGTTTGGCAAAGATGTGCCTATGAATATTCCATCGGTTTTAGGGCTTGATGGGCAAACATTGCTGAATTATCAGTGTGAGTTAGCATGTGCAGTTTGGTGTACTCTGTCAACGATGGATTTGTTTCGTGTGAATTTTACAGTGGATGATTCAGTTCTAATTTGATAAAATGGTCTATCATTGGGAAATGCGATCTTTCAATATAGATCTGTGTCATTGTGATAAAACAGGTGCACCAGAGCATGGAATAAAGTTTTCACTTTGGATGAAACTGATCAAGACTAAAAATAATTTTTGAAATGTTCTTTATATTGTTTATGTCAAACAGTCAAATTGCAGTCATAATAAATATTATTTTTTTATTTAAGGCAAAGGTTTTATCATCATGTGTATTGTGTGAAAAGGAATTGTTTAATACTGATATGTACCCTTTCCAAAAGTTTTACTGATTAAACAACTGGGAAAGAGCTTTTTAATCAATGTCTTTTTTCATCAATAACTTATAACACAAATCAGTGTCATATGAGTTTGACAGCATGGTTCACTTCACTTGCTGTTTGTGCCTTCATGCACAAATTCCACAGAGTATATTTGATATCAATAATCATATTCTGAAAAACCAGAAAGAACTATTTGTTCAAGCAAGTTTATGGATAGATCTATGAGCATCTATTGCAAGCTGGTGTAAAGCAAACACTGTCTGATAAGTTGTGGAGGAGGTAGTTCTCACATCAAGTCCGGGGAGGGTGTGTTCTAGCATTGAGGTGAGCGGCAGAAGGAAGAGAACTGAAGTTTAAGAAAGTGGGAGAGGAAGAGAAGTGTTCTAACATTGAAGGGATGATTAGGGAAGTGTGAGAGGAAGAGAAGTGTTCTGACATTGAAGGGAACATTGGGGAAGCGGGAGAGGAAGAGAAGTGTTCTGACATTAAAGGGAACATTGGGGAAGCGGGAGAGGCAGAGAAGTTCTAACATTGAAGGAATGATTGGGGAAGTGGGAGAGGAAGAGAAGTGTTCAAACATTGAAGGGAACATTGGGGAAGTGGGAGAGGAAGAGAAGTGTTCTGACATTGAAGGGATGATTGGGGAAGTGGGAGAGGAAGAGAAGTGTTCTAACATTGAAGGGATGATTGGGGAAGTGGGAGAGGAAGAGAAGTGTTCAGATATTAAGCGGGCCAAAATGGTGTTAAAACATTTTACGTTGGGGAGCTTGAGGCTGTTCTGTCATCAGTGGTTCTGGGTGGGATGGGCTTGGAACAGGCCTTCTACCAACTGGGATTCGGGAGGGTGTTCTGTTTGTTTGTTGAAGGCTGTTCCAGCATCTGTGGTAGGAAAGGATGTTTATTGGAGGCCTTTCTGTCAGCAGGTTGTACAATGTGCAATGGGGCAGGTGTTCTAACATGTAGGACTTAGGAGGATGTTATAATAACTTGGTATGAGAGGGTTGTTCTCATATCTAGAATTTATGGTGTTCTAATTTCTGGGATGGGGGAAATGTGTTCTGTCATCTAGCTTAGCGGAAGATGTTCTACCATCTGGGATTGGGGAGGGTGTTCTTAAGTTAGAATGAGAGAGTCAAGTTCTTAGATACTAGTGTTGACAGACTGACTGCTGCTTTTGAAAGATGCAATCACCAAACTCACTGTGGGTACACAGTATATCCTCAATCATAGCACAGAAATAGCACACAAATTGTGGGATGGGACTGAATTCATTCAGTTCTATTTTGGAATTCAGGTCTTTGCTTGTAATCACATGTAAAATCTGGGGTTTATTTCAACATTGGTTTGGGGATTAGGGTGTCATTTTGGAATTTTGTGGATTTAATTTATTCAGCAACCATCCTTTCAGTTCTCCAATGTGCATAAAATGTGAAATTCAAATGAGAATGTAAGCTGTAACCTATACAATGTAAATACATTTAAGAATCTCTAAATACTACCTTCTACCTTCCTACGTCAATCTATCCTACGCTTGCTTTTCAAAATTGAGAGCATTCACTAAATTCTTAGAAATGAATTAAAACTGGAAACTTATTCCAACCCAGACCGTCTAACCTGCAGATGCCATTGATATGAGTGCATTCAGATAAAATGCTTCAAGATTAATTGAATATCTGGTCCATGTAACTGTCCTTCACACTAAATAAAATGCTTTGAAATAACATAATTTCGAAATCTGTGAAATCAGCTCCCTGCAAAGGAAAACCTTTTTTGAAAGAGATCATAGTTTGAAAAGAGTTGTGGCCTGTTCAGCAGGGAGAACTTTCCCACATTAATCACATCGATGTCCATTGAGGTATATTCTGTTGGGTATTTGAGATGCTCATGGTGATGTCTAATGATCACGATCGCCTATAGATGACTTTGTACTGGGCGACTCGTGTGTGTTGTTCACCATGTATACAGCTGTGTGGAGCAAGTCTATAATTTCACTGAATCCAATCAAATTACTGCCCAAGTCAAGGGCTTGCTTGGTTAGTCAGCACAAAAGATAATAAAGTTTACTTACGAACTCTGGAGAGTAATTTTGTGTTGTTTGATCGTTTTGTGAAATACGCGTCAGGCAAGCAGTTATCTGAAGTGGACCAAGATGACTTATTTGATCATGCATTATATTGATCATTTTTATTATTTATTCATGAAAAATGTGCTGAAATACATAACTGAGTGTTAGCAGAGGAAAGTTTTTATGATGGACAAAATTTTCTTTGATTTCATAGGGAGATATATCATTACAAAAAATGATTAGAAATGTGACCGACAGTATACGTCTCCTTAACGTCCATATAAATCTGTTATTTTTTTTTCACTTTCTGATGAAGGTATACATTATGTGTTTAGACATGAATAAAGGTTTCTAAACTGAAGCTGTTATAAATTATTAGTTTGAGGTTTTGAGCAGAATAAACAAATGCAAATGGTGAAGAAAGAATTAAAGGGGAGTTAATATGCCAAAGTTTGATATCGGGGTCCAGACGTTGTGTAAAGTAGAGTTCATGAAACTGAGGCATGGAGTCATGTAATTAGGTCAATCATAACAAGATTTATGGTATTATCAAATTAATTCAGACAAAAACACAGCTGCCATTTACTTACCCTACTTAGTGATGGGTCTTGACCTGGATTTTGTATGGCAATTTGTGGCAATAATGATTTGGTATTGTGGTAGACACAACCGTAAATTATGTGTACAAGGTTGCATTTTCCGTTAATGATGTCATTCTAGGTGCGTCATTAATACTCTGTCCCACCTTCAACATCTTTCACAAAGTCGTTATGTAAATGTTAAATTTGATTCTAACCTTGTTTTCTTCTGTGACTCTGAAATGGCCTCCGACCCGTGAAGGTCCCGGGTAGAATAGGCCTTCAGAAACCCATGTTTGCCACAAAAGGCAACTATGCTTGTTGTAAGAGGCGACTAACGGGATCAGGTGGTCAGACTCGCTGACTTGGTTGACACATGTCATCGGTTCCCAGTTGCGCAGATCGATGTTCATGTTTTTGGTCACTGGATTGTCTCATCCAGACTCGATTATTTACATATGCTGGAATATTGCTAAACTCACTCACTCACTCACTCACTCACTCACTCACTGAAATGGCCTTGTGTGTAAGATTTCCACAACATTGTAGCACACCACCACCTAGTTTGCTGTTTCAGTGGTTGATGTAGTGAGTACACAGGAATTTTGTCTCAAATTGTTTCACATTTTTTAATACATTAATCTACTTTCTGAATTTCATTATGTTAATGTGACTCATCACGAAAGTTAAATTTGCCAGCAAGATCAAAAACACAATATACCTGTAATTTACCAACATATTATACATGTAACCGTTGATATTTGAAACCATGGTATTCCGGTTATACCAGACACCCTCACCCTGCGCACATCACTCTACCTTGTGTAACCCGTGAGTGACTAAAGGGATCAGGTAGTCATGCATGCTTGCAGTCTCAGTTATGTAGATCAGTGCTCAGACTGGGTTGTCTGGTCCATACTCCGTTATTTACAGACTGCTGTCATATAGCTGGAATACTGAATCCAGCATAAAACTCACTCACTCACTCACTCTAGCTTGCGTAGAGTTCAGTTGACATATTAGTTAACAGCTATTCTTTTAACAGTACCACAGGCAGTGATATATTTAAGGATCATCAATTTCAAGTGGCTGGAACTGTTAATAATCCCGATCGTAGTTCACCTTTAAAGCCGCTTGTTATAGGAGGATATAGTACTGAGCACGCAAGAATCCAAGAAAGATGAAAGGGCCCAGGATGGAAGATGAGAAAACAAGTTACAAAGACCCAGCTAGGTCCTGAAACCATCTCACCCTCTTTTATGCTGGTAGCAATCTCTTGTGACAAGATTTTGTTAAGAGTTCTGTACAAAGTAAGGTTTTCGTAGACTCTCCTGCATGTGCCATATGAATATTTTCAGAGTGGAATCTTCTTTGATGTGGAAGAGGCACATATAGAACGAGACTTAATCTGTTTATGGACAGATAATACTTATTGTATTACTCTCTTCATAGGCAGATCGATGGCAGTATTTGGGGAATATAATGGTTGGCAAGCAAGCAGATTTTATCAAACGGTCTCCTTGTGAACAATGCATGTGTTCCCTTCTCCGTGAATACGATAACACCCATTGGATATTTCCCTGAAATAAATTCCCGGGATTTCGACAAGGAATATTATGACTGTTGTTCTTTTCACGAACTACTTGACTACTGGCAAGCTACGGAGCTTAAGTTGGTATTTTCTGGGCACAAATCGCTCGTGTAAAAAGACTTGGGACAGGAACAAAAGTCCGCAGTCTAATTGCCTTCATCATGCGTTGAAAGGGGTTTTTGTCGCGTTCGTCCAAATCAATATGAAATCGAGTTGATGAAATAGCTAGCAGTGAGTAGTAACTGGCCACAAATATTGATAAACCTGCTAAAATAGGTTCTGTGTTGCCAACACCAATTAAGTGATTGTACTTGTGCACTTATTACAGATAAAGAACTCAGTAGTGTCTTGGTTTCGAGGGCTCAGGGAGAAGTGTTTGTTGATAAACATTGACTCTAAAGATGTAATATTTCACTACCCACCCCTGCTTTCAGTCTCGATTTATGATTATCTGAAATAGAGTTTATTGGGTAGGGCAGCTATTTACTGCTGTGTTCATACTTGTAACAGAAACGTTTGATAGCCCAGGCCAAATCTTGTGTATAGATTTCTGCTTAGAAGACGTGAATGCCCTCTAATGATTCAGTGAAATATGACGATCTCTTAAAGATTTTATTTGTTAGCATGTTGCTATGCATTATCGGAGCTTCATTGTTAGGCTATCACTGAAAGCTATATTAAGTTTGGAGAACGATGGAACATTATAAAATTACAAGTTGATTTCACGTGGGGAAAATTGCACTTAATAATACTGTTTCATATTTCGTTAAAAATGCAATGGCAGGCTTTTAAAATGCACCTGTTTCCTCTCTGTTATTTTGTTGGCCGTAATCTAATTTTTTGTCTAATATTGACTATAGGCTGCACTGCTGTATGTCTAAATTCTGTTTTGTTTTCAACTCATCTTTCTTGATGGTAATAAATTCTTTGTCGTTTTTCTATTTTGATTACTTCAGCTATGATTGTGATTACTTTGAAAAAAATGTTTATATGTAGTCATGGAAATGAATAACAGAAAACATGAAAGTACAAGTGTTTATTTATTTCAAAGTTCCCATCCCCCCCCCCCCCAGCGCAATATAGAGCATGACAAGAAGTCTGGAAAGGGTATAAGAACACTTGAACTTTTGTGTGTTGTTTTATTAGTATAATGAGTATAGTTTGAAATATTGTCTGATATCACTTGCAGACAACAGACATGCAGACATGGAACGCTGATAGCATTATATTTCAATATGTATTCAGTAATTAAATAATAATTATATCTCATGCAAGGTAACTGTTTTCATATGTGAGGAGGAAATAGTAATATGATGTAGATACTGATATCTGGACAACTGTATTCAGTATATGGGATCGACACCTGAGGCTGCTGTTTTTCCATTAGCTAGCTGGCCAACTAGGGTACAGTGTCAACATGGAGTGTCAGCAGACTTGCTTTCCACGGCATCATGATAAATCTATTCTGTTTTGAGTAGAGGCAAATATGGATAAGAGGCGAACATGGCCATGGAGATAATTGATTAATCAGTAATAAACTTTGTATTCATTAGGCAGAGTGCAATGGATCATGGCTGGAAATTGATTGCTTTTTATTGCAGAAAATAATGCCTGCCCACTGCTATCACATTTTTATTAGCTTAGTCGTACAACTGTTTCTGTTTTTCATGGTGCAAGTGGGTTACACATAGAGATTGTTTTCATGATAGTGGTTTCATGTCTAATTTTCCCCTTGGGTGGGTAGAGCAGTGTGCTGTAGTTTCTAACTTTGATACGATGTGTGAATTGTTTTCTCCTTGATAGCTCCGTGTCGATTTCCCTGATTTGTGCATTAGACAATGGTCATCTTGAGGAGTGGGTATTATGTACCAGCTCTCTCCTTGTATTCATTCTCAACTGTTTTGAGTTGACAGGACAAAACTGCCAAATGATAAGTCGCAAACAATCCTCTTACAAATTGCTGACGACTTGTATGAGGGGGTCAACTTAATCGACCACTTGACATAAAGAGTTCTTTTCTTCCTTGCAGCTCAGTACTCGTTCCTTGAAACGGGCTCTCCGACTCCTGGAATCGATACAAACACAGACAGAGGTTCTCTATGCGGATATTGCCGATCCAGGCGAAGACATCCTCACTCTGGCCATCCAGGCCGTGTCCAGCATCATTGGGGCATCCGTGGAGCTAGCGGACAAGCAGGGTCCAGAGACACTGACCATCCGTGCCATGACTGTTCTTGACAAACTGCTTCAGGTATTTCTCAGTGGGATATTGAAATTGTAGTTGATAGCTATCTATAGACACTTTGTCCTGCATCAAGGAAGAAGCTCTTTCAGTGTTAGGTGGAAGTGTGAGACGAATGCTTCTATGGGATTTGCCGTTATTGATTTAACATTGGATGACCACTTATACCATTTGTAGCAGAGGTGGGATCTTGGGTGTCCATTGATTTATGTGTTCCTAAGGACATAGATGTTACATTGCAGTGCTGAAATGTTAGTATTGATTTGTTTATTAATCTGTCGAAAACTACTAAATGTCTGAAAGAGCTGACAAACAATTTATCATCTTTTCTTACCCAGACAAAGATAGGATCCTATGATTGAATACCTCAACTTGGCAAGAAATCATGTCTGTAGAAGGTCCTGATGTTTCCAGGAACTTGACTCCACTGAGACCATTAAATCTTGATAGTGAGCTTTGTTAAAGTCATCTTTTCACAAGAGATAAGAAGTGCTCAAAAATTGATTAATGGTAAGTTTGTTGATTGCAAATATTGAGGAAAGTTTATAGCTTGTTTAGGAAGTTAGTGTAAGGGATGTATTGACAGCACCAAGGTGTAATGGACAAAGACAAACATGCAGGTAGTAGTTTATCATGACAGATTCTGGTTCAATGTATTATCAGACATGATATATGGTAAAAAGATTGGAAGATCTTGTAACACAATGTTTACCTTAGACGCCCCTTGTAAACTTTGCCAGGAACAATGCTGTATCATCTGCCAAATGTTTTTTTATCAAGAACAGTGTAAATTAAAGTAGACATCATGCTGACTGTCATGAACTGATGCTATCACATTCTTATGAAGACAATATATCATGAATATTACCAGTTTTATGGTCCTTTTAATTATATGAAAATCAAATAGAATTTGTTCCTTTTATTGGTTCTGTCTCTATGTGTTTGAGTGAATTATGGCCCTTTTACCAGGATTCAATAAGCATAGCTATTGAATGAGGTGGAAATGGAAGAAAAGAATAAATAAATAATGCTTTTGTGACAAATAAATTTTGACATTTGAAATAAACTCAATAAGATGGCATAACCTCTTATAAAATAAATGTAAAAATAACTTTGGTTATTTCAGTATGTGGTGAAACATTTATACAGAAAGTCTTTGGATACAGAAAATCTATTGAAGTGAAAGGCACTTTTCTCCTTGTCCTCCAGCAAGAGCACTTTGTCTGTTCTCAGTCTGTTCTGTAAGGTCTAGTGAAAACATAACTGTTTGTAATAGCTGTTCACTGTCTGAGTTGCTTCTGGAGCTGGGATGTCTGTGAGCTGACAAAGTCCAGCGCCACGAGTTGTTGATGGACCACTGGGCTCAATATAGTCCCAGTGCTTTAAAATCATAAGATGGATTGTAGGAGATAAATACCTGATCAGAGGTGAGAATCGACTGGTCTTTTCTGGGAATAGTTTTGCTTCTAGTCAGACAGGCTGTTGTTCCGGATTGTGGAAGAGGTGTCTGAGATGAGAGAGAAACTGCCTCTTGAAGCTTGTTGGTCCGAAACAAGAGACTTGTCACGTGGTACAGCATGGAATCTGCTTTATCCCAGTCCCAGTAGTGTGAAAGACTTGTGCTGGAATGAATAAATCGATGATGATGATGATGATGATGATGATGATGATGATGAAAGCCAAATTTATGATACATGCACACAAAAAAAGACCAATCAAAATTCACTTTGTACCAGAATTGGAATCAGTTAGTTGAATCAACGTCCCCATTTAAGTCTCATGGCCCGAGAGAATGTTCCAGGTCCAATCTCTGCCAATGCCTACTGACATACGAATGTTCCTGTTTGGACGTTTGACCGATTGCCTGACAGTATGTTTTGTGCAGTTCTCCAGTCCTATTGACTCAGAAGCTCTTTTTCTCTCTTTCATCGAACTAAAGTTGTTAAGATCCTTTCTAAAGACTCCCGATAAGTGTCAAAATTCATTCTGCTTCATTGACAGTGCCAGGCTATCTTTCAAAAAGAACAGATGTTTTTTTTGTCCATGACCTTTCCTTTCAATTCTATTTTGCATGAATGAGTTTGCTGAAAGTCTTAATCGCTCCTTTCAGGCATTTTATTGACATTTTTTCACGGATGTGGTAAAACCAGTGTATAACAGATAAGCTAATTTTTTCCATTTGGGATTTTGAATTTTTCTTTTAGTTTGCTTTTTGTCAGATGGTTTTGATGTTTCTACTGATTTAAACAATTTAAACATGAAGGGCAACTGCAAGCCCATATAGGAGAAAAACAGGAGTAAAGTTTGATGGAAATATTTCATAACTATTTCTTTTCCCATACCTCCAGAATCAGCTGAATTGATCACATGTTTACCCCATTTCTTCAAATTGGCTAAAGAGGGATATTTAATTTTACTGTCATAAATTTTTTATAAGAAATGATAAATGTAACGTTTTATAGAGGAATAGCCAGTTCACGAAGAAACAATATCACATGGACAAGATGGACTGATAGAAGGATACTTGCAAGGAGAAAAATGAAAAATCTGAATCTAAATGCGAAATTGATACCATAAGAATTCAATGTTTTCATCTATTATTAATTTTTTCTTAATATCTAGAAAAAGTAGGATATTTTCCTTCATATTTTGGTACTGGGTTGAGGTTCAGACTTGAAAGGTGTGTTTATCATACAGAGACATATGTAGGGCTATAGACTGAAGTTGGTAAACAACATTACAATGGACAACAATCAAAATTGTTGGGAGGATTGGTTAAGTTCTTATTCATTTGAATCCTGAAGAATTTCATAAGGTATTTTAGCATTGCATTCAATGGAATAATGTAAAAATACACATTAGTCTTGAGCATTTTATTGGTCCTGTCATTTAACTGTGAAGGAGAAATCTCTCAATTAAGCTGATTGTTAGTTATTACAATATTAAATTGAACTTTAATTTATTTATTACTATTTGAGATTTTCACTAATATCTGCTGTAGATTTTAGGCCAAAAAGACAGCCTGGTTAAGTTAAATCCTTCATGTTCTCATGATTTTTACAGATTTATGTTCACCATAACGCCTTGATTTAGTTCCAAAGAAGACATTGTTGACTAATGGGTATCAATGTCTATTGTTTCTTGCTTGCATGAAACATCACATTTAGATTTTAAAAAGTTAATATCCACAAGTCATTCTGTCATCACTGATTGAAAAAGAAAATAGGAACAATTACTCAAGTCAATCCCTTTGCCGTCTCTCGTGTTGTGTCGACGTTCCACCAGCAGCAGCTGTGGTCGTCATGCAGAAAGGTTCTTCACTCATCGGCTTGAAATGCCCAAATCTCATGTCTATGTTATTTTCCGTTCTTGTTACAAAGAAACTATCACGTCGGTGACATTTGCTTTCCTGACGAATCACCATTTAAGGTAGCATCTTTATCTGAAACCTTTTTCTGCCTCTTCTTCAGGTGGAACTTAATCATCACTCAATCGGCGAAGCCCCCATCAAGCGATCAGCCGAGTTTGTGTCAGTGCTGGGGTCCCGGTACACACCCAAGCTGTCCACCATCATCAACATCAATGCTGCTCAGTTTAAACTGCCATCCAATATGGCTGCCATTACTCAAACATCCAGAAAAGTTGGCCCAAATCAGGAGTCAAGTTCAATGAATGCTGAGTGCTTTCAGGCTCATATGACTTCTTTCAAGAAAAATCCATTTTCCCATCATGGTGACCAAATTTGGAAAGTAAGTAACGACTTGAGTCCCGACAAACTGAAGGATATTGAGAATTGATCTAGTGCTGACAGGGTGATTAATACGTTAGTCTCATGCAGAAGTTTGCCATTTTCGCTGCTATATCCTCAAATAATTTCCTAGCAATTTGAAGTTTTTGTTGTGAGTAAAAACATACTCTGGTGCAGCTTGAGGGGCTGTGATGCTATATCAATACTCAATAGCGTTAAGGCAGTGAAGTTGATCAAATACCATGTCGGCAAGCAGAAAAAATAGAGAGAAAAAACAATTACATTTCAGTATTTAGCTGTTTAAATTTTTAACGTTTCAATAAGATCTTATCAAATTCTGTTGGGGTCCAATTTAGTTGTTATAGCTTCAGCTAGATTATAAACGAAAATTTAGATTGGTTCTCTTTAAGCAAAATTATGCTTTGTCTGCTGACTATTTTCTGCAATCTTTCAATAGTTTTGAGGTTTTTGTGAAATGAAATACGAGATATTTAATTTGGAACCTGGTCATTGGATATAAACACATAATTGTGTTTTCATCATAATCTCTTAAATCAGACCAAATTGATCTTCTCTTAGGAGGAATATGCTTTTTAGGCTTTGAAGTTTTTATTACAGTTAGTAAATTAGAGAATTTCGCTGGGATAATTTATTTTTCTTGACAGACTAATGTTGCAATGAGAATTTAATCTTTCAAAATATTGATAGAGAATTTTTCCCAATATGCTGTATTTGAAGAATATAAAGTAACTTTGATTGACAGTTTGACAGTGTTTTCTATAAATTTTAAACCACATAAAATGTTTCCAAGGATGAAGGAATGATAGTAAAACTATCTTAAAACTTGTGTATATGTGGAATATATTTGTCACCTCCAGGTGGAAGCTGAAGTGCTGGCCCTCAACCTTTATTCCTGTGACGGGCAAAACATTTCTGTTAAAAACCTCCCCACGGATGCTGAAGTATTTATACAGATTCCACAGCAAGAACGAGAGGTAGGTGTACATTATATTCCATGTAACATTATTACAAGTGGCAAACAGCAGCAGTCACTGGAAAGTTTTATGGCATATTGTTAAGAATACAGAGTATCAAAGGTACTTTTGAAGATGTTAAGTTTTGTAGTAGAAACGTGATGAAACAGTAGCATGCACTTGTTCTATATACTACAGAAGCAGTTGACAAGTAAAGTAGGTTGTATATCTACCTGGACTGACTGACCAAAAAGGCCAAAACTGGGAAAAGGGCATCAGATCCATCAGATAATATTGTCCTGTCATTCTCATGTTTTGTTCATGACTCTATCATTGATTAATATCCACACCATATTTGCCATACTACCTGACCACTTGGATGGAGTTTTAGGCAGAAAACAACAGTACAGAAGCAGGATGGCCTTTAGTCACCTTTTAGCCGTTACCAGATGTTTCATCAACATCTGAACCATGCACATCCATTTGCCAATTTTAGCTCCTGAAGGGCATTATATGGCAAATACATTAAGGAAAATATTGTCACTGCAACATCAAACATAACTCTCTTATTTAGTCATGCATCAAAATAAATATGCTCCTGTTATAACTGACGTCTCTGAAAGTGTTGTTAGACCAGAAACACTCAAGAGTTTCATACAGTATGTTTGTCACAGTAGGATTGTTTCCCTTCAATGGAAAACTGGGAGTTATCTCCCTTGTTTAGTGTTTGTTGGCTGTGCCTAAGATTTTGGCTCAAACCTGCAGATAACAAGGTGAGCAAAGTTTCAGGTGCATTTAACAGATATACTAACATCAGACAGATCTATCATGTGGTAAGTGTTGTCAGTTTGTATTAGGTACCTTGATCGGATGATTGACTTTAGTCAGTCACCTTTGAAATACTGACTGCTTTTTGATATGTGTTCAAAATCAGATACGTGACAAACATATTCGCTTCTCACAAACATTCTATTTCTTTCCAGAGAGCCACTTACAGTGCACATGTGCTTGACAAGAAGTACATGAATGTCCATCAGTTCAATCTTACGAGGCAGAATCTTGTGCAGCCTTTCCACATCTCAATTCAACTTGAACCAGTGTCAGGACGAAGTTTCCCTATCTCCCTGCTTATTGGGTGAGTTTGTACCAACTGTTTATCTCACTAATGAGAAATTCATGGGAAGTTCACAACAAAGCTTTCATTGCCAAGAAGGGGTTCTGTCCCTTGATATGCTGCTGAACGAAGAGTTACCTCCCCTGATGTGTTTATTGGATGTGCCTGAAATTTTGACTCAAACCTGATAATGCAAGGTGAGCAAAGTTTCAGGTGTATCTGATGAGTGACTTGTCTTCAGAGGAAAGCTAAAGGCCTGACGACCGTAGAGCACAATCAACCCATTTATCATGACACTGATAGCAGCTTCTGTGTAACAAAACTATCCAGATGAAAATGTTGGTAGTCTTCTTACTTAACTTGTAGACTTACATTCCATGTTCACACATCTCTGTAAAGACATGTAAGGAAGTCACTCAATGTGCCTGTGCTTGTTTTGTTATGCAGCTTGGTAGTCAGACTTAGTATCTTGGCTGATGCTATCAATCGCTGGATAACATGGCCCCGACTCAGCTGTTTACAGTTGGAATAACATAGCTCTACTGTTGAAGGTGTGATATGAAGAAAACAAGTACACTCTTGCAGTGACTCACAATGTTTATGTACATATCTACTTATTACTGTATTTGTCAAGTTGGAAGTATGAAATATGTGCTTTATGTACTTGCAGTGTATGAAATAAGCCAAAACAGCCCGAAGACAGGGCTGGTAATTTCCAAATGTTACCTGCCCCAAAAGGATTCATCTTGACCAGATATGCATACCTATATGAATTAAACATTTTGACGGAACCATTGGGTAGACTAGCTGTTAATTTAGACCTGTCAGACAGCTAGCCCGTCCTGGGTGGTCAGATGAGCCTATTGGTACTTCTTTCTCAGTAGCACTTACAGAAGTGTAAGCAGACGCTGTTTGGTTCTTCACTGCACATCAGCCTGGGAAAGTCTGGGGTAGAATAGGCCTTCAGCAACCCATGCTTGCCATAAAAGGCGACTTTGCTTGTCGTAAGAAGTGACTAACGGGATTGGGTGGTCAGACTCACTGACTTGGTTGACATGTTATCAGTTCCCAATTTTGCAGATTGATGCTCTTGCTGTAAATAACTGGATTGTCTGGTCGAAACTCTATTATTTACAGACCACCACCATATAGCTGGAATATCGCTGAGTGCGGCATAAAACTAAAGTCACTCACTCACTCACTCACTCACTCACTTAACTGCACAAACTAGTTACTGTACACAAACTAGTTACTGCATATCAATGTGTCATTTGTTTGATGTTGTTCTATCACTGCCAAGGACAGAGTTGTTACTTAAAAAATAAGTGATAAATGTCAAAATAAGCTGAAAAAATATCTAATTGCATTTGGATGGTTTAATATGATTAAACTTTCAAATTAAATAAAACAAAACATCAAACACTGGCTATCAATGTTAAAAAAATACTTAAAAATTGAAGTTTAATCATCCAATAGGGCCACATTTAATGAAAGTATTTTTCATTAACATTGACTACTAAATCAATTTAATGCAATCTGTTGCATATAAAGCAAGCCCTCCAATCTCCAAACACTCATTCCAGTTGGAAAGCACAGTGTGTAAGTTCGTCTGGGAACAGTTGTGTTGCTGTTAAGTTAACTCACCCATGTTCCGCTGACATATACGTAATTGCATGTCGCCTTCCATCCACCAATGCCCTTCATTCTACGTACAGCACGGCCCTTGACGAACTTTGTGACCTATATGATGAGCTGTGTGTCAAGGGCGAGACAATTATCCTTGGTGATCTCAACTCGGATATATGTAAGCGATCTATGTCATCACGCGACAAACTTCTGTCTCACTTTGTTAGTACTCGTTACTTAGTCAATGTTATTAATTATACTAGTTCACATACCTTCAGAAGCAAGGACAACGTGAACAAATCTCTCATTGATTACATTCTGATTCCCTCTTATTTACATAATAATGTCACATCAAGTGAAGTGTTTTTCACTCATTATGATATATCTGATCACTTTCCATGTATAGCTACCATTCAAATAAGTGATAATACAAAGGCAAAGGTTAAAGAAGCTCATTTCATTAAATGGGACAAAGCCTCCAGTACTGAGATCTCTTCATACAGGAACTGTCTCGATAATCTGCTTAACAATGCAGAGATTTGTTCACCAATTTGTTCACCAATTCATACACGGGATGCTATTGAATCATTTAGTACAGTGATAAGCGAATGTATGATCCATGCCAGTAGTGAGTGTCTACCAGTTGGTAGCTTTAAAGCGCATTTAAAACCTTACTGGAAGCAGGATGGGCTGCACAAAGATCATTTTAACATGCGCGTTGCTAGGAGGCGATGGTTGTACGAGGATAAGCCAAGGGGAGATAATTTCGATTCGTATAAAACGTATAAGCAGGCCAAGCGAGAATTCCGACGACGCCATAGACAGTCAAAGCGGGCCTATACTAAGAATCTGTACTCAGACCTAGAAAATACCTGTGAGACCGATGTGAATACATTCTATAAGTCTGTGCGGAAGCTACGTAAGCACAAAATCGGGGTTGATAAACTAACATATGATAACTCCAGCGCAACATCTCCCACTGACATCTGTCAGCTATGGGGTAAATACTATGCAGATTTAGCCAAACCGTACCATTCCGATACATTTGACCAAGATTTCAAACATCGAATTGACTGCGATATTGACAAGATAGCCTCTAGCAATGAAACCAATTCATGTGTTGATAGTGCACTATGTGCAGACATATCCGTCCATGACATCACAAGATATGTACAGAAACTGGGTAGAAACAAATCGCCTGGCCCTGACAAAATTAATAATGAACATGTGATGTTTGGTGGTGAGCTTTTGGTAAAGAAATTAGCACTACTATTCAGTGCTATTCTTAGACTGCAGTACACACCCACTGCGTATAGACACGGTATGATTATACCCATCTACAAGGGTAAAAAGGATAAATCAAACCCTGCCAATTATAGAGGTATTACGCTGACATCTTGTTTAAGTAAACTTTTTGAGAAAATTCTTTTAGAAAGACTAGAAAAGTGGACCTCCCAAAATACTTGTAATTTTCCCGATGTGCTACAATTCGGATTTAGGAAAGAACATGGCGCAGTCATGGCGCTATTTACCCTTATTGAATGTGTGCAAACCTATCTTAATAGGGGGTCGTGTATCTACACCGCATTCCTAGATAATGAGAAGGCCTTTGACCGAATATGGCAATCAGGTCTCTTTGTTAAACTCTATCACCTAGGTATAAGAGGTAAAATGTGGTCTCTGTTACGTCACTGCTATACTTCCATGTATGCGTGCGTTCAGTATAAGGGTGAACAGTCAAACACTTTTGCTGTTAGACAAGGCATCGGTCAGGGTAGAGTCATTTCAGCTTGGTTATTTCTTGTGTATATAAATGACCTCATAACTGAACTCCGGCAGCTAGACACTGGAATATGCTTATATAATATCAGGTTGCCATGTGTATTACTTGCTGATGATACTACACTTATTAGTTACAGTCCTAAAAGTCTACAATTAGCTCTAAACACAGTTGCTAATTATGCATCCAAATGGCGACTAACCTATAATGCATCAAAAAGTAACATTGTGGTGTTTCATAAAAAGAAGCAACTAATCCGTACGCATGCTTATCACCTTGGAGATCATGACATACCTATGTCTGATCGTGTAAAATACGCGGGTGTCCTTCTCCAAAGTAATCTTTCTTTTAAGCTTTATATTGAGGACAGCTGTACTAAAGCAAGGCGCACTGTTAGTTCCCTCATCTCTGTTGGTCTAAACAGCAGGGATCTACATCAGTATGCAAGTGTTAAGATATGGAAAAGAATGATATTAACAACGAGTTTCTATGGCTGTGAATTATTACCCACTCTTTATGGTAAAGATCTTGAACTAACTGAAAGTATACAGCGCTACTTTGCCAGAATTGTACAAGGTTTTGATAAACGCTCTCCCACTGATGCCACTATTGCTGATCTAGGACTCTGGACAATGGTTGGCTACATCGATAAATGCAGACTACAGCTGCTTGGGCGTCTTTGTAATATATCATGTGTCCCAATCTGTAAAACAATATTTTGTGCATCTACCTCACTCTATTACTCTCATTCTAAGAACTTAGACAGTTTATGTGGCGTGTTGCTATCAACAGCTAAGAAATATAACCTAATGCACCATGTATTTCACTATATCTGCACCGGACAATTCCCGACGAAAAATAACTGGAGAAAGATTGTAGTAAATGAAATAAGTATCCACGAGGAAAAAGCATGGAAATACAAACTATCATGCAGAGCTGACCTGTCTCGATATTTTAAAATACACACAGCACTTTCACCTCATATGTTATACAGCATGACATTGTTATATCCAGAACTGAGAGAAGAACTGCAGTATGTAATAAGAATTGGATCCGGAACCAAAATATCAAAAGAATGTAAAAACTGTAACACTTTTGCTAATGATTACTATCTCCATGTTATCCTAAACTGTGGATGCTTGCTTTCAGAGAGGGATGAATTCTTCTCAACTCTAATAGATAATCTTGATGTTGAAATGTATGTCAAAATAGAGATGATGGAAGAGAATGACATGCTAGCATTCTTTCTAGGGGCCAATAACAGTGATATTGATGAAACAACACGGCATTTTACTATTATAGAGTTCTCAAAATATTTGTATAAACTAAAAGATATCCTCAATCACTTGTGGTAATAATCTAGCCAATACCTGACGGTTGGTGACCTGTATATATTTGGAGAAATATTCCCATATCCTATGCTTGTACATATATGTATATATATATGCGTGTGTGTGTGTATGTACGCTTGTTGAATACTCTGTTACCTAGTTATATAATTGCATGACCATGTTTTCTGGATCTTCGGACCTATCTGGAGGAAATAAAGACATTCATTCATTCATTCATTCATTTGTCTGTAGCTTGTGTTCCTTGTTTCAGACAGGATACTGTGGGGTAGCCTAGTGGTAAAAGATTTATTTGTCTGTAGCTTGTGTTCCTTGTTTCAGACAGGGGACTGTGGGATAGCTTGGTGGTAAAAGATTTATTTGTCTGTAGCTTGTGTTCCTTGTTTCAGACAGGGGACTGTGGGATAGCCTAGTGGTAAAAGATTTAATTGTCTGTAGCTTGTGTTCCTTGTTTCAGACAGGGGACTGTGGGATAGCCTAGTGGTAAAAGATTTAATTGTCACCCAGGGTTCGATTCCCACATGGGTACAATGTGTAAAGTCCATTTCTGGCATAAAACTAAACTCACTCACTGACTGTTTCAGTCAATTCCACCACCCAAGCCCCCAGCGGTACTATCTGCGACAGAACTTCGCCACTGGACAAGACAACATTACAGTATTCCTGCCAGCTGGAACATTCAATGGTCAGTACAGTCGCAACTGGTGCCGCCCACCAATGCAGTTTCCATTTTGTTTCGCTGAATAGTGCACGCTTTTTTACCCTAAAACAGCAGTGTAAAGGTGGTGTGCGTAATAATGCAGTAATTAATTCTTATGTATTTTCCCAAACATAAACTTGTTACAGTAAACACAAAAATGTAAATACCATGTAAAAAACTTTTTAAAACTTGAGATGTGCATCTTGGTCATGTAATTGCTCTGTGTGTTTAAGAAAAAAATGATAGATTTATCATATCATTCTTCGACTCATCAGAAGTCATGTGAGTTGTAATTTGATGATAACATGGTTTTAGCAATCGGAGTATAGGAGCTTCTTCAGTGATATGTCAAATAATTACATGCATAAAAAATATTCCAACCGTAGATGTTATTATTTGAAATATTTTCATTAAACTTTGCAACTGAAATAATGCAATATTGGGATGTATTTATCCTGACTGTTTTTTGCAAAGTCAAAATTGTTTGAAGTTATTTTACTGGATATGTTTTAACTGAGGCACCAGTTGCTTAGGAGGAAAAGTGTGCACAGCTGATTTGCCTTGCAAATGGTGATATAAATCTCTGGATATAAAACATTGCCTTGCAGAATGAAGATGTAAATACAATGGTAACTCATCAATGTTTTATGTCACTTTTCAAATCTTTTTTGATGAGGTGTATTGATGCATGCTCATTTATACCTCAGTTCATTAACAGTATATGATGTAGTTGTTTTCTGCCCCACATAATCACTTTTTTGTCTCTTGAAAATTCTGAATCCCTGAAAGCGTGAGGTATGTTATGCACACTTCTCCCGAAAATATGGAACCAAAGATCCAGAAAAATATACTTGAATCTTGGGTTCGCAATTTTGCGTATGTTAATATGTCTCAATCTCACATGTGAATACTTAATGAGAGACTGGTTTAGCTGTTGGCTGCACTTTGCTGTATGGGGGTGATGGGGTAGCCTAGTTGTTAAAGCATTTTTATTATGTGGAAGATCTGAGTTCAATTCCTCGCTTAGGTACTGTATGTGAAGCAGATTTCTAGTGTCCCCGGTTGTAATATCGCTTGAATACTGCTATAATATACTCGCTCACTTATTCAGCTACTTTCCAACTCTTTCATTTACTATACTGAACTATTTCATCCCTTTTCACATGCAACAATAATGAGCACAAGTGTCCTGTTGTGACCAGGAAAATGCCATTAAAAGATAACACTGAAATAATCAGAATGTTCCTGTTGGAAAGCTTACAAGCTGTTGTTGGATTCTGCTGTCATTATTTAATGTCGATGATGTTGCAGACAGTGGGATGTATTACCTTGGAATTGTTGACTCACACTTCAATGCGGGTCGTCATCGTGAGGGCCAGGTGCTTGCACGGAACTACACCTTCTCACTGTGGCTGGATAATTGTCTCTTCTGGGATGAGAAGCAGAGTGCATGGAGTCCGCATGGTTGCCAGGTGATGGAAGATTCCACTGCCGAGCAAATGCACTGCAGGTTAGTAGAGTCCATACCTGTCCAAGGGATGTAACTATGAATAATGTCTTCCATTTCTAAAATCTTTTAAATTCTCTCTCTGCTGTATATTGAAAGCAGTATGTGGATCTGTGTGCCATGTTTTATACATCATTTGATGATAATGTTTCTGAGAACTGAAATAATTACATGATGATCCTTTGTTATTTCTTCAGGTGTAACCATTTGACTGCTTTTGGAGGACACATTGACCTTGTTGCCAATGACTTGAATTTCATCAATGTTGACAGCTTCTTCAGGTAGGTAGTAGGTATTTCTAAATCCAAACACAAATAAAGGAATAAAGAAGTAAGACTGGTTGCTTGGAAATTGGAAAGCACTTTGAGTATGCTTTGTTATGTGGAGATTAGCGTATTATAAGATTTCTCATTAGTAAGAATATTATTATTATCAATACTATAATATTATTACAGTATTTATGTTTGTATTTCAGTCTCCACGAGAATCCGGTGACGATCGTGCTTGTCTGCCTCGTGTTTTGTACCTACTTCATTCTGTTGGCACTGTGCCGACAGGCAGACTTACATGATGAGAAGAAAGGCAGAGTTGTCTACCTTACAGATAATGGAGGCAGTGATAAACAGCAGTATGAAGTTATCATAGAAACAGGATTCCGAATGGGAGCTGGCAGTACAGCAAAGGTACAAGGTTTAAATGTGAACAATACAACATATATATTTATGTGGATTCCAGGGTAGAAGAGGCCCCCATAAGAACAGACAAATGTGGATTGGATGGGTACAATGTATGACCTTATTATGTCCTGGCAACGTGGGTTATTATTCATACTGTCGTCCACTTGTTTTCCTGACTGTGGGTTGAATGGATATAATGTCTGACCTAACTGATTTTTTCCTGGCAATGATGGTTATTATTCATACTATTATCCACTCGTTTTCCTGGCTCTGATTTGATTATTTGGTGGTCACATGATATTAGGGGAATATCACAGAGTTTTGAATATGTTATTATTTTTATCACCAAGTCCTTTCTCTTGAGACCTGTGAAGTCCTGGGTTAGAATGGATCTTCATCAACCAATGTTTGTCATAACAGACAACTAACAGGATTGATTGGTCAGACTCACTGACTGGTTTAAAACATGTCATGGTATCCCAATTGTCCAGATCAGTGCTCATGCTATTGATCACTAGATCATCTGGTGACTGATACTGAGCCTGTATGTTTCAGATCAGCATGATCATTCACGGTGACGAAGGAATGTCGGAGACAAGGGAGCTAATCAGTGACGACAACCGCCCACTGTTTGAACGCAACTCCAGAGACAAGTTCGTCATGACGTGGGTCCCTTCAATACTCATCAATGCTTCGTAGATACTTGTCTTTGTAATTGTCCCCGTAGGCTGAAAATATCATAATCAGCCTCTTTTACAAGCCAAAACCATTAATAGAGTGTCACGTTTTCTCATAACAGCTTTGACCTCATTTGTAAGACTGGTAACTCTGAAGGTCAGAATAGGATGATTAGGATATTTATATGTGGAGAAGATGTGGATGACGTTGACTCGATCATGACATTTATATTCCATATTCTTATGGGTCTGGATAGTTTTATCAGAATTATGCCAGAACAGGATAACTTCAGAGACATATTTTGTAAAATATATTCCTAGATTATATGCTGCATGTCTGAATTATAGTTTAAGTATATTTAGGTAAAAATTGATTTTTGATTACCTTTGAATTCAATATATCATACTCATGTGTCAATATCAAAGAAAATTAACAGGCATCAGATCAATCTTCAGTATCTTTAAATTGAAAATAGACTTTGATTGTAATAATTCTTAGGATAATGTCTGTTCGAAATTTACTCATTCTGTAGACACATTTCGTAGGAATGACCACAAATTTTGATGCAGTTAGCTCCCTTAGTTGTGCCAGAATCCTAGGATCCAAGTTTGAAGACCACTGACTCTCCCACATCAGTCTGACATGCCTTGATATAACTTGCATAATGTTTGTAATCTTTCAACAGTCATCCTGACAGTCTGGGCAAGATATGGAAAGTGCAGCTGTGGCACAACAATTCTGGTCCCTCACCTAGCTGGTACCTCAGTCGAGTTCTTGTTCGAGATCTTGTTACAGGTGAGACATGCCTTGAGGTTAGATCTTATCCATTGCCTTATAACAATTTGGTGAACGTGTCCTCAAACTACATGTTCTAATAAAATTCAAATTCAGACTGTAGTAATTCATCCCATTACTGATTAAGTCAGTACAGTGAAAACTGGTTACAGTTACCTATCTTAGCTGGATTTGTTGTGGGTATTCAAATTCCAGATCTGACCTAATGCAGAAATGTGGCTTTAGTGAAATAAATCTGTTTCTCAGAGTTTCCAGGAGAGCCTTCACCTCTGTAGGATATTCCATTATAAAAGTGATGAAACTGAAAGCATGTTTTAATTTAAAGTGTTGTTAGATTTAATTCATGCACATCTAAGGTAACGTCCAAGATAGGTGACACGAATCAGTGATGTAATCAAAGCAACACCTGATAACTGACTTGTGATCAATTTGCAGGACACAAGTACTACTTCCTGTGTGAGAGGTGGTTTGCTGTCGAGGAGGATGATGGGAAGGTGGAAAGAGAAATAATGGCGCTGGATGGAGATATTGGATTCTCCACAGTAAGTAATACTTCAGTCCCTACATGAGAATAACTTTCTCAAAATGAAACCCAGAAGGATTGAAGCACAAAAATTTCTTTGTTTCCCCATCCGGCCAGTGTGATCACAGACAGCCAAACACAGTGAGGTTGATGACTTTCAGTGGTTTTCGAGTTTACATACTAAAATAATCGAAATGAATTTTCAGCGAAATAGCATGTGTAATGGATGCACATAAGTATTTCATCAATGAAAAAAGAGATTATACTGGCGCTTCATTATACTTGATTCTTCCTGGTGGATGATTGTGTCGATGATGTTGCAGGTATTCTGGGCCAAGGGCACACAGTACATGGCAGACTTCCACCTGTGGACGTCACTGATGACTCGCCCAGCACACAGCCGCTTCACCCGGACCCAACGACTCACTTGCTGCCTCACCCTGCTCATGTCGTACATGTGTCTGAATGCCATGTGGTACAAACAAACTGAGACAGAGGTAATACTTGAACTTGCACCTCTATATCATCACACTTTTCTGATTGGAGATCATTGGTCAGCGTCTTCAGTAATGCTGTATTTAGGGAATTATCAAGAATTTAATCTCAAGGCCCCATTCCATTAAGTGATGTTAGTCTTTCGTTGTAAACGGAAGTATTGCAAGTATGGTAACCTTTGTGGTCCAAACTGCTACTGAACCCTTCTCAAATTATATAGTTTAGAAGTAACTAGTATTATAGCTCTCTAGCAGTGACTTCTTTTGCTGCCCTGGTGACTGGACTGACAAAAAGAAAGAGACATCAGTGCCCTGGAGAACATTATTTCAAATTCAGTGTTAAAAGCGGAAAATACAAATACAAAACGTCACCAAATGATTATGTTTTTCCAGTTTGCTTGGCCTCAATGTGGAATTGTGGATAAATCTGAGATATTTAACAGTACAGAATATAGATACCACTGCATGTTAAATAGTGATTGTATCCTTGATAATGATGATATATATTAGTTATTGTATATGGAATAATTCCTGCAGGTACGAGGAGAGTTTGGACTGCTGGATGCATCGTGGCAGAATGTGAGTGTTGGCGCCATCATCTGCAGCCTCATCATTCCTCTCAACCTCCTGTTGGGCTTCCTGTTCCGGAGAAGTAAGGTAAGGAGGACACTACACCACTGTTCGTCTCTGTAACCCTATGTGCACTGTCCACTACACCACTGTTCCTCTGTGTAACCTTATATGCACTGTCCACTACACCACTGTTCCTCTCTGTAACCCTATATGCACTGTCCACTACACCACTGTTCCCTTCTATACCAGAAGGTGATGAAAGCTCACTATACCACTGTTCCCTTCTGTACCAGAGTGTGATGAAAGCTCACTATACCACTGTTCCCTTCTATACCAGAGTGTAATAAGGCTCACTATACCACTGTTCCTCTTTTTAACACTCTATTGCACTGTGAAATTATATGCCGCTTTTTAGCACTCTTAAACAACATGGAATTATGTGTCTCTGTATAACACACAATTTGATAAAATACCACTCAGCATCATGTTAACAATTTTTTCCTGGTTATTTCCCTCCATATTCCAGTGATCAACTCACCACTGACACATTAAAACGCCTCCCAAATGAATGAATGGTAATATTGATACACATGTTGCATGTGCATGTGACTTCCAGGTACGTTACCCAGGCTCCGAGCCAGACAAGTCCGAGTATGTCAGCGGGAAGCCAAGTGAGGAGGTATCAAGGGAGCACGAGGATGAGACCGTCCAGCCAATCATGACATACTCTTTGCTGGATCAGTCCATCCTCAACTGGCAGAGCATCCAGGACTGGGCCCAGAAGCAGTGGATCAAGAGAGAGCAGGCTGTACACTCCGGCTCCAACAGCGTCAAGACCAGCCACCCCAGCAGCCCCCAGACCCCAGCTCCTCCTGTGCTGCTCACACTGAGGAAAGGTAAGTGATGGGAGATGCTACTAGCCTGTGTACGGGGTGTAGGGGTAGTCACAGGGGTAGGGTTACCCATTCAACACCCCTTTCCCAAAAGTACATTTTCCCACAAATCATCAGTGTTAAGTGTGAAAAAAACCCAAAACTGTTACAAGGACCTTTGCTCAAAGAATGTCTCACTGGTAATGTTTCTAGGTATGAAACAGTCTAAGTAAACTTAGTCTCAGTGTATTTCGTTACACTCCACCACTGAGTCTAACAAAACCTAGTAGAAGGTTGCGTCTGGTAACCTTTGACAGACTAATGACTGTCCAATCAAACGCGAGACGATTAAACAGATTAAACCAATCAGGCATTGGCTACTATTTAGGGATCGAAGGGACTTTCGAAATATTCGGGTCACTGACACAGATCTCTCCATAAACAAAATTCCGCATGTAACACAATTATTTGACCTGTAGTATATATGCTTTGGGGTTTCTGATGACATGGTTGCCATTAGGTAATATTTCCGCAAGATGACATCCTTGAATTTGCCAAAAACACCATTTTCAGCGACCATTTACTCACCGTTGTCATGGGTGTACGTACGCTGTGTGTATCACGTGGAAGTGAGCGTACGCTAAATAGCATTAGGAATCGTTAGGGTACGATCCTTTTCGAGATAAAAAGTTCAAAAGGTATGTGCCAGTGTGCACTTTCACGATTTGGTAAGCTCAAAGGTTACCGGACGCGACCTCCCATAAGGTTTTGTTAGACTCAGTAATGAAGTGTAACGAAAAGTACTGAGGATAAGTTTACTTAGACAGAGGTATGAAACATAAACCAATTTGACAGTTTTAGGTCAGCATACTGACTGTGATGTTCCAAAGTGTGTGTAAATGGCAATGATGTTTTCTTTAGCTGTGTAACCAAGACAGCTAAAACAATTTAATGTTTTATATGCATATGGATTTTGTCCACAGAGGAGGAGACTGACGTGGCATCAAGTGGGTTTGAGGACTCTACTAGCCAGGCTTACTCCCAGGGCGTGGCAGACAAGAACCGGGTGCAGCCTACCACCACCCCCTCCCCCTGCCAGCATCACAAGTGTCAGGACTCCTGCCACAGAGGTACGTCGTCACTACCAGGGAGTAGTAGCAACACTACTGTATGCCACATCTGTATGTTTGTGGGATACTTGTCTAGATGACATGAAATGGGTTTTAACATAGCTCTCAAGATTGTTAAATTTAGGAAATTCAAGGAAATAACCCTCTTTTGACTTTCAGTAAATTGTAGTTAGTAAACCACCCACTAAGGGCATTCAACAGTTAAAACCAATTGAGAGCACACTGTAAATTTGTAATTTGTCTTATTTGAAAATATTTCAATCTTTCACAGAGTGCTTCAAAGTAAACACTGCATGTCAAATGTTAGTGTGATGACACACAAGATTTACAAGACTTACGGTGGAGTCGAATGTTGGTTGTTATTACAATACATGGTATTTACTTTCAGATCATCACCGACACCACACCAGTCGACGGGTGTTCCTGCCGTTTTGGTGCCGCTATGTGGCATGGACATTGTGTGCTGTTATATCAGTTGGCTGTGCTGGTATCACTGTGTTGTATGGCTTCCGGTGAGTTTACTTCTGTCAACAAACCCCAGAAGACACAGGTTCGTATCCCCACATGGGTACAATGTGTGATTTCTGGTGTCTACCCTGCCCCCCACCACCACCATAACGTTGATGGAATCTTGCTAAAAGCGATGTAAAACCAAACTGTCAGTCAGCCTCTCTTCATACTCAGTCTGTATCACACAAATCTTAGAATCACCAGTCAGATACCAATGATCCCGCTAGAGAGATGCCTTAAGAATTCAAAAATATTTGCAGACGTATAATGTGTATCTAAGGAACACGGTCCTATATGTCTAAAATAATATAACATTTTGAAGACAAATCAGTCAGTGTGAATCATTATCATTGGACTTAGTATTATAACACTGAAACAAAATGTCACAGTAATGAGACCATATCAGTCAGTGTAATTCAGCTTGACTTCCCGATGACAGACATGATGGGCAATGTTTTGCAGGATGTTGATGCAGGATGTTGATGCAGGATGTTGATGCTGTATTTTCTGTTGCAGCTTTGGAAAGACCAAGAGCACGATGTGGCTTCAGTCTCTGTACTTCAGCTTCATGATGTGTATCTTCATAGCTCAGCCATTCCTGGTGAGTTCTGCTGTGTATCGCATGTTGTCTAGCAGACGTAACTCTCCAAGGGCGGCATTGAGCATGTCACCAATTTGGTCAGATGTCGTATGCTCTTGTTAACTCATGCAGTGTGTTCTTAGTCTAGCATTCTTCGAGTATGTTAACATTTTACCATGGACATGCATTGACACAAGGACACTGCTGTCTCTTTGCTCTACATATCTATATCTTGGTTTGCTTATCTGAAACATTTAATATCAGCTTCCTAACTCAAGAGTCAAGGCTTCACGATGAGGTTATTCCACGTTAATTTCTAAGACACAGAATGTAGAACCTGTTAATGGAAATTTATATGATTAAAATTGATCATTTTTCTTTCACTGGTAATGTTTGTTTGTCCGCTGTTGTAGATCCTATTGACTGTGGTGTACACAGCGATGAAGTACCGCCAAGATCCATGTGTCCTTGACCACTACGATGATGGCTTTTATGGCATTAACAATGAGTTGGCCCGACGGCGAAAACAGCGGGAAGTGGAATGTGAGGAATGGGAAGAACTTGAGAGGGTGAGATGCTCATACTGCTGTATTGGGATATGACCTGTTTCTAGGTCTGTGGCAGGGGACTGCAGAGCAGAGCAGGACCCCATTACACTGTGTTTGTCTCCCCAAACAGTGCCAAACACTAAATGTCATGATATGTCAGTATATGAATTGTAAATCAGAAAGTCATTGCTTACTTGCAGGGTGTGGCAGCTAGACAGAGATGTCGCTACCTGAGGTTTGCTAGACCACCCCAGGAGAAGACGTTGATTGAAGCAAGGAAAAAAATCATCAGAGAAAAGAAGACCCTTTGCCTCTTCAGGTAATCATATGTGTCCATTGCGGGTATGTGTATAGACTACATATCATCAGGGAGACCTAATGGATGATGATGATGATGAAGATGATGGTGATGATGATGATAAATAATTGAATCACAACACCTGTTTCATCATTGATCAACACCCAACACCCATTTCATCATTCATGTTCCTATCGGAATATCTAGTAATGACAGCCATTTTCTCCAGTGACAGTGCAGTGTTCTCAGTGATGTTCCTCCTGCTGACTGTAATGGCGTACGGGAGAGATACAGCTTCACCGTTCTACTGCAACCAGGCCATGAAGGATGCTTTTGTCAAGTACGTATTGAATAAAGCTGTTGATAAAAACACTTTCAAAATGTACCCATAGTAGAGGGTATGGTTTTGTTTGCCAATAAATACTGGAAATATATGAGCATGTCTCCTGTGTTGAATGAATGTTGACAGTTTATTTTTCTCCTGCAGTGCTGGGGAGATGCCCTTCTCCCAGATCAAGACCCGCGGGGATTGGTTCCAGTGGAGCAAGACAACCCTCTTGGAGGGTGTGTACAGTCAAAGCGTGTCTGTCACCCCGACTCAGCCCCACAAACAGGTAAGCACACCATGTCCACTGTCACAAACTAACACCCTTCACAGACACTTGTACTTGTTGCGTTAAAAGTAAATATGTTATAGAAGGAGATCATGCAATATGGAACCTAGAACAATACTTAATCTAGAACTGAGGCAATCTAGACTGCTAAGTCATTGCTGACTTAAGGATATTCAATATGTTTGCTCTAAGGACAACTGAAGCTCAGGTTAACTTACAGTGGTTCACAGTACAATACATCATGCATGCTTGTCAGGGTGTTTCTGTTATTTGTTTGAATGGGTCAGTCAGGGATATAGTTGGGCAATTTGTTGAAGTATGTCTTGAGTTGGCAAGACAGAAATTTGACAATGGGTTCCAATCTCAAATTAACCCTGATTATTTTCTTAGTTTGCCAGCCTGTTGGTTTAACCAGTGTCTGAGATTTGTATCATTTGATGTAACTGAAAAACTTCTGGCATTAAGTCAAGATCGCTTCCTAAATAGTTTGTGGATCTGTGGAACTATATTGAGTGAAATAAATGAGGGAATGCCACTTCACTGTAGCGTTCCTCTATTTGCACTCAGATTCCAACCCACAATGTGATACAAAGCTTGTGAAGAAACTTTGAAACTAATAAACTTGTGTATAACTTCTGCTTTCATGTGTTCCCTTGTTTGTTTCCCTCAGTATATATCTGCCACTGCATTGCTGTATATATTTAATAATTTGTTAACGTTACTTGTGTCATGATAAGTTACCTTGTTCTGTCTGCAGATGGCCATCGGCCACCTCAACAGTTACCTGATAGGTGAGGTGCATGTGCGACAGTTACGGGTGGATCAGGAAGACTGCAGCAACGTTAGATACATCACCACAACGTCACCATGTCGGTATCAGTACAGCAGCAGTAGGCGTGATGACAGCGTTATGGGCAGCAACTCTTCCTGGACAGATCCTGTCCCCTACAGTTTCTTGTTGTGGGGAAAACATGGCACCTATGACCCAACTGGATCCACCATCCGCCTCTCAAGGAACAGGTACAAAACATGGGATAAAAAATGATGGTTTTATTTCCCACATCAGACAGGCATTAATGAAGATTTTTTCAAAATTTCTGAGGTTATTAAATTTTTTGGTATTTCAATTGTAAATCACAAAATTCACTATTCTTTTGAGAAGATGTTGAAATTTGAAAACACTTTGTTTTTTAATGAATGTCATTGTTTTAGGATTTTAGAAGCCAAAGATGGTAATGACAGTTTAGTGTGGGGTCTAGAGGGAATTTCTGATCAGTTGTCTGACAAACGCTACTGAACTGATGTGTAATGATGTCTCATTGTCACTGCTGCAGGTCAGACGCATGCAAGCAGCTGCTTGAAATGGAGGAGTCCAGCTGGCTGGATGTCCAGACTCGGGCAGTCATCGTGGAGCTGACCCTCTTCAATGTTCCAACAAACCTATTCAGTTCAATCACGTTACTGCTAGAGTTTCCACCAACAGGGGGAGCTGATCCATATCCCATCATCATGGCAACGCGGGTATTCTGTTACATCAGCGCCTGGGATAATTGTGTGTTGGCCTGTGAGGTGAGACAGAGTTGATCTCGTGACTAGGAAGAACAATTTGGACGATTCTGGTTTTGTTAGAATTGTGACTATGTGCTGTTCAAATACCCTTTGCATGCCCATTGCATGCTGTAAGCTATTTCCACAGATACTCCACTGAAATGCAAGGAGCAAATCATGGTCACTCTTAAAAGCTTGTAGACGTTTTGGCAATTCAGTGATATTCAAAGGGTCAGATTAGGTACAGTACAAACTGTTAGATTTAATGGATTATTGTCTGTTTGAATTGTATTTTGACAGAAAATCCTATTTGTCAGACCTTGACCGAGAGGTGTACTGTATCAGATGGGAGAAGTTATTATAGATCTATTCTTCCTATATGCAACACCACATGGGGAACTGATGAGTGTTTTCTATTTTCAGTTGGTGTTTGTGGTTCTGACTCTGTTGAAGATACAATGTGAACTTTGTGAGATTGTCAGAAACCAGGCCAAATACTTCAACAACTTATGGAACTACTTGGAGGTAAACAGTCTATCAGTTAACACTCTTAGCCACTTCCAGTATTATGTTGTTCCACAGCATCAGTGAATAATCTCTCACACAGATCTTGTCGGTGACGTCATGGAAATAATGACAATATTCATTCTCCACATGGAAAGCCATTCTTGTTATACCGCACTGTGAAAAACCTGGAATAGTGCTACATGTTCAGGAATCCATACTTCCACTATCAGCTTCAGTACCAGGAGTCATTTCTCAATGTTGCTTTGATGGAATATTCGATATCTTAGGAAAGAAATTGATAGTGATTTGAAACTCTGTGTTGTAGTTCACCTTTGGCCTACTGTCCTTGACCTACGTGGTGTGCTACGTGTTCCGGTTTGTGTTGGTTGCCGACATTGTGGAGGACCTGCGTAACACCTTTTATGAGGAGTTCGTCAATGTCTCCTTCTTGGCACTGTGGGATGAGGTGGGTAAAGACCAGATGGTGCTTTCATACAATGTTTCCCTCAATAATACATAGAAGTAGAAAGGGTTGATCCAAATGTAATGTGACTTTCGAAGGGAAGTGGGGGTTGGGGGAGTAGCCGATTGGTTAAATCATTAGCTTGGGTTTGATTCCCTGGGTACAATATGTGAAGCACATTTCTGGTGTCCTCCGCCAAGATTTTGCTGGAGTATTGCTAAAAGTGGCAGAAGACTAAACTCACTCACTCACCTACTTGAAAGGTAATGTAGAGCTGATGGAAAAGGAGAAATTTTGACATCAATACCATGTTAGGAAAATTGGTTGTTCTGATAATGTTAAACAATGAAAAACACAAAGGTCAGCGAGAACAGCTATAAAAGCAAGAGCCTTACAAGGATCATGTCTCACCTATATGCCTGCTATTTTACTTTATGTGATGATGATGTTGAGAAGTAGATGTTTACTGCTGTTTGATCTGCCTGCAGATCCTGAGAGCTTTAGTGGGACTGCTGCTCTTCTTTGTCATTGTGAAGTTTGTGCCTCTCCTGAGATACATCACAGTGTGTGGCAAGTACTGCAACATCTACAAGAGAGCGCGCAAGGAGATCATCCTCTTCATGGTATGTGCCAGAGTTAAGAGTACTGGCAGGAGGCAGACGTGTGATTGATAATGATGATTGATAATGATGAACAGATTAGTCTCTAATCATTCTTGATTGTGAAAATATTGACTGTCACAAAGAGATTCTGTAGTGAAGAGACATTTGCCTGAATGCGCCAGCTGTACTCAGTTTGCCAAGCTGACTTATCTATTTTGCTGTAGAAGACGTTGATGTTCTTCAGTTATAAAGTGAAAGTATTATCATCAGACCTGATGACTTGAACATTAGTTACCCTGAAAGAGGAATTTATTGGAAGAAAAAAACTGTTTCTAGCATTAAACTGCTCCTTCAGACTCCTAGAAGAGTTCCTGATAGTAACTGTGCGATGTATCTCTATTTCAACCGTGGGGTCAACTGGTCATTTGGTATTTAGGAAAATATTGGAATGAATGATGTTGTGTGACTTTTTGAGTTACTATGGAAACACCTCTAAGGATGTACTGTTCTGTTTTCAAGGCCCTGTTTGCTTTTATCCTGTGTGCCTTCACGAGTCTCGGAGTGGTTCTGTTTGGCTCCGTCTCCCTCAGACTTAGGAATGCATGGTTTGGACTGTGGTCAATGACAGCACTGATGGTCAGGATACATGCTCCACCTGATCTTGAAGTCAACAGCTCCCCCTGGTGGCTGTTGTTTGTGTTCAGCTATCTCGTCTTTGGTGTCGGGCTGCTCACAAGCTATGTAAGTGGAGGGAAAGTTTGAAATTGAAACAGAATTTTTTAAAAATATTTCTGTACTTCTTGTCCCTCAACTCTCATATTCAAGGTCAGAATATGTTTCATTGACATGTAGTTGTAACAAGTTTAATGTGTGATGATATATGGAGATACTACTGTTATCACAAGAGAGGTGGGGTATCCTAGTGGTTAAAGTTCAACATTGGTTTGATTTCCCAGATAGGTACATTGTGTGAAGCCCATTTCTGGAGTCCCCTCCCATGATATTGCTAGAATGTTGCTAAAAGTGTTATAAAACCCAAGTTAACCACAATTGTAGCATAAAAGTTGTTCACCCTTGGACCCCTTGTGTTTAGCTGAACTAATTTCCTTCTGATATTGTCAGATGGTAGCGGTGATGTCTCGGCGTCTGAAGGTGTACAAGCATGGGGACGTCTCCCTGATGGGGTTAGTGGACAGCATCAAGTGTCTCTACCAGAAGCTGCTGCTGTGTTCTGGCTTCCAGAGAGTGCAGCCCATAGAAGAGCCAGAGAATGTCCTGCCTCCAGTGAGTTGTCTCCCCTTATTCACAGCTTTATCTCCAAGCTTTCTGCTGTGTTTTTGTTGATTGTTTTTCATACCAAATTCAAAGGTGGCAGGCACACTGTACATTTTTCTAGAGGGTCATTACCTTTGTTTGAGTTGGTGAGGATGGTTAAAATATTTTTGTCACATTTTCTTTCCAAAACGTTTAGGTTTAATGATAAGTCAAGGGTTGACTTTCTTTCCCACAATGACCAACTTTCAAGTTTTTTTCATTGTTGAAATAAATCAGCAAGAAAAAAACTAAAACTGAAAGTTTCTGTGAGATTTGTTTAGATTTGAGTGGCATATCTGTAGTTGACAGAGTAGTAAAACTTGAGATAGCTTCATATTACTAACTTAGTGTGTATGGTTGCAGGAGTTCACCATGGCCGAGATTGAGTATCAGGTGGATGAGCTGCTGTTCAGGATGAACAACCTTGCCGGCTCTAGCAGCCTCCCGGAAAAACCACAGGGTTACCTCACAGACTCCACTGATGCCAGCAACGAAGCAGGGGATGATGGGATATCTAGTGGCGGGGGGTCAGAGGTGAGGATTGCTTGTGGAATGTACTGATATCAATGATCTTGTCACCTGAACCTAGGGACAGTTTGTCCAAAGTGCACACTTGTCAACTTTTACTGCCTCCTATAGAGACTGGGTACTGGAAAGGCCTCAAAGACCCCATGTTTTTCATATTTTAATGTTGACAGCACATTTATCTGTCGTCCCTTCTCTCATACCCATGACTGCCTCCCTGTGGAAAGGTGTAAAGACTAGTCATCCCCAGTTATCCCTACTTGTCAGAACAACTGACAGATCAAGAGTGAATGGTTACAACACACATGCTGTTCAGATATTTCTCCAACATTGATGAGTTAATTGTAGAAGTCCTTGAATTAACATGTTTTTGTGTTTTTGGTTCCCATGTGAAAACGTTTGTGTTATTTCCTGTTACATGTCGTACTTCAACAGACAATAATATTTGTATTACAGGACCAAGCTGGTGTAGGGACAGACCGCCTGGAGCTGAGGGTGCAGAAAATTGAAGACAAGCTGTATGCTAATGAGCCCTACCTGGCACAGCTGCTGAAACTGGACAGTATTGGTGCCGATGTATTGTCCCAGGAGAAGGAGAAACAACTCAGGTGAGTCAGGTTCCTGCAGTCATCTGATATACTCAACACCAGTAGAACATGTGTAACATGATGGCCTCTAGTGCTTCAACGATTGCAAATCTCGCATCATACAATATCTTTGGTCACTCTAAGATTTGAGTCTGTTGACAATGGGATTTACTGATTTACAAAAACAAGAAATAGAGGAATTTTATCTTATTTCATGTGAATCAGATTCTTTACCCATTGCCTGGTCATGACTGCTGCCTTGTAAAACACTTAGTCCTTTAAAGGACCACTAAACTCAATTTTTTGCTACTCTTTTTTCACTGTATATGAAAGACTGCTGGTTAGTCATAAACGAAACATCATTTTTTTTAAAAACAAAAACTTGTTAATTAATACCAAGCACTTAAAAGTTGCTAAAAAGCTGTGTGCTTCTCTCTCGCCGGCAAACGAAACCACAGACACAGTTATGTAACACTGTCGTCGGAGAACCGGACGTGACGTAATAGAAGGAACGATTTCCAATTAATTGTATAGAAAATGTGTAGCAAGCTCGTCATTTTGCTGATTTCTCGACGTCACCAAAGACATGCCGAATTGTTGTGTTGCTGTCAGTTGCTCCTTGGGGTCGGGTGATGGTGTCACTATGCACAGATTTCCACTGGACCCTGTAGTTTGCTCTTAAATTGGTTGTTTGTGTGTGCGAAGCGAGCGTGTGGAAGCCTAATTGGATGGTTTGCCCCCTACCACGCTCTCAGGATAGAAAATGGGAGTTCAAGTTTCATCGAGTTTATAATATAAAGACTGCTTATCACACATTGCTGACCAAAAGGATTTTGCATGAATATAACGCTTTCTTCCTCGGACGCGAGGTTGTGGTCGAAGTGCCAATATGATCGTAAATAATATTATATCGGCCCCCTGCCTCCATTCACTCGAAGAGTGAAATTGTTATGTTATAAGCAATGTCATGTAAAATCCTAATGTTCATCAATAAAATACATATTTTACTACCAGTGAAAAATAATTTTGATTTTGTGAGTCGCTGAAAAGAAACTTAAATAGCATTTATCTTCAGACAGGGCGCTGCCATTTTTGAAAATGGCACGGGCTGAAAGTCGGTTAGAATTAATGAGACTATGCTTTGTTTTCATCAAGTTAGAAAATCCAAACTACTTTTTACCAGTAGTTAAATGTGTATTTGAATCATGGCCAAAAGGACTTTGCATGACACAACTTGTAACATAACGATTTCTTCCAAGGAAGCAAGGTGGGGGTCGAAGTGACATTAATATTGCTAATTATCTTGCCCTTCCGAGAGTGAAATTGTTATGTCATAAGCAATGTCATGCAAAATCCTATTGTCCATCAATAAAATACATATTCTACTACCAGTAGAAAGTAATTTTGATTTTGTAAGACTATGAAAACAAACTTAAATAGCATTCATTCTCAGACAGGGTGCCGCCATTTTTGAAAATCCTGAAGTCATGGAGTAAAGTCCATTTGAATTATTGAGATTATGGTTTGTTTTCAACACGTTAGAAAATCGAAACTACTTTCTACTAGTAGTTAGATATGTATTTGAATCATGGCCAAAAGGAGTTTGCATGACATAACTTGTAACGTAACATAAGCGAGGTCGGGGTCGAAGTGAAAATACTGCGTGATAAATTTCTACACTTGCTAAATTTACTTGGTTTGTAAACGTTCACTCACCAGTATGTAGACACTTGTCAATATACGTCTCATGATCCTAATTACTTTGTAATCATACTTGTATGGATTTTGAAACTTAACAGAAAGAAGCGATCTGCGAATGTATAACAGGAATGTAATATCTAGACATTTTATAGTTTGCCTAGATGAATCATAATTCGCACACACGCACTAGTGAATGTTGTCTGTATCATTACAACTTCAAGACGAAAACAATGATTCTATTGAAAGTTATGACAACTTAATAAAAACAAAATGCAAATATTGAAATTAAAACAAATTAAAATTATAGGAGCAATGTCAGGCTCTTACCTTGTTCGAGGAATGTATCCATCAAGATACACAAAAACAAGTAATATATAAATCGTCTGCAGATTTCCCAAGTGATGTGTCTTTCAACAATCGAATTTACGAAATGTATCGTTTCAGGTTTTTCACATTGCTGTATAGTCTCATTGGTCACCCAAGATAGCACACCTGGCAACTAATTGCATAATGTGCGTCATTCTTTTAAAAAAGTAATTAGTTACCCAATAGTCAATCAAATGTATTGGCGGTTAATCCTTTGAAAGAAGGGTGTTGTTTTTACATAGACACAGACACGACAGAGTGTATTCAGTATAGATTAATAAATGTACATACATAAACACTACCTTTTGTCAAATCCCCCATTTAATTCTGCTTAAAACTAATTAATCAATCAGCGTGTTATCGGTCGATCCAGACACAATAAATGCCAAATGGGGGCCTTTGTCGGGTAATCTAAGTGGCGTTACCACTAATTATACCTGTTATAAATTCATTGACTGAGCATCAAGTGATTGATGACAAATAACGTGTAGGTTTATACCACCTAACACGGATTACAACCTAGTGACACCAAGTGATTTTGAGAGAAACGTCTATGAAAACAAGGGTTGTAACTCGAAAACTAGGCAAAGCAGGAGACAAAACTAAGTCATAGTAAACTGTGAGAACACATAGCTTTCATTTTTCACAACAGTTTTCGCGATTTCAGGTTTGTACAAACCTGTAAACGAAATGATTTACCCCCTGAAATGTAGATGAATTCTGCACAGACCCTCATTTCTATACCCACTATTACGTCACGGAGATGCGCCGCTCTGATTGGTTGAAATTTTGTTTGCGGCTGAGAATTGTGCACTGTTGACAAAATGGTTGATTTAAGATAGTTAAAGATCGAAATGAGCAGTTTTAATGGTGGGGTTTCATTTATAACGATGTCAGCAAGTGATTTTGCATTTGTACCCTATTAGAGTACATGTGACCTTTAAACATGTTGTTTTACAAATTGAATATATATTTGTCAAGTTTTAATACAATATATTCAAGTTTGAATACAGTGTTTTGAATTATGCACAGTTCATTCATTCAAATCAGAGAATTATCTTTGTCAAAAAAGGATTATGGGTCCCAGCTAACCATTGTGTTTTTATGTTTCAGGTCTCACCTTGAAATGGAGATCTTCAGACAGCTTCAGATGCAGAGACAGGAGCATGGTGGCAATACCCAGTTGGTTAGCAACCAGAATCCTGGTATCAATGCAGCACTGCATGGGAGAAGCATGGAGCGTTCACCATCATCGGCCTCTAATGGAAGTCATAAACTGCCACTCCTAGAGTTGCCAAAAACTAAGGATTTAGGTAAGTCTGTTGGATTTATTTGATGAAGAAAATTACAAAACAGGAGTTGAGTGGCCACAAGAAATTCTTACCTGTCATATAATGCTACTTTTTTGTGCGCCTTGGTCCTTGGTACTCTGGGGAAGTGGCATAGCCAAGTGGTCAAAGCATTAACTCGTCATGCCAAAAACCTGGGTTCGATTCCCCACAAGGGTATAATGTAGGGAGGCTATTTCTGGTGTCCCTCGCTGTGATAATGCTAAAAGCATTACTTACTCACTCACAGTCCTTGGTATTCTGATTGTGTAATTGAACAATGTTACTTTCTTTTCAGTTGCTGGCCTAGCAAAACCCAAAACCAAACCTGGAGTTTCACCCAAAGTTCCCGAAAGGTCAAGGTCAGATGTGAGAAGCCCACAAAGTTTGGTCTCACCTTCAGGGATACAGCCAGAGGCAGGGTCATCAAGTCCAGAGTCGCCTCATAACAAGAGGTCAGGGGACACAAGGCCAAAGGTGAAGGTCGGCCCTCCTGTACCCCCAAAACCTGTCAGTAATCTTCTGCTCACCAAAGGCCCATCCAGCAGGGTGGGTAAATCAGGTAAACCATCATCATCATCAGAGAATGCCAGTCCCCAGAGCTCTGAAAGTGAGAAGGTGCATAGAAGAACAGACTCGTCATCTGGGCAGTCCGGAAGTATAGAGAGGACTGGAAGTGTGAAACAACCAACTATCAAGCCAGAACTCCCTCCAAAACCCACATTCATACAAACAACTTTAGATGAACATGCTCACTTTGACTCCAGTAAATCCTTATCTGGCAGTAGCCAGAAACAAAGACAGTTTAAACTTCCTCCTGAGCGAGTTCTCCAGAGAGGGGACCTGTGTGGTAATATTGCTGCAGAATCCAGTTCAGGTTCGGAGCAGGATGCTGCTCATTTTGGTCGACGTCCATCTGGGAAGCGGAATCTCCGAAAGACCAAGTCACGTGGGAAAGGGAAGGGATCCGGTGGTCTGTCTCCTGCCTTGATGCTGGAAGATCTGACTCTGGACAATCCAGAGATAGAGGATCTGGAGCAGGTGGACATGCTGGAGGAGAACATCATCCAGGAACAAGAGTTGTGATACCAGTGCTCAAATATGGTTCTTCACCATTCATTTACATTGCAGGATCAATGACAGTAAATGGAATCACTGATCATAGAGACCAGAAAAGAGAACTTACGTACAGGCTCTTAGGTGCTTACATTTCATGTGGAGAAAGGCATTTGTACTGTGTGATTGGGTCTTGATTATTCTTTTATATTTGTCAGCATGCAGTGTGCAAATTAGACACTGGCCTTTGGTGAGTAAAAGTGCAGTCAGGCCAGTAAATCTCCACAGTCACTAGTCTGAGTGTAAATTTTCATGGGGTCATTTGTAAATATGTCACACTCTCAGACTCAGACAGTTTTAACATTACATTCATCATATTAGCAGCTTAATGATGATACCTGTTTCTAGATTCAAATTGAATTATTTTATGCGTAGCTAACTTTCACGCATAGCTAGACTGACCAGCCGAATTTTGAAACTATCTTACACACTGTCAGCATCATACATGTGTTCTTGTGTGCCAAATGTTTGTTGAAATATGTAGCATTTTTTGTTGTAAATGAGCTCTGTGTTAATTCTGACATGAAATCCAGTGTGCAAAGGAAACCACAGTCTACAAATACAGGGTCTGATTCTCTTGTCAGCAGAGGCTTTTTACAGTGTCTCTCTTTAGGAACACGAGTTGATCAGATACTAGAGCTCACATAAAAGTATTCATTGTATAATTAAATTATTTCATCAGTAAGAACTTACTAACCAAAAGAAAATCCCATCATTTGTTCTGTGCTAAGACTCTGTATTTCTCTGTATTTTCTTGATCAAACTTTTGATGAGATATCAGTTTATGAATACATACACTGTGTTGTGTATGAGGTCGTAAGAACGTCTGCAAAAGTGCTGTGCACAGTAAAGAATGTTGAAATATATGTCCTTATATTAGTTTTTTTAAATTATTTATTGTATTATTATAGTGTGCGAGCTAGTCTTGATCAAATATGTACAGAATAGTTGTTATTGTACTGTCCATGCTGTGCCAAATATGCAAAGCTGTTTTCTGGTTTGAAAGCCTACATCTTTTGCAGATTTCTGCTGGCAAAACCAGCACTGACAGAGGATATCTTCTGTCAAACCTTACACTATGAATCTGATTAAAAGTTTCTTTGGGCCAACTCAATTCTGTGTATGTGCATTTATCTGTAAATTGAAGTATTGTTTTGCATACCCCTAATTCAATTTATGTTATTTGAATGTTTCATGTAAAAATGGACAGTTATACAAAAGAAATGTTAAAAAAGGCTGTATGACATTACTTTAATATATATTTAACTTGAAATGCATTTGAAATTTTGTGAGATTATAGAACATGTTTAAATTCACAGATATATTTTTGCGACTGTTCATGTTACTTTGTGATCTATGCAAAGATATTTGATGAAATATTCATGTTGTTGACAAGCTATGCAAAATTGTGTTCATATATATTTTACTGGGCTTGGAAGTTGAATGTCAGTAGTAGATATGGAGAAGCTTACAGCCTTTCAGCCTTCCAGTTGCAGTAACATGCAGTATTTCAAGTTGATTGTTTTGTTTCTGTAAATCACCACTTCTTCAGGGAAGTAGAAAAATTTATCCATACTCTACTACAAATGTTGATATCAGTTATGTATCAAGTAGATATCGAGTCAGACTTTTCTTTGACCAGTTAGTAAACATGTTTGATTCATTTTAAAATTATTAATAAACATGAGTCATTTTGATTATAAATGAATGGAAGTTATCAAAATATTTAGGTGTAAGAATCAATCCGTCCAGAGCATCAGAGTTTTTAGTTTATACATTTTTGTAATCTTTACATTATTTTTGTACTTACAATCCTGACAGATTGTTCAGATGAAGAAGAAATTCAGACAGATATATATTCTGAATTTATGGATGTGATATATTATGTTAAGTCAAACAACCTGTAAGTCAGTGTATACCCGCCAAAATGTCCTATGCTTTACATGTTTGTCATAGAATCTAGTCCTATTGACTGTAACTGATAATATGGTTACACAATTTTTATTGTTTCATATATTATAGTTTCTCATATATTTTACAAACGATTAAAATTGTTGATATTAAAAGCCGTGTTGTCTACATGAATCCATCACGTGGTGTGTCCATGAACAGGACACAGGTAACAGGTTACAGGAAGAGGTTGCATGTGTCTTCTATGGCAAGTTGCACTTCAACAAAGTTATAGCTCTGGTCATGGAACAATAAATGGGGTACATGGTACAATCAGATACTCATCATATGACTTCTAAGCACCTCATAAGGATGCTTGTGTTTCATGATTCTCAGAACTGAGAGAGAAATTTCAGAACACACTGATCCAAAGACCAGGGCCTAGATTTCTGAAGCTTTCATAGCAATAAGACAGTCGAAAGTAGCATACATTTACTTACGACTATCTTAGCGCTAAGAGGGCTTAAAAAATCTAGGCCCTGGATAATATAACCATAGCCTTGTGTGCATTTTGAAGAAGTCTGGAATGGTTGTCTTCATTAGGCATTATGCTGACCTCACACACTCTGACATTGCATGAAGAGACAAACTAATCATGGACAGGAATAGGAGTGAGTGAGTATGTTTTTTTTATGTTGCTTTTAGCAATACTCCCCAATATCACAGCAGGGAACACCAGAAATGGGCTTCACACATTGTATCAAAGTGGGGAACCAGTTCTTCCCCATCTCCCATCTCCCACCTCCCACCTCCCACCCCCACAAAGGAATAGGAGGTTTGGCACTTGATGTCAACACTTCAAATAATGTACCCTGCTTGGGGTGCTATGAATATGGTATATTGAAGTCTTTCCTTTTCAAAATGATACAGGTCATTTATGAAATGTTTAACAATGTTAACAGAGATGAAATGTGCTATTACACTGTAGTATGAGATGATGTGCTCTGCCCCAAGGGTCTCCTCAAGCAAAACACTATCTTGCAAGCTTACATGTTCTTATCATGTCATCTCTATCTGGACACATAACCTCTTTCCTATCAAGGCTTATATTACCTCATTAGTTTTACAGCTCTTAGGGTCTGGCTATGGTAAAACGCCATTATACTCAGTGCCACAATCCATCTAAGCAAGGATAATGTACAACATCTGTATAGATCTATAATCTCCCTAGTTTCATCAGTTACTTTGACCCTGCTTCTAGTATATTGTTCAAAAGAAGTAGGGGATCCTGAACGTTCAAGCTGATAAGAACTATGAGTGTTCACAAACTTTTCAAAAACAGACATCTCATGAGCCCGCCACCATTCCTCAATCACCAAAACATGCATGCATAAGATGCACCTGTACAAAACAGTAGACCAATGCAAGTGGGGTGTCATTTTTTATTTTGATGGTTTTCAAGAAGGTGGATAAATTAATGTAGACCACAAATTTTGACAATCATCTTGCAATCATTACATATATGTTACTTCATTGTGCTTGTTTGTGGTCGGTTTGTGTTCGTTTGTAAATTGTACACATGCCAATTTCCTGTGTGAAAGAATTAACATGAAACTTGCTGTGCATCAATTATTACACCAAGGTAACATGTTGTGCAGATCAAATTCTCCCGTCCTTCCTTTCCCTTCGAGTGATTATGTAATGAAAGTAAGACAATCACAAGATACCCTAACTGAAAAAAGAGTAACCTTAGTTCATAGAAAGTTGAATGAAAGTGTATTCAGGATGAAATTAATGCTTTTTTTCAACATGTACTCAGGAAGATTTCTTCTCAGCTCCAATGACATGAGTCACAATTTTCTGTTACTTCCATCACTGTTAATGGAATTTGGAATCGTACACTAGTGGACCACAAATGCAGCATGATATTATTGGTGGAACACAATTTTACCGGGAAGGAATTTTGACAGTTTAAAGTTAGGCTGATATATGTAAATAACACTCTAAATAGCACTTGGACATTAGTGGTACCATTGGACTTCTTCCACTGTTTATTCTTTACTGACATAGTCAATGCATAGTTATTTCAGTCTCTCTGGAAGAGTCCCAAATGCAATGCCCATTCTCATTTGAGGAGGTGATACTCCTGGGATCATCTGGAGTAAAGCTGAACATACCAAAGCTTGATCCTTTTGAACTGATTCAGTTATACTTAACTAATACAATAAACAGGTATTAAAAGAAATTACGTTTTGATTCCCGGGGTTGATTTTTGTTGTTATCCAGGCCCTAGATTTTCGAAGCTCTCTTGGCGCTAAGATTGTCGTAAGTGCCATACATTAACATCGACTTACGACTATGGTAGCGCTAAGAAAGATTCGGAAATCTGGGATCCGGATGATATCCCAAAACTCTTGACTTGGTAGTAACTGATAGTACAAGGGCGAATAATGGCTTTGATCAGAAGAATGAAGTAGTTTCTCATCGAATTAATTTCAAGATGTTGTCATCTTTCGTACGAATTGATATTTCCATTTGGGGTCTGTAACGCCCAGATAGTTCTGACCCTGTGTCTGTCTTCAAGTGCAGAGTGTTGCGCCAGTGAGAAAATGCCCATGTGGAAACAAAGAATTTGAAAGTAGGACACAGAATTCAAAGTAGGCAATCAGTAGTACATCAGGGCTTCTATTTCCATACACCGAGGTTGACTTACCCAATGAGGATCGCTTAACAAAAGAAAAGATCTTCAGTGTTATTGCAAGTGCTTTGATATCTTATGGAGCCTTAAATGAGAGTTTTGACTATTAATACATCAATGCAGATGACTACTGCTAAAAGTGGCGAAAAACTCACTCACTCACTCACTCATTCAGCGCCCGTACTTCCCTCGAACTCGAAACTGTCCAGTTTCCCAACCTGCAGCAATCACAGTCCTACCACTAAACGTCCGTTTACCTACTACCATTCTCCACATCTCATTGCACCAATCTCTGACCTACAATTATTTTGGTCAACAATATTACACTAGATCTATCTTCTATTTTCATAAAACACTTTCCACTCCCACTTCCGCTTGCTGGAGCAAATTCCTTTCTTGGTCAGTTTTCCTGTACGAAACATTGTTGCATAGCTGACCAGTAATTTATAACATTGTTCTTTGTCTGACATAGAACGTTCCAGTATGTTATATTACCACGTCGCAAATGTGACCTGTTTTTCGAACACCAAATATATTATAATAATTCACACACACGCTCATAAAATCATCAGTGGAGAACGGTTTTCACAGAAATGTCCTGTCAGAGTAGTTTCCCTTGGCGTGACCTTCGCATTTCACAACGCTCCTTCAGCGAGTAAAATGTAAACAACTGGCGCATATTAGACTAGATCTAGATCTACATGTCCGTGTACATATAAAGGAACGGAAGTAGAAGTCATATATAGATTTGACGCATGCGTGCTTTTGTCCAGAGAGGCGGTGTCATGACAACGTTCAGACCTTCTGTGTCAGCCATTTTGAAAGATATCATTGGAGGTGTCCACAGTTCTATCGAACAAACTTCAACTCTGTCAGTGTGCACATCCTGAAGACATCCAGAACACTATGAATCCTACTACGGCAGGTACAAAAAGTTTTCGTGTTTTTTTTGTCTCCGATAAAGCAGCATATAAGTAGTATAATGCATGGTGTAAACCGTGTGCTATTGTGCTATTTCCGTGTCTGGCAGGAACCATATTCAGTTCTGGATGCGATTATAGAATACGTTCTCCACTTTATTATCTTGCTATTTTACCACCATGTTTACCTTAATCCACCTTATTACATCTGATAATCAAAGGGGGGTAGGGTTAGGGTTAGGGTTAGGGTTAGGTTAGGATGGCGAACGTGCTTCCCAATCTTTTGCTATTCAATGACCATGCTTTGCCCAACTTGCACAGTCTGTTTCACTATCCTACACCACGCTAATATGTACTGGGTAGTCCTATACCACTTTAATGTACTTTCCAACACTACACTCCTGTCAAAAACTATTATTCCATGCTCTGCCCCCTTCTGTTCACATCCACACTGTCCTGCTGTTCTGCTGCGATACTGCTACCCAAGCACATACTTGCCAAATCAATGCTACTATCTCAGAATGTTTCCTGCACCACATTACACATCGCTCCACTGTCCTACACTTCTCTACCATGTAGTCTCCGTGTAGGGTATTGATCATTCTCAGTTCTGGACGACAGTACCCTCTGTACTGTTCTACGCTCGTCTACTCTGTGCTTTCCGGTATTATCCCACTTGCGTTACTCTAGTCTTGTGTTACGCTTTTCTATATTGTTCCACTCTCTCCGTGAAAATTGAGCCAAAGAAACAGTAGAATAAGCGGCTACAATGGTTGCTGGTGTTATTCTATTGTTGAAGTGAAGCAGATAAGAATGGATAGTTGAGCAAGGACTAAGAGATGAGGGACTAAAATCGAAACTGAAATTCAACGTTTGTCTTTTTCTAACGTTTTCAAGCGGGGTTAATAAAGGAAGGAAGGTTAAGTTTTTCCCGTGAATACCTCATGAGCTTTTACTGATGATGTGAATATTTGTAAACACATTAGCTGTGTTAGGCCCCAAGTTAAAACATGACACGTGTTGTGGATGGTGTTCGCTTTATTCAGATGGTCATGTTGGGAGATATAGTCAAGAGATGTAGTTTTAACCCTGGCAAACGTATCACAGTCTAGTAGAAGTGGGTATGCATCATATTGATTTTATATGAATATCCAAGTAGCTTATCACAAAACGTTTGTGTTCTCTGATATCTAACGATTACATATGTAAATTATAATACTAATTTTTCACCTGTTACTATATCAATGGAAGCAATGCCCACAAATAACATAATAGATACATAACTGTCTTGTTACTCTCAGGAGTTATCCTACTAAAAGATAACACCTTATACCAAAACATTGTGATTAAAACAATGTTTACATATAGATCTAAATTAACATAGACATAACTCCACAAGTACCTTGGAATACCATTAGATAGTGTTTGCCACCCTAAATAACTACACCAAAACCTTTCATAAAATGGAAAATGTGTTATGTCTGAAAATACACCTGACCCATTTGTGAAATTAGGCAGTGTTTGCCTCATTAGCACGTGAAGACTGAGTCTGCCCGCAGTTCACGAACTTCATCATATAATATTATACCAATGTGGCTGATAAAACAAAAAAAAATCCCCACTCACTAAATCCAAACAAAACCGATGTAAATTACATATATAACCAACTGCTCGCATTGATTACCTAAACAGAAGTGAATATTTCTTAACCCCCTGGATGTCGAGGTTTTTTTCAGGCGCACATTTTCGTAAGGTTTGAAAAGTGAAAGTTGTGCGAGAATTGCGCTCGCGTGGTCCTGGATCTGCGTACGGCCATAAAGTTGCACAGAAATGTAGAATATTTAATATCCTATCATTTGGTAGAAATGAAAATGCGGTTACCTCAGGGGTTTGAGAAATAGACACTGCTAAAAGTTGTCCAAAACTTTTGTGTGTTGAAAAACAGTAAATTTCGCCGTTTCTTATCGTGCACCAATAATTGCACTCTGCTACGACTTTTTTAATTTGGCATCTTTACGGAAAGTGTGAGCGAGGAAAATACAGCTTGATATCTGACATAAGTGTATATGAAATGGGTGTATGTGCTAATGCATAACGTCACACTCACAAATTCAAAAATGACCTACAATAAATGTCAAAGATCGATTTTCTTCTAAGACGTCAAACTTCGACAGAGAGGTCATGCACGTATAAAGATAAGGGGGCATAACTCAGCTATGGTTTGTAATGTAATGTAACTTCGATCACATGGAGAGAATTTGCTGTGGATACCGACAGTATATTTTCGTTATGTTTTGTTCACAGTGAACCAAGCTATTCCAATACAAATTTCACCAATGTGAGAGGATACCTTTTGGTAGTTTCACAATTTGTAAGAAATGATGCAAGTGTACTACATCAAAAAGCAGGTAATAGCGATTTGGATGTCCCTATCCGATACATAATTTAGTTCTGAGATTCCCATATTCTCCTGTTTGTGTAGATGTATTTTTTATTAATTTTCCATCATTATTAACGGAGTAACAGCCACATTTTCAAATGTAATGAAATAACTGAAAATAATGCGACATTTTAGTTGACGTCACGGCATGTTTTGTGCATTTTGTGACGTCGGAAAAAGACGACTCTGGTTGCTGATTAGTATATATCTAACCTATTTTCCACTCAATGTGTAAAAGATCTCGGCTTCTGTGTTAGAATTCAACACTTTTTAGCCAAAATGAAAAATGAATGGTTTTATCACTGAAATAGTGTCCTGAATATATCAACAATTACACGGTTTTACTACATATCTTATTGTGAGCAGCACGCGCACCTGCCTAGCATCAATTTAGCGTAAATGAAAATTTCACAACCCGTGAATACGCATTGAGTATTCATTTAGGAAATAGACTTTTCTTCTCATGATTATGAAATCAATTCCCTTCATAAGTATGCAATGAAAGGTACAAAGAGATCTCTTTTTCAGTTAAGAAGTATTAGAAAATGGACGTAAGGCTTGTCCAAATTAAGACATGACCTGATATATATATTTTAAACAATTTTCGTCTAAATATTGTTTGAGTTAGACATTCTGCCATCAGATATATTTTAATCGAATTTGAATTCACTTTATTATCGTAAAAAAATGATAATGAATCATGAAACGTTTTGACAAACTCGCACCTGGTCACTTAATATTCATAATTGTTTTGTCTATAAAAACGACACAAACCAATACAATGAACAAGACAATTCCTTTAAATAGTAGTATGTGTGCCACTACATTTCATAAAATGTACAAATCGTTTTCATTAATATTATCCGTTTTACTTATAAGTTGGAATTAAACCTGTTCATTAACCTGTTCATATGAAACTGCAATATTTGTCCCAACGTATTGAGTATTGCACATGTTGCAGTAATGGCTACGTGTGATCTTCCAACACGTGTGTAGAAGCTTAAAATGTGGTATAGTACACTTACTGAGTCAATTTCCCATGTAAATATTATTCAAACAATCAAAAGCTTTCAAAGAATAAAAACGCATACCTTATATCCACATATGATATGGTGTTGAACATGGGTATATGTAGATACTGAAATCAGTTTCATGAAAAAATATCTGAACGATACGCAAAATATGCATCACAATACTTAAAAAGCAATCGGAATGGTATGGGTATTGTGTTTACTCTTGTTCAACCGAAGTTCACCTCAAAGAAATGGCCTAATATGTGCAACAATGTTGACGTGTGACATCACTACCGATGACCGATTTCTTTCAAAATGGTGACTTCGCTTAGAAGGGTACACAGGATTTTGCGACGACTTTTTGCTTGATTCAGGGATCTATTGTATATAAATGTGACATGTAAGTAATCGGAATTATTCTGACTATCTGTGTATTGTTATATGTTCTTATCGTTTACATTGTAAATGACGGAAGTAGCCAGAAATGCCGATAAGTACCGTTGTCGTTCTGCGTGATTTTGCGTCAGCCATGGCGTCACGCTGCACTAAAAGTTTGACAGTTTCTTATGAATTACTAAATGCTTTCATTGTATCTATTTTCAATTTGCTTTTTCTTGCTACGTTACTCTTCCCCTGAATATACTAAGCGTATTGAGCCATTGTAAGCAATGATTAGACGGCTGGATGTTGGAAAATTTCCGAAAATGCTACACAGTGTAAAATTGGATTTTTTCTTTGTTTACATTTCAGTCAAGTGCTGTCTTTCGAGCACAGCGTTCGTTTTCATACAAAGTATATTTCGTTTCGTTTTGTCTAGACAGTTGGTATTGGTGACAAAGACCATTTGTAATTTGATTCTAAGATGCTTGGGGAATTCAGTGATGCATTTGTCGCAGCTAACTATGAAGTATACATGATGTAATAGGCGTCTCAATACTGGCCTTCTCGAAACGTGATTTTGTGAAAACTATCCAATATGGCGGAAAGCGCACTTCGGCGTTCGTGTAAGTGTATTTTCGAAACCATCCCAACCGATTCTGGGTACATCTGTGTACATAGGTGACGTTTCAGAATTATCATTCCTTATTTACATGAAAACCTGACATCAGTGATCATTAATATGCTGTTTTTGAAATTCATTACTCCCGTTAATTATCCGATTTTCACATTTCAAAACATGCTCATTTTGTACAGTTTGAAAAATGGCGACATTTAAGATGAAGCCTACATTGAAAGGCTATTTTAAGCACTTTAGCATGGTCTGAGATAATAGTGGATGGTATCAAGAAACAGGGAATTTTCCTCAGAATTCAAAAGTGTGAAGTATTTATATATGCGTGGTATATTTAGTATATTTAGACTTCCAAGTGAGGTATGTATAGGAAGGACATATACGTCCCTGTGGCATCCAGGGGGTTAACACTGCCTGCATTACCAGATGAGGTTGAAACTAATGACTAAAATTAGATATTTCCTGCTTATATAGTTAATGAGCTTGTGAAAGAACTATAAAGTAATTAAAGACAAGATGAGATAGCAGTTTATTTAAGTGTCACATGATACATATCGGAAAAGTGTCACAGTTAATAAGTATACCACATGGCCCATGAGACTCTATCACAATTTGTATCACAGTTAAAATCAGGAATAAACATAACGCACATGTATGCAACACTGAAGTACCCGCATGAAGATTCCAAAATGAGTCTTTACTTCTGATCCACAATTACCCTAAACCCACACATTTAATAAGTTCGCTTCCCATTTATGAAATTCATTTTAACCACTTTACATATATATAACCAAATATCCACACACATAACACATGTTTAAAACCAGAAACATTTGCACAATGCTACCAACCTTCTATACATTTAATAATGCTTTATGTCATATGATTTTATTGTTTACGGTTAAACAAATAATTTAACGCCATTTATAGAAAATGATTGCAAAATAATTGTATATTAAAAAAATATGCCTTGAATGCTTGAAAATGTCACTGCCATAAAAGGTGCAGCTAAACATATAATAACATTTTCTGACATGATTATTTTTGTCAGTGTATTACTATTACTGTGATTGTGAGTATACCTTTTTAAATGCCGATCGTTGTTCAATAAATAATCATGGACTTGGATCTAGGGTAGAATAGTCCTTCAGCAACTCATGCTTGCCATAAAAGGCGACTATGCTTGTCTTATGATTCGACTAATGGGATCGGTTGGTCAGGCACGCTGACTTGGTTGATACGCCATCGGTTCCCAATTGCGCAGATCGATGCTCATGCTGTTGATTACTCGATTGTCTGATACAGACTCGATTATTTACAGACCGCCGCCATATAGTTGGAATATTGCGGAGTGCGGCGAAAAACACGACTCACTCTCTCACTCACCCCACTTTACGTGGAAGTTATCGAAGCGGTAGTAAAATGTTAATGGCGGGAGTAACTCTCATTAGTTTATGCTATGTGTGAGAGTAGCGCCCCTTGATCTTGGACACGACCCATCAAGTTAGCCGACTGACGCCCTACCTGATCATATTATATCATATCATATATGGAAACATTCTCAGTATCAATAGACCGGGAAGTTAAGAACTTTCACACATGCGCAGTGTAATCGGTAAAGCTGGCGTCATGACAACGCCTCCTTCCCTTTGTGTCAGCCATCTTGACAGACTGCTCTGGAAAGTATTTCACGACTTCTGCGGAAGGATTTAGACTTTGGGAGTTCGTGCTATCTGAAGAGTTGGAGAAAATTATGAATCGTGGTAGAGGAGGTAGGCATATGTGATAAGATAAAAGAGTTATAATTAGCCCCAGACTGTGGGTAACACAACACTGAAGCGGTCATTGTCGGCATTGACTCTGACGCTCGTCGTAAATCTTCACATTGAGGCTGAAAACGAATCACGCACACAAATAAACTATACAATTTTGGTACACCTACAGAATACCTGATGCCTAAGTCACCCTAACCCTAACGCAAACCATACAGACTGGCAAACATGTAGAGTGGCCATGAGGCCAAGAGTACAGTGACATTATGACATTATTGTTTGTTTGTTTGGAGCGCTGGCATGGAAAATAATTTGATATTTATATAGACACAATAGAACGTTGTGGATTTTGTTTACAAATATGGCTAGGCGTAAATCGCATTTGCGTTTTGGGTATTCAGCGTATGGCTTGATACATTACACTGTCATCTTTAGCAAATGTGGAAATCGGATAATTGCTCTGCGGATTGAATTTCAAACATAGCATATTCATTATAACCAATAGCAGGTTTGAAGCGTCGATAATAAAACTACAATCTAATAATCTAGAATACACAAACACGAACGTTGAAGCGAATTTTCTGACAAATAGGATAGTGTCAGTGTCTACAAAACCACGTTTCGTGAAAGTCGGTCATGAGATAAAAGTTTCGGCATGAAATGAAACGAAACGTTGGATGTGAAATGAAAACAAAGAGGAGTTAAAACTTAATACTGCGTATCAATTTATCAAATTTTCGAACATCCATTCTTCTATTTGCTGGATGCATTAAAAGAAGCCATGAATATGTATGGAACTGATGTTCAAATTAGATACAATTGAGTAATTTGATAAATTATTCAAACGGAATTGTCAATGTTTCCTTGCGTGACACCACGATTGACGCAAAGTCGATATCGGTAATTATCAGTATTTCTTACTTCTTCCCATAGTTACAGTGAAAACTATAAACCAAATACCTGGACGTGGAACATGAGAATTTTCTGATTACTTACATCACACATTTATTAACAAACGATTCCTGCATCAAGGAAAGGTCTCTTGCAAAATACTGCGTAACAACGGTAGTGAACACGCCATTTTGTGAAAAAATTGGTGACCGATTGTCATATGCCAACATTGTTGTGCATATTTGGTGACTTCTTTGCTGTGAACGTTTGAGTAAAGGTCCCACTCTGTTTCGTACAGTTTCAAAATTATCTTGCATATTTGCAATCATTTAGTTGATTTTTTACGCAATTAATTATATTCATAATACCTTGTTCAATATCATATCACAACTGGACGACAGTTCAAAGTTAGGTGAAGACTAAGGTTCCCTGCAGTTGACGTTTTCATTTTACAGTATTAAACCAATGTCTTTGCCAACACTAGGAATCCCCACTCACTCTATCCAAACAATATCCATGTACGCATACACACCTAAACAAATGCTCATACTGATTATCTACACTGACGTGAATATTTAATAAAACTGTACATTATCGAATGAACTTAATTCACCAACATTGGCTATTTCTGCAATAGTACCATATACCAAGTTATATGAAATAACTTTATTTTGTAACTTATATAATTAATGATCTTGTGAAAGAAGATAATATTTTATTTGAGTATCACATGATATACATATCTAAAATGTGTCAGTTAAAAGTACGCCATCTGGTAATATTATGGCCTATGAGACACTATCATAATTGTTAGTATCAAACAAAATCAAGAATAGGGATAATGGACATGTATGCAGCACCGAAGTATATGCATGGTTTGAGTACGATTCCGCCTAAGCCAAACATATAACCAGAACGTTACACACGAATGAAATTCATTTGAGACCCTGTACAAATATAGCCAAACATCCACACAACTGAAAGACTGTAAAAACCGCATACAATAGCACAATACTATGGACCTTCGGTATATTCAACAATGGTTTTATGACATATCATTTTATTATTTATTTACGTTTAAACAATGACACAATATAACACCATTTTATGCCCAGTGATTATAATATAAGAGAAAATATGCCTTGAAAATGTCTTTGCTTCACTAGGTGAAACTAAACTACCAACATTTGTGATCTAATTATAATTTTCCAATGTCTGCGTTCTCATTAACTGTAAAATATTATTGTGATTACTACTTGATAAATATTGAAATAGTTGTTATAAATAAACATGAGTATCAAACACTAGAAATACTCTCTCACGTCGAAGTTATCGACGCGGTAGTAAAATGTTAATGGCGGGAGTAATTCTCATTAGTTTATGCTATGTGTGAGAGTAGCGCTCCTTGATATTGGATACGACCCATCAGGTTACCCGACTGACGCCTTGGTATCGATAGACCGGGAAGTTAAGAACTTTCATACGAAAGCCTATTGCTGCCACTTTTGTAGCATAAGATATCTTTTTTCAAAGACAGTTCTCGTTACTTCAATTATTTACTCGTTGCTTCGAGTATTTTCTCGTTATTTCAATTATTTTCTCGTAACTTCGAGTATTTTCTCGTTATTTCAAATATTTTTTCGTTGCTTCGATTAATTTCCCGTTACTTCTAGAATTTTCTCGTTACTTCAAGTTTCTTTCAAAAACTTGAAATTTTGAGTATTTTCTCGTTGCTTCAAGTTTCTTTCGAAAACTTGAAATTTCGAATATTTTCTCGTTGCTTCAAGTTTCTTTCAAAAACTTGAAATTTCGAATATTTTTTCCTTACTTCAAGTTTCTTTCAAAAACTTGAAATTTCGAGTATTTTCTCGTTGCTTCAAGTTTCTTTCAAAAACTTGAAATTTCGAGTATTTTCTCGTTGACTTCAAGTTTCTTTCAAAAACTTGAAATTTCGAATATTTTCTCGTTGCTTCAAGTTTCTTTCAAAAACTTGAAATTTCGAGTATCTTCTTGTTACTTCAAGTTTCTTTCAAAAAATTGAAATTTCGAATATTTACTCGTTGCTTCAAGTTTCTTTCAAAAACTTGCAATTTCGAGTATTTTATCGTTGCCTCAAGTTACAGTCAAAAACTTGAAATTTCGAGTATTTTTATCGTTGCTTCAAGTTTCTTTAAAAAACTTGAAATTTCGAATATTTTCTCGTTGCTTCAAATTTCTTTCAAAAACTTGAAATTTCGAGTATTTTCTCGTTGCTTCGATTCCTTTTTCTTAATTTCTATGTTTAATGGAGGTAGCATGTATATTTTAGGAGATCTGCTCCGATCAAGATGACATCCTCATAGTCACAGCCTAAGTCACATGTCCATGAAACAGCAAAAAAATAAAATTCATATCTGAGTATAACCATCAAATGGCACATCTATGGATCGTGCTTGGTACGTGTGCCAAATTTCATGAAGCTAGCATGTATAGTTTAAGGAAATCTCCGAACAACATGACACCCTCATATCCACAGCCTAAGTCACATTTGGGAGGAAACCGCAAAAGGTTCATATCTGGGTTTAAACCCCAAATGGCAAACCTATCTATCATGCTTGATACGTGTTCCTAGTCTGATGAAGTTATCATGAATAATATAGGAAATATGCTTGGGACGGTATCGACCCCCCCAAAAGACAGACCACTTAAAACAACGCATTTTATGATTGGTTGCACAAGACTTAATTAAGCTGTGTCGTTGAAAATTGTGGTATGTGTCCTGATGAAAAAGACAACATTAGGTTTAGAAATGGTTATACGACCTCTGGCCATATGAAACTTTAAGTGTTATTGAAATTGTTCATTTAATATTTTCAAGAAAACTGCTTCGCCACATGTTGTATGTGGAGACTGGAAGCAAACCAATTCGTACTGATATTCATACCAAAATGGTTTGCTTTTTGAGCAAATTGACTTCAGTCAAATCCTCAGAGTTATCGAATATATGGTATCATTTCACAGTTAAGTCATATTTGCGGTTCACTCCAAAATGACAGACCTCCTGTAAGATAAATTCAGTTAGTACACTAGTTAGCTCAGCCATGCTCTCCACCCCTATTCCATTAATGAGTTCACTTGGAGTCAGTACATAGTATACAGTCTGTTCAATCTTGGAATTCAAGCAATACTCAATCATCAAAAGGATTTCATTTCACAATGTATGAAACTGAAGTTATTCCAGAACCTTATCTTAAATTAACCTTACAAAGTAGAATTTCACTGACAAAATTTAGGACAACAAATCATAGGTTACCAATGGAAACAGGGCGCAGTCTGAATGGTTTGATAGAAAGCCGACTTTGTAATCTTTGTAAACAAGCCATATGTGACGAATTCCATGTTTTACTAATATGCCCACCTCTTGTCGAACAACAGCGAATATCATTTTCAACAAAATATTTCTGTGTGAATCCCTCTACCTGTCCATGTATTTTTCTCATGAAATGTGATTATCAACCACTCACTCTCAAATTATCCAAATATATGACACTCTGTGCCTTTTCAAATGATATCAAATTCTGTTTGTTCTTCTACCAGTCACTACAGAGTATAGTAACAACACATTTCCATCTTTCTTAGTTTACTTGTAATTAGAGTGAAAAGTAGTCGAGAACTGAGTTGCTTGAGAAGCTGAGAATGTTCTCAAGCACTTTTAATATAAAAAGTCTTAATATAAAAATCATAATTCATTACATGAATTAAAACAAAGTATAGTTTCCATATCTGGGCACATGTTATTATTATCAGCTTAATTAAGCCTTATGCAAACAACCCTAAAGTGTGTTGTTTTAAGCGGTCTGTCTTTTGTGGGGTCTGCTTTATTGGAAGATACCGCGGTTGCAAGGGTGCGCATCCTCCCTATTGAACTGAAAGTTTGTTTTATGACCACTGAAATTCGGGTGGTGTAGGGTGTAGGGTGTAGCTTGTAGGGTGTGTGTGACTATGAGGATGTCATCTTGATCGGGACAGATCTCCTAAAATATACATGCTAGCTTCATCAAACTTAGAAATTGAGAAAAATAAAATCGAAGCAACGAGAAAACGAGTAAATATTCGAAATTTCAAGTTTTTGAAAGAAACTTGAAGCAAAGAGTAAATATTCGAAATTTCAAGTTTTTGACTGAAACTTGAACCGACGAGAAAATACTCGAAATTTCAAGTTTTTGAAAGAAACTTGAAGTAACGAGAAAATATTCGAAATTTCAAGTTTTTGACTGAAAATTCTCGAAGTAACGAAAAATTAATCGAAGCAATGAAAAAATATTTGAAATAACGAGAACTGTCTTTGAAAAAAATATTTTGTGCTACAAAAGTGGCAGCATTAGGCTTTCGTACTTTCACACATGCGCAGTATGATCGGTAAAGCTGGCGTCATGACAACGCTTCCTTCCCTTTGTGTCAGCCATCTTGACAGACTGCTCTGGAAAATATTTCACGAGTTTTGGGAAACTATAAAGACTTTTGGACTTCGTTCTAGCTGAAGAGTTGGAAAAAATTATGAATCTCGGTAGAGGAGGTAGGCATATTTGATAAGATAAAAGGGTCATAATTAGCCCCAAACTGTGGGTAAGACAACCCGTCGACAGAAGCGGTCTTTGTCGGCATTCTCACTGACACTCCTTAAATCTTCACGTTGAAGCTGAAAAAAAATTACGCATATAAATAAACTATACAGTTTTGGTACACCTACAGAATACCGGATGCCTAGTGTCACGTTAACCTAATCCTAACCCTAAACCCAAAAGTAAACTCTATGATGTTACAAAAAGATACATTCCACTGTCATCATTAGCAAATGAGGAAATCGGATAATTACTCTGAGGATTGTATTTCAAACAGCATAAACATTATGACTGATGTCTGTTTTTCATCAAATCAGCAACAGCAATATTGAAACGTCGTTGATAAACTAGAACCTAACACATACATTTATAGACAGTGAACAAGTGTCACATGCCACAAAGAACAACTTCAGACAAAGTCATTGTAATATATTCAGTCAGACACTGGGGCCAGCAGGTTGGGCACTTCTGTCTGACCATTGGCAAATCTGCCAGATTTATCAGAGGGTCAGATTCGTGAACACTGTGAACATTTTGGGTGTAAAGTGAAAACAAACAAGAGCTCTGTGTATCAATTTATCAAACACCCATTCTTATATTTTTGCATGCATTGAAGGCCCAGGAAGCCTAGAATATGTATGGAATTTATGTTCAAATTAAATGCAAATCAGTAATTTGCTAAATTGATAAATTATTCAAAAGAAATTGTCAATGTTTCCTTGCTGTGTGACGCCTTGACTGACGCAAAGTCGACATCAGTAATTGTCAGTATGTCTGACTTCTTCTCTTAGTTACAATGAAAACTATAAAACCAAATCAATAGACGTAGAACAGTCACATCCTGTTTCTTACAGTTTCTTGCATAGCTGCAATCATTTACATGATGTTTCCTACGACTAATTATGTTCATAATATCTTGTTCAATAGTTCAATAAAATATTGCAACTGGAGGACAGCTCAAAGTTAGGTGAAGACTAAGGTTGCCTGCCAACACACAAAATCCCCAACCACTCTATCCAAACAAAATTCATGTACGTATACACACATAACCAACTGCTCATACTGATTATCTAAACTGACGTGAATATCTATTAAAACTGTCTACATTACCAGTTGAACCTGAACTTAATTCATTCAACATTGGATATTTCTGCAATATTACCATGTACCAAGTTATGAAATAACTTTATTTTGCAAGTTATGCAATTAATGATCTTGTGAAAGAACTATTAAAGGTAAGATAATATTTTATTTAAGTGTCACATGATTATACATATTTAAAGTGTGTCACAGTTAAAAGTATGCCATCTGGTCATATTATGGCCTAAGAGACACTATCGCAATGTGTACCAGATAAAATCATGAATATGGTTAAAGCAAATGTATGCAGCACTGGAGTATGTGCATGGTTTAAGTACGATCCCGCCTGATTCTAAAATGAGTCCAAAATGAGTCTTTACTTTTGATCCACAGTGACCCTTAACCCAAACATATAACAAGCATATAATTTCACACGAGGGTAATTCATTTGAACCCCTTTACAAATATAACCAAATACCCACATAACTGACAGCCTCTTAAAACCGCATACAATAGCACAACACTATCGACCTTCGGAATATTCAGTTATGGTTTTATGACATATTTTATTTTTGTTTTCACATTTAAACAATGAAACAATAAAACAACATTTCATATCCATAAATAAACAGAACCAAACATAAAGACCCGCTTACACAGAAGTTACCGAAGCGGTATGTAAATGTTTATGACGGGTTGTAACTCTCACTAGTTTATGCTTGGGATGAGAGTAGCGCCCCTTTAATATTGGATACAACTAAATTTATGTCAAGTTACCTTATAAACCCGATTGACGTCTTACTTGATTCTATATTGAAATTTAAACATTCTCGATATCGATGGGCGGAAGGTAAGTCATGTAGGAAATTCACACATGCGCAGTGAGCGATAAAGCTGGCGTCATGACAACGTCTCTTTTCCCAGTGTCAGCCATTTTGACAGATTGCATTCGAAAATATTTCACGAGTTTTGCGAAACGATTACAACTTTGGGAATCCGTGGTAGCTGAAGAGTTGGAGAAAATAATGAATCTTGGTAATGGAGGTAGGCATATATGATAAGTAAAAGCGTTTTAATTAACCTCAGACTGTAATGGTAAACTTCGACAGACGAGATTATTGTCGGCATGCACACTGTCCATCCTCTTCAATGTTTATGAAGTAAAAAAAAAAAATATCACGCACATCACGTTTCGTGAAGGGTGGTCAGATGAAAGGAAAGGAAATATGTAGGATATGAAATAAAACAAAGAATGTTTCTAATTACGTATATCACACATTTATGAACAAATGATCCCTGCTTCATGGAAAGGTCTCTCGCCAAGGCCAGTGAACCCGTCATTTTCTGAGAAAGTGACCGGTTATGATGTCATACGTCAACGTTGTGCATATTTGGTGATTTCTTTGAGGTGAAGGTCGGAGTAAAGATTCCACCCTGTTGCTTACAGTTTCAATTTTATCTTGCAAATTTTGCAATGTTTTACGTGATTTTTCACAACTAGTTATGTACATATTACCTTCATTACCTTGTTCAGTATTCAATATCATATCACAACTGGACGACAGTATTTTTATCCTTTGATAGTGTCTGTTCGGTAGAACAATGTTTACGTCAGAAGTTGACACATTTGATTATTCTTATCTCTTAAACAAGTACTAGAAGATGAAACGTTAGCGTAACTGTAAAATTTACATAGTTCGTATCATGTGAAATATGCACTATTGTAATTTGAACTCCAACTCTGTGATTTCCCTCATTATCCCACTCTTGTCTGTTTTATGTTACCCTTCTCTGTACTGTTCCTCACTCTCCTACTCTGTGATTTCCCTCATTATCCCACTCTTGTCTGTTTTATGTTACCCTTCCCTTGCACACTCTCCTGCTCTGTGATTTGCCTCATTGTCCCACTCTTGTCTGTTTTATGTTACCCTTCCCTGTACTGTTCCACCCTCTCCTACTCTGTGATTTCCCTCATTATCCCACTCTTGTCTGTTTAATGTTGCCCTTCTCTGAACTGTTCCACACTCTCCTACTCTGTGATTTCCCTCATTATCCCACTCTTGTCTGTTTTATGTTACCCTTCTCTGTACTGTTCCTCACTCTCCTACTCTGTGATTTCCCTCATTATCCCACTCTTGTCTGTTTTATGTTACCCTTCCCTTCCACACTCTCCTGCTCTGTGATTTGCCTCATTATCCCACTCTTGTCTGTTTTATGTTACCCTTCCCTTCCACACTCTCCTGCTCTGTGATTTGCCTCATTATCCCACTCTTGTCTGTTTTATGTTACCCTTCCCTGTACTGTTCCACCCTCTCCTACTCTGTGATTTCCCTCATTATCCCACTCTTGTCTGTTTAATGTTGCCCTTCTCTGAACTGTTCCACACTCTCCTACTCTGTGATTTCCCTCATTATCCCACTCTTGTCTGTTTTATCTTACCCTTCCCTGGACTGTTCCCCACTCTCCTACTCGTGATTTGCCTCATTATCCCACTCTTGTCTGTTTTATGTTACCCTTCCCTGTACTGTTCCTCCCTCTCCTACTCTGTGATTTCCCTCATTATCCCACTCTTGTCTGTTTCATGTTATCCTTCTCTGAACTGTTCCACACTCTCCTACTCTGTGATTTCCCTATTATCCCACTCTCGTCTGTTTAATGTTGCCCTTCCCTGAACTGTTCCACACTCTCCTACTGTGTGATTTGCCTCATTATCCCACTCTTGTCTGTTTTATGTTATCCTTCTCTGTACTGTTCCACTCTCTCCTACTCTGTGATTTCCCTCATAATCACCTCTCGTATGTTTACCATTCTCTGTACTGTTCTACGCTCTCTACATGCTTTCCTTTATTGCCACACTCACGTACACATATAATTGTACTGTCTTATTCTCTCCCTACTGTTCTCCCAGCTAACCTTCTCTGCCTTGTTTCATATTAACTACTTCCTTACTAATCCGCACTTGTACTAATGTACCAGCTTCTCACTCGAACCTCATGCCTCACAAACTACAAAATGTTCAACATCTCATCATAGAAAATTAAGTTGCATTTGTTATTTTGATAACAGCGTGTTAAACTATATTGCTGAAATATTGTTTAAGGTAAAACCCAACTCAATCGCTCATTTCAAACTATTCAACATTTAGCAATTAATATGTTGGATCAGTCTTTGTTCCCTTTCCCAGTCTCTTACCCAAATAGTAAAGAATATCATGTGGAAATATGTCACTCTACGTTTTTGTCAGTGAATCCCACATTACCCAACTCTTGTATGTTCTAGCGATGTTGCATGGTGGATTCCTGCAGTTCTGACAGAATGTGCTTGTAATTGAACTACGTGACTTGTTTCTTAGCTGTCTCTACATGGTAAAATATCTCTTTGCAGCATAAGTAGAAGTCGAATTTTGCATTAGCGAACAAGATTGTAAGGGGATTACCACAGGGGCTCACTTGCTTAACTCCAGACTTGTATTTGACAAAACAGGGTTGTATATATGAGTCACACCTGACCTAATAGCTAGTTCATGCGTGTTATCATTTCCATGGCTGGAAGAGGACGTATGTGGGCTCTGAACACGGAGATCTACACTTGTATTGGTACACATACTGTTACATTGATGTTGGTTAGTTTGAACCCAATGTGTTACACTGGCAATACTGTTGCAATATACTGACAGCATACAGTATCTCTACTGAGACTTTTATTTTCTCACACAAAAGATCAGAAATGCTTGCGAGGTCTCTGAGGGAAAGAACGCAAAAGTGGAACATATTATTTTAAGTGAATGAGTAATTAGTACGTGAACCTTTCTCTCAACCAACTGGCATACCACAAAGAAGGACGGTTATCACATAAATGTCCCAAAGTGGGTGAACGATAAAAGGTGATTTTTCAGCCGCAGCAACTGCGCCACGAACGGCAATAACGTAGAGACCAAACAAAGCCCACAATGACACACAAGTCAACCATAGTGACCAGAGTCCCATTCCACTTAGTGATCGTGGCGCTAAGGTATTCGTAGCTCCCATACTGAACTAAGGCTGCAACGAATACACTATGTGGCGAATATAATATTGTAGTTAAGCGATTGATGCACATATGTAACCCCTGTGTTGACCATTAATTTGTTGTAGTACTAACTATGATATGACATGACACTCAGATTTGGTTTGCAGTACACCAATAGTTGTAGTCCACAGTACCATGTGCAGCCATTGCAAACTAACTTAATATAACTTGCACTACTGCCAGGCTACTACACATTCCCAGAAACACAGGGACTAAGAAATGAGTATGGTTTTATTTTACTCACACAGTATCCTAGGTACATCACATGTAACTTTCGACACAAGTTTCGAGTATGTAAATGAAAGTAATCATTGCACTATTCTCAATACTTTTAACTTACACTCTTTCATACCGCCCATGACCTCTACCTGTCTCAAACTGACCGCCGCCATATAGCTGGACTATTGCTAAGTGCGGCTTTAAACAACAAGCCAACCAACCCGGCCTTATCCACTGCTGATCCCGCATTTTAAGCACAGAACAGAACAATTTGTTTCTTTTGCAAGAATGTTCAACAGTATGAAGCTGAAATATGTCAAACACGTCACAAAGCCAGTCTCCAAACACATTTCTTTCTTCATTGCAAGTAATTTCACAACCCGTGACTTCTATCTCACTCTGAACCCTCTAGTAACCATTGTATCACCAGTAACAGTTCTCCTGAATTAGCCGAATAAGCATATGAGATGTCAGCAAATATTTCCATAGTTTCACAAATAGATACCTTTTCATAATTTGTTTTGTTGTCCAATCCCAATTTCGTAGAAAAGTTGGTACTTCCTATTTTGGTCATCTTGACGTGCCCATGGTGCCAAAAACGGTGTGAAGCCTGTCCATCTCCATTCAGCAGTAGGTAGCTTTAATTTATATATATGTGAAGGATTACTTTTCATTCTTCATTAGTCCCTTAAATGAGCAGACGTAATTATTTTAATGGAATAAATGGATGTTGTGCCATATGAATAAATAAACTTTTGTATGTATCACCAGTGATACAGTGCGACAGGCTATGTTTTTTGTGTATCGCCAATGATACATTCTGGATATTTGATGAACCCAGGATTTATTTGCTTATGTGATATGTCTTTCAATACTCATTTACAGTAATAAAATGTTATTTAATGAATTGATACAGAAAAAAATTGTACAAGGAAATCATTTATTAGTCTTTTCTACAGAGAATGGAGAATATCCTATAAGGTGAACTAAGTAAGAGCAACTTTGAAACATCCTCTGGCGAGAATGTTCCAACATCTGAATGTGAGTCTGCAGATGAGGTAGATGTCACCCCGAAGAAGAACAGAAAGGTTGTGAAGAACCGTAAGCTTCATACTACACTGGCATTGGCTACTGGTGATTCATCTGACAATGAAGACCTTCCGTTAGCTAAGATAAGGAGGACTCTGACTCTAATGGTGACATCACAATTGCTAATCATCAGGAGCGATACAAAGCAGCACAGGAACAGAAGGCAGCAGAGGGAGATGAATTCTTTCCTCCAGACTCTACCTTTAAAGGAAGTGTTCAAGAACCACCAAGAGATGGACGTGTCAAGGAACCCATTGAATATTTTACTGATATGATCACTGATACAATGACAATCTCGTGCTTCAAACCAACCAATCTTTACTCGTTACAGGAAGAGCGGAACTCTGTCAATACAACAACAAGAGATATTTCCATGCTGATTGGAATATATCTGCGTATGGGTATAGTCGTTGCCCATTCAGTGCATTTCCTCCCTTCATATGACAGATAACAATAGTGTCAGAGCGTGCGAAGCTGTGAAGTTGCGTCCTTGGCTGGGCGGCTTAAAAGAGAGATGTAAAGAGATCCCACAAAGGGATCCCTTTCAAAAGGAAGTCTTCTGTAAAACAGCTTGGCATGACTGGTGAGGTGGTCATGCGTGTGACTCAGCTGTTAGTAACGATGTCAACTACAAGGTCTTTGCAGACAACATGTTCACTTCTCTCGATTTGGTTCACAAGCTCAACAAGAGGGGGGATCCTTTACGCTGGGACAGTGAGGATGAACAGATGTTATGTATTTTAAATGCAAGGAGTATGCATGCTTCGTCAAAGAGAGGAACTGTTTTGCACAGGTCCACTTGTGCAAGTAAATTGACTGCCTCTAATCGACCCAAACACCCTGTTTCAGTGTTCTATGACTCTTTCAAGTCATCCGGAGAACTTGTTTGTGTTTTTAGGTCTATCGTTTATCACGTGAAGTGATTTACAGTTCGTCTTTCACCCAAACATTTGCTGGATGTTTTCTTTTTCAAACTGCTTAGTGTTTCAAGAGTGAAAATGTTTGTGTTCATTCCACAACAAATGATAACATTATAAACAAAACCAATCTTTTTACCAGTGTTTTTGTTGTTATTTAATAGGTGTGACATTTAAAGCTATGTTCCACTATGTTTCACAGGTGATACACCATTTGCTCTAAACGCAAATACCCATTCTATCACAGGTCCTACAAAATATCGTAAACAATTGAGCACACCTTGGAAATCGACACGTCCTTGTCTTAGTTAGATCAAAATTGTACCAAATAAAGTGTCTAATAATTTTTCGATAACTTGAAGTAGTGTTGGTTTGTTGAGGGTAAATATTCCTGGCGCTATTTTAATTCCTTACTTGGTGGATTATTCAATCGCACATAAACTTCATTGTTCAAGATAGGTAACTCTTGTTCCATGTCAAACCAGAGTAGCTTCCCCACGAATGACCTTAGCATTGCCTCAAAATGTTCATTCCCAGCTTAGTCGAAATAGATGAAAAAGTTTGTAGGTATATCTGTCTATGTTTACAATGCAAAGTAGATGTGCTGAGCAAGGCATGACGTCGACGCATGCGTAGTTTATCTACAGTTGCGGCGTCATGACAACAGTTAGCTCTTCCTCTGTCAGCCATTTTGACAGCTATCAGTGGAAATATTCGCAGTGTTTTTGTCGTGCCAAATACAACTCAAAGCGTTCACACTAGCTAAAGAGATGAAGAAAACTATGAATCCTACGGCGGCAGGTACTGGAAATTTCATATTTTACTAGTGATAAAGCAGCAGGTGATTGTTTTAATGTGTTTACAATTCAGTCCACGAAATACTGATTCGCCAATGTTCATTCTCAGTGTCTCAATGTTCGGCACATATCAAAATATTGGTAAGAGCTCCGCCACTCCTGCTTGAAATGTATTCTAGTTCTTAATACTATTTCAAGGGTATAAAGTTTAGGGTTAGGTTTAGGCCATTTATGAAAAAAGATCTATTTTTACGCATAGAAAGATATTAGAAGGGGTTGCGGTCAGAAATCTTTTCAAAAGCTTTGTTTGTACAGAGTTGATCAAAATGTATTCGGATACTTGAAATGAAATTATGTGCGTAGAGGAGAGGTGACCTGAAATTTGCCTGTCCAATTTAATACACCAGTTACATCAAGTATATTTCATAGTTATCTGCGAGAAATGCATCACTGAATTCCCCAAAGATTTTAGAAGCAAACTGCATCTGGTTTTTGTCACTAGATAAAATGAAACGAAAGATATTTGCTCGAAAGACTAGGTTGTTTCAAATGTAAACAAAGAAATATTTCGATTTTACACTGCGTAGCATTTTCGGAAATTTTCCGACATCCAGCCGCCTATTCATTGTTTTGAATGGCTCAATACCTTTAGGTTATGCATGGAAAAAATATCGTAGCAAGATTTAGGAAATCAAAAACAGATGCAATGCAATGATTTGATAATTCAAATGAAATTGTCACTGTTTACGCACAGCGTGACGCCACGATAGACGCAAAATCACGCTGAATGACAACGGTAATATATCATCATTTCTGTCATCTCCTCTTACTTACAATGAACACGATAACAACATATAACAATTACACAGATAGTCAAAATCATTCTGATTACTTACATCTCAAATTTATGTACAAATGATCCGTGAATCAATGGAAGAGTCTTCGCTATCCCGAGTACCCTTGTCAGCAAAGCCGCCATGTGGTAAGAATCGGTCAGCGGTGGTGATGCCATACGTCAACATTAGTGTAGATCTACATATTTCTTTGAGATGAAGGTCGGCTGAACAAGAGTAAACACAATCGCCCTATCCTTCCGATTACACTTTCATTGACCTAATGTTAAGCACAGCAGAGTTATGCCCCCTCATCGTTATACGTGCATGACCTTTGTCGACTTTTGACGTCATAGCAAATAAAAAATCATTTTTGACATTTATTACGGGTCATTTTTTATGTTGAGTGCATGAAGTTTTGCATAAGCACATAAACCCATTTCATATACACTTAAGCTTATGATTCCTTTTATAAAATGTTCAAACAACGATGTAAAGAAATATACCAACAGGAATGATTCCATGACGTCCGTTCTTCAAGTAGTATTAGCTATTATGCAGAATTTAAATCCATTAACAAACCTGAATTATACTTATCGTCTCTAAAATCTATCCATCTACGAAGAGTTCTAACTATGTTCCGATGTAATGGCTACGATTTTAAGATAAAAGCTGCAAGGCTTTCTAAACGTCCGTGTGATCAAATTACCACCTGTGATCACTGTAACCTCACAGACGATGAATACCATATACTTCTAGAATGCCCTCAATATTCATATTTAAGATATAAATACCTACCCCTCTATCTATTCAGACAACCGTCAAAAGAAAAGTTTACTGTTTTAGCAACGAATGACGTGCAACTACTGTACATTATAGCACTATTACTATACTATATAAATCGCAATAGATCACATGGTAGCGCTCTCACTGTGTACATTTCAATATATTTACATTGTACTGTTGGCCTTCGGGCCATATATACTAATAAACTCTGTCTGTCTGTCATATACACTTACGTCGTTGAGATATCAGGCTGTATCTTCTTTGCTTGCACATTCCCAAAAAAATGTCAAATGAAAAAAAAAATAGTAGCAGAGTACTTTTATCAGGGCACGATATAAACTGGGTTTTTTAACACATGACAAAGCTGTGGACAACATTTTGCAGTGTCTGTTTCTCAAACCGCTGAGATAGTTGCACTTATATTTTGATATTCTACATTTTTGTTATACTTTTATTTGTAATTTAGTGGTACGCAGATTCAGGACCTGGTGAGTGCAATTCTTGCACAAGGTTCATTTTTCAAAACTTATGAAAATGTGCGCCTGAAATATACTGGGCATCCAGGGGGTTAAAGGAAACTATTCTTTTTTACAGTACCGGTGACTCGTTTGCCACCTGGGCTACCAACGATGGTGATGGGAGATGGGACCAGATGTCTTATCGACAACAGCACTATCTGGATACCAGCTGGTAATCTTGTTCACCTCCAAGCTGGTTACCCTGCAGTCCGGGCACTCCCTTACAGCCGACCCAGGGTGACGATGCCTGTCTGCCAGCTGCCTGTCAGCCTGCCCAGTTCAGAGCTTGACTTACAGCTGATGAGACCAGAGGTATTTTATTGGTTTGAAATTGTGAGAAAGACAAAAAAGACATATGTTCATTGTCAATATAAGTATGATACATGTCCAGTCCTTCCCAAGTTTATTTTGTCTATATCCCATGTAAGAACGCATGCCATGCAAGCTAATGAAGAAAAGCAAATACCTGCAAAGTTGTTCGCCCTACATGATAGGCAGTACAATTATAATAGCAGTCTAAAATACAACAGTTGTGACATCAGCAAAACAGTCAGTGATAATATTCACCTTGCAACCACAGATACAACATTCGAGATATTCTTACATTTGCTTTCCTATAATGAAACAAAGAAGTGATACAATGAATGTATCGCCCATTAGGCCTTCTCCTGTGCTCTGTCCCCACTTGACCTGCCCGGCCCAGGTCCTCATCCCCAGTCTGTCCATGTTGCAACCCCTGCCACACCTACAACAAGCAACACCAAACCAAATGTCCAACAAAATCTCAAGCCTGAGCTCAAGCCCTGCAAACACAAGCCCCCACCTTACAGGCCAAAACCTCAGCCAAAGCCTCGCATTCTTAAAGAGAAAGTTTGCAAGCCTCACCCAGAGAGCAAGCCCTACTTTGTGCCTCAGCCTCTTGGACCTAAGCACATCAAACCCCAGAGCAGAACCCTGGGGAACCGTATCTCTAAGCCCTTGGGTGATCATGGTATCATTAAGCCCTCAACTAAGCATAGTTTTGGTGAACAGCTAAAGACTGCTGATCGTGCTTACTTAAAACCAAAGTCTGTCTTGCCCAGTACAGGTTGCAAGACTTTGCCTGTCCCTGTTGAGAACGTAAAGGATAAGGTTGTTTCAGAATCAGAGAGTACTAAGTCAGGGGATGTCACTGTTGCTAAAGTAAGTGTAAATCCAGACAAGACAGTTGCCAGAGCAGAACCCAACTCTGATGATGAATATGATGTGGAATATCTGTATCTTACTAAACTTATTTTAAGGAAAAAGAGGAAACCCACTTCTGAGCCAAACACTGAGCCCCAGCCCTCACGCAAGAGGAAGTGCCCAGATGACAACACCGAGGTGCCCCAAGCTGTGAAACAGGCAAGACTGGAGGAGCCCCAGGACACTCTGGAGGACCTGGAAGCTCTCCTGGCTGAGTACAGCACCAGTCTCTCCTCGGGCACCAGGGACTTCTTCTAAACGCAGTAAGGTGCAGGGGACAGGTAAGTATGTATAAGTGAAAAGTTAGGTGGATATTTATTCATGATCTTCAAGATGTCTTATTGTGTTGAGGCTTGACACTGTGGCTTTGAGTGATATTTCTGACTGGGCTGACATGTTGAATCAGTCACATTATTTTGTGATAAAAATGGGTGGGAATATACCCGGAGCTAACTGAAATACTTGTAGTTGTTTTTGTTTATGGGTTATGCTTGAATTGTTTTCTAATAAAATTTCTCTTTGCAGTTTAAGTAGTAGTCTTGTTTTTATTTATTGACTGAAGTTGAATAATGTGATTAGTCAAAATGGACAAATGTTAATGAAAAAGGTTTGCTAAGGATCATATCTGTGACTCAATAAATTGTTCCTAGTTGATAAAATTGGAGAGTGATTGAACACAGTTGTAATATGTCAAAAGCTATTAGCACATATCTTCAAAGAATGGAGCCTATCATGAACAAAGCATAGTGCTATGTGACAGGAGGCCAAGACTAGAACTGTGCATGAAATGCTTGATCAAAACCCAGAGCTTAACATTTATTTGTCAATTCTTACAACAACAAAAATGACAAACATTAGTTGTAATAATTTCACTATGAAACATAAGCACCAGTCTTAGTTTCACACAGACATTTTGTACATCAGTCATAACTGACAATGACTTTAGGAGTGATAGTATCAAATATTAACTTCACAAAGACTATTTGCCAGATACTTACAACTTAATGTTGAGAGTACACTTGATGTACAGCTGTTGTTATTGCTGCACGTGAGAGTGAGTTCAACTATTACACCACATTGGCAGTATGCTGCAAATATATTGAAAAGATACACCATATGACATGCATATTGAAACAGAACTCTTCCTTCTCAGATAGAAGATGAGAAATGTTTTTTTCCATCTCAAGGTGAGAATTGATACCTATGTCGAGAGTGGAATACACATGGAACATATATGGTAAGGTATGAGTGAGTTTCAGTATCATTCTCCTTCCCAATGGAAAGTATAGTACTTGTATAGCAACAGATGATTCTCTGAACCTGCCAACACAGACCCGTTTTGGTTAGCCAGGGGGTGAGTGGATTAGGTAATGAGTAAGTTACTGCTGTATGACACAGCTGTACATACCATGATCACACAGCACAACAGGTAACGGCTGGTCCACTTCTTCCAGATGCAGGAGTACCTGTGCATTCTTATAGAAATGATTATAAGTTCATGTATTCAGTCACTGCTGTCTGCAAAATAGCGTTATATTCACAGCTTGATTTCATTATCACCAACATATTAATAAGTAATCTCAAGGTGAAAGGTAAAGATTTTCTGACCTGGACACAAGAATAGGTCACTTTGATAAATATTTATCACAATTTGGTGTAACTTACTTGTCACAGCTGGTCTACCACCAGGTAATATTCATGTCCATCCAAACATGTGAAACATACTTGGTAAGGTGTGAGTGAATGCTGGCACGATTCTCCAAATGAACATGCAAAATGGTATTGTACTTGTATCGCTGATGCGTACACTGAGCGTGGTATCACAAACATGCAACATACATTGTTTAGCCAACCAGTGGGTGAGTGAATGAAATAGTGAATAATTGTACAAGTTATATAGGAGTGCACAGGGACCCACCCCAGCACTGACGGAAAAACCTGGATGACACAAGAAACCAGGTGATCCTTCTTCAAGTAAAACTCGTACTAAACTGCTACTGTGACGGACAAATCTTTAGAACAAGAACTGGCGACTCTTCAGTCCTCATTAATCCTCTCAATGCTACCGTCGAACCCATTCGACAGGAGTGCAGGATAATGACATCTCCAAATAAAACTTGCAATAATTATTCAACGAGTCGGATTTACGTGTCATATGAATTATGTATGGAATGTGCTAATTCTCACCTTTTTAAATATGTAATGTTCAATACGTTTATATACCTTAAAACGAAACGCCCGCGAATTAAAAATGAGATCGCCGAATTTCTCGGCACGCAGTCGAAAATAACGGCCATTGTTGACTTCCAGCGCACCACGCCGTGTGGTACCCAGTCTAATATTTTCTTCATAATGAAATATTTTTTGATAGTTTAGTCGATATTTTTTGTTCCTTGACGAAGAGAAAGCTCATAAGTTGACCATTTTCTAAAAATTAGTAACTTTCGGCTCAAATAAATATAAACAAAACCAATCTCAATGTTATATCATCGATTGGACGAATAGAAACGATCATGGCAACGGCGGTAAACAAACAACTCCACATGTATCGTGATGCCGAAGAAAATGTGCCATCCTTTTGACATATCCAATTATTTTATCTGGAATTAATTACACGGTGTGAATAGGTAAATGTTATTGCCTCTGCACAGAAATTACCAGATTTAGCGATTTTATTTTGATTTGGTTTGATAAACCTTCCAACATTCACAAAGTTGACAGCCGTTGGTGACCCGAAAGGGCGTGGCCAAACTCGCGGTCTTTTTAAGTGACAAGATACGAAGGATGTTTGAAAATATGCGTTCATAAGCAGAATCTGAACACATATACATTGAAAGAAAACGACTCAATACCTATATAATGCAGATCATGAAACAGTATCACAATATTTGTAATTGTACCCACCCTTAATGAAACCGGAAGCACGTACACGGCATGGCACTCGTGGAAGTAAAATGTGAACGAGTTGGAAAACGACCATTGATACATTCTCTAAACTGATTCAAATTCCCGTAAGATCCATACTATACACCAGAATTACCTTTCAGTCATCCTCAGTCATTTACTGTTAGTTGTGTTCAATAGCAGTTGTCATTTGTTGCTTGTGTTGTAGTATTTCTCCTGAAGTTAGCCGTCGATGTGTTGATCTTTAGTTTAGCAAATCCGAAGTCGATGATTTTCGCGGTCTATTTTTTCAAAGAATGTTCTGACACGGGGAGACATATAAATTGTCAGTGTGTCGTAACAATAACAGAATATTCTTCTGTGTATATCGTTACAAGAAGTACAATTTTGATGATCGAAGATGTCATGAAAAAAAATCATTTTTCCTTTTGCAGAAACGAACGAAACCAGAGCTAGTGTGAGAATGTAACGTACAGTAAATGTATTTCATAAAAATTAATTACTGCTTAGAAAACAACTGTCATCGTCTTTGTGAATCAGTATTTATTTTAGACATTAAAACAGCTAAACATCACATCTTTTGTTCACGAATTTGGAGCAAAATTGAAATTATTTTGTTACTCCAAACAGCAGAGCTTTCGGAGTTAATTCTGCCTAGTATAATGCAGGTAATGTTTCAGATCAAATTGTTTGACGTGTGTGCATATTTGTATAAAAAAATCATGTCATGTGGCTCAGTCCGTGGTTCCATACAGCTTTTAGATATTGCACTAGTGCAATCTGAACTGCAAAATGTACCTCATGTTTATGGCCATACTTTTTACCTACTTGCACACTGTCTATGTTCATATTTTACTGTTAAAACAGACTTCATCTGGGAAACAGACTGATGATCCAAACTCTTGGAGCAGTGATTACACTGACAGTGATCGAAAGACAGACTCATTTTTTTCTTGTGATGAAATTTCATGAAGTAATATGAAATTATCATACCAGATCTAGAATAATTTTGTTGTAGTGATGTTTTGAATATGGAATATCAAAACTACAAGTGACAGATAATTAAGTGTTGAGTAGGAGGTGCAACCTATGTTAGTCTTTGGCATCAAGGTAATCGTATAGTGGCAAGTAAATTTCTTTTTTCCTAATACTGAGCTCTGCAGTGAGTGGTTTTTGTTGTCCAGTTTGGAGCTATTCTTTAAGATTTCAATTTGGATTTTTTTCATTGCCATGTGTATCTGGCAAAGACATATATATCAAATGCTTCCAGATCTTTAATGGAAGACTGCTCAGTCCTTAGCATTTTGTTATTCAAGGAAGACTGTTCTTCATGTTTCTTGTTTCATGATGGTTTAGGCTATTGAACACTAAATAATTGGAGTATATCACCATCAGACACTTCAGCAAACAGAAACAATCCTTGAAAGTTCATTTGACCCATTTCATATTGTGACATTGTTCCTAAACCCAGGAAAAGACAATAAGGTAGAATAATATATATTTACAGAATATGAAGCCTGTGTACTTTCACCAGAGACAATATAACTTCTTATATGTATATGGTTTCTTTTTTATCAAATGATAACATTTTCTGATAAATTTACATGTACTGTTACTTCAACAACAAAATTGACATTATTTGACACATGCGATTCAAAATAATTCAGCAAACAAAGTGGTACTGTTGAAAACAAAAATAACTCATCACTCATTTGTATTTGATGTACATTTTGGCACGATATTATGAAGAAATAAAATACACAAAATAATTTGTAACATCTATCCATATATTTTATGGCATATATGTAGTTGTAATAAAAAATTGTGCAAAACTGTCAGCTTTCCACATTACTGAAAGACATTAATTAAAATTTGGTTATTTACACCTTGCTAATGCATTGACAGATTTTAAGTGTCTTTGCCCTTGTCTATTTGAGAGAGAAAAATAATTGTCATATTATTAATATCATTTAACATATTAAAGTATATGAAAAGATTTAAAGTTGTAACCAGTTATGAAACATAAAGCATTGACAAATCTATCGTAATTATTCATCAAGAACGTTAATTCATTGCATAAAATTATGAATGTAATTCAACTTGTTCTAAAGTGAGACGTATAATTTTCCCAATCATGTAATATGAACGCAATTTTTATCAAATCATCTCCGATTTCATGTGAAACTATAACTGAAAATATATTTTTGTTTATAAAACATGTATACTGCAGTTCTTACTACACTACATCGTCATAAAAAGAAAAGCATGAATGTTATTTTGAAACACAAATGCCACGCCCATATCCGCGCACCTGTTGTTGAGAATGATGTTTGTACACGTTTCTGTGTTGGACCATGTGAAAAAAAGAATAAGCTGGGATCAACATGCATCACAATTATATCTTTGCTATCTTTATATTCAGTGGACAATAAAGTAATGTGCCTAATATGAACAAAAATTCAAATAAAAGGTACTGAAAAACTTGCATCTGCAGTGTTGATCGACTACTGTTTCCGGGTCACGGGAGCATACAAGGTCAAACTGGTTCGGCTATGTGCGAATTATATAGTCAAAAATACTCCAAGAAAATTCTATGAGCTCTGATTAATCACTTTAAACAGTTATTTGTGCTAAATTCAGACGAAATATCTCCAACTTTTCTGTTCATAATCAATAGCGAATGAATTTCATCAGGCAATCCCCGTCTGTGACATCACATCCGGTGACCTTTGCACTTACTAGAAAACAAGTTAGAGTTCACGATCTTAATTTTCGTCCGTCTTTCGTCATACTAAACGGAAAATGATACATGGAACACTTGTAGAATGAGAAATTATCCCTCTTTCACCAGGTCTTACACAGAAGTGTTCTGTAATCTTTCTTCTGACCAAAAAAGCTATTTTTTATGTAGGAGTTCGACGAAGCGCGCCATGTTTGTTTTTTAGTATGCGTAACACGATTTAACACCGTCTTTTTGTGGGTTTGTGCAAAAATTAATGAACCATAAAACTTGATATTTGCACTCATGAATGCTTATGAATCATGTATTTTATTCTGCTATTTTCATTACATGACACGTTTAAATATACGTAATAGTGCCATTTCAGTAAGACCTGTCATGACATCGAAAATGTTATTTGTTTACGACGAACGTTTTCGATTATTTTTTTTTCAGAATTATTTTTAATTTGTCGTCGCGCGGATATTTGCCGATACAAATATACGAAATTAAAGTCAGATACTTATGAAATATCAGTAGTAAGAATATTGAAATCGGTTTGCGATAATTGGACAATTTATACGGTTCCTAGTATAAAACGCATCCGGCTACCAATCGAGTAATTCAGGTAAATTCAGGAAAATTTACTATATTTATGTTTGTCTTGTGATTAATATCTGTACGTTTGAAATTATCTGGATATTTTTTTATAATAATGTTTATTTTTGTATGTAGTATTAATGAGCTGAATATTTTTTCAGTTGTCCCTTATTTAGTGACGCACTGAGTGTTTGAAATCACCCACCCTCTTATTAACGCCTTATGCTGAAATTAATTCAGCAGGCTAAAGGTTAAGGTGGACACAAAAGGTTGGTCACTGATGAACACTGTCGATATGTTGATATCACATAATTAACACAAGTTGATTCAGCATAAGCACAAAAATAGATAACTGGTAAACCACTGTGATGAACGCTGGCGATGTGTTGATATTCCATTACTAAAACGCATGTTAAAGCTGGTTCCACATCAGCACAAAACCTAGTTGACTGGTACGCCTTTCCGACACATCACAGATGACCCTCAAGTACCTATTTATACAAATCAGTTGTCAGAAACCGGTACGTAAAACGCACAGATAAAATGGTGACAGGTAAAGTTGTCTGATCTGGAACATACCCAGGATGCATTAGTGTATTATTTCATTGGGGCAATGCATGGCAAGGTGACAACTTTGCCTGATCTAATAATTGTAAAACTGTACTTAGTGCAGTGTCAAAGTTCAATTTCACAATGTAAAATGTGTTGCAAATCTGAAATTTGGTGCTTTGTGAAATCATGTAACGGAGTGATATTTCCCAGACTACTTCATAGTATCATTTCAAAGCAACGTACACCTTTGTGCAACGTTATAATTAACTGTAGAATATGAAAGCGTCGTGTGCAGGTATACATCTTGTTAATCTAGGGTCGGTAGGGTAGATGGGTATTGCTAGAAAATCGCTAAAATCGGCGTAACGCTAACCCCCCACCCCACCCCACCCCTCTCTCTCTCTGACTCCTGTTAATCCGAGCTCAGTAGGTAAATTGGGAATGAAAAGGAATTGCAGCACTGCTTTTCATAAAGGGCTATGCTAAAACACCTATTTTTTTTCCTCTTTCGTGTCTTTGTTATGATCATGGCCCCATTTCCTCACACTCACCTACAACTACATTGTGCAACGTTTTCTCAACTCTTATCGTCAGTATCAAATCACCCCACTTCTCAAATTCCTCTATCATTTGACTTTCATTTGATTTTCTTAATGATTATCAGGACTTGAACTTACTTTCATTATGCGTCATCTCACAAAGTGAAAATTCACTTAGGAAATAAACAGAAGTTACTTCCCTTTTCGAGTTGGCCTTGACATTGACATTTCAGAGCAATGTGACAGAAAAGAGCGAAGTTATGAATAAAAAGGAATAGAAAGGATAAGAGAAAAAATACCTATCGGTTGTGGAGCTAAAGAATATGTGTATTGCAACAAGTAACTCTTATTAACAACTGATAAATTGATGATATATACTCAAACAATCTTCTTAACTCCAACAAATTGCGTGCTATTATAAAATCAGCTGTAACTAAGCTTTCACAACGTCAACGATTTACAGACCGCCACCATATTGGTGGAATATTGCTGAATGCGGAGTAAAACTAAATTCACTCACTCACCTCTCCTGCTCCTGCATAGCGGATCTCCCTACCACTATTCTTCCATTCCAATCTCCTGTCCCTCAGTCCCTGATCTCCTTCCCATTATTCCCTTTATCATATCCCCTGCTCTGTCATCTCTTTCCCCTGCCCTACCACTATTCTTCCATTCCAATCTCCTGTCCCTCAATCCCTGATCTCCTTCCCATTATTCCCTTTATCATATCCCCTGCTCTTTCATCTCTTTCCCCTGCCCTACCACTATTCTTCCATTCCAACCTCCTGTCCCTCAATCCCTGATCTCCTTCCCATTATTCCCTTTATCATATCCCCTGCTCTGTCATCTCTTTCCCCTGCCCTACCACTATTCTTCCATTCCAATCTCCTGTCCCTCAATCCCTGATCTCCTTCCCATTATTCCCTTTATCATATCCCCTGCTCTTTCATCTCTTTCCCCTGCCCTACCACTATTTCCTTCATCCTATCTCATGTTCCTTTCTCCAGGATCTTCTTCCCACTATTCCCTTCACACCTCTTTGTTGTTGGTGCCTTGTGTTCTTAGGTCGTTATTTGTGTCTTTGGTTACCTGTTTCTTTCTTTCTTTCTTCGTCTGTCTTCTTATTGACCTTACTACTTGGTTATGGTTTGTTTTTCTTGTTTTCTCTCTGCTTGGTTCATTGAATGCATACATCCCCTCCCCTGCCCCTGCTTCCTTCCCACTATTCCCTTCATCCTTCCCCCTTCTCCAGTGTTCCGGACCTCCCTCCCACATTTTCCTTCACCCTCTCCCCTTATGCAGTGTCCTGGATCCCACACTTCCTTTCAAACTCTCTCCTTTTCCAGTGTCTCGGATCTACTTCCCACTATTCCTTTCGTCTCCACCCCTGCTCCAGTTTTTAGGATCTCCCTACCACCCTTCTTTCATCCCCTCCCCTGCCCTGTCCCTGATTTTTTTGGTTTGTTCTCGGGAGTATTTTATATTTCTTTTGTTTCTGGATATGGTTGCATGTTGTTTGGCTACCGTTTGTTTGTTTCCTTGTTTGTTTGTGTCGCTGTTTGACTATTCATATAATGTTTGCTGTTTCATTTCATGTGTTTTCTGTCTTCTTTTGCGTATGGTTTGGTGTTTTGTGAGGCGTTATTTGGTTGGTTGGTTAGTTGTTGCATTGGTTGTGTTTTGTTTCACTGATCATTATTAATGTCCTGTGATAGTTCCGTTAGTACCGATAGTTAATTACTTTCCTGTTTTCGTTTGTGTGTTCTTATTTGTTTGGTTTGGTGTTTGTTTTGGGATTTTTACTTTCTTTCTTCTTTTTTTGTGTTGTTGTTTGTGCGCGTTTGTCTCTCTCTCTCTCTCTCTCTCTCTCTCTCTCTCTCTCTCTCTCTGTCTCTGTGTGTGTGTGCCTTTGAAACATTGATATGTTTGATTTCTTGTTCCGTTTGTGTGTTGTGTAGGTTTAGATTCGATGATCTCTTTTGTTGTGTTCTTGTTACTTGTTCTTTACTGTCCCGGATCTCCCTCCCACTATTCCCTTCACCCTAACCCCTCCTCAAGTGTCTCGGATCTCCCTTCCACTATTCCCTTCACATCTCCCCTTCTCAAGTGTCCCGGATCTCCCCCCCACACCTCCCTTCACCCTCTCCCCTTATGCAGTGTCCTGTATGTCCCTCCCAGTCTTCCCCTTCACCCTCTCCCCTTCTCCAGTGTCCTGGATCTCCCTCCCACTATTCCCTTGATCCTCCAAGCTTCTCCAGTGTCCCCGTTCTCCCTCGTCCACTTCCCTTCACGCTCTCCCCTTATGCAGTGTCCCGTATCTCCGTCCCACCCTTCCAAATCACCCTTCCACATCCCCCTCTCTCTTCATGCAGTGTCCCGGATCTCCCTCCCACACTTCCCTTCACCCTCTTTAGCTATATACTGTACCGGATCTCCCTCCCACCCTTCCCCTTCACCCTCTCCCCTTCTCAAGTGTCCCGTATCTCCCTCTCACACTTCCCTTCACCCTCTCCCCTTCTCCAGTGTCCCTGATCTCCCTCCCACCCTTCCCCTTCACCCTCTCCCCTTCTCAATTGTCCTGGATCTCCCTCCCAACCTCCCCTTTCACCCTCTCCCCTTCTCCAGTTTCCTGGATGTCGATCCCACTATTCCCTTGATCCTCCCCACTTCTCCGGTGTCCCCGTTCTCCCTGGCACACTTCCCTTCACCCTGTCCCCTGATGCAGTGTCCCGTATCTCCCTCCCACCCTTCTCCTTCACCCTCTCCCCTTAAACGCGCGCGCGTGTGTGTGTGTTTCTGTGTGTGTTTGTGTGTGTTTGTGTGTCCGTGCGTGCGTGTGTGTGCGTGTGTGCGTGCGTGCGTGCGTGCGTGCGTGCGTGCGTGTGTGTGTGTGCCTTTTTGAAACATTCATATGCTTGGTTTGTTGTTTCGTTTGTGTCCTTTGTACGTTTAGATTCGATGTTCTCTTTTGTCGTGCTCTTGTTACTTGTGTTATGGTTTGTTGTTCGTTCCACTTGCTCTTTAGTTTGTGATTTGCATTGTTGGTTACTTCTTGTTTCTTTGTTTGTCTTCTTATTAACCTTACTACTTGATTCTCGTTTGTTTTCCTTCTTTTCTCTCTGCTTGGTGCATTCAATGCAAACATCCCCTCCCCTGATCTGTTTTCTGTCTTCTTTTGCGTATGGTTTGGTGTTTTGTGAGGCGTTATTTGGTTGGTTGGTTAGTTGTTGCATTGGTTGTGTTTTGTTTCACTGATCATCATTAATGTCCTGTGATAGTTCCGTTAGTACCGATAGTTAATTACTTTCCTGTTTTCGTTTGTGTGTTCTTATTTGTTTGGTTTGGTGTTTGTTTTGGCATTTTTGCTTTCTTTCTTCTTTTTTTGTGTTGTTGTTTGTGCGCGTTTGTCTCTCTCTCTCTCTCTCTCTCTCTCTCTCTGTGTGTGTGCCTTTGAAACATTGATATGTTTGATTTCTTGTTCCGTTTGTGTGTTTTGTAGGTTTAGATTCGATGATCTCTTTTGTTGTGTTCTTGTTACTTGTTCTTTACTGTCCCTGATCTCCCTCCCACTATTCCCTTCACCCTACCCCCTCCTCAAGTGTCTCGGATCTCCCTTCCACTATTCCCTTCACATCTCCCCTTCTCAAGTGTCCTGTATCTCCCTCCCACACTTCCCTTCACCCTCTCCCCTTATGCAGTGTCCTGTATCTCCCTCCCAGTCTTCCCCTTCACCCTCTCCCCTTCTCCAGTGTCCTGGATCTCCCTCCCACTATTCCCTTGATCCTCCAAGCTTCTCCAGTGTCCCCGTTCTCCCTCGTACACTTCCCTTCACGCTCTCCCCTTATGCAGTGTCCCGTATCTCTGTCCCACCCTTCCAAATCACCCTTCCACATCCCCCTCTCTCTTTATACAGTGTCCCGGATCTCCCTCCCACACTTCCCTTCACCCTCTTTACCTATCTACTGTACCGGATCTCCCCCTTCACCCTCTACCTTCACCCTCTCCCCTTCTCCAAAGTCCTCGATCTCCCTCCCACACACCCCTTCACCCTCTTTTGCTATCTACTGTCCCTGATCTCCCTCCCACCCTTCCCCTTCACCCTCTCCCCTTCTCAAGTGTCCTGTATCTCCCTTCCACTATTCCCTTCACATCTCCCCTTCTCAAGTGTCCTGTATCTCCCTCCCACACTTCCCTTCACCCTCTCCCCTTATGCAGTGTCCTGTATCTCCCTCCCAGTCTTCCCCTTCACCCTCTCCCCTTCTCCAGTGTCCTGGATCTCCCTCCCACTATTCCCTTGATCCTCGAAGCTTCTCCAGTGTCCCCGTTCTCCCTCGTACACTTCCCTTCACGCTCTCCCCTTATGCAGTGTCCCGTATCTCCGTCCCACCCTTCCAAATCACCCTTCCACATCCCCCTCTCTCTTTATGCAGTGTCCCGGATCTCCCTCCCACACTTCCCTTCACCCTCTTTACCTATCTACTGTACCGGATCTCCCCCTTCACCCTCTCCCTTCACCCTCTGCCCTTCTCCAAAGTCCTCGATCTCCCTCCCACACACCCCTTCACCCTCTTTTGATATCTACTGTCCCTGATCTCCCTCCCACCCTTCCCCTTCACCCTCTCCCCTTCTCAAGTGTCCTGTATCTCCCTTCCACTATTCCCTTCACATCTCCCCTTCTCAAGTGTCCTGTGTCTCCCTCCCACACTTCCCTTCACCCTCTCCCCTTATGCAGTGTCCTGTATCTCCCTCCCAGTCTTCCCCTTCACCCTCTCCCCTTCTCCAGTGTCCTGGATCTCCCTCCCACTATTCCCTTGATCCTCGAAGCTTCTCCAGTGTCCCCGTTCTCCCTCGTACACTTCCCTTCACGCTCTCCCCTTATGCAGTGTCCCGTATCTCCGTCCCACCCTTCCAAATCACCCTTCCACATCCCCCTCTCTCTTTATGCAGTGTCCCGGATCTCCCTCCCACACTTCCCTTCACCCTCTTTACCTATCTACTGTACCGGATCTCCCCCTTCACCCTCTCCCTTCACCCTCTGCCCTTCTCCAAAGTCCTCGATCTCCCTCCCACACACCCCTTCACCCTCTTTTGATATCTACTGTCCCTGATCTCCCTCCCACCCTTCCCCTTCACCCTCTCCCCTTCTCAAGTGTCCTGTATCTCCCTTCCAATATTCCCTTCACATCTCCCCTTCTCAAGTGTCCTGTATCTCCCTCCCACACTTCCCTTCACCCTCTCCCCTTATGCAGTGTCCTGTATCTCCCTCCCAGTCTTCCCCTTCACCCTCTCCCCTTCTCCAGTGTCCTGGATCTCCCTCCCACTATTCCCTTGATCCTCGAAGCTTCTCCAGTGTCCCCGTTCTCCCTCGTACACTTCCCTTCACGCTCTCCCCTTATGCAGTGTCCCGTATCTCTGTCCCACCCTTCCAAATCACCCTTCCACATCCCCCTCTCTCTTTATGCAGTGTCCCGGATCTCCCTCCCACACTTCCCTTCACCCTCTTAAGCTATCTACTGTACCGGATCTCCCTCCCACCCTTCCCCTTCACCCTCTCCCCTTCTCCAAAGTCCTCGATCTCCCTCCCACACACCCCTTCACCCTCTTTTGCTATCTACTGTCCCTGATCTCCCTCCCACCCTTCCCCTTCACCCTCTCCCCTTCTCAAGTGTCCCGTATCTCCCTCTCACACTTCCCTTCACCCTCTCCCCTTCTCCAGTGTCCCTGATCTCCCTCCCACCCTTCCCCTTCACCCTCTCCCCTTCTCAAGTGTCCTGTATCTCCCTTCCACTATTCCCTTCACATCTCCCCTTCTCAAGTGTCCTGTATCTCCCTCCCACACTTCCCTTCACCCTCTCCCCTTATGCAGTGTCCTGTATCTCCCTCCCAGTCTTCCCCTTCACCCTCTCCCCTTCTCCAGTGTCCTGGATCTCCCTCCCACTATTCCCTTGATCCTCGAAGCTTCTCCAGTGTCCCCGTTCTCCCTCGTACACTTCCCTTCACGCTCTCCCCTTATGCAGTGTCCCGTATCTCCGTCCCACCCTTCCAAATCACCCTTCCACATCCCCCTCTCTCTTTATGCAGTGTCCCGGATCTCCCTCCCACACTTCCCTTCACCCTCTTTACCTATCTACTGTACCGGATCTCCCCCTTCACCCTCTCCCTTCACCCTCTGCCCTTCTCCAAAGTCCTCGATCTCCCTCCCACACACCCCTTCACCCTCTTTTGATATCTACTGTCCCTGATCTCCCTCCCACCCTTCCCCTTCACCCTCTCCCCTTCTCAAGTGTCCTGTATCTCCCTTCCACTATTCCCTTCACATCTCCCCTTCTCAAGTGTCCTGTGTCTCCCTCCCACACTTCCCTTCACCCTCTCCCCTTATGCAGTGTCCTGTATCTCCCTCCCAGTCTTCCCCTTCACCCTCTCCCCTTCTCCAGTGTCCTGGATCTCCCTCCCACTATTCCCTTGATCCTCGAAGCTTCTCCAGTGTCCCCGTTCTCCCTCGTACACTTCCCTTCACGCTCTCCCCTTATGCAGTGTCCCGTATCTCCGTCCCACCCTTCCAAATCACCCTTCCACATCCCCCTCTCTCTTTATGCAGTGTCCCGGATCTCCCTCCCACACTTCCCTTCACCCTCTTTACCTATCTACTGTACCGGATCTCCCCCTTCACCCTCTCCCTTCACCCTCTGCCCTTCTCCAAAGTCCTCGATCTCCCTCCCACACACCCCTTCACCCTCTTTTGATATCTACTGTCCCTGTTCTCCCTCCCACCCTTCCCCTTCACCCTCTCCCCTTCTCAAGTGTCCTGTATCTCCCTTCCAATATTCCCTTCACATCTCCCCTTCTCAAGTGTCCTGTATCTCCCTCCCACACTTCCCTTCACCCTCTCCCCTTATGCAGTGTCCTGTATCTCCCTCCCAGTCTTCCCCTTCACCCTCTCCCCTTCTCCAGTGTCCTGGATCTCCCTCCCACTATTCCCTTGATCCTCGAAGCTTCTCCAGTGTCCCCGTTCTCCCTCGTACACTTCCCTTCACGCTCTCCCCTTATGCAGTGTCCCGTATCTCTGTCCCACCCTTCCAAATCACCCTTCCACATCCCCCTCTCTCTTTATGCAGTGTCCCGGATCTCCCTCCCACACTTCCCTTCACCCTCTTAAGCTATCTACTGTACCGGATCTCCCTCCCACCCTTCCCCTTCACCCTCTCCCCTTCTCCAAAGTCCTCGATCTCCCTCCCACACACCCCTTCACCCTCTTTTGCTATTTACTGTCCCTGATCTCCCTCCCACCCTTCCCCTTCACCCTCTCCCCTTCTCAAGTGTCCCGTATCTCCCTCTCACACTTCCCTTCACCCTCTCCCCTTCTCCAGTGTCCCTGATCTCCCTCCCACCCTTCCCCTTCACCCTCTCCCCTTCTCAATTGTCCTGGATCTCCCTCCCAACCTCCCCTTTCACCCTCTCCCCTTCTCCAGTTTCCTGGATGTCGATCCCACTATTCCCTTGATCCTCCCCACTTCTCCGGTGTCCCCGTTCTCCCTGGCACACTTCCCTTCACCCTGTCCCCTGATGCAGTGTCCCGTATCTCCCTCCCACCCTTCTCCTTCACCCTCTCCCCTTAAACGCGCGCGCGCGTGTGTGTGTGTGTTTGTGTGCGTACGTGCGTGCATGCGTGCGTGCGTGTGCGTGCGTGCGTGTGCGTGCGTGCGTGCGTGTGCGTGCGTGCGTGTGTGTGTGTGTGTGTGTGTGTGTGTGTGTGCCTTTTTGAAACATTCATATGCTTGGTTTGTTGTTTCGTTTGTGTCCTTTGTACGTTTAGATTCGATGTTCTCTTTTGTCGTGCTCTTGTTACTTGTGTTATGGTTTGTTGTTCGTTCCACTTGCTCTTTAGTTTGTGATTTGCATTGTTGGTTACTTCTTGTTTCTTTGTTTGTCTTCTTATTAACCTTACTACTTGATTCTCGTTTGTTTTCCTTCTTTTCTCTCTGCTTGGTGCATTCAATGCAAACATCCCCTCCCCTGATCTGTTTTCTGTCTTCTTTTGCGTATGGTTTGGTGTTTTGTGAGGCGTTATTTGGTTGGTTGGTTAGTTGTTGCATTGGTTGTGTTTTGTTTCACTGATCATCATTAATGTCCTGTGATAGTTCCGTTAGTACCGATAGTTAATTACTTTCCTGTTTTCGTTTGTGTGTTCTTATTTGTTTGGTTTGGTGTTTGTTTTGGGATTTTTGCTTTCTTTGTTCTTTTTTTGTGTTGTTGTTTGTGCGCGTTTGTCTCTCTCTCTCGCTCTCTCTCTCTCTCTCTCTCTCTCTCTCTCTCTCTCTCTCTCTCTCTCTCTCTGTGTGTGTGTGCCTTTGAAACATTGATATGTTTGATTTCTTGTTCCGTTTGTGTGTTTTGTAGGTTTAGATTCGATGATCTCTTTTGTTGTGTTCTTGTTACTTGTTCTTTACTGTCCCGGATCTCCCTCCCACTATTCCCTTCACCCTAACCCCTCCTCAAGTGTCTCGGATCTCCCTTCCACTATTCCCTTCACATCTCCCCTTTTCAAGTGTCCCGGATCTCCCCCCCACACTTCCCTTCACCCTCTCCCCTTATGCAGTGTCCTGTATGTCCCTCCCAGTCTTCCCCTTCACCCTCTCCCCTTCTCCAGTGTCCTGGATCTCCCTCCCACTATTCCCTTGATCCTCCAAGCTTCTCCAGTGTCCCCGTTCTCCCTCGTACACTTCCCTTCACGCTCTCCCCTTATGCAGTGTCCCGTATCTCCGTCCCACCCTTCCAAATCACCCTTCCACATCCCCCTCTCTCTTTATGCAGTGTCCCGGATCTCCCTCCCACACTTCCCTTCACCCTCTTTAGCTATATACTGTACCGGATCTCCCTCCCACCCTTCCCCTTCACCCTCTCCCCTTCTCAAGTGTCCCGTATCTCCCTCTCACACTTCCCTTCACCCTCTCCCCTTCTCCAGTGTCCCTGATCTCCCTCCCACCCTTCCCCTTCACCCTCTCCCCTTCTCAATTGTCCTGGATCTCCCTCCCAACCTCCCCTTTCACCCTCTCCCCTTCTCCAGTTTCCTGGATGTCGATCCCACTATTCCCTTGATCCTCCCCACTTCTCCGGTGTCCCCGTTCTCCCTGGCACACTTCCCTTCACCCTGTCCCCTGATGCAGTGTCCCGTATCTCCCTCCCACCCTTCTCCTTCACCCTCTCCCCTTAAACGCGCGCGCGCGTGTGTGTGTGTGTTTCTGTGCGTACGTGCGTGCATGCGTGCGTGCGTGCGTGTGTGTGCGTGCGTGTGTGTGTGTGTGTGTGTGTGTGTGTGTGTGTGTTTGTGCCTTTTTGAAACATTCATATGCTTGGTTTGTTGTTTCGTTTGTGTCCTTTGTACGTTTAGATTCGATGTTCTCTTTTGTCGTGCTCTTGTTACTTGTGTTATGGTTTGTTGTTCGTTCCACTTGCTCTTTAGTTTGTGATTTGCATTGTTGGTTACTTCTTGTTTCTTTGTTTGTCTTCTTATTAACCTTACTACTTGATTCTCGTTTGTTTTCCTTCTTTTCTCTCTGCTTGGTGCATTCAATGCAAACATCCCCTCCCCTGATCTGTTTTCTGTCTTCTTTTGCGTATGGTTTGGTGTTTTGTGAGGCGTTATTTGGTTGGTTGGTTAGTTGTTGCATTGGTTGTGTTTTGTTTCACTGATCATCATTAATGTCCTGTGATAGTTCCGTTAGTACCGATAGTTAATTACTTTCCTGTTTTCGTTTGTGTGTTCTTATTTGTTTGGTTTGGTGTTTGTTTTGGCATTTTTGCTTTCTTTCTTCTTTTTTTGTGTTGTTGTTTGTGCGCGTTTGTCTCTCTCTCTCGCTCTCTCTCTCTCTCTCTCTCTCTCTCTCTCTCTCTCTCTCTCTGTGTGTGTGTGTGCCTTTGAAACATTGATATGTTTGATTTCTTGTTCCGTTTGTGTGTTTTGTAGGTTTAGATTCGATGATCTCTTTTGTTGTGTTCTTGTTACTTGTTCTTTACTGTCCCGGATCTCCCTCCCACTAATCCCTTCACCCTACCCCCTCCTCAAGTGTCTCGGATCTCCCTTCCACTATTCCCTTCACATCTCCCCTTCTCAAGTGTCCCGGATCTCCCTCCCACACTTCCCTTCACTCTCTCCCCTTATGCAGTGTCCTGTATCTCCCTCCCAGTCTTCCCCTTCACCCTCTCCCTTCACCCTCTGCCCTTCTCCAAAGTCCTCGATCTCCCTCCCACACACCCCTTCACCCTCTTTTGATATCTACTGTCCCTGATCTCCCTCCCACCCTTCCCCTTCACCCTCTCCCCTTCTCAAGTGTCCTGTATCTCCCTTCCACTATTCCCTTCACATCTCCCCTTCTCAAGTGTACTGTATCTCCCTCCCACACTTCCCTTCACCCTCTCCCCTTATGCAGTGTCCTGTATCTCCCTCCCAGTCTTCCCCTTCACCCTCTCCCCTTCTCCAGTGTCCTGGATCTCCCTCCCACTATTCCCTTGATCCTCGAAGCTTCTCCAGTGTCCCCGTTCTCCCTCGTACACTTCCCTTCACGCTCTCCCCTTATGCAGTGTCCCGTATCTCTGTCCCACCCTTCCAAATCACCCTTCCACATCCCCCTCTCTCTTTATGCAGTGTCCCGGATCTCCCTCCCACACTTCCCTTCACCCTCTTAAGCTATCTACTGTACCGGATCTCCCTCCCACCCTTCCCCTTCACCCTCTCCCCTTCTCCAAAGTCCTCGATCTCCCTCCCACACACCCCTTCACCCTCTTTTGCTATCTACTGTCCCTGATCTCCCTCCCACCCTTCCCCTTCACCCTCTCCCCTTCTCAAGTGTCCCGTATCTCCCTCTCACACTTCCCTTCACCCTCTCCCCTTCTCCAGTGTCCCTGATCTCCCTCCCACCCTTCCCCTTCACCCTCTCCCCTTCTCAATTGTCCTGGATCTCCCTCCCAACCTCCCCTTTCACCCTCTCCCCTTCTCCAGTTTCCTGGATGTCGATCCCACTATTCCCTTGATCCTCCCCACTTCTCCGGTGTCCCCGTTCTCCCTGGCACACTTCCCTTCACCCTGTCCCCTGATGCAGTGTCCCGTATCTCCCTCCCACCCTTCTCCTTCACCCTCTCCCCTTAAACGCGCGCGCGTGTGTGTGTGTGTTTCTGTGCGTACGTGCGTACATGCGTGCGTGCATGCGTGCGTGCGTGTGCGTGCGTGTGTGTGTGTGTGTGTGTGTGTGTGTGTGTGTGTGTGTGTGTGTGTGTGTGTGTGTGTGTGTGTGTGTGCCTTTTTGAAACATTCATATGCTTGGTTTGTTGTTTCGTTTGTGTCCTTTGTACGTTTAGATTCGATGTTCTCTTTTGTCGTGCTCTTGTTACTTGTGTTATGGTTTGTTGTTCGTTCCACTTGCTCTTTAGTTTGTGATTTGCATTGTTGGTTACTTCTTGTTTCTTTGTTTGTCTTCTTATTAACCTTACTACTTGATTCTCGTTTGTTTTCCTTCTTTTCTCTCTGCTTGGTGCATTCAATGCAAACATCCCCTCCCCTGATCTGTTTTCTGTCTTCTTTTGCGTATGGTTTGGTGTTTTGTGAGGCGTTATTTGGTTGGTTGGTTAGTTGTTGCATTGGTTGTGTTTTGTTTCACTGATCATCATTAATGTCCTGTGATAGTTCCGTTAGTACCGATAGTTAATTACTTTCCTGTTTTCGTTTGTGTGTTCTTATTTGTTTGGTTTGGTGTTTGTTTTGGGATTTTTGCTTTCTTTGTTCTTTTTTTGTGTTGTTGTTTGTGCGCGTTTGTCTCTCTCTCTCGCTCTCTCTCTCTCTCTCTCTCTCTCTCTCTCTCTCTCTGTGTGTGCCTTTGAAACATTGATATGTTTGATTTCTTGTTCCGTTTGTGTGTTTTGTAGGTTTAGATTCGATGATCTCTTTTGTTGTGTTCTTGTTACTTGTTCTTTACTGTCCCGGATCTCCCTCCCACTATTCCCTTCACCCTAACCCCTCCTCAAGTGTCTCGGATCTCCCTTCCACTATTCCCTTCACATCTCCCCTTTTCAAGTGTCCCGGATCTCCCCCCCACACTTCCCTTCACCCTCTCCCCTTATGCAGTGTCCTGTATGTCCCTCCCAGTCTTCCCCTTCACCCTCTCCCCTTCTCCAGTGTCCTGGATCTCCCTCCCACTATTCCCTTGATCCTCCAAGCTTCTCCAGTGTCCCCGTTCTCCCTCGTACACTTCCCTTCACGCTCTCCCCTTATGCAGTGTCCCGTATCTCCGTCCCACCCTTCCAAATCACCCTTCCACATCCCCCTCTCTCTTTATGCAGTGTCCCGGATCTCCCTCCCACACTTCCCTTCACCCTCTTTAGCTATATACTGTACCGGATCTCCCTCCCACCCTTCCCCTTCACCCTCTCCCCTTCTCAAGTGTCCCGTATCTCCCTCTCACACTTCCCTTCACCCTCTCCCCTTCTCCAGTGTCCCTGATCTCCCTCCCACCCTTCCCCTTCACCCTCTCCCCTTCTCAATTGTCCTGGATCTCCCTCCCAACCTCCCCTTTCACCCTCTCCCCTTCTCCAGTTTCCTGGATGTCGATCCCACTATTCCCTTGATCCTCCCCACTTCTCCGGTGTCCCCGTTCTCCCTGGCACACTTCCCTTCACCCTGTCCCCTGATGCAGTGTCCCGTATCTCCCTCCCACCCTTCTCCTTCACCCTCTCCCCTTAAACGCGCGCGCGTGTGTGTGTGTGTGTTTCTGTGCGTACGTGCGTGCATGCGTGCGTGCGTGCGTGTGTGTGCGTGCGTGTGTGTGTGTGTGTGTGTGTGTGTGTGTGTGTGTTTGTGCCTTTTTGAAACATTCATATGCTTGGTTTGTTGTTTCGTTTGTGTCCTTTGTACGTTTAGATTCGATGTTCTCTTTTGTCGTGCTCTTGTTACTTGTGTTATGGTTTGTTGTTCGTTCCACTTGCTCTTTAGTTTGTGATTTGCATTGTTGGTTACTTCTTGTTTCTTTGTTTGTCTTCTTATTAACCTTACTACTTGATTCTCGTTTGTTTTCCTTCTTTTCTCTCTGCTTGGTGCATTCAATGCAAACATCCCCTCCCCTGATCTGTTTTCTGTCTTCTTTTGCGTATGGTTTGGTGTTTTGTGAGGCGTTATTTGGTTGGTTGGTTAGTTGTTGCATTGGTTGTGTTTTGTTTCACTGATCATCATTAATGTCCTGTGATAGTTCCGTTAGTACCGATAGTTAATTACTTTCCTGTTTTCGTTTGTGTGTTCTTATTTGTTTGGTTTGGTGTTTGTTTTGGCATTTTTGCTTTCTTTCTTCTTTTTTTGTGTTGTTGTTTGTGCGCGTTTGTCTCTCTCTCGCTCTCTCTCTCTCTCTCTCTCTCTCTCTCTCTCTCTGTGTGTGTGTGTGTGCCTTTGAAACATTGATATGTTTGATTTCTTGTTCCGTTTGTGTGTTTTGTAGGTTTAGATTCGATGATCTCTTTTGTTCTGTTCTTGTTACTTGTTCTTTACTGTCCCGGATCTCCCTCCCACTAATCCCTTCACCCTACCCCCTCCTCAAGTGTCTCGGATCTCCCTTCCACTATTCCCTTCACATCTCCCCTTCTCAAGTGTCCCGGATCTCCCTCCCACACTTCCCTTCACTCTCTCCCCTTATGCAGTGTCCTGTATCTCCCTCCCAGTCTTCCCCTTCACCCTCTCCCTTCACCCTCTGCCCTTCTCCAAAGTCCTCGATCTCCCTCCCACACACCCCTTCACCCTCTTTTGATATCTACTGTCCCTGATCTCCCTCCCACCCTTCCCCTTCACCCTCTCCCCTTCTCAAGTGTCCTGTATCTCCCTTCCACTATTCCCTTCACATCTCCCCTTCTCAAGTGTCCTGTATCTCCCTCCCACACTTCCCTTCACCCTCTCCCCTTATGCAGTGTCCTGTATCTCCCTCCCAGTCTTCCCCTTCACCCTCTCCCCTTCTCCAGTGTCCTGGATCTCCCTCCCACTATTCCCTTGATCCTCGAAGCTTCTCCAGTGTCCCCGTTCTCCCTCGTACACTTCCCTTCACGCTCTCCCCTTATGCAGTGTCCCGTATCTCTGTCCCACCCTTCCAAATCACCCTTCCACATCCCCCTCTCTCTTTATGCAGTGTCCCGGATCTCCCTCCCACACTTCCCTTCACCCTCTTAAGCTATCTACTGTACCGGATCTCCCTCCCACCCTTCCCCTTCACCCTCTCCCCTTCTCCAAAGTCCTCGATCTCCCTCCCACACACCCCTTCACCCTCTTTTGCTATCTACTGTCCCTGATCTCCCTCCCACCCTTCCCCTTCACCCTCTCCCCTTCTCAAGTGTCCCGTATCTCCCTCTCACACTTCCCTTCACCCTCTCCCCTTCTCCAGTGTCCCTGATCTCCCTCCCACCCTTCCCCTTCACCCTCTCCCCTTCTCAATTGTCCTGGATCTCCCTCCCAACCTCCCCTTTCACCCTCTCCCCTTCTCCAGTTTCCTGGATGTCGATCCCACTATTCCCTTGATCCTCCCCACTTCTCCGGTGTCCCCGTTCTCCCTGGCACACTTCCCTTCACCCTGTCCCCTGATGCAGTGTCCCGTATCTCCCTCCCACCCTTCTCCTTCACCCTCTCCCCTTAAACGCGCGCGCGTGTGTGTGTGTGTGTTTGTGTGCGTACGTGCGTGCATGCGTGCGTGCGTGTGCGTGCGTGCGTGCGTGTGCGTGCGTGCGTGCGTGCGTGCGTGCGTGTGTGTGTGTGTGTGTGTGTGTGTGTGTGTGCCTTTTTGAAACATTCATATGCTTGGTTTGTTGTTTCGTTTGTGTCCTTTGTACGTTTAGATTCGATGTTCTCTTTTGTCGTGCTCTTGTTACTTGTGTTATGGTTTGTTGTTCGTTCCACTTGCTCTTTAGTTTGTGATTTGCATTGTTGGTTACTTCTTGTTTCTTTGTTTGTCTTCTTATTAACCTTACTACTTGATTCTCGTTTGTTTTCCTTCTTTTCTCTCTGCTTGGTGCATTCAATGCAAACATCCCCTCCCCTGATCTGTTTTCTGTCTTCTTTTGCGTATGGTTTGGTGTTTTGTGAGGCGTTATTTGGTTGGTTGGTTAGTTGTTGCATTGGTTGTGTTTTGTTTCACTGATCATCATTAATGTCCTGTGATAGTTCCGTTAGTACCGATAGTTAATTACTTTCCTGTTTTCGTTTGTGTGTTCTTATTTGTTTGGTTTGGTGTTTGTTTTGGCATTTTTGCTTTCTTTCTTCTTTTTTTGTGTTGTTGTTTGTGCGCGTTTGTCTCTCTCTCTCGCTCTCTCTCTCTCTCTCTCTCTCTCTCTCTCTCTCTCTCTCTGTGTGTGTGTGTGTGTGTGCCTTTGAAACATTGATATGTTTGATTTCTTGTTCCGTTTGTGTGTTTTGTAGGTTTAGATTCGATGATCTCTTTTGTTGTGTTCTTGTTACTTGTTCTTTACTGTCCCGGATCTCCCTCCCACTATTCCCTTCACCCTAACCCCTCCTCAAGTGTCTCGGATCTCCCTTCCACTATTCCCTTCACATCTCCCCTTTTCAAGTGTCCCGGATCTCCCCCCCACACTTCCCTTCACCCTCTCCCCTTATGCAGTGTCCTGTATGTCCCTCCCAGTCTTCCCCTTCACCCTCTCCCCTTCTCCAGTGTCCTGGATCTCCCTCCCACTATTCCCTTGATCCTCCAAGCTTCTCCAGTGTCCCCGTTCTCCCTCGTACACTTCCCTTCACGCTCTCCCCTTATGCAGTGTCCCGTATCTCCGTCCCACCCTTCCAAATCACCCTTCCACATCCCCCTCTCTCTTTATGCAGTGTCCCGGATCTCCCTCCCACACTTCCCTTCACCCTCTTTAGCTATATACTGTACCGGATCTCCCTCCCACCCTTCCCCTTCACCCTCTCCCCTTCTCAAGTGTCCCGTATCTCCCTCTCACACTTCCCTTCACCCTCTCCCCTTCTCCAGTGTCCCTGATCTCCCTCCCACCCTTCCCCTTCACCCTCTCCCCTTCTCAATTGTCCTGGATCTCCCTCCCAACCTCCCCTTTCACCCTCTCCCCTTCTCCAGTTTCCTGGATGTCGATCCCACTATTCCCTTGATCCTCCCCACTTCTCCGGTGTCCCCGTTCTCCCTGGCACACTTCCCTTCACCCTGTCCCCTGATGCAGTGTCCCGTATCTCCCTCCCACCCTTCTCCTTCACCCTCTCCCCTTAAACGCGCGCGCGTGTGTGTGTGTGTGTTTCTGTGCGTACGTGCGTGCATGCGTGCGTGCGTGCGTGTGTGTGCGTGCGTGTGTGTGTGTGTGTGTGTGTGTGTGTGTGTGTGTGTGTGTGTGTGTGTGTGTGTGTTTGTGCCTTTTTGAAACATTCATATGCTTGGTTTGTTGTTTCGTTTGTGTCCTTTGTACGTTTAGATTCGATGTTCTCTTTTGTCGTGCTCTTGTTACTTGTGTTATGGTTTGTTGTTCGTTCCACTTGCTCTTTAGTTTGTGATTTGCATTGTTGGTTACTTCTTGTTTCTTTGTTTGTCTTCTTATTAACCTTACTACTTGATTCTCGTTTGTTTTCCTTCTTTTCTCTCTGCTTGGTGCATTCAATGCAAACATCCCCTCCCCTGATCTGTTTTCTGTCTTCTTTTGCGTATGGTTTGGTGTTTTGTGAGGCGTTATTTGGTTGGTTGGTTAGTTGTTGCATTGGTTGTGTTTTGTTTCACTGATCATCATTAATGTCCTGTGATAGTTCCGTTAGTACCGATAGTTAATTACTTTCCTGTTTTCGTTTGTGTGTTCTTATTTGTTTGGTTTGGTGTTTGTTTTGGCATTTTTGCTTTCTTTCTTCTTTTTTTGTGTTGTTGTTTGTGCGCGTTTGTCTCTCTCTCTCTCTCTCTCTCTCTCTCTCTCTCTCTCTCTCTCTGTGTGTGTGTGTGTGTGCCTTTGAAACATTGATATGTTTGATTTCTTGTTCCGTTTGTGTGTTTTGTAGGTTTAGATTCGATGATCTCTTTTGTTCTGTTCTTGTTACTTGTTCTTTACTGTCCCGGATCTCCCTCCCACTAATCCCTTCACCCTACCCCCTCCTCAAGTGTCTCGGATCTCCCTTCCACTATTCCCTTCACATCTCCCCTTCTCAAGTGTCCCGGATCTCCCTCCCACACTTCCCTTCACTCTCTCCCCTTATGCAGTGTCCTGTATCTCCCTCCCAGTCTTCCCCTTCACCCTCTCCCTTCACCCTCTGCCCTTCTCCAAAGTCCTCGATCTCCCTCCCACACACCCCTTCACCCTCTTTTGATATCTACTGTCCCTGATCTCCCTCCCACCCTTCCCCTTCACCCTCTCCCCTTCTCAAGTGTCCTGTATCTCCCTTCCACTATTCCCTTCACATCTCCCCTTCTCAAGTGTCCTGTATCTCCCTCCCACACTTCCCTTCACCCTCTCCCCTTATGCAGTGTCCTGTATCTCCCTCCCAGTCTTCCCCTTCACCCTCTCCCCTTCTCCAGTGTCCTGGATCTCCCTCCCACTATTCCCTTGATCCTCGAAGCTTCTCCAGTGTCCCCGTTCTCCCTCGTACACTTCCCTTCACGCTCTCCCCTTATGCAGTGTCCCGTATCTCTGTCCCACCCTTCCAAATCACCCTTCCACATCCCCCTCTCTCTTTATGCAGTGTCCCGGATCTCCCTCCCACACTTCCCTTCACCCTCTTAAGCTATCTACTGTACCGGATCTCCCTCCCACCCTTCCCCTTCACCCTCTCCCCTTCTCCAAAGTCCTCGATCTCCCTCCCACACACCCCTTCACCCTCTTTTGCTATCTACTGTCCCTGATCTCCCTCCCACCCTTCCCCTTCACCCTCTCCCCTTCTCAAGTGTCCCGTATCTCCCTCTCACACTTCCCTTCACCCTCTCCCCTTCTCCAGTGTCCCTGATCTCCCTCCCACCCTTCCCCTTCACCCTCTCCCCTTCTCAATTGTCCTGGATCTCCCTCCCAACCTCCCCTTTCACCCTCTCCCCTTCTCCAGTTTCCTGGATGTCGATCCCACTATTCCCTTGATCCTCCCCACTTCTCCGGTGTCCCCGTTCTCCCTGGCACACTTCCCTTCACCCTGTCCCCTGATGCAGTGTCCCGTATCTCCCTCCCACCCTTCTCCTTCACCCTCTCCCCTTAAACGCGCGCGCGTGTGTGTGTGTTTGTGTGCGTACGTGCGTGCATGCGTGCGTGCGTGTGCGTGCGTGCGTGTGCGTGCGTGCGTGCGTGTGCGTGCGTGCGTGTGTGTGTGTGTGTGTGTGTGTGTGTGTGTGTGTGTGCCTTTTTGAAACATTCATATGCTTGGTTTGTTGTTTCGTTTGTGTCCTTTGTACGTTTAGATTCGATGTTCTCTTTTGTCGTGCTCTTGTTACTTGTGTTATGGTTTGTTGTTCGTTCCACTTGCTCTTTAGTTTGTGATTTGCATTGTTGGTTACTTCTTGTTTCTTTGTTTGTCTTCTTATTAACCTTACTACTTGATTCTCGTTTGTTTTCCTTCTTTTCTCTCTGCTTGGTGCATTCAATGCAAACATCCCCTCCCCTGATCTGTTTTCTGTCTTCTTTTGCGTATGGTTTGGTGTTTTGTGAGGCGTTATTTGGTTGGTTGGTTAGTTGTTGCATTGGTTGTGTTTTGTTTCACTGATCATCATTAATGTCCCGTGATAGTTCCGTTAGTACCGATAGTTAATTACTTTCCTGTTTTCGTTTGTGTGTTCTTATTTGTTTGGTTTGGTGTTTGTTTTGGGATTTTTGCTTTCTTTGTTCTTTTTTTGTGTTGTTGTTTGTGCGCGTTTGTCTCTCTCTCTCGCTCTCTCTCTCTCTCTCTCTCTCTCTCTCTCTCTCTGTGTGTGTGTGTGCCTTTGAAACATTGATATGTTTGATTTCTTGTTCCGTTTGTGTGTTTTGTAGGTTTAGATTCGATGATCTCTTTTGTTGTGTTCTTGTTACTTGTTCTTTACTGTCCCGGATCTCCCTCCCACTAATCCCTTCACCCTACCCCCTCCTCAAGTGTCTCGGATCTCCCTTCCACTATTCCCTTCACATCTCCCCTTCTCAAGTGTCCCGGATCTCCCTCCCACACTTCCCTTCACTCTCTCCCCTTATGCAGTGTCCTGTATCTCCCTCCCAGTCTTCTCCTTCACCCTCTCCCCTTCTCCAGTGTCCTGGATCTCCCTCCCACTATTCCCTTGATCCTCCAAGCTTCTCCAGTGTCCCCGTTCTCCCTCGTACACTTCCCTTCACGCTCTCCCCTTATGCACTGTCCCGCATCTCCGTCCAACCCTTTCAATTCACCCTTCCACTTTCCCCTCTCTCCTTATGCAGTGTCCCAGATCTCCCTCCCACACTTCCCTTCACACTCTTTTGCTATCTACTATACCGGATCTCCCTCCCACCCTTCCCCTTCACCCTCTCCCCTTCTCCAGTGTCCTGGATCTCCCTCCCACTATTCCCTTGATCCTCCCCGCTTTTCCAGTGTCCCCGTTCTCCCTCCCACACTTCCCTTCACCCTGCCCCTTCTCCAGTGTCCTGCATCTCCCTCCCACCCTTCCTCTTCTCCCTCTCTCATTCTCAAGTGTCCCGGATCTCCCTCCGACACTTCCCTTGACCCTCTACCCTTAGGCAGTGTCCCGGACCCCCCTCCCACCCTTCCCCTTCACCCTCTCCCCTTCTCCAGTGTCCTGGATCTCCCTCCCACTATTCCCTTGATCTTTCCCACTTCTCCAGTGTCCCCGTTCTCCCTCCCACACTTTCCTTCACTCTCTTCCCTTATGCAGTGTCCTGTATCTCCCTCCCAGTCTTCCCCTTCACCCTCTCCCCTTCTCCAGTGTCCTGGATCTCCCTCCCACTATTCCCTTGATCCTCCAAGCTTCTCCAGTGTCCCCGTTCTCCCTCGTACACTTCCCTTCACGCTCTCCCCTTATGCAGTGTCCCGTATCTCCGTCCCACCCTTCCAAATCACCCTTCCACATCCCCCTCTCTCTTTATGCAGTGTCCCGGATCTCCCTCCCACACTTCCCTTCACCCTCTTTAGCTATCTACTGTACCGGATCTCCCTCCCATCCTTCCCCTTCACCCTCTCCCCTTCTCCAAAGTCCTCGATCTCCCTCCCACACACCCCTTCACCCTCTTTTGCTATCTACTGTCCCTGATCTCCCTCCCACACTTCCCTTCACCCTCTCCCCTTATGCGCGCGCGTGTGTGTGTGTTTGTGTTTGTGTTTGTGTGTGTGTTTGTGTGTGTGTGTTTGTGTTTGTGTGTGTTTCTGTGTGTTTGTGTGTGTTTGTGTGTGTGTTTGTGTGTGTGTGTGTGTGTGTGTGTGTGTGTGTGTGTGTGTGTGTGTGTGTGTGTGTGTGTGTGTGTGTGTGTGTGTGTGTGTGTGTGTGTGTGTGCCTTTTTGAAACATTCATATGCTTGGTTTGTTGTTTCGTTTGTGTCCTTTGTACGTTTAGATTCGATGTTCTCTTTTGTCGTGGTCTTGTTACTTGTGTTATGGTTTGTTGTTCGTTCCACTTGCTCTTTAGTTTGTGATTTGCATTGTTGGTTACTTCTTGTTTCTTTGTTTGTCTTCTTATTAACCTTACTACTTGATTCTCGTTTGTTTTCCTTCTTTTCTCTCTGCTTGGTGCATTCAATGCAAACATCCCCTCCCCTGATCTGTTTTCTGTCTTCTTTTGCGTATGGTTTGGTGTTTTGTGAGGCGTTATTTGGTTGGTTGGTTAGTTGTTGCATTGGTTGTGTTTTGTTTCACTGATCATTATTAATGTCCTGTGATAGTTCCGTTAGTACCGATAGTTAATTACTTTCCTGTTTTCGTTTGTGTGTTCTTATTTGTTTGGTTTGGTGTTTTTTTGGGATTTTTGCTTTCTTTCTTCTTTTTTTGTGTTGTTGTTTGTGCGCGTTTGTCTCTCTCTCTCGCTCTCTCTCTCTCTCTCTCTCTCTCTCTCTCTCTCTCTGTGTGTGTGTGCCTTTGAAACATTGATATGTTTGATTTCTTGTTCCGTTTGTGTGTTTTGTAGGTTTAGATTCGATGATCTCTTTTGTTGTGTTCTTGTTACTTGTTCTTTACTGTCCCGGATCTCCCTCCCACTATTCCCTTCACCCCAACCCCTCCACAAGTGTCTCGGATCTCCCTTCCACTATTCCCTTCACATCTCCCCTTTTCAAGTGTCCCGGATCTCCCCCCCACACTTCCCTTCACCCTCTCCCCTTATGCAGTGTCCTGTATCTCCCTCCCAGTCTTCCCCTTCACCCTCTCCCCTTCTCCAGTGTCCTGGATCTCCCTCCCACTATTCCCTTGATCCTCCAAGCTTCTCCAGTGTCCCCGTTCTCCCTCGTACACTTCCCTTCACGCTCTCCCCTTATGCAGTGTCCCGTATCTCCGTCCCACCCTTCCAAATCACCCTTCCACATCCCCCTCTCTCTTTATGCAGTGTCCCGGATCTCCCTCCCACACTTCCCTTCACCCTCTTTAGCTATATACTGTACGGGATCTCCCTCCCACCCTTCCCCTTCACCCTCTCCCCTTCTCAAGTGTCCCGTATCTCCCTCTCACACTTCCCTTCACCCTCTCCCCTTCTCCAGTGTCCCTGATCTCCCTCCCACCCTTCCCCTTCACCCTCTCCCCTTCTCAATTGTCCTGGATCTCCCTCCCAACCTCCCCTTTCACCCTCTCCCCTTCTCCAGTTTCCTGGATGTCGATCCCACTATTCCCTTGATCCTCCCCACTTCTCCGGTGTCCCCGTTCTCCCTGGCACACTTCCCTTCACCCTGTCCCCTGATGCAGTGTCCCGTATCTCCCTCCCACCCTTCTCCTTCACCCTCTCCCCTTAAACGCGCGCGCGCGTGTGTGTGTGTGTTTGTGTGCGTACGTGCGTGCATGCGTGCGTGCGTGCGTGCGTGCGCGTGTGTGTGTGTGTGTGTGTGTGTGTGTGTGTGTGTGTGTGTGTGTGTGTGTGTGTGTGTGTGTGTGTGTGTGTGTGTGTGTGTGTGTGTGTTTGTGCCTTTTTGAAACATTCATATGCTTGGTTTGTTGTTTCGTTTGTGTCCTTTGTACGTTTAGATTCGATGTTCTCTTTTGTCGTGCTCTTGTTACTTGTGTTATGGTTTGTTGTTCGTTCCACTTGCTCTTTAGTTTGTGATTTGCATTGTTGGTTACTTCTTGTTTCTTTGTTTGTCTTCTTATTAACCTTACTACTTGATTCTCGTTTGTTTTCCTTCTTTTCTCTCTGCTTGGTGCATTCAATGCAAACATCCCCTCCCCTGATCTGTTTTCTGTCTTCTTTTGCGTATGGTTTGGTGTTTTGTGAGGCGTTATTTGGTTGGTTGGTTAGTTGTTGCATTGGTTGTGTTTTGTTTCACTGATCATCATTAATGTCCTGTGATAGTTCCGTTAGTACCGATAGTTAATTACTTTCCTGTTTTCGTTTGTGTGTTCTTATTTGTTTGGTTTGGTGTTTGTTTTGGCATTTTTGCTTTCTTTCTTCTTTTTTGTGTTGTTGTTTGTGCGCGTTTGTCTCTCTCTCTCGCTCTCTCTCTCTCTCTCTCTCTCTCTCTCTCTCTCTCTCTGTGTGTGTGTGTGTGTGTGCCTTTGAAACATTGATATGTTTGATTTCTTGTTCCGTTTGTGTGTTTTGTAGGTTTAGATTCGATGATCTCTTTTGTTCTGTTCTTGTTACTTGTTCTTTACTGTCCCGGATCTCCCTCCCACTAATCCCTTCACCCTACCCCCTCCTCAAGTGTCTCGGATCTCCCTTCCACTATTCCCTTCACATCTCCCCTTCTCAAGTGTCCCGGATCTCCCTCCCACACTTCCCTTCACTCTCTCCCCTTATGCAGTGTCCTGTATCTCCCTCCCAGTCTTCCCCTTCACCCTCTCCCCTTCTCCAGTGTCCTGGATCTCCCTCCCACTATTCCCTTGATCCTCCAAGCTTCTCCAGTGTCCCCGTTCTCCCTCGTACACTTCCCTTCACGCTCTCCCCTTATGCACTGTCCCGCATCTCCGTCCAACCCTTTCAATTCACCCTTCCACTTTCCCCTCTCCCCTTCTCCAGTGTCCTGGATCTCCCTCCCACTATTCCCTTGATCCTCCCCGCTTTTCCAGTGTCCCCGTTCTCCCTCCCACACTTCCCTTCACCCTGCCCCTTCTCCAGTGTCCTGCATCTCCCTCCCACCCTTCCTCTTCTCCCTCTCTCCTTCTCAAGTGTCCCGGATCTTCCTCCGACACTTCCCCTGACCCTCTCCCCTTAGGCAGTGTCCCGGACCCCCCTCCCACCCTTCCCCTTCACCCTCTCCCCTTCTCCAGTGTCCTGGATCTCCCTCCCACTATTCCCTTGATCTTTCCCACTTCTCCAGTGTCCCCGTTGTCCCTCCCACACTTTCCTTCACTCTGTCCCTTATGCAGTGTCCCGTATCTCAATCCCACCATTCCCTTTCACCCTCTCCCCTTTTCAAGTGTCCTGGATCTCCCTCCCACACTTCCCTTCACCCTTTCCCCTTATGCAGTGTCTCGGATCTCCCTTCCACTATTCCCTTCACATCTCCCCTTCTCAAGTGTCCTGTATCTCCCTCCCACACTTCCCTTCACCCTCTCCCCTTATGCAGTGTCCTGTATCTCCCTCCCAGTCTTCCCCTTCACCCTCTCCCCTTCTCCAGTGTCCTGGATCTCCCTCCCACTATTCCCTTGATCCTCCAAGCTTCTCCAGTGTCCCCGTTCTCCCTCGTACACTTCCCTTCACGCTCTCCCCTTATGCAGTGTCCCGTATCTCTGTCCCACCCTTCCAAATCACCCTTCCACATCCCCCTCTCTCTTTATGCAGTGTCCCGGATCTCCCTCCCACACTTCCCTTCACCCTCTTAAGCTATCTACTGTACCGGATCTCCCTCCCACCCTTCCCCTTCACCCTCTCCCCTTCTCCAAAGTCCTCGATCTCCCTCCCACACACCCCTTCACCCTCTTTTGCTATCTACTGTCCCTGATCTCCCTCCCACCCTTCCCCTTCACCCTCTCCCCTTCTCAAGTGTCCCGTATCTCCCTCTCACACTTCCCTTCACCCTCTCCCCTTCTCCAGTGTCCCTGATCTCCCTCCCACCCTTCCCCTTCACCCTCTCCCCTTCTCAATTGTCCTGGATCTCCCTCCCAACCTCCCCCTTCACCCTCTCCCCTTCTCCAGTTTCCTGGATGTCGATCCCACTATTCCCTTGATCCTCCCCACTTCTCCGGTGTCCCCGTTCTCCCTGGCACACTTCCCTTCACCCTGTCCCCTGATGCAGTGTCCCGTATCTCCCTCCCACCCTTCTCCTTCACCCTCTCCCCTTAAACGCGCGCGCGCGTGTGTGTGTGTGTGTTTGTGTGCGTACGTGCGTGCGTGCGTGCGTGCGTGCGTGCGTGCGTGCGTGCGTGCGTGCGTGTGTGTGTGTGTGTGTTTGTGCCTTTTTGAAACATTCATATGCTTGGTTTGTTGTTTCGTTTGTGTCCTTTGTACGTTTAGATTCGATGTTCTCTTTTGTCGTGCTCTTGTTACTTGTGTTATGGTTTGTTGTTCGTTCCACTTGCTCTTTAGTTTGTGATTTGCATTGTTGGTTACTTCTTGTTTCTTTGTTTGTCTTCTTATTAACCTTACTACTTGATTCTCGTTTGTTTTCCTTCTTTTCTCTCTGCTTGGTGCATTCAATGCAAACATCCCCTCCCCTGATCTGTTTTCTGTCTTCTTTTGCGTATGGTTTGGTGTTTTGTGAGGCGTTATTTGGTTGGTTGGTTAGTTGTTGCATTGGTTGTGTTTTGTTTCACTGATCATCATTAATGTCCTGTGATAGTTCCGTTAGTACCGATAGTTAATTACTTTCCTGTTTTCGTTTGTGTGTTCTTATTTGTTTGGTTTGGTGTTTGTTTTGGCATTTTTGCTTTCTTTCTTCTTTTTTGTGTTGTTGTTTGTGCGCGTTTGTCTCTCTCTCTCGCTCTCTCTCTCTCTCTCTCTCTCTCTCTCTCTCTCTCTCTCTCTCTCTGTGTGTGTGTGTGTGTGCCTTTGAAACATTGATATGTTTGATTTCTTGTTCCGTTTGTGTGTTTTGTAGGTTTAGATTCGATGATCTCTTTTGTTCTGTTCTTGTTACTTGTTCTTTACTGTCCCGGATCTCCCTCCCACTAATCCCTTCACCCTACCCCCTCCTCAAGTGTCTCGGATCTCCCTTCCACTATTCCCTTCACATCTCCCCTTCTCAAGTGTCCCGGATCTCCCTCCCACACTTCCCTTCACTCTCTCCCCTTATGCAGTGTCCTGTATCTCCCTCCCAGTCTTCCCCTTCACCCTCTCCCCTTCTCCAGTGTCCTGGATCTCCCTCCCACTATTCCCTTGATCCTCCAAGCTTCTCCAGTGTCCCCGTTCTCCCTCGTACACTTCCCTTCACGCTCTCCCCTTATGCACTGTCCCGCATCTCCGTCCAACCCTTTCAATTCACCCTTCCACTTTCCCCTCTCCCCTTCTCCAGTGTCCTGGATCTCCCTCCCACTATTCCCTTGATCCTCCCCGCTTTTCCAGTGTCCCCGTTCTCCCTCCCACACTTCCCTTCACCCTGCCCCTTCTCCAGTGTCCTGCATCTCCCTCCCACCCTTCCTCTTCTCCCTCTCTCCTTCTCAAGTGTCCCGGATCTTCCTCCGACACTTCCCCTGACCCTCTCCCCTTAGGCAGTGTCCCGGACCCCCCTCCCACCCTTCCCCTTCACCCTCTCCCCTTCTCCAGTGTCCTGGATCTCCCTCCCACTATTCCCTTGATCTTTCCCACTTCTCCAGTGTCCCCGTTGTCCCTCCCACACTTTCCTTCACTCTGTCCCTTATGCAGTGTCCCGGATCTCCCTCCCACACTTCCCTTCACTCTCTCCCCTTATGCAGTGTCCTGTATCTCCCTCCCAGTCTTCCCCTTCACCCTCTCCCCTTCTCCAGTGTCCTGGATCTCCCTCCCACTATTCCCTTGATCCTCCAAGCTTCTCCAGTGTCCCCGTTCTCCCTCGTACACTTCCCTTCACGCTCTCCCCTTATGCACTGTCCCGCATCTCCGTCCAACCCTTTCAATTCACCCTTCCACTTTCCCCTCTCCCCTTCTCCAGTGTCCTGGATCTCCCTCCCACTATTCCCTTGATCCTCCCCGCTTTTCCAGTGTCCCCGTTCTCCCTCCCACACTTCCCTTCACCCTGCCCCTTCTCCAGTGTCCTGCATCTCCCTCCCACCCTTCCTCTTCTCCCTCTCTCCTTCTCAAGTGTCCCGGATCTTCCTCCGACACTTCCCCTGACCCTCTCCCCTTAGGCAGTGTCCCGGACCCCCCTCCCACCCTTCCCCTTCACCCTCTCCCCTTCTCCAGTGTCCTGGATCTCCCTCCCACTATTCCCTTGATCTTTCCCACTTCTCCAGTGTCCCCGTTGTCCCTCCCACACTTTCCTTCACTCTGTCCCTTATGCAGTGTCCCGTATCTCAATCCCACCATTCCCTTTCACCCTCTCCCCTTTTCAAGTGTCCTGGATCTCCCTCCCACACTTCCCTTCACCCTTTCCCCTTATGCAGTGTCTCGGATCTCCCTTCCACTATTCCCTTCACATCTCCCCTTCTCAAGTGTCCTGTATCTCCCTCCCACACTTCCCTTCACCCTCTCCCCTTCTCCAGTGTCCCTGATCTCCCTCCCACCCTTCCCCTTCACCCTCTCCCCTTCTCAATTGTCCTGGATCTCCCTCCCAACCTCCCCCTTCACCCTCTCCCCTTCTCCAGTTTCCTGGATGTCGATCCCACTATTCCCTTGATCCTCCCCACTTCTCCGGTGTCCCCGTTCTCCCTGGCACACTTCCCTTCACCCTGTCCCCTGATGCAGTGTCCCGTATCTCCCTCCCACCCTTCTCCTTCACCCTCTCCCCTTAAACGCGCGCGCGCGTGTGTGTGTGTGTGTTTGTGTGCGTGCGTGCGTGCGTGCGTGCGTGCGTGCGTGCGTGCGTGCGTGTGTGTGTGTGTGTGTTTGTGCCTTTTTGAAACATTCATATGCTTGGTTTGTTGTTTCGTTTGTGTCCTTTGTACGTTTAGATTCGATGTTCTCTTTTGTCGTGCTCTTGTTACTTGTGTTATGGTTTGTTGTTCGTTCCACTTGCTCTTTAGTTTGTGATTTGCATTGTTGGTTACTTCTTGTTTCTTTGTTTGTCTTCTTATTAACCTTACTACTTGATTCTCGTTTGTTTTCCTTCTTTTCTCTCTGCTTGGTGCATTCAATGCAAACATCCCCTCCCCTGATCTGTTTTCTGTCTTCTTTTGCGTATGGTTTGGTGTTTTGTGAGGCGTTATTTGGTTGGTTGGTTAGTTGTTGCATTGGTTGTGTTTTGTTTCACTGATCATCATTAATGTCCTGTGATAGTTCCGTTAGTACCGATAGTTAATTACTTTCCTGTTTTCGTTTGTGTGTTCTTATTTGTTTGGTTTGGTGTTTGTTTTGGCATTTTTGCTTTCTTTCTTCTTTTTTGTGTTGTTGTTTGTGCGCGTTTGTCTCTCTCTCTCGCTCTCTCTCTCTCTCTCTCTCTCTCTCTCTCTCTCTCTCTCTGTGTGTGTGTGTGTGTGTGCCTTTGAAACATTGATATGTTTGATTTCTTGTTCCGTTTGTGTGTTTTGTAGGTTTAGATTCGATGATCTCTTTTGTTCTGTTCTTGTTACTTGTTCTTTACTGTCCCGGATCTCCCTCCCACTAATCCCTTCACCCTACCCCCTCCTCAAGTGTCTCGGATCTCCCTTCCACTATTCCCTTCACATCTCCCCTTCTCAAGTGTCCCGGATCTCCCTCCCACACTTCCCTTCACTCTCTCCCCTTATGCAGTGTCCTGTATCTCCCTCCCAGTCTTCCCCTTCACCCTCTCCCCTTCTCCAGTGTCCTGGATCTCCCTCCCACTATTCCCTTGATCCTCCAAGCTTCTCCAGTGTCCCCGTTCTCCCTCGTACACTTCCCTTCACGCTCTCCCCTTATGCACTGTCCCGCATCTCCGTCCAACCCTTTCAATTCACCCTTCCACTTTCCCCTCTCCCCTTCTCCAGTGTCCTGGATCTCCCTCCCACTATTCCCTTGATCCTCCCCGCTTTTCCAGTGTCCCCGTTCTCCCTCCCACACTTCCCTTCACCCTGCCCCTTCTCCAGTGTCCTGCATCTCCCTCCCACCCTTCCTCTTCTCCCTCTCTCCTTCTCAAGTGTCCCGGATCTTCCTCCGACACTTCCCCTGACCCTCTCCCCTTAGGCAGTGTCCCGGACCCCCCTCCCACCCTTCCCCTTCACCCTCTCCCCTTCTCCAGTGTCCTGGATCTCCCTCCCACTATTCCCTTGATCTTTCCCACTTCTCCAGTGTCCCCGTTGTCCCTCCCACACTTTCCTTCACTCTGTCCCTTATGCAGTGTCCCGTATCTCAATCCCACCATTCCCTTTCACCCTCTCCCCTTTTCAAGTGTCCTGGATCTCCCTCCCACACTTCCCTTCACCCTTTCCCCTTATGCAGTGTCTCGGATCTCCCTTCCACTATTCCCTTCACATCTCCCCTTCTCAAGTGTCCTGTATCTCCCTCCCACACTTCCCTTCACCCTCTCCCCTTATGCAGTGTCCTGTATCTCCCTCCCAGTCTTCCCCTTCACCCTCTCCCCTTCTCCAGTGTCCTGGATCTCCCTCCCACTATTCCCTTGATCCTCCAAGCTTCTCCAGTGTCCCCGTTCTCCCTCGTACACTTCCCTTCACGCTCTCCCCTTATGCAGTGTCCCGTATCTCTGTCCCACCCTTCCAAATCACCCTTCCACATCCCCCTCTCTCTTTATGCAGTGTCCCGGATCTCCCTCCCACACTTCCCTTCACCCTCTTAAGCTATCTACTGTACCGGATCTCCCTCCCACCCTTCCCCTTCACCCTCTCCCCTTCTCCAAAGTCCTCGATCTCCCTCCCACACACCCCTTCACCCTCTTTTGCTATCTACTGTCCCTGATCTCCCTCCCACCCTTCCCCTTCACCCTCTCCCCTTCTCAAGTGTCCCGTATCTCCCTCTCACACTTCCCTTCACCCTCTCCCCTTCTCCAGTGTCCCTGATCTCCCTCCCACCCTTCCCCTTCACCCTCTCCCCTTCTCAATTGTCCTGGATCTCCCTCCCAACCTCCCCCTTCACCCTCTCCCCTTCTCCAGTTTCCTGGATGTCGATCCCACTATTCCCTTGATCCTCCCCACTTCTCCGGTGTCCCCGTTCTCCCTGGCACACTTCCCTTCACCCTGTCCCCTGATGCAGTGTCCCGTATCTCCCTCCCACCCTTCTCCTTCACCCTCTCCCCTTAAACGCGCGCGCGCGTGTGTGTGTGTGTGTTTGTGTGCGTACGTGCGTGCGTGCGTGCGTGCGTGCGTGCGTGCGTGCGTGCGTGTGTGTGTGTGTGTGTTTGTGCCTTTTTGAAACATTCATATGCTTGGTTTGTTGTTTCGTTTGTGTCCTTTGTACGTTTAGATTCGATGTTCTCTTTTGTCGTGCTCTTGTTACTTGTGTTATGGTTTGTTGTTCGTTCCACTTGCTCTTTAGTTTGTGATTTGCATTGTTGGTTACTTCTTGTTTCTTTGTTTGTCTTCTTATTAACCTTACTACTTGATTCTCGTTTGTTTTCCTTCTTTTCTCTCTGCTTGGTGCATTCAATGCAAACATCCCCTCCCCTGATCTGTTTTCTGTCTTCTTTTGCGTATGGTTTGGTGTTTTGTGAGGCGTTATTTGGTTGGTTGGTTAGTTGTTGCATTGGTTGTGTTTTGTTTCACTGATCATCATTAATGTCCTGTGATAGTTCCGTTAGTACCGATAGTTAATTACTTTCCTGTTTTCGTTTGTGTGTTCTTATTTGTTTGGTTTGGTGTTTGTTTTGGCATTTTTGCTTTCTTTCTTCTTTTTTGTGTTGTTGTTTGTGCGCGTTTGTCTCTCTCTCTCGCTCTCTCTCTCTCTCTCTCTCTCTCTCTCTCTCTCTCTCTCTCTCTCTCTCTGTGTGTGTGTGTGTGTGCCTTTGAAACATTGATATGTTTGATTTCTTGTTCCGTTTGTGTGTTTTGTAGGTTTAGATTCGATGATCTCTTTTGTTCTGTTCTTGTTACTTGTTCTTTACTGTCCCGGATCTCCCTCCCACTAATCCCTTCACCCTACCCCCTCCTCAAGTGTCTCGGATCTCCCTTCCACTATTCCCTTCACATCTCCCCTTCTCAAGTGTCCCGGATCTCCCTCCCACACTTCCCTTCACTCTCTCCCCTTATGCAGTGTCCTGTATCTCCCTCCCAGTCTTCCCCTTCACCCTCTCCCCTTCTCCAGTGTCCTGGATCTCCCTCCCACTATTCCCTTGATCCTCCAAGCTTCTCCAGTGTCCCCGTTCTCCCTCGTACACTTCCCTTCACGCTCTCCCCTTATGCACTGTCCCGCATCTCCGTCCAACCCTTTCAATTCACCCTTCCACTTTCCCCTCTCCCCTTCTCCAGTGTCCTGGATCTCCCTCCCACTATTCCCTTGATCCTCCCCGCTTTTCCAGTGTCCCCGTTCTCCCTCCCACACTTCCCTTCACCCTGCCCCTTCTCCAGTGTCCTGCATCTCCCTCCCACCCTTCCTCTTCTCCCTCTCTCCTTCTCAAGTGTCCCGGATCTTCCTCCGACACTTCCCCTGACCCTCTCCCCTTAGGCAGTGTCCCGGACCCCCCTCCCACCCTTCCCCTTCACCCTCTCCCCTTCTCCAGTGTCCTGGATCTCCCTCCCACTATTCCCTTGATCTTTCCCACTTCTCCAGTGTCCCCGTTGTCCCTCCCACACTTTCCTTCACTCTGTCCCTTATGCAGTGTCCCGGATCTCCCTCCCACACTTCCCTTCACTCTCTCCCCTTATGCAGTGTCCTGTATCTCCCTCCCAGTCTTCCCCTTCACCCTCTCCCCTTCTCCAGTGTCCTGGATCTCCCTCCCACTATTCCCTTGATCCTCCAAGCTTCTCCAGTGTCCCCGTTCTCCCTCGTACACTTCCCTTCACGCTCTCCCCTTATGCACTGTCCCGCATCTCCGTCCAACCCTTTCAATTCACCCTTCCACTTTCCCCTCTCCCCTTCTCCAGTGTCCTGGATCTCCCTCCCACTATTCCCTTGATCCTCCCCGCTTTTCCAGTGTCCCCGTTCTCCCTCCCACACTTCCCTTCACCCTGCCCCTTCTCCAGTGTCCTGCATCTCCCTCCCACCCTTCCTCTTCTCCCTCTCTCCTTCTCAAGTGTCCCGGATCTTCCTCCGACACTTCCCCTGACCCTCTCCCCTTAGGCAGTGTCCCGGACCCCCCTCCCACCCTTCCCCTTCACCCTCTCCCCTTCTCCAGTGTCCTGGATCTCCCTCCCACTATTCCCTTGATCTTTCCCACTTCTCCAGTGTCCCCGTTGTCCCTCCCACACTTTCCTTCACTCTGTCCCTTATGCAGTGTCCCGTATCTCAATCCCACCATTCCCTTTCACCCTCTCCCCTTTTCAAGTGTCCTGGATCTCCCTCCCACACTTCCCTTCACCCTTTCCCCTTATGCAGTGTCTCGGATCTCCCTTCCACTATTCCCTTCACATCTCCCCTTCTCAAGTGTCCTGTATCTCCCTCCCACACTTCCCTTCACCCTCTCCCCTTCTCCAGTGTCCCTGATCTCCCTCCCACCCTTCCCCTTCACCCTCTCCCCTTCTCAATTGTCCTGGATCTCCCTCCCAACCTCCCCCTTCACCCTCTCCCCTTCTCCAGTTTCCTGGATGTCGATCCCACTATTCCCTTGATCCTCCCCACTTCTCCGGTGTCCCCGTTCTCCCTGGCACACTTCCCTTCACCCTGTCCCCTGATGCAGTGTCCCGTATCTCCCTCCCACCCTTCTCCTTCACCCTCTCCCCTTAAACGCGCGCGCGCGTGTGTGTGTGTGTGTTTGTGTGCGTACGTGCGTGCGTGCGTGCGTGCGTGCGTGCGTGCGTGTGTGTGTGTGTGTGTTTGTGCCTTTTTGAAACATTCATATGCTTGGTTTGTTGTTTCGTTTGTGTCCTTTGTACGTTTAGATTCGATGTTCTCTTTTGTCGTGCTCTTGTTACTTGTGTTATGGTTTGTTGTTCGTTCCACTTGCTCTTTAGTTTGTGATTTGCATTGTTGGTTACTTCTTGTTTCTTTGTTTGTCTTCTTATTAACCTTACTACTTGATTCTCGTTTGTTTTCCTTCTTTTCTCTCTGCTTGGTGCATTCAATGCAAACATCCCCTCCCCTGATCTGTTTTCTGTCTTCTTTTGCGTATGGTTTGGTGTTTTGTGAGGCGTTATTTGGTTGGTTGGTTAGTTGTTGCATTGGTTGTGTTTTGTTTCACTGATCATCATTAATGTCCTGTGATAGTTCCGTTAGTACCGATAGTTAATTACTTTCCTGTTTTCGTTTGTGTGTTCTTATTTGTTTGGTTTGGTGTTTGTTTTGGCATTTTTGCTTTCTTTCTTCTTTTTTGTGTTGTTGTTTGTGCGCGTTTGTCTCTCTCTCTCGCTCTCTCTCTCTCTCTCTCTCTCTCTCTCTCTCTCTCTCTGTGTGTGTGTGTGTGTGCCTTTGAAACATTGATATGTTTGATTTCTTGTTCCGTTTGTGTGTTTTGTAGGTTTAGATTCGATGATCTCTTTTGTTCTGTTCTTGTTACTTGTTCTTTACTGTCCCGGATCTCCCTCCCACTAATCCCTTCACCCTACCCCCTCCTCAAGTGTCTCGGATCTCCCTTCCACTATTCCCTTCACATCTCCCCTTCTCAAGTGTCCCGGATCTCCCTCCCACACTTCCCTTCACTCTCTCCCCTTATGCAGTGTCCTGTATCTCCCTCCCAGTCTTCCCCTTCACCCTCTCCCCTTCTCCAGTGTCCTGGATCTCCCTCCCACTATTCCCTTGATCCTCCAAGCTTCTCCAGTGTCCCCGTTCTCCCTCGTACACTTCCCTTCACGCTCTCCCCTTATGCACTGTCCCGCATCTCCGTCCAACCCTTTCAATTCACCCTTCCACTTTCCCCTCTCCCCTTCTCCAGTGTCCTGGATCTCCCTCCCACTATTCCCTTGATCCTCCCCGCTTTTCCAGTGTCCCCGTTCTCCCTCCCACACTTCCCTTCACCCTGCCCCTTCTCCAGTGTCCTGCATCTCCCTCCCACCCTTCCTCTTCTCCCTCTCTCCTTCTCAAGTGTCCCGGATCTTCCTCCGACACTTCCCCTGACCCTCTCCCCTTAGGCAGTGTCCCGGACCCCCCTCCCACCCTTCCCCTTCACCCTCTCCCCTTCTCCAGTGTCCTGGATCTCCCTCCCACTATTCCCTTGATCTTTCCCACTTCTCCAGTGTCCCCGTTGTCCCTCCCACACTTTCCTTCACTCTGTCCCTTATGCAGTGTCCCGTATCTCAATCCCACCATTCCCTTTCACCCTCTCCCCTTTTCAAGTGTCCTGGATCTCCCTCCCACACTTCCCTTCACCCTTTCCCCTTATGCAGTGTCTCGGATCTCCCTTCCACTATTCCCTTCACATCTCCCCTTCTCAAGTGTCCTGTATCTCCCTCCCACACTTCCCTTCACCCTCTCCCCTTATGCAGTGTCCTGTATCTCCCTCCCAGTCTTCCCCTTCACCCTCTCCCCTTCTCCAGTGTCCTGGATCTCCCTCCCACTATTCCCTTGATCCTCGAAGCTTCTCCAGTGTCCCCGTTCTCCCTCGTACACTTCCCTTCACGCTCTCCCCTTATGCAGTGTCCCGTATCTCTGTCCCACCCTTCCAAATCACCCTTCCACATCCCCCTCTCTCTTTATGCAGTGTCCCGGATCTCCCTCCCACACTTCCCTTCACCCTCTTAAGCTATCTACTGTACCGGATCTCCCTCCCACCCTTCCCCTTCACCCTCTCCCCTTCTCCAAAGTCCTCGATCTCCCTTCCACACACCCCTTCACCCTCTTTTGCTATCTACTGTCCCTGATCTCCCTCCCACCCTTCCCCTTCACCCTCTCCCCTTCTCAAGTGTCCCGTATCTCCCTCTCACACTTCCCTTCACCCTCTCCCCTTCTCCAGTGTCCCTGATCTCCCTCCCACCCTTCCCCTTCACCCTCTCCCCTTCTCAATTGTCCTGGATCTCCCTCCCAACCTCCCCCTTCACCCTCTCCCCTTCTCCAGTTTCCTGGATGTCGATCCCACTATTCCCTTGATCCTCCCCACTTCTCCGGTGTCCCCGTTCTCCCTGGCACACTTCCCTTCACCCTGTCCCCTGATGCAGTGTCCCGTATCTCCCTCCCACCCTTCTCCTTCACCCTCTCCCCTTAAACGCGCGCGCGCGTGTGTGTGTGTGTGTTTGTGTGCGTACGTGCGTGCGTGCGTGCGTGCGTGCGTGCGTGCGTGCGTGCGTGCGTGCGTGTGTGTGTGTGTGTGTGTTTGTGCCTTTTTGAAACATTCATATGCTTGGTTTGTTGTTTCGTTTGTGTCCTTTGTACGTTTAGATTCGATGTTCTCTTTTGTCGTGCTCTTGTTACTTGTGTTATGGTTTGTTGTTCGTTCCACTTGCTCTTTAGTTTGTGATTTGCATTGTTGGTTACTTCTTGTTTCTTTGTTTGTCTTCTTATTAACCTTACTACTTGATTCTCGTTTGTTTTCCTTCTTTTCTCTCTGCTTGGTGCATTCAATGCAAACATCCCCTCCCCTGATCTGTTTTCTGTCTTCTTTTGCGTATGGTTTGGTGTTTTGTGAGGCGTTATTTGGTTGGTTGGTTAGTTGTTGCATTGGTTGTGTTTTGTTTCACTGATCATCATTAATGTCCTGTGATAGTTCCGTTAGTACCGATAGTTAATTACTTTCCTGTTTTCGTTTGTGTGTTCTTATTTGTTTGGTTTGGTGTTTGTTTTGGCATTTTTGCTTTCTTTCTTCTTTTTTTGTGTTGTTGTTTGTGCGCGTTTGTCTCTCTCTCTCGCTCTCTCTCTCTCTCTCTCTCTCTCTCTCTCTGTGTGTGTGTGTGCCTTTGAAACATTGATATGTTTGATTTCTTGTTCCGTTTGTGTGTTTTGTAGGTTTAGATTCGATGATCTCTTTTGTTGTGTTCTTGTTACTTGTTCTTTACTGTCCCGGATCTCCCTCCCACTAATCCCTTCACCCTACCCCCTCCTCAAGTGTCTCGGATCTCCCTTCCACTATTCCCTTCACATCTCCCCTTCTCAAGTGTCCCGGATCTCCCTCCCACACTTCCCTTCACTCTCTCCCCTTATGCAGTGTCCTGTATCTCCCTCCCAGTCTTCCCCTTCACCCTCTCCCCTTCTCCAGTGTCCTGGATCTCCCTCCCACTATTCCCTTGATCCTCCAAGCTTCTCCAGTGTCCCCGTTCTCCCTCGTACACTTCCCTTCACGCTCTCCCCTTATGCACTGTCCCGCATCTCCGTCCAACCCTTTCAATTCACCCTTCCACTTTCCCCTCTCTCCTTATGCAGTGTCCCAGATCTCCCTCCCACACTTCCCTTCACACTCTTTTGCTATCTACTATACCGGATCTCCCTCCCACCCTTCCCCTTCACCCTCTCCCCTTCTCCAGTGTCCTGGATCTCCCTCCCACTATTCCCTTGATCCTCCCCGCTTTTCCAGTGTCCCCGTTCTCCCTCCCACACTTCCCTTCACCCTGCCCCTTCTCCAGTGTCCTGCATCTCCCTCCCACCCTTCCTCTTCTCCCTCTCTCCTTCTCAAGTGTCCCGGATCTCCCTCCGACACTTCCCTTGACCCTCTACCCTTAGGCAGTGTCCCGGACCCCCCTCCCACCCTTCCCCTTCACCCTCTCCCCTTCTCCAGTGTCCTGGATCTCCCTCCCACTATTCCCTTGATCTTTCCCACTTCTCCAGTGTCCCCGTTCTCCCTCCCACACTTTCCTTCACCCTCTCCCCTTCTCCAGTGTCCTGGATCTCCCTCCCACTATTCCCTTGATCCTCGAAGCTTCTCCAGTGTCCCCGTTCTCCCTCGTACACTTCCCTTCACGCTCTCCCCTTATGCAGTGTCCCGTATCTCCGTCCCACCCTTCCAAATCACCCTTCCACATCCCCCTCTCTCTTTATGCAGTGTCCCGGATCTCCCTCCCACACTTCCCTTCACCCTCTTTAGCTATCTACTGTACCGGATCTCCCTCCCATCCTTCCCCTTCACCCTCTCCCCTTCTCCAGTGTCCCTGATCTCCCTCCCACACACCCCTTCACCCTCTTTTGCTATCTACTGTCCCTGATCTCCCTCCCACACTTCCCTTCACCCTGTCCCCTTATGCAGTGTCCCGTATCTCCCTCCCACCCTTCTCCTTCACCCTCTCCCCTTAAACGCGCGCGCGTGTGTGTGTGTGTGTTTCTGTGCGTACGTGCGTGCATGCGTGCGTGCGTGCGTGCATGCGTGCGTGCGTGTGTGTGTGTGTGTGTGTGTGTGTGTGTGTGTGTGTGTGTTTGTGCCTTTTTGAAACATTCATATGCTTGGTTTGTTGTTTCGTTTGTGTCCTTTGTACGTTTAGATTCGATGTTCTCTTTTGTCGTGCTCTTGTTACTTGTGTTATGGTTTGTTGTTCGTTCCACTTGCTCTTTAGTTTGTGATTTGCATTGTTGGTTACTTCTTGTTTCTTTGTTTGTCTTCTTATTAACCTTACTACTTGATTCTCGTTTGTTTTCCTTCTTTTCTCTCTGCTTGGTGCATTCAATGCAAACATCCCCTCCCCTGATCTGTTTTCTGTCTTCTTTTGCGTATGGTTTGGTGTTTTGTGAGGCGTTATTTGGTTGGTTGGTTAGTTGTTGCATTGGTTGTGTTTTGTTTCACTGATCATCATTAATGTCCTGTGATAGTTCCGTTAGTACCGATAGTTAATTACTTTCCTGTTTTCGTTTGTGTGTTCTTATTTGTTTGGTTTGGTGTTTGTTTTGGCATTTTTGCTTTCTTTCTTCTTTTTTTGTGTTGTTGTTTGTGCGCGTTTGTCTCTCTCTCTCGCTCTCTCTCTCTCTCTCTCTCTCTCTCTCTCTCTCTCTCTGTGTGTGTGCCTTTGAAACATTGATATGTTTGATTTCTTGTTCCGTTTGTGTGTTTTGTAGGTTTAGATTCGATGATCTCTTTTGTTCTGTTCTTGTTACTTGTTCTTTACTGTCCCGGATCTCCCTCCCACTAATCCCTTCACCCTACCCCCTCCTCAAGTGTCTCGGATCTCCCTTCCACTATTCCCTTCACATCTCCCCTTCTCAAGTGTCCCGGATCTCCCTCCCACACTTCCCTTCACTCTCTCCCCTTATGCAGTGTCCTGTATCTCCCTCCCAGTCTTCCCCTTCACCCTCTCCCCTTCTCCAGTGTCCTGGATCTCCCTCCCACTATTCCCTTGATCCTCGAAGCTTCTCCAGTGTCCCCGTTCTCCCTCGTACACTTTCCTTCACGCTCTCCCCTTATGCACTGTCCCGCATCTCCGTCCAACCCTTTCAATTCACCCTTCCACTTTCCCCTCTCCCCTTCTCCAGTGTCCTGGATCTCCCTCCCACTATTCCCTTGATCCTCCCCGCTTTTCCAGTGTCCCCGTTCTCCCTCCCACACTTCCCTTCACCCTGCCCCTTCTCCAGTGTCCTGCATCTCCCTCCCACCCTTCCTCTTCTCCCTCTCTCCTTCTCAAGTGTCCCGGATCTCCCTCCGACACTTCCCCTGACCCTCTCCCCTTAGGCAGTGTCCCGGACCCCCCTCCCACCCTTCCCCTTCACCCTCTCCCCTTCTCCAGTGTCCTGGATCTCCCTCCCACTATTCCCTTGATCTTTCCCACTTCTCCAGTGTCCCCGTTCTCCCTCCCACACTTTCCTTCACTCTGTCCCTTATGCAGTGTCCCGTATCTCAATCCCACCATTCCCTTTCACCCTCTCCCCTTTTCAAGTGTCCTGGATCTCCCTCCCACACTTCCCTTCACCCTTTCCCCTTATGCAGTGTCCCGGTTCTCCCTCCCACTATTCCCTTCATGATCCCCCCTTCTCCAGTGTCCCGGATCACCCTCCCACTATTCCCTTCCAACTCTCCCCATCTCCAGTGTCCCGGATCTCCGTCCCACACTCCCCTTCACTCCCTCTTCTGCACCAGTGTCCCACATCTTCCACCCACTATTCCCCTCATCACCCACCCCTCCCCCCTGCTCCCTTTGTAGTTACTCTGATTTTTTGTTTCATTTGGGAGGTATTTTTTGTTTGTTTTGTTTGTGTTTTGTTTTGGGGGATTGATGTTTGCATGTTGTTTGGCTAGCGTTTGTTTGTGTCGCTGTTTGACTATTCATATAATGTTTGCTGTTTCACTTCATGTGTTTTCTGTCTTCTTTTGGGGTATGGTTGGGTGTTTTGTGAGGCGTTATTTAGTTGGTTGGTTAGTTGTTGCGTTGGTTGTGTTTTGTTTCACTGATCATTATTAGTGTCCTTTGGTAGTTCCTTTAGTACCGTTAGTTAATTACTTTGCTGTTTTCGTTTGTGTGTTCTTATTTGTTTGGTTTCTTGTTTCTTTGGGGATTTTTGCTTTCTTTCTTCTTTTTTTGTGTTGTTGTTTGTTTGTGTGCGTTTGTCTCTCTCTCTCTCTCTCTCTCTCTCTCTGTCTTTGTGTTTGTGTGTGTGTGTGCCTTTGAAACATTCATGCGTTTGATTTCTTGTTTCGTTTGAGTGTTTTGTAGGTTTAGATTCGATGTTCTCTTTTGTTGTGTTCTTGTTGCTTGTTCTCTACTGTCCCGGATCTCCCTCCCACTATTCCCTGCACCCTCTCCACTCCTCAAGTGTCCCGGATCTCCCTCCCACACTTCCCTTCACCCTCTCCCTTTTTCCAGTGTCCCGGATCTCCCTCCCACTATTCCCTTGATCTTCCCCACTTCTGAAGTGTCCCCGTTCTCCCTCCCACACTTCCCTTCACCCTCTCCACTTACACAGTATCTCGGATCTCCCTCCCACCCTTCCGATTCACCCTTCCCCTTTCCCCTCTCCCCATCTCAAGGGTCCCGGATCTCCCTCCCATACACCCTTTCACCCTCTTTTGCTATCTACTGTCCCGGATCTCCCTCCCACCCTTCCCCTTCACCCTCTCCCCTTCTCCAGTGTCCTGGATCTCCCTCCCACTATTCCCTTGATCTTCCCCACTTCTCCAGTGTCCCCGTTCTCCCTCCCACACTTCCCTTCACCCTCTCCACTTACACAGTATCTCGGATCTCCCTCCCACCCTTCCGATTCACCCTTCCCCTTCACCCTCTCCCCTTCTCCAGTGTCCCGGATCTCCCTCCCACGCACCCCTTCACCCTCTTTTGCTATCTACTGTCCCGGATCTCCCTCCCACCCGTCCCCTTCACCCTCTCCCCTTCTCAAGTGTCCTGTATCTCCCTTTCACACTTCCCTTCACCCTCTCCCCTTCTCCAGTGTCCCTGATCTCCCTCCCACCCTTCCCCTTCACCCTCTCCCCTTCTCCAGTGTCCTGGATCTCCCTCCCACTATTCCCTTGATCCTCCCCGCTTCTCCAGTGTCCCCGTTCTCCCTCCCACACTTCCCTTCACCCTCTCCCCTGATGCAATGTCCCGGATCTCCCTCCCACCCTTCCCCTCCCCCCCCACCTCCATTCTCCAGTGTCCCGGATCTCCCTCCCACACTTCCCTTCACCCTCTTTTGCTGTGTACTGTCCCGGATCTTCCTCTCACCCTTCCCCTTCACCCTCTCCACTTCTCAAGTGTCCTGGATCTCCCCCCCCCCCCCCCCCCAACCTTCCGCTTCACCCTCTCCCCTTCTCCAGTGTCCTGGATCTTCCTCCCACTATTCCCTTGATCCTCCCCACTTCTCCGGTGTCCCCGATCTCCCTCCCACACTTCCCTTCACCCTCTACCCTTATGCAGTGTCCCGTATCTCCCTCCCACACTTCCCCTTTACCCTCTCCCCTTCTCCAGTGTCCCGGTTCTCCCTCCCACACTTCCCTTCACCCTCTCCCCTTCTCCAGTGTCCCGGATCTCCGTCCCCTACACTCCCCTTCATTCCCTCTTCTGCACCAGTGTCCGACATCTTCCACCCACTATTCCCCTCATCACCCCCTTTGCCCCCTTTGGAGTTACTCTGATTTTTTGTTTCTTTTGGGAGGTATTTTTTGTTTGGTTTGTTTGTGTTTTTTTTGGGGGGGTTCATGTTTGCATGTTGTTTTGCTAGCATTTGTTTGTGTCGCTGTTTGACTATTCATGTAATGTTTGCTGTTTCATTTCATGTGTTTTCTGTCGTCTTTTTGGGTATGGTTGGGTGTTTTGTGAGGCGTTATTTGGTTGGTTGATTAGTTGTTGCATTGGTTGTGTTTTGTTTCACTGATCATTATTAGTGTCCTATGGTAGTTCCGTTAGTAGCCGTTGGTTAATTACTTTGCTGTTTTCGTACATGTGTTCTTATTTGTTTGGTTTCTTCTTTGTTTGGGGATTTTTGCTTTCTTTCTTCTTTTTTTTGTGTTGTTTGTTTCTGTGCATTTGTCTCTCTCTCTCTCTCTGTCTTTGTGTTTGTGTGTGTGTGTGTGTGTGTGTGTGTGTGTGTGTGTGTGTGTGTGTGCCTTTCAAACATTGATATGTTTGATTAAATTTTCTTGTTTCGTTTGAGTGTTTTGTAGTTTTAGATTCGATGTTCTCTTTTGTTGTGTTCTTGTTACTTGTTCTCTACTGTCCCGGATCTCCCTCCCACTATTCCCTTCACCCTCTCCACTCCTCAAGCGTCCCGGATCTCCCTCCCACACTTCCCTTCACCCTCTCCCTTTTTCCAGTGTCCCGGATCTCCCTCCCACTATTCCCTTGATCCTCCCCACTTCTCAAGTGTCCCCGTTCTCCCTCCCACACGTCCCTTCACCCTCTCCCCTTATGCAGTGTCTCGGATCTCCCTCCCACCCTTCCCCTTCACCCTTCCCCTTCCCCCTCTCCCCTTCTCCAGTGTCCCGGATCTCCCTTCCACACACCCCTTCACTCTCTTTTGCTATCTACTGTCCCGGATCTCCCTCCCACCCTTCCCCTTCACCCTCTCCCCTTCTCAAGTGTCCTGTATCTCCCTCCCAACCTTCCCCTTCACCCTCTCCCCTTCTCCAGTGTCCTGGATCTCGATCCCACTATTCCCTTGATCCTACCCGCTTCTCCGGTGTCCCCGTTCTCCCTCCAACAATTCCCTTCACCCTTTCCCCTTCTGCAGTGTCCCGTATCTCTCTCCCACACTTCCCTTCACCCTTTCCCCTTATGCAGTGTCCCGGTTCTCCCTCCCACTATTCCCTTTATCATCCCCCCTTCTCCAGTGTCCCGGATCGCCCTCCCACTATTCCTTTCAAACTCTCCCCTTCTCCAGTGTCCCGGATGTCCGTCCCACACTTCCCTTCATTCCCTCTTCTGCACCAGTGTCCCACATCTTCTATCCGCTATTCCCCTCATCACCCCCCCCTGCTCCCTTTTGAGTTACTCTGATTTTTTGTTTCATTTGGGAGGTATTTTTTGTTTGTTTTGTTTGTCTTTTGTTTTGGGGGGGTGGGGGGGTGGGGGGGGGGTGCATGTTTGCATGTTGTTTCGCTAGCGTTTGTTTGAGTCGCTGTTTGACTATTCATATAATGTTTGCTGTTTCACTTCATGTGTTTTCTGTCTTCTTTTTGGGTATGGTTGGGTGTTTTGTGAGGCGTTATTTGGTTGGTTGGTTAGTTGTTGCATTGGTTGTGTTTTGTTTCACTGATCATCATTAGTGTCCTTTGGTAGTTCCGTTAGTACCGTTCGTTAACTACTTTGCTGTTTTCGTTTATGTGTTCTTATTTGTTTGGTTTCTTGTTTGTTTGGGGATTTTTGCTTTCTTTCTTCTTTTTTTTGTGTTGTTGTTTGTGTGCATTTGTCTCTCTCTCTCACTCTGTGTCTTTGTATTTGTGTGTGTGTGTGTGCCTTTGAAACATTGATACGTTTGATTTCTTGTTTCGTTTGAGTGTTTTGTAGGTTTAGATTCGATGTTCTCTTTTGTTGTGTTCTTGTTACTTGTTCTCTACTGTCCCGGATCTCCCTCCCACTATTCCCTTCACCCTCCCCACTCCTCAAGTGTCCCGGATCTCCCTCCCACACTTTCCTTCACCCTCTCCTTTTTCCAGTGTCCCGGATCTCCCTCCCACTATTCCCTTGATCTTCCCCACTTCTCAAGTGTACCCGTTCTCCCTTCCACACTTCCCTTCACCTTCTCCCCTTATGCAGTGTCTCGGATCTCCCTCCCACCCTTCCGATTCACCCTTCCACTTCCCCCTCTCCCCTTCTCCAGGGTCCCGGATCTCCCTCCCACTATTCCCTTCACCCTAACCCCTCCTCAAGTGTCTCGGATCTCCCTTCCACTATTCCCTTCACATCTCCCATTCTCAAGTGTCCCGGATCTCCCCCCACACTTCCCTTCACCCTCTCCCCTTATGCAGTGTCCTGTATGTCCCTCCCAGTCTTCCCCTTCACCCTCTCCCCTTCTCCAGTGTCCTGGATCTCCCTCCCACTATTCCCTTAATCCTCCAAGCTTCTCCAGTGTCCCCGTTCTCCCTCGTCCACTTCCCTTCACGCTCTCCCCTTATGCAGTGTCCCGTATCTCCGTCCCACCCTTCCAAATCACCCTTCCACATCCCCCTCTCTCTTTATGCAGTGTCCCGGATCTCCCTCCCACACTTCCCTTCACCCTCTTTTGCTATCTACTGTCCCGAATCTCCCTCCCACCCTTCCCCTTCACCCTCTCCCCTTCTCAAGTGTCCCTGATCTCCCTCCCACCCTTTCCCTTCACCCTCTCCCCTTCTCCAGTGTCCTGGATCTCCCTCCCACTATTCCCTTGATCCCCCCCCACTTCTCCAGTGTCCCCGTTCTCCCTCCCACACTTCCCTTCACGCTCTCCCCTGATGCAATGTCCCGGATCTCCCGCCCACCCTTCCCCTTCACCCTTCCCCTTCCCCAACATCCCTTCTCCAGTGTCCCGGATCTCCCGCCCACACACCCCTTCACCCTCTTTTGCTATCTACTGTCCCGGATCTCCCTCCCACCCTTCCCCTTCACCCTCTCCCCTTCTCAAGTGTCCTGGATCTCCCTCTCAACCTTCCTCTTCACCCTCTCCCCTTCTCCAGTGTCCTGGATCTCCCTCCCACTATTCCCTTGATCCCCCCCCACTTCTCCAGTGTCCCCGTTCTCCCTCCCACACTTCCCTTCACGCTCTCCCCTGATGCAATGTCCCGGATCTCCCTCCCACCCTTCCCCTTCACCCTTCCCCTTTCCCAACATCCCTTCTCCAGTGTCCCGGATCTCCCTCCCACACACCCCTTCACCCTCTTTTGCTATCTACTGTCCCGGATCTCCCTCCCACCCTTCCCCTTCACCCTCTCCCCTTCTCAAGTGTCCTGGATCTCCCGCTCAACCTTCCTCTTCACCCTCTCCCCTTCTCCAGTGTCCTGGACCTCTCTACCACTATTCCCTTGATCCTCCCCACTTCTCCAGTTTCCCAGATCTCCCTCCCACACTTCCCGGATCTCCCTCCCACACTTCCCTTCACCCTGTCCCGTTATGCAGTGTCCCGTATCTCCCTCCCACACTTCCCTTCACCCTGTCCCCTTATGCAGTGTCCCGTATCTCCCTCCCACACTTCCCTTCACCCTGTCCCCTTATGCAGTGTCCCGTATCTCCCTCCCACACTTCCCTTCACACTCTCCCCTTCTCCAGTGTCCCGGATCTCCGTCCCCTACACTCCCCTTCATTCCCTCTTCTGCACCAGTGTCCGACATCTTCCACCCACTATTCCCCTCATCACCCCCTCTGCTCCCTTTGGAGTTCCTCTGATTTTTTGTTTCTTTTGGGAGGTATTTTTTGTTTGTTTTGTTTGTGTTTTATTTTGAGGGGGTTCATGTTTGCATGTTGTTTTGCTAGCATTTGTTTGTGTCGCTGTTTGACTATTCATATAATGTTTGCTGTTTCATTTCATGTGTTTTCTGTCTTCTTTTTGGGTATGGTTGTGTGTTTTGTGAGGCGTTATTTGGTTGGTTGATTAGTTGTTGCATTGGTTGTGTTTTGTTTCACTGATCATTATTAGTGTCCTATGGTAGTTCCGTTAGTAGCCGTTAGTTAATTACTTTGCTGTTTTCGTTTATGTGTTCTTATTTGTTTGGTTTCTTCTTTGTTTGGGGATTTTTGCTTTCTTTCTTCTTTTTTTGTGTTGTTTGTTTGTGTGCATTTGTCTCTCTCTCTCTCTCTCTCTTTGTGTTTGTGTTTGTGTGTGTGTGTGTGTGTGTGTGTGTGTGTGTGTGTGTGTGTGTGTGTGTGCCTTTGAAACATTGATATGTTTGATTTCTTGTTTCGTTTGAGTGTTTTGTAGGTTTAGATTCGATGTTCTCTTTTGTTGTGTTCTTGTTACTTGTTCTCTACTGTCCCGGATCTCCCTCCCACACTTCCCATCACCCTCTCCCTTTTTCCAGTGTCCCGGATCTCCCTCCCACTATTCCCTTGATCTTCCCCACTTCTCAAGAGTCCCCGTTCTCCCTCCCACACTTCCCTTCACCCTCTCCCCTTATGCAGTGTCTCGGATCTCCCTCCCACCCTTCCGATTCACCCTTCCCCTTCCCCCTCTCCCCTTCTCCAGGGTCCCGGATCTCCCTCCCACACACCCCTTCACCCTCTTTTGCTATCTACTGTCCCGGATCTCCCTCCCACCCTTCCCCTTCACCCTCTCCCCTTCTCAAGTGTTCTGTATCTCCCTCTCACACTTCCCTTCACCTTCTCCACTTCTCCAGTGTCCCTGATCTCCCTCCCACCCTTCCCCTTCACCCTCTCCCCTTCTCAAGTGTCCTGGATCTCCCTCTCAACCTTCCCCTTCACCCTCTCCCCTTCTCCAGTGTCCTTGATCTCCCTCCCACTATTCCCTTGATCCTCCCCACTTCTCCGGTGTCCCCGTTCTCCCTCCCACACTTCCCTTCACCCTGTCCCCTTATGCAGTGTCCCGTATCTCCCTCCCACACTTCCCCTTCACCCTCTCCCCTTCTCCAGTGTCCCGGTTCTCCCTCCCACTATTTCCTTTATCATCCCCCCTTCCCCAGTGTCCCGGATCTCCCTCCCACACTTCCCTTCACCCTGTCCCCTTATGCAGTGTCCCGTATCTCCCTCCCACACTTCCGTTCACACTCTCCCCTTCTCCAGTGTCCTGGACCTCCGTCCCCTACACTCCCCTTCATTCCCTCTTCTGCACCAGTGTCCGACATCTTCCACCCACTATTCCCCTCATCACCCCCTCTGCTCCCTTTGGAGTTCCTCTGATTTTTTGTTTCTTTTGGGAGGTATTTTTTGTTTGTTTTGTTTGTGTTTTATTTTGGGGGGTTCATGTTTGCGTGTTGTTTTGCTAGCATTTGTTTGTGTCGCTGTTTGACTATTCATATAATGTTTGCTGTTTCATTTCATGTGTTTTCTGTCTTCTTTTTGGGTATGGTTGTGTGTTTTGTGAGGCGTTATTTGGTTGGTTGATTAGTTGTTGCATTGGTTGTGTTTTGTTTCACTGATCATTATTAGTGTCCTATGGTAGTTCCTTTAGGAGCCGTTAGTTAATTACTTTGCTGTTTTCGTTTATGTGTTCTTATTTGTTTGGTTTCTTCTTTGTTTGGGGATTTTTGCTTTCTTTCTTCTTTTTTTGTGTTGTTTGTTTGTGTGCATTTGTCTCTCTCTCTCTCTCTCTCTCTTTGTGTTTGTGTGTGTGTGTGTGTGTGTGTGTGTGTGTGTGTGCCTTTGAAACATTGATATGTTTGATTTCTTGTTTCGTTTGAGTGTTTTGTAGGTTTAGATTCGATGTTCTCTTTTGTTGTGTTCTTGTTACTTGTTCTCTACTGTCCCGGATCTCCCTCCCCCTATTCCCTTCACCCTCTCCACTCCTCAAGTGTCCCGGATCTCCCTCCCACACTTCCCTTCACCCTCTCCCTTTTTCCAGTGTCCCGAATCTCCCTCCCACTATTCCCTTGATCTTTCCCACTTCTCAAGTGTCCCCGTTCTCCCTCCCACACTTTCCTTCACCCTCTCCCCTTATGCAGTGTCTCGGATCTCCCTCCCACCCTTCCGATTCACCCTTCCCCTTCCCCCTCTCCCCTTCTCCAGTGTCCCGAATCTCCCTCCCACACACCCCTTCACCCTCTTTTGCTATCTACTGTCCCGGATCTCCCTCCCACCCTTCCCCTTCACCCTCTCCCCTTCTCAAGTGTCCTGTATCTCCCTCTCACACTTCCCTTCACCTTCTCCCCTTCTCCAGTGTCCCTGATCCCCCTCCCGCCCTTCCCCTTCACCCTCTCCCCTTCTCAAGTGTCATGGAACTCCCTCCCAACCTTCCTCTTCACCCTCTCCCCTTCTCCAGTGTCCTGGATCTCGATCCCACTATTCCCTTGATCCTCCCCACTTCTCCGGTGTCCCCGTTCTCCCTCCCACAATTCCCTTCACCCTTTCCCCTTTTGCAGTGTCCCGTATCTCCCTCCCACACTTCCCTTCACCCTTTGCCCTTATGCAGTGTCCCGGTTCTCCCTCCCACTATTCCCTTCATCATCCCCCCTCCTCCAGTGTCCCGGATGACCCTCCCACACTTCCCTTCAAACTCTCCCCTTCTCCAGTGTCCCGGATGTCCGTCCCACACTCCCCTTCATTCCCTCTTCTGCACCAGTGTCCCACATCTTCCATCCGCTATTCTTCTCATCACCACCCCTGCTCCCTTTGGAGTTACTCTGATTTTTTGTTTCATTTGGGAGGTATTTTTTGTTTGTTTTGTTTGTGTTTTGTTTTGGAGGATTCATGTTTGCATGTTGTTTGGCTAGCGTTTGTTTGAGTCGCTGTTTGACTATTCATATAATGTTTGCTGTTTCACTTCATGTGTTTTCTGTCTTCTTTTGGGGTATGGTTGGGTGTTTTGTGAGGCGTTATTTAGTTGGTTGGTTAGTTGTTGCATTGGTTGTGTTTTGTTTCACTGATCATTATTAGTGTCCTATGGTAGTTCCGTTAGTAGCCGTTAGTCGATTACTTTGCTGTTTTCGTTTATGTGTTCTTATTTGTTTGGTTTCTTGTTTGTTTGGGGATTTTTGCTTTCTTTCTTCTTTTTTTTGTGTTGTTTGTTTGTGTCCATTTCTCTCTCTCTCTCTCTCTGGCTTTGTGTTTGTGTTTGTGTGTGTGTGTGTGTGTATGTGTGTGTGTGTGTGTGTGTGTGTGTGTGTGTGTGTGTGCCTTTGAAACATTGATATGTTTGATTTCTTGTTTCGTTTGAGTGTTTTGTAGGTTCAGATTCGATGTTCTCTTTTGTTGTGTTCTTGTTACTTGTTCTCTACTGTCCCGGATCTCCCTCCCACTATTCCCTTCACCCTCTCCACTCCTCAAGTGTCCCGGATCTCCCTCCCACACTTTCCTTCACCCTCTCCCTTTTTCCAGTGTCCCGGATCTCCCTCCCACGCTTCCCTTGATCCTCCCCACTTCTGAAGTGTCCCCGTTCTCCTTCCCACACTTCCCTTCACCCTCTCCCCTCATGCAGTGTCTCGGATCTCCCTCCCACCCTTCCCCTTCACCCTTCCCCTTCCCCCTCTCCCCTTCTCCAGTGTCCCGGATCTCCCTCCCACACACCCCTTCACCCTCTTTTCCTATCTACTGTCCCGGATCTCCCTCCCACCCTTCCCCTTCACCCTCTCCCTTTCTCAAGTGTCCTGGATCTCCCTCCCAACCTCCCCCTTCACCCTCTCCCCTTCTCCAGTTTCCTGGATCTCGATCCCACTATTCCCTTGATCCTCCCCACTTCTCCGGTGTCCCCGTTCTCCCTCCCACAAGTCCCTTCACCCTTTCCCCTTTTGCAGTGTCCCGTATCTCCCTCCCACACTTCCCTTCAAACTCTCCCCTTCTCCAGTGTCCCGCATCTCCGTCACCGACACTCCCCTTCATTTCCCTCTTCTGCACCAGTGTCCGACATCTTCCACCCACTATTCCCCTCATCACCTCCTCTGCTCCCTTTGGAGTTACTCTGATTTTTTGTTTCTTTTGGGAGGTATTTTTTGTTTGTTTTGTTTGTGTTTTGTTTTGGGGGGTTCATGTTTGCATGTTGCTTGGCTAGCGTTTGTTTGAGTCGCTGTTTAACTATTCATGTAATGTTTGCTGTTTCATTTCATGTGTTTTCTGTCGTCTTTTTGGGCATGGGCGGGTGTTTTGTGAGGCGTTATTTAGTTGGTTGATTAGTTGTTGCATTGGTTGTGTTTTGTTTCACTGATCATTATTAGTGTCCTATGGTAGTTCCGTTAGTAGCCGTTAGTTAATTACTTTGCTGTTTTCGTTTATGTGTTGTTGCTTGTGTGGTTTCTTGTTTAATTTGTTTGGGATATTTTTGTTTTCTTTCTTCTTCCTTTTGGTTGTGGTTTGTTTATTTGTTTGTTTCTCTCTCTGTTTGTGTCTGTTTGTCTGTGTGTGTGTGTGTGTGTGTGTGTGTGTGTGTGCCTTGGAAAGATGGATCTGTTTGATTTGTTGTTTCGTTTGTGTGTTTTGTAGGTTTAGATTCAATGATCTCTTTTGTTGTGCTCTTGTTACTTGTTCTCTACTGTCCCGGATCTCCCTCCCACTATTCCCTTCACCCTCTCCCCTCCTCAAGTGTCCTGGATCTCCCTCCCACACTTCCCTTCACCCTCTCCCTTTTTCCAGTGTCCCGGATCTAACTCCCACAATTCCCTTCACCCTTTCCCCTTTTGCAGTGTCCCGTATCTCCCTCCCACACTTCCCTTCACCCTTTCCCCTTATGCAGTGTCCCGGTTCTCCCTCCCACTATTCCCTTCATCATCCCCCCTCCTCCAGTGTCCCGGATGACCCTCCCACACTTCCCTTCAAACTCTCCCCTTCTCCAGTGTCCCGGATGTCCGTCCCACACTCCCCTTCATTCCCTCTTCTGCACCAGTGTCCCACATCTTCCATCCGCTATTCCCCTCATCACCACCCCTGCTCCCTTTGGAGTTACTCTGATTTTTTGTTTCATTTGGGAGGTATTTTTTGTTTGTTTTGTTTGTGTTTTGTTTTGGGGGATTCATGTTTGCATGTTGTTTGGCTAGCGTTTGTTTGAGTCGCTGTTTGACTATTCATATAATGTTTGCTGTTTCACTTCATGTGTTTTCTGTCTTCTTTTGGGGTATGGTTGGGTGTTTTGTGAGGCGTTATTTAGTTGGTTGGTTAGTTGTTGCATTGGTTGTGTTTTGTTTCACTGATCATTATTAGTGTCCTATGGTAGTTCCGTTAGTAGCCGTTAGTCAATTACTTTGCTGTTTTCGTTTATGTGTTCTTATTTGTTTGGTTTCTTGTTTGTTTGGGGATTTTTGCTTTCTTTCTTCTTTTTTTTGTGTTGTTTGTTTGTGTCCATTTCTCTCTCTCTCTCTCTGGCTTTGTGTTTGTGTTTGTGTGTGTGTGTGTGTGTGTGTGTGTGTGTGTGTGTGTGTGTGTGTGTGTGTGTGCCTTTGTTTGAGTCGCTGTTTAACTATTCATGTAATGTTTGCTGTTTCATTTCATGTGTTTTCTGTCGTCTTTTTGGGCATGGGCGGGTGTTTTGTGAGGCGTTATTTAGTTGGTTGGTTAGTTGTTGCATTGGTTGTGTTTTGTCTCACTGATCATTATTAGTGTCCTATGACAGTTCCGTTAGTACCGTTAGTTAATTACTTTGCTGTCTTCGTTTATGTGTTGTTGCTTGTGTGGTTTCTTGTTTAATTTGTTTGGGATATTTTTGTTTTCTTTCTTCTTCCTTTTGGTTGTGGTTTGTTTATTTGTTTGTTTCTCTCTCTGTTTGTGTCTGTTTGTCTGTGTGTGTGTGTGTGTGTGTGTGTGTGTGTGTGCCTTGGAAAGATGGATCTGTTTGATTTGTTGTTTCGTTTGTGTGTTTTGTAGGTTTAGATTCAATGATCTCTTTTGTTGTGCTCTTGTTACTTGTTCTCTACTGTCCCGGATCTCCCTCCCACTATTCCCTTCACCCTCTCCCCTCCTCAAGTGTCCTGGATCTCCCTCCCACACTTCCCTTCACCCTCTCCCTTTTTCCAGTGTCCCGGATCTAACTCCCACTATTCCCTTGATCCTCCCCACTTCTCAAGTGTCCCCGTTCTCCCTCCCACACTTCCGTTCACCCTCTCCCCTTCTCCAGTGTCCCGGATCTCCCTCCCACACTCCCATTCATTCCCTCTTCTACACCAGTGTCCGACATTTCCTTTCCACTATTCCCTTCATCACCTCCCCTGCTCCCTTTGGAGTTACTCTGATTTTGTTTTGTTTTGTTTGTGTTTTGTTTTGGGGGGTTCATGTTTGCATGTTTCTTTGGCTTGCGTTTCTTTGTGTCACTGTTTGACTATTCATATAATGTTTGCTGTTTCATTTCATGTGTTTTCTGTTTTCTTTTTGGGTATGGTTGGGTGTTTTGTGAGGCGTTATTTGGTTGGTTGGTTAGTTGTTGCGTTGGTTGTGTTTTGTTTGACTGATCATTATTATTGTCCTATGATAGTTCCGTTTGTACCGTTAGTTAATTACTTTGCTCTTTTCGTTTATGTGTTCTTATTTGTTTGATTTCTTGTTTGTTTGGCATTTTTTGTTTTATTTCTTCTTCCCAGTATTCCTTTCATGATAACCCCTTCTCAAGTGTCCCGGATCTCGCTCCCACCCTTCCCCTTCATCCTCTCCCCTTCTCCAGTGTGCTGGATCTCCCTCCCACTATTCCCTTCATCATCCCCTCTTCTCCAGTTTCCCGGATCTCCCTCCCACACTTCCCCTTCACCCTCTACCCTTCTCCAGTGTGCTGGATCTCCCTCCCACTATTCCCTTCATATTCCCCTCTTCTCCAGTTTCCCGGATCTCCATCCCACACTTCCCCTTCACTCTCTCCCCTTCGCCAGTGTGCTGGATCTCCCTCCCACTATTCCCTTGATCATCAACTCTTCTCCAGTGTCCCGGATCTCCCTTCCAGACATCCCTTCGTCCTCTTTTGCTGTCTACTTTCCCGGATCTCCCTCTCATCCTACCCCTTCACCCTCTCCCCTTCTCAAGTGTCCCGGATCTCCCTCCCTCACTTCCCTTCACCCTCTCCCCTTATGCAGTGTCCCGCATCTCCCTCCCACTATTCCCTTCATCATTCCCCCTTCTCAAGTGTCCCGGATCTCCCTCCCACTATTCCCCTCATCACCTCCCCTGCTCACTTTGGAGTTACTCTGATTTTTTGTTTGTTTTGGGAGGCGTTTTTTGTTTGTGTTTTGTTTTGGAAGGGGGTTCATGTTTGCATGTTGTTTGGCTAGCATTTGTTTGTGTCGCTGTTTGACTATTCATGTAATGTTTGCTGTTTCATGTCATGTGTTTTCTGTCTTCTTTTTACGTATGGTTGTGTGTTTTGTGAGGTGTTATTTGGTTGGTTGGTTAGTTGTTGCATTGGTTGTGTTTTGTTTCACTGATCATTATTAGTGTCTTATTATAGTTCCGTTAGTACAGTTAGGTAATTACTTTGCTATTTTCGTTTATGTGTTCTTGTTTGTGTGGTTTCTTGTTTGTTTGGTGTGTTTTGTTTTCTTTCTTCAAGTTGTGTTTTGTTTGTTGTTTTTTTTGTTTGTTTGTGTGTGTGTTTGTGTGCCTTTTTCAAACATTGATGTGTTTGGTTTTTTGTTTCGTTTGTGTATTTTGTACGTTTAGATTAGATGTTCTCTTTTCTTGTGCTCTTGTTACTTGTGTTGTGGTTTGTTGTTGGTGCCAGTTGCACTTTAGTTTGTGATTTGCATTGTTGGTTACTTCTTTGTCTCTTTTTTTCTTTGTCTGTCTTCTTATTAACCTTACTGCTTGGTTCTCGTTTATTGTTTTTCTTTTCTCTCTGTTTGGTGCATACAATCCATACATCCTCTCTCCTCAACCCGTTCCCCGGATCTCATCCCCGGCACCCCCCACCCGCTGTTCCCAAAATTCTCTTCATCCTTCCCCCTTCTTCAATGTCCCGGATCTCCCTCCCACTATTCCCTTCATCATCCCAACTACCCAACTACTCAAGTGTAGCGGATCTCCCTCCCGGACATCCCTTCACCCTCTCCCCTTATGCAGTGTCCCGGATCTCCCTCCCAGTCTTTCGCTTCACCCTCTCCCCTTCTCCAGTGTCCCGGATGTCCCTCCCACACTCCCCTTCATTCCCTCTTCTGCACCAGTGTCCGACATCTTCCACCCACTATTCCCCTCATCACTCCCCCTGCTCCCTTTGGAGTTACTCTGATTTTTTGTTTGTTTTGTAGAGTATTTTTATTTGTTTTGTTTGTGTTTTGTTTTGGGGGGTTCATGTTTGCATGTTGTTTTGCTAGCATTTGTTTGTGTCGCTGTTTGACTATTCATATAATGTTTGCTGTTTCATGTCATGTGTTTTCTGTCTTCTTTTTGCGTATGGTTGGGTGTTTTGTGAGGCGTTATTTAGTTGGTTGGTTAGTTGCTGCATTGGTTGTGTTTTGTTTCACTGATCATTATTAGTGTCCTTTGGTAGTTCCGTTAGTACCGTTAGTTAATTACTTTCCTGTTTTCGTTTATGTGTTCTTGTTTGTGTGGTTTCTTGCTTGTTTGGTGTTTGTTTTTGTGTTTTCTTTGTGTTTTTCTGGTGTGTGTGTGTGTGTGTGTGTTTGTGCCTTTTTGAAACATTCATATGCTTGGTTTGTTGTTTCGTTTGTGTCCTTTGTACGTTTAGATTCGATGTTCTCTTTTGTCGTGCTCTTGTTACTTGTGTTATGGTTTGTTGTTCGTTCCACTTGCTCTTTAGTTTGTGATTTGCATTGTTGGTTACTTCTTGTTTCTTTGTTTGTCTTCTTATTAACCTTACTACTTGATTCTCGTTTGTTTTTCTTCTTTTCTCTCTGCTTGGTGCATTCAATGCAAACATCCCCTCCCCTGATCTGTTTTCTGTCTTCTTTTGCGTATGGTTTGGTGTTTTGTGAGGCGTTATTTAGTTGGTTGGTTAGTTGCTGCATTGGTTGTGTTTTGTTTCACTGATCATTATTAGTGTCCTTTGGTAGTTCCGTTAGTACCGTTAGTTAATTACTTTGCTGTTTTCGTTTATGTGTTCTTGTTTGTGTGGTTTCTTGCTTGTTTGGTGTTTGTTTTTGTGTTTTCTTTGTGTTTTTCTGGTGTGTGTGTGTGTGTGTGCGTGTGTGTGTGTGCCTTTTTGAAACATTCATATGCTTGGTTTGTTGTTTCGTTTGTGTCCTTTGTACGTTTAGATTCGATGTTCTCTTTTGTCGTGCTCTTGTTACTTGTGTTATGGTTTGTTGTTCGTTCCACTTGCTCTTTAGTTTGTGATTTGCATTGTTGGTTACTTCTTGTTTCTTTGTTTGTCTTCTTATTAACCTTACTACTTGATTCTCGTTTGTTTTCCTTCTTTTCTCTCTGCTTGGTGCATTGAATGCATACATCCCCTCCCGTCCACCACTTGCCCTAATCTCTCCCTCCCACTATTCCCTTCATCATCCCCCCTACTCCAGTGTCCCGGATCTCCGTCTCACACTCACACTCCCCTTCGTTTCCTCTTCTGGACCAGTGTCCCACATCCCCCTCCCATTATTCCCCTCATCACCTCCCCTGCTCCCTTTGGAGTTACTCTTATTGTTTGTTTGTTTTGGGAAGTATTTTTTGTTTGTTTTGTTTGTGTTTTTTTGGGGGGGTTCATGTTTGCATGTGTTTTGGCTAGCGTTTGTTTGTGTCGCTGTTTGACTATTCATATAATGTTTGCTGTTTCATTTCATGTGTTTTCTGTCTACTTTTGCGTATGGTTGGATGTTTTGTGAGGTGTTATTTGGTTGTTTTTTTAACTGTTGCGTTGGTTGTATTTTGTTTCACTGATAATTAATTAGTGTCCAAACAACGAAAGTCAGTGCAGGACTGCTACAACTAAGAAACTATGTAAAACTATTCATACAGAAACTGTCCAAAATAGAAAATAAAGAATGAGACAAATGAAGCAATAGGAAAAGAGTGAATAATCAAGCCAACAAACAAACACAACTAAATATCAAGCAAAGCAAAGCAAAAAAAGAGAACACCTTGAAAACAATGCAACTACCACCAACAAAAACCAAGTGAATCCCTTATTTGTTTTCGTTTTGGTGCTTTTGTTGTTTGTAAGTTTAGGTGAATTTCTGTGTTTCTGCTAGTTCCTTGTGTTCCCGGTTGTTGTTTGAGGCTTGTCTGGTTAATTTCTGTCTGTTTTTAGGGGGTTGTGGGAGTGTTTGGGTGTGGGTGAGGGGTTTTGTTTTTCTTGCAGTGTGGTTGTATAATTGCTTATTTGCTGCTTCTTTTGTTTGTTATGGTTTGGTTCTTTGTTTCATTGTATTTGTTTTGTGTTTTCTAATTGGTTGGTTCTTTTGGTAGTTTGGATGGTTTTAATGTGGCTTCCTTGGGTGATTATTCTATTACGTTGTGTTTCCTTGTTTTTATGTGATAGATTGATAAACTTCGTTTGTTCTATTTCCTCTTTTCACAAATCCTGTTGCGTGTCCTTTTCTTTCTTGTGTTTGGTTATTTTATTTACTGACTGATTTTTTGTTAGTTTCATGTCCAATTTGTTTTATGTTGTTTGCTTGGGGTATTCATTCATTTGCCTTCATTTCTTTTGCTGTAGTTTTGTGTTGCCAGTTGATTTGTGATCGGTTGGTTTTCTTTTGAATCTTGCGTGATTTTGTTTTGTTTTGATTTGTTGTTTGTTTGCTTGTTTGTCCCATTTATTTTTTGTTTGTGTAGTTGTTTTGCTCTTTTCCAGCTTCAGAATGGCTTCGAACAGTTCAGTGTTCTTCTGTTTGTTTCGTTTTATTGGTTTTGTCTGCTTCTTTGATAATGTGTTTGTGTTGTGAGATATGTCCCCAGGTTGTTTTGCTTTGTTTTTCATTATATGCTCAAAGTGCACTTAGCTATGCCCCATTGGGTGTTTTGTTTTTCTGCTGATATGTTTGTGTGTTACTTTGGAATTGGAATTTGGTTTTGGATGTGTATTCGCTTCGTGGATTGCCTGTTTGGGTCATATCCTCTTTATCATTTCCATGCTTCTATATGATGTCGATTCTTGTTTGTTTGTTTTGTTTATTCGTTGTTAGTTTCTCAGTTGTTCGGATGCTTTTTCGGGGTTTATTCTTTGGATCTTTGGGTATTTTCATTTCCCTGTCTGCTTTCGTGATTTTTTCAAGGTGGCGGTTTGTTTTATTTTATTTCATACTGCTCATTGTCCTCTTCATAGATTTCTTCCTCGTTGTTCTTGTGTTCTGGTTCCTTTGGTTGTTTTGCTCTTCTTATTATCAAAGATGACTGATTGTGTTCTTTGTGTTAGCATTTTGTCTGTGCTGCTTGATATCTGTTGGCTTCGTCGGTTTGACTTAATTATATTTGGTTTTTTTTATTCATTTCTTTACCTTGTTATTAATTTGCAGTCTTGTCAAACATTTTGCATACTGATTTTCTTGTTGTGCCGTTTTGCTCGTAGTGTTTTATTCTTTTGTATTTCGGTTGCCTAGCGCACTTGTTTCATATGTTCAATGGTTTTGCTTTGTTTGTTCATTTACTGGTTGTTTATTCTTACTGTTTTGGTTTGTTATTTTTCAGTGTTGTTCTCAGTTAGTTATTGTTTGTTGCACGGTTACGCTTTTATCTGTTTAGTTGTTTCTTTGTCCATGCTTGCGTTGGTTGCTTTATGGATTGTTTTTCCGTTAATGTCTAGGTTAACTGGTTTTCTTTTTATTTTGCTTGGCTTGGATGTTGGCTTCCTTGTTTACTTTGCTTTGTTTTCGTTGTTTTGACATATTTTCATTATTCTTTTTAAAACTCGTTTTCATTTTTTTTTTATTTTAGTTGTTCGGGGAAGGGGGTGTTTTGGGATAGTTTGTTGTCCTGTTCGTTATTCTGTGGTGTCTGTCTTGGGTTTTGTTGGTTGATTTATTGGCTCATGCTACGTTTCTTTTACTCTTTGGATGTCAATGTGACTTCTTGATTGTAGGTTGAGTTTTTTTATTGCTCACATTCTTTTAACTTTTTGAAAAGTTGGTTTGAATGTTTGATTTCTTTTGCTTGTTTTGCAAATTGATGGCTGTGTACTAATTGTCTTGCTTGGTGAATGTCGTTGACCTCTTCTAATTGGACTGCTCTAGTACATGTTTGTTTTGTAGCTCTTTGCCTGCTTTTTAGTTTGCATCTTTATTATCTAGTTTCTTGATTCATTGTTCCTTTGTTTTGGTTACATTTTTAAAACTCTGAAATGTTTGGTTTGTTCTTGTTATGGTTTGTTTGTTCTTGTCACTCTTGCTTCTTGCTTCCCTTCTATCCACACGCTGTTCTTCCTGTCTTTGTTCCTTTACTTCTTCATAAATCACTTCATTCATTTTGTAGGCTTTACAGTTTCTTTCTTTTTTGTGTTTGTTTTATTACTCACTGACTAGATATATATATATATATATAGATATATATATATATATGTGTGTGTGTGTGTGTGTGTTTGTGTGTGTGTGTGTGTGTGTGTTTGTGTGTGTGTGTTTGTGTGTGTTTGTGTGTGTGTTTGTGTGTGTGTGAGTCCGTCCATTTCTCGTTTTCCCCTTCTTCATACCATCTTTCTTCTTTGTTCTTCTAGGCTTCCCTGTTTGTCAATCCATTCCTTGATACTGTGTTATACCCCTACATCTCCCACATCTCCAAACCTCTCTTCTCCGTCCTCCTTCCTTGATCCCAATCCATACTTCACATTTTCCACTCATAATTCCATTTTCCCCATCTTAATTTCTTTCTAAATTATCCCCCGGCATGTTGTTTACATGGGTTGTTTCATTCCATGTTATTTTGTTTCATTGTTCATTGGATTGGTTTATAGATAAAGCTACTCTGTTTTTGAGTTTTGGTTTGACAGGTTCTTTGCCTTTTCCTGTTTGCTTTTACACTTTAAATAGATTAGTTAATTTGATGATTGCTTGGTAGTAGTTTCGTTTGTTGGTCTTTATGCATTGGTTTCTGTGCATTTTTGTTTTGCATTTTTATGCTTGGTTGTTGTTTGTTTGACGGCTTCATAAAGTTTCGTCCAAGGTTTCAAAGTAGCCTGTTGATTTTTAGATCATGTTCTTTTTGTTTGGGTTGGGTTAGACTTTCCTCTTTTTTGTCAGTTTTGTCTGTTTATTTGTTAATGTTCAGTGTTCGGTTTCGTGCGCTCCCTTCCTTGCTTGCTTTAATTTTTGTTGTTAGTTTGTGTTTGTTTTTTAAATTGTTTTCTCTTTGGATTTGTTTGCATTTGTTTCAACTGGATCAGTGTGCTTGATTGCATACCGGCTCGTCATTTGTTTGTTTCTCTGCATAGTTTCCTTTTTGTATTTTGTTTCCTTCAGTGAGCCTTTGATTATCCTTTTTCATTTTGTTCTATGGTTCCGTGTTTCCTTCTGTTGCACGAATTTGTTGGTGCATTTATAGGTAATTTTGTTCGTCTGTTTGCTTGCTCCCTTGTGGTCTTATTTGCTTGGCTAATCATTTGATTTGGTTGTATTTGTATCTCTGTTTGAATGTTTAGCTTTCAGTGTTTTAATGTTGGTTGTTTCATCCAACTGAATTGTTTGCTTGTTTGATGTTGTTCAATTGTTATGTGTTCTTATTGTTTTGATGTTTTTTTCCTTTCTTTTTTACAGTTCTGATTGTTATAGTGATTGTTTTGTTCCTTTTTATGTATTGCTGATATTTCAGTGCTCTTGATCTATTTCTCTAAAGTCTTCAGTTTTATGTTGGATTTCATCAAAATATTTTAGCTCCTTTTCGTTATTCGCTAACTTTCTTTGTTATTTTAACTTGTATACGTCCAGGTTGGTTGTGTTATTTGTTTTGTGATGGTGTCTTGGTTTGTGTGTTTATTCTACTGTTTTGTCATTTTGCCTTTTTCTTTGACAAGTTAATTGTTTGATTCTCCTTTTTTCACCTTCCTTGATGGGCACGTAGATCGTTGTTATGCATAGTATTATGTTATTCTTGGTTTTATGTTTCAGTCTTTCCTGCTATGCATGTGCTGAGTGAAGCTCATTCATTCGGTGGTATTGTTATTTAAGCATATTTTCTCTATTTTTGTTTCTCTGTTAGTTCCTCGTGTTGCAGGGTCTTGCTTAATTTGTTTGTTTGTTCATTTGATCGTTGTTCATGTTTTGCAAGTTTAATGCTATGTTGGTTTCACAGCTATTGGATGAAGTTTGTGTTGTATGTCTTTGTTTGAATTGCTTCTTTTTCTGATTTTTTAGTTGAATGCGTGATGTTCGGGGGGTGGGGGCATATTTTATGTCTTTTGCTGTTTATTTCTTTGCACTGTTTTGTTGGTTTTTATTGTTGGCTTATTTTGTCATTCGCGAGGTTCCGTTGCTGTTTTGCATGTTCTGTTCATTGGGTTCCCAATGTGCGTCAGCATCTTCACATTTTCGATTATTCATTGAGTTTATTTTGGATGTTTCATCCATCATTTTCACGTTTGTTAGTTATTTCTTTTTATTGAGTGTTGTATTCAATTGGGGCTTTTTAAAAAGAAAAGTTTAGATTCTTGCTAGTTTTGTTCGTTGCTTAATGTTTCAAATTGTTTTTATTTCTTGTTTTGGATTGTTGATTAAACTGCTACAATTTGCATTTTTCCCCTATTACGTTTTTGTCATGGTTTATTTGGCTTGACGGAATGGCAGATAGGTTCTTCATTTTCTGTGGTAGTTGGTCTTGGTTCGTGATTGGTTGTTGTTGTTATCAGACGCTTTTCACTGTTCGAATTGTTTGGTTTTGATGTGTCATTTCTTTGTATATTTTTCAAGATTGTGCACAAATATAGTTGTTTGGCGACTGTTGCTTACTTGTTTTGCTTGCCCCTTTTACATATTTTGCTTGATAGCCCTTCTGGATCCTTTTTTATGTTTGTATATTTTTGTCTAGTAATTTGGTCTCTCTCTCTCACACACACACACACACTCACACTCACACTCACACTCACACTCACACTCACACTCACACACGTGCCCCGTTTTTGAGTATCTCTCTTATTTGTTTGTACTGGGCAGATCAATTCAGTGCTCCAACTGTTGATCACTGGATTGTCTGGTCCAGACTAGATGACTTACAGACCGCTGCCATATAGCTGGAATACTGCTGAAAGCAGCGTAACACAGAAGCCAACCAATCCCAGCCTTGTTTCTGCTGGGTGTCCGATTTTTCATGCTGGTTCGTTTCATCTTTTTTCGATCTTGCATTTGTTGCTGCAATTTGCTATGTTGCTTTTCCCTGCTGAAAGTAGTTTGTTTTTATGGTTGATTTCTTGCTGAATGTTTTTATTGCTTGCTTGTTTTGCTGAGTATTTATGTTGATTTTTACCTACTTCTGTCGTTGTTTTGCTTGCATGAATTTGTTACATGTTCGGTTAACGGAGTGTTTTATCGGCACTATGGTCCATATTTTGTTTTTGAAATTATTCATTTCCTTAATGGTCTTCTTAGTTGTCTGCTGATTTTATCTGTTTTGTGGCCATTGTTCGTTAATGAAGAGGTGTACTCTTTTCTTCCTGCGTTACTGATCATTTTACTTGTTGATTGACTTTGCTGTTTGCCTTTCCTTGTGTTTTGTTGTTGATATTGATTTCGTTGTATATTGGTTGATTATCTAACTTACTTTTTTTACACGTTTCCGTTTTGTGGATTGATTCTTTGGTTGTTTGTTTTGTTGCTCTCCCTTTGCTTTATTCTCAGCTAAGTGGTAGCGGTCTGTATTTCTTTTTTGTATTGAGCGTAAATATTTTTAAAAACGTACTGTATTACCTTTGTTCTGTTGACTATTTGTTCCGTTAATTTTCTGGTTGTTTTGTTGGTTAAATGTTTCGTCCGTACGTTTCTTTCATTGGTTATTTTCTTTGGTATTGTTTGGCTTCTTGGCTTTGACATGAATTCTTTGGATTTTAATTCTTTCCTGTTTTGTGTCTTGGTTTGGTTTTATAGTTTTTTTTTCCCTTTAATGTTGTTTCTTTTGCCTTTCTTCACTGAATGTGTTAGTTTATTTTGTTTTAATTTCGTCATCATTTGCTTCCTTAGTGGTTGTTTCTGATTGTTTGTTTTCATTTGAATACTGTTGGTGTTGTTGTGGTTGTTGTTATGCTTTGTCATGTGTACGTGTACACAAGCAAGTCTCTGCATGTTCTGCATGTCTTAGCATTTGAATGTGAGTATTATGTACCTTTTGTAAACCACAAATTTGCTAAACCTACCCGGCTTTTCTCCCCTGGTTATCAACTATATAATTCTACAAATACACGTGTGTGTCACGTTATAGAAATGTGAGGGTAGTGAGGAAAGACACATTTTACTAGTTCCTTTATGAAAATGTGAATGACACGTAGCTGTACCAGGGGCCACATGGACTATAGTAATCGAGTCGAAGAATCAGGCGTCCGATATGTTGTATGGCACCACTTCTCGTCCGTTCAACAAACATCCTATTCCCCCTCCACTCCTCTTCATCTGTGTTATGTCACTGCACCCAGGTGAAACCCCCACCCCATTGTGTTCTGTCTTTCTCCCCATTTTGCTTTCCCTTCTTTTCTCATTCTCTCCTTCTTACCACTTATTTATCCTTTCACTCCACCTCCCTTCGTCCCTTCTTTCTCTTCTTCTCCCGTTTGTATTCCCCTTCTTACCCCCTTCTTTATCCTCCTTCTTAATGTCCATTTCGTTATACCGAACTCTGCCATCATAATGTCATAAAGAAGTAATCTTCCTAAATCATCTGATCTGTATTCTTACAAATCAACTTCTACAATGTCAGTGAAACAGATTTTATTCAGGGATAATAGTTGTCTACCATAGGTAAAAGAATGAAATACAACTGAAGTTAATGAAGGTAAAGATATACTGTTCACTATGGGTTATGTAGACAATGGCCCTAGTAAATATGGCCTCAGTCAATATATAGTAATCTGGCCCAAATCCATAGTAGACTGGTTTATACGGCTACTATGTACATTTTGTCTGTTTTCTGGACAGTTGATGGATTCAAGACTCTCATCGACAACAGTGCTGGTGACTTGATCCATAGCCGCACAGGTCCACACTCCCAGCACATTCGATCTGACTACCCAACTCTCAGTCAGAATTCAAGGCCCAGGCAATTCATCATGCTCCCCAACTCATACCAGATACAAAGGTTGTCATCCTATCAGACAGCTAACTGCAATACAAGCCATTAGCTGCAGAGATCCAAAAGCTAGACAAATCACAGACACTAATAATTTATAGAATATAGCTAACTCTCGATCAGTGGGAACAGGTGAAGGTGTATGGATTCCGTCTCACACAGACGATATTCATGGAGATTGAAAGAACCAGACACTTTTGAAGTTAGCTCAAGACAGATTGGAGGTTCAGCAAAAAAGAGATAAACATATGAACCAATGGGTCATAAATGACAAGCCCAATGGGACACTAAGAAAACAGATAGATACCTCCAAAGAAATGCCGAACTCATGCAAATAAATAACATGGAAATTGAAACAGCCATCTTATGCCTCAGTCACCATCCAAAAACCTCCCGTATACTCTTTCATATTCTCAAAAATTAGGGTAGATTTTGTATATGATATGGCGCCATCATCTCCAAACTGTTTGTCCTGCGCCCATCGAGAACAAGGTGTATTTTGAACTTTATTTGTTTAAGTTTTAACCCGGCTCAGCAGTCTCTGATTGAGACCACATCATATATAATATCCAGTTTAGCAGTAATTCATGCATTCTATAGCTGTCGATGTAGTCTAAGTTTATATAGTACTTCTGTCTTCATTCATAAGATACAGGTATCAAAGTCTGGCAAATTCTACCATCAGAAGTGCATTAAGTCAAGTCCAAAGAAAATATATTCGTATTTGTCTTCATGCCCAGCTAAGTTTTGCAAAGTAAATAATGCAATGTGACAGTGACAGTCGTCAGAGATGCTTGATTATCACAAAGTCGTAGATCTGTGTCATTTCATCTTCATCCTCCTGGATTTGAACCCAAATCAGTACCTTGACATTACAGATATAGAATAACAGAGTATGTGAGGAGTTATCTTTTCCTGTTCAGTTCCGCTTCATGTTCGTGAACATAATGACAGACTGGGGAAGAGATAGGTAAGTTTCTGAAAGACGATATTGGTGACTTACATAATTGTTATTATGAGTTGCGTCAGTTTTGGAATTTTCTTAAATCATATTTGGCAGGTGCGAAGTAATGGTAGGCTAAAGAGATGTCGGTATTTAAACTCGTTAGACTTTTCACTTTTTTACAGTGCAAGTATAGCAGGTGAAACGACATGTAGCTTTTACATACGAAACTCAGATTACCTAAATAAGTTACGGTACTTTTTGAATCGACCTTTGCATTTATTCGTTTGGTAGAAGAAGCGGCCGTAAAATATAAGGTATTTCTTTGAACTACACTGAGTTTTTACGCTGAGGTTGTTGAACATTCACTCAAATTGTCATTTTTTCCCCTGGAAAGTGCACAAGCAATAGGAAAAGGCTGGTTCCTTTTTCGGTAAACAATTCCATTTGGTAGGGACAGAATTTGCCCAATAATAGTCTTTGGGGTAAAACTGGCACAAACCAGATCTCTATTATTTGGTTCATTACTTAAAAGCTAGTTTTGGTGTGGTGTGGTGTGGTGTGGTGAGGTGTGGTGTGAAGTGTTGAGATGTGATTGGTGTGTTGTGTAGTGTGGTGTGGCGTAAAGTGATATAATATGGTGTGATGTGTGGTGTGAAGTGATGTAATGTGTGATGTGTTGTGTGGTGTTGTGTGTTTTGATGTGATGTGTGGTGTGGTGTGTGGTGTAATATGTGGTGTAGTGTGCAGTGCTGTAATGTGTGCTGTGGTGTGTAGTGTGTGGTGTGATGTGGTGTGAAGTGATGTAATGTGTGGTGTGGTGTGGTGTGTGAGAGTATTTGGGGCAGTGTGTTGTAATAATGAGAACTGGTCACTGAAACGTTACGATTATAGTGTCCACAGTCTGATTATTTCCTGCTTTGAAATAGATATAAAAGGCTTGTCTTAATATCAAAAAGCTTAGAGAACCTAAGATATTATCACACTTTACTCATTCTGGTAATTTACAAATTAAAAGTATGCAGACATATAAGAGAACAATATCAGTAATTTACAATAATTTGTATGGCATCTGATAACTTTCATAACAAATTCTTAACATTTTGTTCATATCTGAAAAAGAAACTGCCTTATCATATCTAGTCCTCCATGTGCTTTTTAAAAAGAAGCTCATATTTTTCAGCTGGCAGGTGAAACCACATCATTTTTAACATTACTGTCATTGTTTACTGTATACTGACGTGTTGATTTGAACTGTGTAAACACCACTCAATATTAGGTGGAGAAATTTATCACCAAATGTGTTAAAACACGTATGTCTTCAAAACAAACTTTAGTGTGTTTTATTTTGAAAACGTTTGGCTGATTATTGTTGCTTTTTGTATAGTCATCAAAGAATAAAAAAAAATGAGAAAAAAAATTCATCAGGAATGCCATTAGTGTTGAAAAGGTCCCCAATCCTGGTTGTAGAAGGTACCAGTGACTTGTCTTCAATGAAGTATTTTCTGATGGAAAAACTTTTCTTGAAAGTTTTACATTCTCAGATGAAATTTACAATCCCCTTTATTCTTGTTTTTCACCAGCTAATGTATTCACCAGTTACAAATTCGTCATTATAGAAAAGCAAACTATTTGTGAAACAGCTATAGGTTTCCTTTTTAGAAAAATACACAAGCACTTCTCCTATTAGTTTAAAGCTAACCTAAAACAAGGAATTCCAGGTGTTTAAATGTACATACATTCTCTGGTCTAATTATCAGGATAGGATCCGTTAAAATACTAAGCAATCCAAACGCAGCCATTAGAGAGGTGAAACACTATAAAATGTGCTTACTTCAATAGCATTTTTTGTAGAACCATCTGCATGCCATAAGCTCTGAGAGTCTTGGAGAAGCCATTGTGGTGAAGGTGTTTCACAGCTCAGTTTCTGACTGTTTCACCTCGAAAGAAAGTTATCAAATGGCAAGGAATAAGGGCTGGTAGTGTTTGCAAGTTATGTCCAGTGTGGCACACACGGTAGTGTTTTATAATCAATTTCAGGGATAACCAAGTACAGTTGGGATTTTTTTTTTAAAAAAAAGGGAGGGGTGTGCTTAAAATGTTTAAGATGTAAATTTCATAATTTGGTGAACAGTTTGCATTTATTTATTGAAAATTGTAAACCAAAAGTTACTGTGTTCTGAAATGTGATTGGTTGAAAAACATGATTAAATGGTATTAGATTCCCGGAAACTGAAAGACTATATTGACACGTAAACAATTGTTTTGTTGTGTCATCAACAGTGGTGACGTCATTCAAATCATATTGTGACATAAAGTTAGAATGACGTCACAAATGAGCAACTCCAGATGCTACCATGAGAACCAGCTGAAACGGCCAGCTGATGACACTTCACTGCTGTGTCCGTATTCGATGTAAACGAGTGCAGACACTAAAACCCCTTTGGTTTACTTTTGTGTTTACAATGTCGATAAACATCATGTGTTGGCCAATTTCCGGGTGTTATTGAGTATTTGAAGCACGGGAATATTTCATTTGAAACCTCCGGCTGACGCCGTCAGTTCCAAATGCATTCCCGTGCTTCAAATACTCAATAACACCCGGAAATTGGCCAACACGTGATGTTTATCTCCTAAATAGCAATTCCATTATTATTTTGGTGAAAACTTGGTGCTAAGTGATTTAGATATATGTATTTATGCATTCCAAAATTTGTTTGATTTAGAAACATGAGGACCGTGTGAGTTAACTGCTCTTGTACGTAATTATGGTAAATTAAGCTTTGTATCAGTACCTTGAACTGGGGTGAATGCAAACCTGTACTAAACGTTTGTATTCACATTGTAATCCCGCCCCAATTGGTACCCATCTGATGTTTCAGAGAACCTCAATCAATCACAATCACATTTTGCATTTTAATCAAGATAATCCTGGCATTCGTATAAAATGTATTTTGATGTAAATAATATTTACTGTCTGCCAATGTGTATTAGTGAAATATAAGGGCATCAACAAATGTACATGCAGTTGTAAACCAAAATATTACATTGCTTGCTCTAGTATACAATCCCATATGTTTTTTTATTTTTGTATTAATATTCATTTTACATATTCTACCTACAACTAAAAGAACTCAAGTATCATCAAGGCCACAGTCTTAAAGGTCACAAACAGAAATGTCAAAGATCAAGTCACATAACCATCCTTATGTAACAATGGACTCCGCTGGAAAGTTTCCAAGAAACATCTCAAAAGAAAATGAAGCTGGATATTTTAAAAAGCTTGAAGCAAAATAATCCATATGGTCCTAAAGAAGTATCTCTATTTCTGTCACTAAACCTCTGCATTGGCAATTAGGACATTGCTCAGGACATGAAAGTTTTGATCAATTTTGCACCCATTAGAGACTTTTTACAACATTCTAGATTCTCACAGTTGAGGCCTAGAGATGCAATACTTCTGCATTGATTTTTTTCCTTAATGACGTTTTTTCGTTCTTCATATGGAGACGCAGCCCTGGGGTGTTACAGGCAATATTACACAACCTGCCTCTGTTCTCTGTACGACTTAGGGTGCATTCACCTCATTGGCCATGTTCAGATCAATATACATCATTGACGTAAGTTTTGGGAGAGGTATACAGTCATCTGGCGATGCGTTACACAGGATGGGAACAGTCTTTAAATATGGCATAACTAATAGTAAAAACACTGTAATGAACAACTAAATGTATTTTAATGTCTTCTTTGCCAGAAAATCAGCAGCAGTAATTAGACCAGTATGATTAGTTTTTCAGAAACATTCCAAGCGGAGAGGCAGCTTTTGCATGTCTTTTTAAGGCTTGTTTGTAATGCTTGGATTCACATGTCACTATTGTCGGGGACTTAGATGTGAAAAAAACCCAGAACCCAGATTTTATATTTGATTAGACCTAACAGATTCACTAAATAGCAAAGCAAGATATTCTGTTATAAAAGTCATTCATAGGTCAGTCAATTTCCTTGTTTTCAGAATCAGGTGGGGAGTAAAATTAAAATCACTTTAAAAATTTAATCACTGATTTAATCTATTACAGCGGTAACCTTTACTATTGTTGCTTGTAAACATGTTAAGGTGGAAGGAACAGTCCTAGGGCACCTTTCATGAAGCAACCTTTACCAAGGTTAACGTCAGAAGGATAAAGTTTCTATGCGAGTGTGGGTGGGGGATGGGAAGGCAGGGAAGAATGAGGATCGATAAAACATAGTGGATTTATTCAGGACAATATGTAATGCGTCTGTGAACATTTGATTTTATCATCATCAAACAGAAACCTGCATTTTTTCACACAAACAATATTTGTGAACACACAAACAATATTCTGAATGCATGTTTTGGATGCATAGATTCTGATCTACCTAATTTTAAAAAGTACCTTAAAACAGCAACATATGAAAAAAACAGTAAATTTTGAAATGATTTAGGATTGCAATGAAAATTTCACACACAAAAGATTTGGACTGCATGTTTATAATATTTTTTCTGCATGTACTCATACAAAACCTACTGTGAACACTGATCAGATGAATAATACCTTACCAGTTAACTCAGCTGACTTGTCCTCAAGTTTATAGATCATTCTTCTTGGAATATATTTCTGTCCGACATGCAGAATTTACTAAGCAATGCACAGTGTCATTGGTTGCCCTTTAGACTAAAGTTACGTCTCTGAGTATATATAATTTTGTTAGTTAAAGCACATAAACTCACATATATTGAAATACATGTATAGCCAAAGAAAGACCAGAGATTGTGTATCTGAGGATATCTAGACTTGCTTCATTTAGGGTTTAACACTGGCTCAGCAGTGGGGAAAATAATGTGGTTCAGGGACTGTTAGACAGACTAGTTGTCCTTCAGCATCTGTACATAATGGCCAAGGTGCCACTTTACAAAATAACCTTATCTCTCTGACAGTGGTAAGTCAAGGTATGGGAGTTACAATGACCTTAGCCTGAAGTTCACTTTGTGGCTGGCATCCAGACATCCAGGCTACATGCTGTACAGATGATTATGCAAAACATGCCGGGAACTAACCTAACTTCTGATGGTCTCACCCTGTCCTCTAAACCTTGCCAGGAACTAACCTAATGTCTGATGGTCTCACTGTGTCTTGTAAACCTTGCCAGGAACTAACCTAATGTCTGACGGTCTCACCCTGTCCTCTAAACCTTGCCAGGAACTAACATAATGTCTGACGGTCTCACCCTGTCTTCTAAACCTTGCCAGGAACTAACCTAATGTCTGATGGTCTCACCCTGTCTTCTAAACTGTCTCAGGAACCTGCTATTGTTCGGTCAGGAATGTTTTAATTGCAGATCTGTCTTTTTCACACTTTTTGACACACAATTTTTCTGGAAGTCTAGTGGCTGTTTGTCTAGTGTCTACTGTCTCTGGTCAACTGTTGGAAGTAAACACCTTGTTCTCAGTAGACAGTGGGCTGATGAAGCTGTAACTTCAGATGTTTGTTCCTGGTAATGATGGCAACCCAGGTCTTTCTGGAGATCTGAATCCAGTTTTCAAAATGGGTACTAGCTGCAACCTTTGTTTAGTGGCTATATATGTTGACAGTGTTATTGGTTGGCTATATTTTCATGTGAACTACAAAACTTTGAAGTACAATCTGACATTTTTACAGAACACATTTTGCTTCCTTACAATCAGCATGTCGTGCAAACAATATATTCTGAGGAGGAAACCGCGAGTGCAAATTGTGTTGTCGATAATATCTTCCACTGAAGAAGGCACAAGTTATGATGACCACTTTTCCCTTAAATCTTCCCTGAAATCTTTGTTGTACCGCCTAAACAGACTTGCACAAATCTCCAAGGTAATAATTAATAGTTTAAATGATAATTTCTAACAAAAGTATGAATATTCCCCTAACATACTGGCATCATTCTATCCATTTGTCTAGACTTGCCTCTCTTGAGGACTTAATTACTATACATCCTTGAGCTCAGCATACAGTACAGCCTTGGAGCTCCATGCCAACTGCGCTGCATGAGAAATGGGGGCGATGAGGTAGCCAAATGGTTAAAGCATTCACTCTTCACGCTGAAGGCCCTGGTTCGATTCCCCACATGGGTACTATGTGTAAAGCACATTTCTGGCTGTGATATTGCAAGAATACTGCATACTTACTCATTCTATGAGAAATAAGGAGTCCATTACACACTGAGCTTCTATGCCGTTGTGTTAGAGGAAGTTTGGTTGAACATTTCCAACAGAATTTCAGTTATATTTTAATTTCATTAAAAGTCAACTTAATGCGGAATGGGAAGAGTGAGTGAGTGATTGAGTGAGTGAGTGAGTGAGTGAGGTCTATATTTATGTACACCAGGAAGATAAAATCCTGGAGCACAGATCTAGTGCTGACAAACTGATGTATAGAGATTTCTGCCACCCTGAAGTGTGTCAACACTTCAAAGATTGCAGCACATTAGATGTCTGGCTCACCTTTGCCGCCAGGGAAGTCTGACAATAGTTTACCTAGGCTACTCTGTAACATGAAGAAGTGGTGCGTGTTGCGTGAAGATGACATACATTCTATACTTGTGGCTCCAGAGGGATATCAGGAGTTGCAAACCCCATTTTTGCCCGACACCTCATGGTCAAAGATATGACAAGTTTTGTTTTTTAGCGTTTATGTGATTACTACTTCATTGAAATAGATAAGTTTAACAAATGTTAAAATAACTGTTTTTCCCCAACTATGCCTTATAATGTGATTGTCTTATCATCAAAAACACCAAATTCAAAGGTGAAAATAACATTGTTGTTTACTATTAACTTATGTCACAATCAACAGCTGGGAGTAACAACTACCTGCAGCATTGTTTAGCCTGGAAACAGCATTTACACACACGTTGCCACAGCAGTTGTACTACTGACAATCAAAGCTATGAATGAACTAGTGAAAATAGTAAATGTTGAGCAAGAGTACAGGTATGAAAACATTCTGGGAAAATCCCTAAATCTGTTAATTTGTGTGTCAGTGAGGATAAAGAAATAAAGGATGAATTGTATATTACATTTTTCATAAATTATATTACGTATGTGAAGCTGTGAAGAGTAAATTTCATTTGCATACTATAGCTTGCATCAGAAACATATGTTTGGACTTTGATGATATCAAGGAGTAAAACTGACAGTTTGATCTCCTGTTAACTCAAATATTTTAGATGATTATACAAATAAATTTGGGAAAAACAATAGTCATAGTAATATTTAGCAATCCAAATTTAATCATGTTCAAAACTATGAATAAACACCAAAAAACATTTCTTTTTCCAGGAGTACTATGGTTGCACCTATAGCTGGGTGAGTCCCATCTTGACTTGGGTATTGTGTGCACACCCCCTTTCTCTGACTGCTGCATCCAACTGTGTATTCTCAACTTCAGTCACTTTTCGTAATCAAGAAACTTGCTGTCAATCACCATGTGTCAACAAAGGTAATTTAACAATGTTTGTCCAGCCTCCATCAGTTGTCGCGGTACCCAGCACATACTGGATTACAATAATTTACATTTGGTCCAAAACAGACAAACACAAGGAATATGTATATTTACCCATGATATTCACACACAACCTATCTGAATGAAATAAGCTATCGGCCAAGGTAATATCTAAATCAATATGTCAAGATAGTTTCACTGTCCATCTGCATAGTAGCTGTTTAACATTCATGGACCATTTCAGATCCAAGATGGACCTGTTTTGTGTTCCCTGCATGCACAATGTGGACATTATATCGAGCTGCGCCAGTGATGGTGCTACCGTAGCCATGATGCTTCATGTAACGGGGACGCTGTGAGATACGCATCTGCTACATGTTGGATGTCCAATGCATCTCAAGTTATTCAGTAGAAGGGAACTGCTCAAGATTTTTGATTAGTATAATTAAGTTTATGCATTATTTTTGGGGAAAAGAATGACAAAACCTACGTCAGGAAATGAATTTATGAAGCTTGTGATATGGTGGAAGTCCAGTTGATTTTTTTTTTTTTCACTTAACCTGTTTTTTATACCTATTGCCAGCTTCATAGTTAAATATGACAGCTGCTGGTTATTGACCTCGTATGGCAATTCCCTGGAAACCTGATTTTGTCAGACTTAAAACTTTAACATCTCTCAATCACCATCTCCAAATGTTGGGAATTAGGATATTTTATCCAGCATCTAACTTTTGACATGCTCCCTGAATGTGTATGATGCATTTGGTCAGGAATTGTCTACCCCCTAAGCGTGGAATGCAGATATAAAATATCATGTTCCAAATAAGGATCATCATTGTATTATCCTCAGGGAGTTGAGAATGCTGCTTGTTGCACTGGGACCTGTATTTGTGATGATTTTGTCACTGAAAACCTAACAATACAAACAGCTAATATTGGTTGGATGTTCCTGAGGGAGCTGAAAAGTAAACAAGAAATGAGTTAGATACAACATGGGATTATATTTCAGTCTGAATGTGTATCACGTCATCATCAGTGATCTCTTGCTATGATATCAGCATCAACACATCAACTCTATGACAGCATCAATACACACCACTTTCATCATCATCGTCGTCGTCGTCGTCGTCGTCGTCGTTGTCATCATCATTACATAATTCCCTCTCTTCTTGATGTAGACATGCTACAGGGTATCCTAAGTATCTTCCCAGCACAGTTCTGTTCCAAATCCAGCCACTTCTCTGACTCATCTGTGTTTAAAATCAACAAAGAGAGTGTAAAATGTTCACAACTCTCTGTATAATGTTTTTTGAATGAGATGAAGCTAATTTCATGATTAATTATGAAACTCAAAATCTTTGAAGACAAATTCAACCCCCTAATGATATGCCTGCAGAGAACTGCCTATGCCAGTTGACGCTGTTATAATTACCCAAACCCTATAATTACTCTCTAGCTTCCTTGACTTTCAACTTTATTTAAATAAACATGTTTTGTCATCATATGAGAGTGGTGCATGTGATTCACCAGCAAATATTTCATTGCTTTGTAATCAGCATAAATTAGTAACACTAGCTGAGCATGTCTGTCTGGTTACATCAGCAGCATACATTGAAATGTCATGGATGGTTTGGGGAAGAGATTTCTGGCCTAAGTTATGTATGTTAGTGTTGCTGATGGTGAAAAGCAGAAAGAGAGAATTAGTGTGTTTGTTGGAGTAAGGGCTCATGGCTGCAGGTATAGAGGTTTTCAAATGGAGATCATATGGCTGCAGTTATAGGGGTGTTCAACTGGAGATCATGTGGCTTCAGGTATAGGGGTGTTCAAATGGAGATCATATGGCTGCAGGTATAAGGGTGTTCAAATGGAGATCATATGGCTGCAGGTATAAGGGTGTTCAAATGGAGATCATATGGCTGCAGGTATAGAGGAGTTCAAATGGAGATCATATGGCTGCAGGTCTGGAGATGTTTAACTGAAGATCATATGACTGCAGTGTAGAGATGTTCAACTGGAGATCATATGGCTGCAGGTCTGGAGATGTTTAACTGGAGATCATATGGCTACAGGTCTGGAGATCTTCAACTGGAGATCATATGGCTGCAGGTCTGGAGATGTTTAACTGGAGATCATATGGCTGCAGTGTAGAGATGTTCAACTGGAGATCATATGGTTGTAGTGTAGAGATGTTCAACTGGAGATCATATGGCTGCAGTGTAGAGATGTTCAACTGGAGATGATATGGTTGTAGTGTAGAGATGTTCAACTGGAGATGATATGGTTGTAGTGTAGAGACGTTCAACTGGAGATCATATGGTTGTAGTGTAGAGATGTTCAACTGGAGATCATATGGCTGCAGTGTAGAGATGTTCAACTGGAGATAATATGGTTGTAGTGTAGAGATGTTCAACTGGAGATGATATGGTTGTAGTGTAGAGATGTTCAACTGGAGATCATATGGTTGTTTGTAGTATAGAGGAGTTCAACTGGAGATCATATGGTTATAGTGTAGAGATGTTCAACTGGAGATCATATGGTTGTAGTGTAGAGATGTTCAACAGGAGATCATATGGTTGTAGTGTAGAGATGTTCAACTGGAGATCATATGGCTGCAGTGTAGAGATGTTCAACTGGAGATCATATGACTGCAGGTCTAGAGATTTCAACTGAAGACCATATGGCTGCCGTGTAGAGATGTTCAACTGGAGATTGTATGGCTGCAGCTGGAGGGGTGGTTCAACTGGAGATTGTATGGCTGTAGGTGATATTGTGGTCGTAGTAGTGGTCTGCAGCATTGGCAGATGTAGTTGTGTAAATGTAACTGTTGCAGTAGATACATTTTGTTGTAGTAGTGGTAGTTGCAGCAGATATATTTTGTTGTAGTAGTGGTAGTTGCAGCAGATATATTTTGTTGTAGTAGTTGTAATTGTAGCAGATATATTTTGTTGTAGTAGTTGTAGCAGATATATTTTGTTGTAGTAGTTGTAGTTGTAGCAGATATATTTTGTTGTAGTTGTAGCCGATATATTTTGTTGTAGTAGTGGTAGTTGTAGCAGATATATTTTGTTGTAGTAGTTGTAGCCGATATATTTTGTTGTAGTAGTTGTAGTTGTAGCAGATATATTTTGTTGTAGTAGTTGTAGTTGTAGCAGATATATTTTGCTGTAGTAGTGGTAGTTGTAGCAGATATATTTTGTTGTAGTAGTTGTAGCAGATATATTTTGTTGTAGTAGTTGTAGTTGTAGCAAATATATTTTGCTGTAGTAGTTGTAGTTGTAGCAGATGTATTTTGCTGTAGTAGTGGTAGCTGTAGCAGATATATTTTGTTGTAGTAGTTGTAGCAGATATATTTTGTTGTAGTAGTGGTAGTAACAGGGTTTATAAGAGATCAATGCCAGTGATTATTTCTGTACCAGGTAAACCTTCTACAAGTGATCTTGGCCTGGATTCTGCCTGATGATTCATGAGAAAGTGTAAAGCCTGCTGCCATTTATCAAGGAACGGTTATGAAACAGAATCATTATGGTCCTTCAGCCACAGCTGAACCACCTGTCAAAATTCCAAGATCTTAGCAACAACTCTCCTGGCAGGGTTTCTCAGTTAATTAGTCAAATTTAGATGACAGCTTTACCATGATTTGTCCAGGTGTGGAGCGCCTGATTGATATAGCCATCTAGCTGAGTCCAATCTCTAGGATTAAACTCATGAACGGATATTTATTAGTTAATCACTTTCGTTTTGTCATTATGGAAGCATATTGTTTTACTGTGTACACATCAAGTCACTGTATCCACACAGTTTTCATGGAAATGTTGGTTATTATAATATCATTAGAATTTTAGTTCATCACACAGGATAACACATGATAACATGACACAATACAGGACATGAGACAACACATTACATGATGCAACATAGGACATCATGTTAACACTGGAGAACACAACAGAACACAAGAACCATATTGTTATACTCTAGAATATAAGTACACTACAATAAAATACAACATAGTACAACATGATACAACACAGAAGAACATGATACCACATATTACAACATTATACAACTTAGGACAACATAATACAACATGATACAACCCAGAAAAACATAACAGAACACAGGAAACGATATAATTACACTCAAGCATGTGATAGAATGCAGTACAACATGATAAAACCCTTAAGAACAATGCAGTACAACATGATACAAATACAGTATCATTCATAGTCACACCAAGTATAAACGCATAGCCAAAATATTGATGTCCTCTACATTTCCTAAACCAATCAATAATAATAATGATTTATGTAAAACAGTGGCTGTGCAAGTACCTGATAAGTCACCTAATAACCAGGTTAAATCTATCATATTTACTTTTCCTCAGCAATAGTCCTGTGCAAATTATGTCTTTTTTTTATTAATCTTCATTCTCCCAGTTTAATGAATTACCCGATTTTCAGAAATATTTGTTTTTTCCTACTGATTGAGTTAAATAAAGGTAGCTAGAATCTGATGTTATTACGGCCTTTCAGCTCAGCTCTGACGCTTCCGTATTTCCTTGTAATCGGCTTACGCATATTCCTTTGTATATTTGTGCTTCACTGAATCTTTTCAGGGATGGAGAATTTCATCTCATGGAAGTTTTTTTTAATTTCGTAGCTACAGAACTTGCATAACCCCGATTAAAATGCCTGTGTTGAGCGAATCACACTCAGTAAACAATTGCATCTGATTGCCATGCATGTAGCTCTAAAATCCCATGCACATGGCTACCCAAATAATCAGATTTAAAAAAATTATTTGTAATTAAAGATTTTCCTTTTTTCATTTCAACATACGGTTATGTGATATTGTTCACGACCCAATCAAGCCGTCATTGTAATTTAGATTTTCGGATTTGGTCATAATAAATGAAAGGTTTTTGCTCTGATCTTTGATGCTTTAGCGGACGTACTATTGGTTCTAATCAACTGAGTTCAGGGGGCAATTATCGTTAATAAGAAGCATGACTTTATTATAGGGATTAAAGTGGAGTCTGGGACTGCCACCTGATAAGGTCATTAAACTGGCAGATCAGTCGCCCATAGGTCCTTGTCAGATTAAATTTATTGAATTAAAAACTGTATGTAAATTTGAATTTTTAAAAGTTTCTTTTTGGGAGTGCATCATGCCAATTTTTTCATGTTACTTGCGCATGCAGATGTGTCCTGAGGGTGGTATGTTTCTGTTACATAGTTGGAAAGTCTGTTGTCTGAGTAATTTGAGTTACCAATGTGTAATAAATGCCCTTGATGTTCGCTTAAGACCTGGGATCAATTCCCCACATGGGTACAATTGGTTATTTATGTCAAAATCTACAGTGTTGCTTGATGTCAAAATATACTTTTTTAAAGAAAATAACTAAAGATAGTACATTGTGATGTGAATCGAATCGTATCGTATCATTCCAAGATATTGCGATGCGTATCATGTCGTGAATTATCTGTATTATCACACCTCTACTACATAACATACTATAATATGACAAATATTTGCTACATTTCATTCTCAGAACATGCAGATTGACACAATGACACAAAAACATACGTCAGTGATGTCTTTTGCAAAAGATTTAAAGGTACTTCTAGATGCTTCAAAAATTCTTGTGCAAATAAAATCTGACCAGATATTTTTTGAAACTTCATTTAGTTCATGTTGTGTTCTCAAGGGCAGTCAGTACTGCTCAAATTCTATGTGGAATTTGTAATGCCTGGGTGTGTAAGAGAACAATGAGCATGGAAGTAGAAATTATACAGCTCTTAGACTTGATATATATAGTTGTTACATTTCAAGGAACAGTGAAAAGCCCTGAAAAGCCTGGCTTATATTGATGATGATCACACCTAGAGTATTGGAAAACACATGGTTGGTAACACATGCGTAAAAAAAACTGGACGTAGTGTATAACCAGCCTTACTTGGTTGTGTGTCATCATACCCAACTGCTCATGACATCAATCACAAGATGGCCCTGCCTACACTTGGTTGTGTGTCATCCTACCCAACTGCTCACGACATCAATCACAAGATGGCCCCGCCTACACTTAGTTGTGTGTCATCATATCCAACTGCTCACGACATCAATCACAAGATGGCCCTGCCTACACTTGGTTGTGTGTCATCATATCCAACTGCTCACGACATCAATCACAAGGTGGCCCTGCCTACACTTGGTTGTGTGTCATCATACCCAACTGCTCATGACATCAATCACAAGATGGCCCTGCCTACACTTAGTTGTGTGTCATCATACCCAACTGCTCACGACATCAATCACAAGATGGCCCTGCCTACACTTGGTTGTGTGTCATCATACCCAACTGCTCACGACATCAATCACAAGATGGCCCTGCCTACACTTGGTTGTGTGTCATCATACCCAACTGCTCATGACATCAATCACAAGATGGCCCTGCCTACACTTAGTTGTGTGTCATCATACTCAACTGCTCATGACATCAATCACAAGATGGCCCTGCCTACACTTAGTTGTGTGTCATCATACCCAACTGCTCATGACATCAATCACAAGATGGCCCTGCCTACACTTGGTTGTGTGTCATCATACCCAACTGCTCATGACATCAATCACAAGATGGCCCTGCCTACACTTGGTTGTGTGTCATCATACTCAACTGCTCATGACATCAATCACAAGATGGCCCTGCCTACACTTAGTTGTGTGTCATCATACCCAACTGCTCATGACATCAATCACAAGATGGCCCTGCCTACACTTGGTTGTGTGTCATCATACCCAACTGCTCATGACATCAATCACAAGATGGCCCTGCCTACACTTGGTTGTGTGTCATCATACCCAACTGCTCACGACATCAGTCACAAGATGGCCCTGCCTACAGGCAGCACTCATGAACAGTAAACCACATCAAGAACAAACAGGATTATGACAGATGGATGGAACAAACTGTTTTGGAGTCCTGACACCTGCTGTATCTTTCAGTACAAATGTGTGTAAGGAACAACAGCCCTAACAAGCCAAAATTAGTGGTCCCTTTGATTTCATTATCACTATAGCTTACACTAGCTGGAATAACACTGAGGTTTGGTGTGAAACAACAAACAGCCTGCATCTGCTTCAGGGTACACGTATCTGCTGGTGTTGTTGATGCCAGCTTGAGTCATCGTCAGTGACGTTCCTGTGACTTGTGTTGAGTCTGTGCACCTAATAATCCCAGAGTCCAAATCTATTATGGTCATGCATGTATGTCAAACAGTAAGACAATAATTAGGCAGTTTGTGATATAGTCTCTTTGCCTCAAAAGCAAACTGATGAATTGCATTCTAACTAGAAAAATAATAAACATAAATTACTCACTGTAACATTGATCATAATCAGTCTCATACCAACTCTCTGAGGTTTTTGCAGAGTTTTTGTGCTAAAAATAAAACAGTTGTGTAAGAAACTATCACTGAAATATTAATACAGTTCACTGTTTGTTATGAGGGAGGTTTGCAGAGAAAGGGACAGCCAGGTGTTGGAGAACCCACAAAGCTATACATTCGTTAACCTGTGCTGTGCCATCTCCATTCATTCTCACACACCTGGCTTTACTTCAAATTTCTCTGCACACTCTCCTGAAGGAAAATTTGTAACCCGTTGTTTTCCAGTTTTGAAAGTTATTCATTGAGATTACTAAATAACAATCACAAATAATCTTAAAGCAGAGAAACAAACAACTAACACCTTAGTGTAACTGTTAAATGGTATGCACACATTCACATATTATTTGATGCTTGTATTGTATGGTTTGCTTGTTGCATTTTACCCGAGTCAGCAATATTTCCTGGACGATGTCATGAACACAGTATGTTAGGGTAGGACTCCCTACCATCACTCAGCCTGGCCACTCAGTCCAACATAACACTCTCTTCAGCATAGAATGGGGAGACCAGTTCTAACCCAGATCCCGGGAGATCTGTCGAGGGTGTTAAATGAGGTGCGTCATTCCAGGAGAATTCATTGACATTTTTGTTTAAAAAAAAAACTGAAAAAACATCTAGTAGTCTGTAGGGAGAATAATTTGTTCTCATATTTAGAATAAAAACTGTGACTTTTGAAATCATGTTAAAAAAAATAAAAATACTGCATCTCAAATGAAAATCCCAAGCCTCATCTTCATCAAATGTTGTGCATGGATCTCCAACTAGGAGATACAACAGCCTTAGAGCTGACAATCATTCTTGATCATCCACTGAATATAGATCTTCATTCTCCATGATTTATCCCCAGAATCCATTCGCTACCACAGCTTCACTTTAAATTGATTCCAATTAGACAACATTCAAAGTACCTTCCAATCAAATTACATGTTACTGATTGAATTTGCTGCAAAGGGCATATAACTCTTGAATCACGATTCTCTGTCAAGCTCTCACTTTCAGAAGAGATAATGGGTTTGTGTTTGAAACATATATGCAGGGAAAGTCTTGTGGGAAGCTAGCGGAAAGACAAAGGAGATCCACAGCCCAGTGAAAGTAAAGGATATTCTGTTGTCAGGATAGCTTGCTTGGAGATACATATTGCAGTATTAGGTGTAATACTGGTGTAATACTGGTGTAATACTGGTGTAATACTGGAGTACTTGCACATAGCTTATGTAGCGGCCACAAAATTTCCGAGTCCCGTGCTGGGATTCGAACGACGGACCCTCTGATCCGAAGTCGGACGCCTTGTCCACATGACCAAAGAGGTTAACCCCGTCAGCAAGCTGACAAGGTAAGGATGTCATCTGTGAGATGACTCCACGCCCTGCTACATACTTCCCCGTCAACAGAAGGCACGTCCCGGGCCGCATAGTTGGGTACTGAGGCTTATTTTGTTCAAATGTGATATGAACGTGCTCAGCCCCACGTTGGGCGCCAATGTAGCGGCCACAAAATTTCCGAGTCCCGTGCTGGGATTCGAACGACGGACCCTCTGATCCGAAGTCGGACGCCTTGTCCACATGACCAAAGAGGTTAACCCCGTCAGCAAGCTGACAAGGTAAGGATGTCATCTGTGGGATGACTCCACGCCCTGCTACACTTACATGATTACAACTTGTTTTCAGAGAGCAGGTGCTGGTGATTTGACTTCTTTAGAAGAGTAGCCAAAATGGTCTCATCCCAGAAATGGTATTTCTAAGCTTCATGTCTGGAAACATTATCGTTTTAAGTATTCTGGTTCCAGTGAGATATTTTGTCAGCTCTTCCATGTTTCACATTGCCATTGACATAGATTATCTGGCATGAAAATGCAAGGAATTTCACCATTTTGAAACAAGATTTTTTAAGACACTTTAACATCTCTGTTACAGTGCTGACTCATAGGGTCATATTGTTCAATTTCATTTGTTGACAATGAGAAAAAGAGTTTGGACATTAAATATCTAAAAGTTGACTACTGTGTTGGATTTGTTATTATTATCAGCAAGAAACATTTCTCATTGAAGGATCGCTAGTTGACTGAGAATTGTTTTGTGTCTTGTTCAATGGTTTGTTTTCTCTGTGGCCCTCTTAGGCCCAAACCAAATTTATTACTGTATTGCATAATAAAATATATTGATATTCTTTACAAAACAATTGTTTAAAAAGCTATTTAAAACTTTATCTTTGAATGTAGTGGGGGGGGGAGGGGGGGGAGTGAGGTTGGGTGTTGAGTCCCATCTGGGATTTGAACCCACACCCCCTCAGAGTCAGGCACCTAATCTCCAGCACACAAAGTCAACCACCTAACCCGCCTAGTGGAAGTACTAGAATTTGTACTTTACTGAGAAAGTGAAATCCCAAATATCACATATGTTGCATTTTACCACTTTCTAGATGGCATCGTGTAATCATATACTTACCATGGTAGAATCAATATCTTTCACTTCTTTTCTTTCAGTGTGAATTTTACTGTGAAGACCGATTTTTTAATTTGTAGCTAATTAATTTCATCAAACATTTTTACTTGTGATCTGTGCTAAAAGCTGTGTAAAACTCACTCACTCACTCACTCACTCACTCACTCACTCACTCACTCACTCACTCACTCGCCCACCCACCCACTCACTCACTCACTCGCTTGATGACAGCAATGAATTTCAACTACTTAGAAATGCCAAATTTCTTATAAATGTGAATACGAAGCGTGGAGGTCCGGGGTAGAAGAGGCCTTCAGCAACCCATGCTTGCCATAAGAGGTGAAATGCTTGTTATAAGAGGCGACTATCAGGATCGGGTGGTCAGACTCACTGACGTGGTTGACACATGTCAGTGGTTTCTAATTACGCAGATCAATGCTCATGTTGTTGATCACTGGATTGTCTGGTCCAGACTCTATTGTTTACAGACCGCTGCCATATGCCTGGAATATTGCTTAGTGCAGCATGAAACTCAACTCACAATGAGTGAATACAATATGATCATATCATCTTAAAACTCATGTCATCTTATTTTTGTAATGTAAGAATGAGTGATGTCTACATACATTAGCAGTGGGTAAAGATTTTGACATCACTATACGTAACAAGCAGGTTTCAATGCTCAGTTGAGCAACATTTCAGCAGACTGATGGAAAGGGACACCAGAAATAAGTTCCACACACTGAATCCATATGGACACTCAAACCCTGCATCAGTAAGAAAGGTGAGGCTGTAAGTACCAAGTTAACAAACTGACCCCTGTCAAAACCAGGATTAAAATATAACAGTGCTACCCCAAGACAATTTCAGAGCAGAATATGTACTGTTGAAAATACCAGAAACTGTATTTTCTGAGAGAATTTATGTAGGATTTCATACATATCTCTAGAAACTAGCACCATCTATTCTATCACAGAGTATATTTGTGAATTGTGGAAAAAATGTATCTTATCAAATCTGAAACAGAAAATGTGAGTGAGTGACTATGTAGAACTCTTTAACCTCTGGGCTACCCCACTGCCCTGGAGCAGACAAACCAGTGACTGATCCTGTGAACCTGCCTGCTGTGGAACAATGTCATGAAGTCACGAAGACCTACCACCTGATATTTACACTAAATGACCATGGGTACAGTGTCTGTTCCAAATTCCACAAAGCTCAATTCACTCATCCCTCAACCAAAAATATTCACCTGTTTCTTATACTGCAGGCATGATCAAAAGTAGTCTTAAGATAAACATATTCATCAAGTTTTGCAGTTAACATGAGGACATCCTTTGAACACTCCCTATTATGCAAGCCTCTCAATGCCACCATGATATTAAGTAGCATTTCAAACCAGGAGCCTTCCATCACGTTGGACAAGACAGCTTTTCTTCATTATCTTGTCAGCAATCTATTAGCAGAGGGTGTTATTTCAACCGTAATCTACATGTGTTATATACATGTTATTGCACACCTAACCTGCGCCAATCAGTTGATAGCCAATGTTAATTTCAGACTTGTGAGGTGCCACATGTTTCTTCTTAGGACAAATTACCCAGACTAGTTCCTGCTTTTATGATTTTTTTCTTCGGGTTTTGACAGACAGATACAACGCAGAGATAAGCAGAAGGTGGTATTAATACAGCAACTTGTGTGCCCTAATGGGCATTTGGTGGTCCATTTAGTGCAAGTTTTACTGACTTGTAATTTTCAGTAACAACTTGAAGGTGAATAACATCCATTCTAGTTGTGTGGTATCCATCATAAAGTGAACATTACATTATACTACTTTCTCAGAGAAACTTAGTCAACCTGAAGTCCCTAGTACAGATACTGGTTAGAAGTTTGTCTACAAATGTAACATTTTTTTCCAAATTTGATATTCTTTTCAAAATATAATTATATTGTTAATAATTTTCAGTAGGTATGCACAATGATAATGATTGATACCAAAAATATAGCAATAACGATAGACAGAAACGTTTTAAAGTTCAACTGAAAACATACTCAGTATGCTCATTTAAATGTATATCTGCTGGCTCCTATGTTTTTAAAGTATCCGTGACTTTTATTGGGGAAAAGTTAACACTTTTCAAATTTCATCATTTTGTCACATATCACTGTTTGGTTTATATACCCTTTGACCTCTCTGGATTTTAGCTTAGTTGCTAAAATATTTATGCATGGACATATGCCTGTATCTGTATGCAGGAAACTGTGCCATTAGATAGTCTTGTTCAACCGTTTTGCACTAACAAATAAAACAAATTAAGTGCATGTTGAACTTTTAACCCATTCATTATATGGTACATTTTATTATATCTTGATCTATGGATCACAATAGATGCTGAACCATGCAGTGAAGATCCGGAGTCCATGTTGTCTGGAGAAATCCCCTTCCTTGCTATGTAAAAACTGATACAATGGTCCCCAAAAAAGGGCTTGCTTTGACAAGTGTGCGATCAGCTGCTTAAAGTCGCAAGGAAATTGACATTTGGAACAGGAAGATGGATGAGAGGGATTTAGTTCCCATTTGTCTTGCGACCCTCCTGAATTGAAAACAAGCTGCCTGTGTTTACACTTGTGCCAAGCGCTAGTGGTTTATTATCATTGAACGGTACTGGACACAGTTATAATGGACAGTTTGAGCTGTGGTCATTAATTGTTATAGGCCAATTTGAGGAGGCTCATTTGGAAATGAAAGAATCTTTATGAGAGCAGAATATAGATGACTGTGTGTGTGCTGGAAATGACATGTTCCTGGGTGTATTTTGTTCGCTAAATGATGGATGTTGGCCTTGGGGTGAAACAAGGCATGTTTTACTGATCTTGTGGTGACTGTTTGTTGAACAGTATAGGCGTCTCTGTGAATAGGTTATATGAACATGATTATATTCATAATAGCAACCTTGCATTCTTTTGCTATTCCTTGTCAACCCTTTGTAGCACCCCTGAAGCCTCTTGCCACCATCTTTGCCATATCTTGTACCTACTCCATGCAACACCTTGCCAGCTTATTCCACCCTTTGACACTTCTTGCCTACTTGACACCTCTTGCAACCACCCCTTGTCGTTCCTTGCCAACTTGTACATGCATTACAGCCTCATGCCATCACCTCATGCCGACTTGTACTACCCTTGCCATCTCTTGCAACCACCCCTTTGATGCCTCTTGTCACACCTTGCCAGCTTATTCTGCCCCTTGCCACCTCTTGCAACCAACCCTTGCTTTGCCTTGTGAACATGTTCCATTTCTTGATGCCTCTTAATGATCTTACCACGACAGCTTGCCACACCTTGCCAGCTTATTCCACCAAGCCTCTTGCCACCACACCTTAATATTCCTTGCCAACTTGTACCACCTTGGTACTTCTTAAGATATCCATCATGTCCCCCAAATTATGAGTGAGTGAGTTTAGTTTTACGTCGCACTTAGCAATATTCCAGCTATATGGCAACGGTCTGTAAATAATCGAGTCTGGACCAGACAATCCAGTGATCAACGACATGAGCATCGATCTGCGCAATGGGGAACCAATGACATGTGTCAACCAAGTCAGCTAGTCTGACCACCCGATCCCATTAGTCGCCTCTTACGACAAGCATAGTCACCTTTTATGGCAAGCATGGGTTGCTGAAGGCCTATTCTACCCCGGGACCTTCACGGGTCCCAAATTATGAAAAGAAAGGGAAAATTCAGCGTTTCTAAAATAACATAACATAAATCTGAGGTCACAAACCCAAATAAGCATGAAGGAGTAAACCAGCAAGGTTCCATGTTAGACAGGCAGGTGGGGATGTTCAGCATGAGGTGTTTATGAACTTATTGCTACATCCCAAGGGAAACCTTCTCCCAGCAGCTGACTGCTGTCTGTCCCCCAATACCTCATCTCCCACCGGCCCATCATACACCCTCCTTCACCCCCCCACATACTCCATCATTTGTTGCAACAGTCTAATTCCTGTGTTATTGCAGCCTGTCTGTCAGTCATACTGTTCTTATGAGCATTTGATTGGTGTTGACAGAAATTAGTCTTTATAATCAGCAGCTTTTATCGTGATTACTGTATGTCAGTAGCAATAATCACAGACTGCTTAGATGAGTATACATGTTGGATGCATGTGTCAGTGATAGTGTTTTCAGTTCCCAGATAGTGCAGGTTTTGAAGAAAATGAGTAAAAACAATTTAGAGCACATGTTACCTACAGATATTACTAAAAGACACATTACAGTTAAGGATTTATATAGAATCGGATAGCGTTAACATTTTTAAGGTGTATAGTTTTTTGTAGTGAGAAAAATTAGTCTACAGAACTTGGTTCTTGGTTCAGATGTTGCTCTGTGGTGTAATAGTGGTGGGAAGATGTTTTATTGAGAAGACTTTGTGTGGGAAACCATCAGGCATTGGGGTGTTGCATGAGTGCATAGATGTTGCACTGTGATATCACAGTGTTGAGAAATCGTTGCACTGTGATGTCACAATGTTGAAAAGGTGTTGTGATGTCACAGTGTTGAAAGATGTTGTGATGTCACAATGTTGAAAAGATGTTGCAATGTTGAAAACTTGTGATGTCACAATGTTGAAAAATGTTGCATTGTGATGTCACAATGTTGAAAAGATGTTACTCTGTGATGACACAATGATAAAAAGATGCTGCACTGTGGTTGCACAATGTTGGAATGATGTTACATTGTCATTTCAAAACGTTGAAAAGCTGTTATATTGTCATATCACAATGTTGAAAAGAAGTTACACTTTGATGTCACAATGTGGAAAATAAGTTGTAATGTGATGTCACAATATTGAATAAATGTTACATTGTGATATCACAATGTTGAAAATATGTGACACTGTCATGTCACAGTGTTGAAGAGATGTCACATTTAGATGTCACAATGTTGACAAGCTGTTACGCTGTGATGTCACAATGTTGAAAAGATGTTACACTGCCATGTCAACATGTTGGAAAGATGTTACGTTTAGATGTCACAATGTTGAAAATATGTAACACTGTGATGTCACTGTAGATTTATCATAGTGACATCATAATGGTTGTGTGTGACATCATGGTCACACCTGAGATACCAATTAGTAATCTTCAACAGACTTCACAGATTTTTGTGCAATATTTTAATATATATTTTAGATAAATATTTTCGATCAATAGGTTAATGTCTTGACAGTTTTGCCAGCTCATCCCATCAAACAGTCCTACCAAAGTGTGGACATTTCTTGATTCAGTGAGATACTGCTTGCCTGTACAGGTGCTTGAAATGAGTTGAGCAGAGAACTATTTCTAACCAGAAGAGGAGCAGAGTGGCTTGCTTCCTTCAAGGTTGTGATGTAATGCATTCATTATCATCAACACTTGAAATAACACCTCTTAATTAACATCAGTCACATGTCAATCAAGTGTACATTGCAGACTAATTAAGGCACAGTGAGAGATATATGGAGGAGGGGTGCCAAAATTACATTGATTACTCTCACAAGCTTCATAAAGTGTAATTATAAAATTTCCTTTGAGGCGCAGGCACAGAGGCAGGGGCTCAGTGCTATTATAGAATGGAGTCAGGACATGGCTGCTTTTCAGGGCAGTTGTAAAACTATTGATCAGAAACTCGAGGCAGTGTATTCTGATAAGATAAAGATACCATGTAGTTAACAACAGGTGTGCTGTACAATTTAGATTTTGGCACATTGTTATATTTGAGAAGTTTGAAAAAGGTTTTACCCTACAAATCATTTCTTCATTTTCATAACACATAATCCCATAACACAAAGTAGTGCGATTTGTTTACCTGAGATAACATGCCTATGGTTATAATACAATTGAAGTATATTGGTGTAAATTGTATGGTGGGGGAAAAAAAGACCAAAACGTTACTGGCAGGTTTGTAACAAGTAAAGAAACTGGCCTTTTGGGGGGTGGTGGAGTGGTTAAAGCATCTACTTGTTATGCTAAAGACCAGGTTCAATTTCCCACATGGTACAATGTGTGAAGCCCATTTCTGGTGTCCCCTGCCCTGATATCGCTGGAATACTGCTAAATATGTTGTGAAACCTCACTCACTCATTCACTCACTCACTCACTCATTTTTAGCTGTCTAGATAGATGTTGATATGAACACCTGAGACTAGACCTTCAGTAAAGTTATCTGTGAAGGGAGTGAGAAACCAAATAAGAGGAACATTCACATGCTGACATGGCACTGAAACTAACACTTTTCATTCCCTCTCTTGATGTTTTCTTCGGAAATGAACAGCATGCTTGATATTTTCTACTGACATGATCACCAACGGGGTGTAATTCACATCATTCCCAAACTGTGACAACACAAAACAGCCAGTTTACAAGGGATTTTGTGAGAGCGTCAAAGGACGCATCCTCTCAGTCCTCCATTTGATTTGATGGCTGTGCATATGCAGAGTGTAAATCTCCAAGGGCATTGTCTCTCTGATGCATGCCATAACATTGAGCCACCATTTTCCTGCAAGTAATAAAGATCCCTTTGGATGGCTACTTTGTTTACAAATGGCTGCTTTGATGTGCATTAATTACAAAACCTCCTTAATATCAACACAGTTACCCTTGGAGATCATTAGACCCATAGATGTGTGCAGTAAAACTCTGACATGATGCTGATGGCAACACCTTCTTGAACATGCTCACTATGATTATGAAACAGATTTGATTGTACTGTCACATTAATATCGCTGCTACTATGAAATTTTGGGTTTTGTTTATCCTGAAAAAATTCCAAAAATGATTTTCTTAATTGGCAAGTCATTCAGAAAGATCATGGGCGAACATAATTTTGTCAGTACTTCTAGGTTATGTCTCAAAACATATGGTAGATCCCAATGAAAGCCTTTTGTACACAATGCTGCCTTCAACCATTCTTGGTGCAAGGTTGTATTTTTTGTGGAAAGTTTCTTCTTTTCTTTTCTCCACAGATGACATTTGGATGATGGCTATGGTCTCAGAGATTGATCACAGAGCAAGAGCCAGTATGGATATTCATATCTATAAAGCACAAAACATGTAGCCTCTCTGAATGCAGATACTAATGAGTTGGCTGAAAAAATGACATGTTTATCTTACTTCTTCCAGCAGCCTCTGAGGATGGGAAACATTATCTGTCTTCCTAATTCAAACAACAATGTGTGGGATTCTTTCTGTTGTGGCTTTTTCTGATTGTGCAGTGAACTGGTTAGGTCTGATGGTCTGTTGTACTTTGTTGTATATTGTACACTGGTCTATCCTTTACTGAGCATCAGTGCTTCATGGTAAATCCACTGTGTATCAATGCTTCCTGTTCAGTGCACTGTGCATCAATGTATCATTGTAAGTGCACTGTGTATCAATGCATCATTGTACATGCACTGTGCATCAATGCTTCATGGTAAAAGTGCACTGTGCATCAATGCATCCTGGTAAGTGCACTGTGTATCAATGCTTCATGGTAAGTGCCCTGTGTGGAGTTTAGATTTGTTTGCAGCACTTTTAGCAATATTTCAGCAATATCATGGTGGCGGACACCAGAAATGGGCTTCACACATTGTACCCATATAGGGAATCAAACCCAGGTCTTCCAAGTGACAAGTGAATGCTTTAACCACTAGACTACACCACCACCCCACATTATGGGTGAAACGACAGTAATATGTCTTTGACCATTTGTAGAACGGGACCCCAGATTACCATTAGTCAGTGCCCAGGAACGTTCATTGGGTACTGGGGACCTATTTAGAGCTGGAATCCCTGTAGGGAGACAAACACAGGATATTATCCCTCATAGTAAATCACCTCATAAGATTGTCTCTTTCACTGGCAGACAATAGACTAATTTCCAATTTCCAGTAAGTCTGTGATGGACTAGAAAATGAAGCACCACCAATCCGTTTGTCCAGCAGCCCCTTACAAATTTGCACCACCTTAGATATTCCTCTATTATCCCATATCTAGAGAAACATCTTTACACTGTACAAGTAACAATTGTAAGAACTCATCGTGACCAACAAAAATAGATTATAAGAGTAGACATGATTCTGTTGAACAAAGTATTAACAGAGGGTAAAAAAGTAAGAAGCAATTTTTCAAAGAAATCCCAGTGATGAATTGATTTTTCAATTTATCTCACTCAATCGTCTGAAAGCCCTGTTTGTACAATTTAGACTAGTGTCAGGAGAACGGCTTTTTCAAAGTGATAGATACCCCCAAATTCCTTGAAATAAGATAAATTTGGTTTTAGCATCTAACGGTGTTCTCCATCACGGGAACTGTAATAATGATTGATGAGAGAATTCCAGGGACTGCCTCTTGGTAGATCTAGGCAGCGTAATGTCAAACATCCACTTGAAGGTCTTTGCATGAAGGAGAGCAAACATAAGCAGTGTTTAGGTCAGTAGTATCTGTCATCAGTATAACACCTCACTTGATCAATGTCATTGGAGTAAAGATAAGGAATTGTTGTATGCTTTAGAGAAAGTAGTATTGGAGGCTTTGGAGTCCCTGCGAGACACTTGTAGATTGTTGCTCTGACTCAGAAGTTTCATGAACAAATATGATTGATTGAGGACTTTTTTCATTCCTTGAAAGCCTAACAAGTACTAATAGTATGTTAGCTTCCAATGGTGATTGTGTAGGTGTGAAGGTGGTCCAACCCTGGAGGTCACCAATAAGCTGATCACTGCTGCCAGAGAGGATTGGATAGCACCAAAGTAATTTCCAATGAGGTCACTCATTCCAGTTTCCAGTAAACTCCATTTCTATGCTCTTATTACTGACACTGTTGATAGTTACATTTGTTTTTTGGTAATCATGAAGTCTGTCCAAACCAAATGGACAAACGTCTGTGACTGGCATTTTAGACCGAAAGTACTCAAAACTTGTTGATAACATAGGAGCAGGTTTTAATTAGAGTTGTTAATGGTCATTTTCCCAGACTCATACAATGAAATATGTTAAATATTAGTGGAAAAGATGTATTTGTTGGTACTGATTAGCAGTGATCGCACAAATATTTGATGTAAACGATGAGCTGGTCAATTATTACAATGCAAAGACTGTTTTGAAATCCAGTTGGTCCATCACAGGTTTTAAATCACTACAGCATACATTCTCAGTCATTTTTGGTATTGAAATATTAATGCAGGGAAATATTGGTTTTAAGAAAACCCAGCTTGCTGCAGCTTCACAGTGCTTCAAACATACCTTGCTCCACACTGCTTCACCTTATATGCAAACATATTCACATTCTTTCACCATAAATGCAAAAATACCTTGTTTCACATTACTTCATCATATATACAAACATAGCTTGTTTCACATTGATTCACCATAAAAACAAATATACCTTGTTTCACTCTGATTCATCTTATATTCATACATACATTGTTTCACATTACTTCATCTTATAACACTTATAACAGACATACCTTGTTTCACATTACTTCATCTTATAACACTTATAACAGACATACCTTGTTTCACATTACTTCATCTTATAACACTTATAACAGACATACCTTGTTTCACATTACTTCATCTTATAACACTTATAACAGACATACATTGTTTCACATTACTTCATCTTATAACACTTATAACAGACATACCTTGTTTCACATTACTTCATCTTATAACACTTATAACAGACATACCTTGTTTCACATTACTTCATCCTATAACACTTATAACAGACATACATTGTTTCACATTACTTCATCTTATAACACTTATAACAGACATACCTTGTTTCACATTACTTCATCCTATAACACTTATAACAGACATACCTTGTTTCACATTGATTCACAAACAACTTGATTGGCATTGTTTTTACATATCTACAAACAAACCTTGTTTCACAATGATTCACCTTATAAACAAACATACCTTGTTTCACATTGATTCACCTTTAATATACAAACATACCTTGTTTCATATTACTTCACCTATATACAGTCATTACTCACCATAATACGAGTCTTGGGGTCCACAGATGACCGCCCGTGTTATTAGACATCCGCATTATAGTACCTATTACATAATGTGGAACAAAGGCCACATAAAATCATATTTTCCAATAACATAACAAAACTGCTATTTCGTGAATTGTGCCCAGTCATAAATATATATTGTATCATTGAAGGTGAAAATAAACAAACTTTGAAAATGAAAACATATATATGTATGGGAAACTTGTAATAAAAAATCATGAGACATGATAACTTAAAAACGGACCCTCACGAATATGGTAAGCGAAAGTTGTATGCGTGTGGAATGAGGTAATGCCATTCTCTCACGGTATCTCCATTGTTTCTGTTAACAGTTTTCATATATAAAATTGAATCAAATACGATGTGGTTTCTGACACCATACATTCTGAGATGACTGTTTTCTCGCACCAGAGCGCAGTGTGTTGCATCACAGCAAACATTGTAAGTACTCGTCGTAACTTGACTGATAGCATGTCTTGTCTTTCATAAGTTACTGCTACGATGTTGGTATGATTATTATTGAGAAAACCCTGCGTGCTTTAAGCATCTGAAACACAATGGATATGTATGATAAACAGTGTCAGTTGCCATCCACACTGCATTTCTCTAGTTTATGTAATTTATAAGAGCGCAACAGTAGATTTGTTGATGAGCTATTTTTTATTTCATGAAGGGGTGTGATCACAGTTCAACTTTTTATGGGAGCCACGGATTACCCCTTGGTTTAACTGAATCTGCAGTATTGCGAAGCATGTTATTGCGGGGGATGACTGTACAAACATACATTGCTTAACATTGATTCACCATGTATACAAACATACCTTGTTTCACATTGTTTCTATGTATATACAAACATTGCTTGTCTCCTTGCTTCTACATATAAACATACATTGCTTGTCTCCTTGCTTCAGTTTGTATTTAATTAGTGGTTATATTCAAAATACAGATATCTGTCAGATTGGCACTTAGAATCATATCTAAAGCTGTTGTTTTATATTTCTAGTATAATTACATAAAAAAACCAGGAAATGACATGAAAATATTTTGCATGATTATTTTCAGTTAGTTCAGCCTTCAACATCAAACATGAGAAATATATTCTTTTCCCATATTTTTATGCCATGACAGTTTTTCACTACTTCGAGGGGTTTTGATTGAAGTTCCTACTCTGACCAGCTGGTTTCCAGATAAAGCACTTGTCTAAATAACTCAACCAAAAACAAGTAAAAGTTCAAAAGTGTTAACCGGAAATAAAATTAAAAATAGAGGAGTGTTTTTATCAGTGTTTGTAGATGTATATTTCCAGACTTGGGAATGCGTCAGTATGTTACTTCCAATCATGTTGAAAGGAAGTGATTTTCATGAATTTTAGATCAAATGTGCTGTACAACTTGTATTTATAAAAGAAAAGAAGAAACACAAATTATTTTTCTGAAGTTCATTCCATGATGAGATGGAGCATGTTTATAATTTTGTTTGGAAGTTATATGAAGCTAGTTATATGAGTGAGTGAACTGTGTATTTCATTGTGGTTGAAAGTATTCCAGTTACTTGCTTGAGGCAAATCTGAAATTTTTGCAGGTGAACTTTAGAATCAAACTGTTTATTATGATGGATTAGACAGATGAAGTGAAGACTTAAGGTTTCAAAATGTCAAACAATTAATAAAACAAAGGCAGTGCTTAGTTCTGTAATTTTGTCTTTGTATTCTTTCCTAATTTAAATTCTTCTATGTATGTGTGATGAAGATTGACAATAATTAGGACGAACTTAAAATGATGTGACATTAGAGATGGATGAATCGTCTGTGTCCACTATGAGGCACTTACTAGGACAGGCAATGTTAAATGATGCTTTAAAGAATATGGGAAACTTTTAAGTAAATAGATGTTTTTAAAGCTTATACAATTAGTTTTCATTCTAGACAGCTCAAGTTTACTTTAGATAGTCAATGACATCTGCCGTGACATTGCTGGAATATTAATTTAAGCTGCGTAGCAATGAAAACTTACCCACTCACTCTCTTAAATATTTGAAGAAAAGGAATATTTAGTCTCTATGTTTAATATCTTTACAAATATCATGAAGAAGAAAACAATATTGTCAGTAAAGTGAGAACACAATATAAGTTTAGAAATTTTGTTCACATTTTTGTTATTCTTTGTGAACTTCATGTAGACATGAAGGTCTTTGAAACCCCACCCAACATTTTATGACAAGTATTTGTTTGATCTTGAGAATGGTTATGTAGTTATCATACTAAGCATCTTGTTCATTAGTTCCATGTGAAGGTCGTCCTGAATTACCCATTACTAGTGGATTCTGGCGTACTCTCAGTGGGACATCTATAAACAAACACTGCAAAACCCTTTTTTGATTGACTGATTCAGAAGTGAAAGTTCCATAAAATGTCATTGCTCTCCATGCTGCTACATAAACCCAGCAACTTTGTCAATAAATTTGGACATTTGTTGTTGAGCGGAGAATGTTTGGAGAAGCTTAACATTTAACACATGGGTGAGAATCTTGAAGCAGGACACAGGAATCTGCTGGTTTTTATTATGACTGAATGCCAGTTTTGTCCGTTTTGCATTAAGATCCTTACTTATAAATTATTGGACAAAATTGAAACATTATGCTTTGTGGAAATAAAAGTAATTTGGATTTGTTTTGAATGAAAATTTTACATCTTTGTAATGGTTCCAAGATACATGATTATATTTAAGTTTTGGTGAAACTGAGAAAATGGGCATCGACAGAAAGAAAATATTCATGCTCAACTTGTTTAAAAAGCAGCCAACCTAGTGTTGGAAAGTGTTGTAATAGATTGTTTTTTATTTTAACAGCTGCAATGTTTAACAAGATTTATTATGCTAGTTTACTTCCGAATTCATTTTCCTCTTCATGAATCAGTATTCCTATTTACTCTCCTCACCATGTGTCTTTTATTTCCACATCTGCTTTTCTGTGCAAAGAATACAAATGCAACGTCTTTACATTCCTGTTCTGATTTTAAATCTCATTAAGTTTTAAGCTCAACCATCTGAGACTTCCAGTTTGAAATCTTTGGGGATGGAAAACAAGAATTTTGTAAATCTATCCTGCCTTTGTGAGTGAGACAGTTTAATTGATCATGATTCATTGGACAAATTCTAATTAGCAAGCTGACACATTAAAATGGAAAAAACATCCATCAAAGAAACAAATGCTGTATGATTAGTGTATTTGATAAAATTTCTCCACATTTTGTGGTTGGAGGTGATGAGTGCTTGCGGTGCGTTTAAGGACAGTTCAAGTCTGAAATCCACATGTCCATGAATGAGCTTTTCTTGAGTAATGTTTATTTAAATATAAGGCATTAAAAAGATAATGTCATTTTCCCTTTGAAGGGAGTTCTTGATCTGCAGGGTTAATGTTGTAGACAAAACACTGATTAATAATCTGTGTTTGTTCACAATGAATAAAGACCTGTGATCAAATGCTTGATGGAGAAGGAAGAAAACGAATTTATTACTCACAGTTGATGTATTTGTGAATGCTTTTGTTTATTGCAAGATTCTTTTATTGTAATAATATATCATTGGACACAAGCTTTGTTCTTATTTCTAAACAGAGATGTTGCTTTTTCTGAAGTTTAGATAATTTTTTGTCATGTTCATGAACTAATGAAAAAGATGAGTGATGTGATAATATCAGTATCTGTCCTCAGCAATATTACAAAACAACACTTTCCATCAGCAATATGGTAATAACAAGACTTGAGCCTTACTTTTCCTTGCCTCTCTCTTCTTGGGCCTTACTTTCCCTTGCCTTTCTCTTCTTGGGCCTTACTTTCCCTTGCCTCTCTCTGCTTGGATCTTACTTTTCCTTGACTTTCACGTTTTTGGCTTTACTTTCCTTTGCCTCTCTCTTCCTGGATCTTACTTTTCCTTGCCTCTCTCTTCTTGAATCCTACTTTCCATTGCCTCTCTCTTACCTGTATTCCCAAGCCTTAGTTGCTTGGATCTTACTTTCACTTTGGTTCTCCCCTCATGGGCCTTTTCCACATTGCCTTGTCTTTTGGGCCTCATTTTCGTTTCCTTTCTCCTCTTGGGCCTTATACTTTTCCTCATTTCCCTCCTGCTGGACCTTTTTTCACATTGATTCTATCTCTCTTTCACCTTGATTTCCCTTGCCTCTCTCCCCTTGGACCTTACTTTCCTTTTCTTCTCTCCTCTTATTATTTTGTATTTCCTTTCTTCTCACCCCTTGGACCTTACTTTTTCTTGCCCCTCTCTCCTTTGACCTTACTTTCCCTTATTTCTCTCCCCTTGTGCCTTACTTTTCCTTGTTTCTCAGCCCTTGGGCCTTTCTTTCCCTTGCCTCTCTTTCCTTGGGCTTTAATTTCTCTTACTTCTCCACCCTTGGGCCTTACTTTCCCTGGCCTCTCTTTCCTTTGACCTTACTTTCCCTTGCCTCTCTCTCTCCTTGGGCCTAAACTTCTATTCTCTTGTGCCTTACTTCCATTACTTCTCTTAACAATCACAAATATAAAAATGAAAGATAAATCCTACTCATGTGAAAGGTCTTGACCATGTAACCTGCAAGTAATCATGGGATGGAAGCATGTACATCAGCAAAATATGTTCCAAGTTATTTTGGTATAATCAGAAATGGGCCACTCTGTTACCTACATTTTCATTGATCAGCTTTCAAAATATCAATATCATCACTGACCTAACCAGAGAGGGTTTTCATTCTTTCAAGAATACTCAGATTCTTTGAATACCCCAGACATAGGTCATTTTATCTGTAACTTTCATGGATGGCTGTCAAATCACTGGCACATTTACATTTGGGCTACTTTCTGTCTAGCATCTCCAAAGGATTTATACCAGGATTCGGACATCTTCAATAAAATCTTTGTTGAAACATTGAATAGCCTGAATCCAACATCCATTTCTTAATGGTAACATTTGTAGGATGGCAATGGTGGATGTTCGATCTGGCTCAGATCACAGGGTGAACCTAGTGTCAACATCATTCAGACAAATTTAAATGAAAAAGTTGATGAAACGGGCGCAACAATGTCTGTCTCCCTGAATTGAAGAGTGCTTAAAAAAGAATTCACGATCATCTATTGTTTCGGCTCAGAATCAAAGAAAATGCCATCTGCTGCACAGCCTAACTCAACAATATGGCACAAAGGCGACAGGAATTTGTGGAAATTTTTGATTGGGATGGAAGATTGATTCTAGGAGTGATGTGAAAAGCAAACAAAGGCTGTTTTTGAAGAATCAGACGACTGAAATGATCACCTCGGCAGGGTTTTAGACATGTCTGTTTTCAAAATTAATAAGGTGATGGGGTATTATTGTTATTCAACGTTGGCTAGACCCAACTAGACTCCCTATCACGCATAATCCTGTTCAAATAATCAATGATCTTTTTTTGAAGTTTGCGTTTGATGTCCGGACCGATCGCAGACTGTTTTGTACTGTTGAAGTCTTGTTGTCGTGCGACAAGTAAAGTGATATCTCAAAATCCCAAATGATGAATTTTAATCTCTATTTGTTTTTGATTTTGCATGATTTATGGGCCTTGATAACCTTGATTCGTAAGTGGCTCGTGATAATTAAAATTAATGATGTTGATAAAAAACAAACAAATGAAGATCTCTTTCAGTGTTTGACTGACAATAATTACAAAATACTGTAATGGAATAACGAACATGGCCAAGTGGGAAGCTGTTTTTTTCATCAGATATAACTTTGAAGCTGATATTTTATATTTTTATGGAGAGTGATAAGGCATATCTGTTAAATGGATTGGAATATTTCTCACTGGATGAAAGACAAATGTGATAATGATGACAAATAGTGAGAATATTTCATGTTAATTTTCAAATTTGGACTTTTTTTCTGGATAATGATAAATCTGTTTCATGTCAAATCTAGGTTTGATATGAAATATGAAAAAACTATTGTCAGTTATTTCAATGATCAAAATGAGAATTTATATGAGATGTGTTCGTCTTGTTCTTTTCATTGTTATTTATTTATTCCAGTGTTTATTCTGCACACAGACAGGGATCCGTCTGAGCAATGCCAGTGTGGTGGTGTAACCATGTGATTCAAGCATTCGCACATCATGTCGAAGATCCGGGTTTGATTCCCCACATGGGTACAATATGTGGAGCCCATTTCTAGTGTCCCTTGCTGTGTCATTGCTGGAATATTGCTTAAAGTGGCATAGAATTAAACTGACTCACTTACCCAAGAACCATGTTTTTACCAATGCCATCTGACCATATTCTTACTGTAGGGTTGTTTCATAGGACATTATCACACTTTTATGTAACTGTGAATAACTTTATATAAAATAATTGTTACCTATATTCTAATATCAATTTATTGGCATAGTGCGCCAAGGACAATGACTTTTCACACTTTCTTGTGTTCAAGTTCCAAAGAATGAGTTGTTTCATCAGGTTGAACAGCATATTTGTGTTTTGTTGAATCATTTTTCTTATTCCATATAAAGCATGTGCAGACATAAGAGTAACATGTTGGCCGTTATGTCATCAAGTTAATACAAACTGTACACGTATAGTACACTTATGGTACACATATAGTACATATATAGTACACATGTAGTATACATATAGTACACATGTAGTATACATATAGTACACATATGAGGGTGTATTTGTTTGTTGTTTGATGCTGCACTCTGTAAACTTGCAGCCATTTGGAATAATCGAGTCAGGACCACACAATCCAGTGATTGGCATCGATCTACTCAAGTGGCAATCAAAAACATACATCGACCAAGTCAGCAAGCCTTACCACCAGGTTCCATTAGCCGCCTCCAACTACAAGCATGACTTGCTGAAGGCTAATTCTAACTCGGATCTTCACCCCGATCTTCACCGGACTGAATGGCAAAGGCAGACACTCTATGCTGAAGCAATAAATCACCATCACAAACCTACAACTTCATGTGTAAAATGTCACCATACAGATGTACTCTATACTACTCCACTTTCCATAGGGATAGTTCTATCTTTCCATGATAAAACAGATTCTCATAAACATACCAACTGTATATTTTAATAGACTGACATTGTTGATGATCCCTGTCAAGTAAAGTGGTGTATGTCAGAAGTAAACCATTAGATCTGAATGTCAGGGATAACTGTTGTAATAGCAGTGTTTAGATTTCATGCTTTGATAAAAATCCTCACATGGTCTATGATCAGATGTGCAGGGCAGTGATTGAAATAATTTTTCAACTCAAACTGATAGCCAGACTGGTGGCGCATAAATGTTGCCTGCCCATCTTGAAAGTTGCCTGTCCACCTTTAAGTAACCCTCTCTTTGATTGGTTCTTCTTGAACCATGTTTCGGGCTGGTGGAGAGAATTTCCAGGCAGCCCGACTCAAAATTTACCGGACATGGGCAGTCGGGCAGGCCGTTCTTTCGATCACCAGTGCAGGGTAGTCAGAAATATGCTAAAAAGATAAATTTAGTCAGAAATATGTAAAATTGTTAAATATAGTGAGAAATATGCTAAAAAGTAAAATTTAGTCAGATATATGCTAAAAAGAAAAATTTAATCAGAAATACAATAAGAATGTATGTTCGTCAAAAGTATGATAAAAATATAGGTTAGAACAAAAATGCAATAAAAGTGTATGATAAAAGTGTAAGTTATGATAAATAGATATATATGATCATAAAAAGGATCAATGGAAACAATACCATGCAAGATAGCAGACCACAGTTTTTGAGAAACAATTAATGTGTCATGTGTCATGTGCCCTGCCCAATGGTTTACACTTGTTCTGGGTTTGATGCCCAGTTAATAACACTGTGTAATAAAGTGCATGCACTTCATGTAACAACCAGGTTGTGATTGGCTAGATTCATCCTTAAGTGTTGTTAAACATTCCATCCAAGTTACTTCAACTAAATGGAAGCAACACTCTCAAAAGATAAGGATATTCAAAATATGTGACATTTATTATTTGCTGAACTTTTTATTTCTTCCTGCATCCATCTCATCCATAACGTCACAGAGTTTTCAGCTAAGATGTGATGTGATACTGCTGTGTGTATGTATATCATCTTCGTTTATCCAGGGTATGATATTTTCATTGTATCAGAATAAATACTGATTGCCCTTTCATATTCATTAGGGGCTAATGGGGTAGCTAGTAGTTAAAATAGTCATTTGTCATGCCAAAGACCCCCACATGGGTACAATGTGTGAGCCAATATCTGGTGTCCCATACTGTGATATTGCTGGAATATTGCTAAAAGCGGCGTAAAACCATACACACTCAACATTATACCTACATTTGGTGACTTCATCCTATTGAGTAATATGGGAACATCTACACATTAAATAGATGGGAACCCCTACACAGTGTGAAGATGGGAACGTCTCTGCTATGTAAGACAGGAATATCGATGGTATGCCAACACATCAGAGATATTATTAGTAACACAATCAAGTGCGGTTTGATTAGTCTTAGACCCAAACTCTTCAATCTTTGGTTGGTGTGCTAGAACAGATCTCTCCACCCGCATATCCCTCCAGCATCTCCATGTAATAACTTGTCTCCTACATACATACACCAAGTTTCATGCTGGATAATATTCCCTTGGAAACAAGTTGTGTTTTTTCAACAAACACACTATTTAGGGACTCTGAGTACTGGAGCGATGGGGGATCCAGAAACAGCTTTGTTCTTGAAGAGAATAGGGAAAGAAAATATCAAGACTTTATAGTCTGTGGGTCGCAAGTGGATGCGAACAATCGCAGATTAATTTTCCGCAGCAGATGTAAAGTGAAAGGATTTGGGTTAGTCTTTGTGTTCCTGTTCACACTATCAGAGAGTCCTTAGGCCTAAGGTGCGAACTAATCACTCGCCTCTTGCCTGATCAACTCAATGCGCATTTAAAATCAGTCAGGATTTTAATAAAGGCTACTATTCAGTAACCTGTCCATTGTGTGGGCCAGTATGCCTCAGGCTTAGATTAGCATGGGTGGGTTTAATGCTGAGAAGGGTGCTAAGTTTGTGTAGGAGAGTCGAGCCGATTAGCTGTACCCTGATTGCAAATCATTGGCCCTGCAAACTTATTTCGATTCTGCCACGCTCCACAGAGTCTTCTGTGTTACATCGAGAGGCTGACATGTTGGATGTATGTTTGTATTTTACGGACAACGGTTCTGCCTTGAGGCTTTATCAGTCACAGTCTGTAACTTGGATAGTTGTCAATGGAATTGTCCGGTAATAACACACAGCGTCTTCATAGAAAAGATACCTTTCTGTTTTCATTTCTATCGTAGGGCTCTTTTCAGTAAAGCATGAATAATTGCTACCATGGAAGACAGGACGTATTCCTGTTTAACACAGAGACTGTGGAGGAAGACATTAGCTTTAGGAATCAATAGAATGTAAACTGAAAAACTGCTGTGTTGTTTGGAGGATGAGGAGGAGAAGGTTGACATTTGTGAGTATATAGCTGTAACAGGAATACTAAAAACTCCCATCTTGTGTCCGTATCGTCACCTGCTTTCAATGAGGCCTAATAAAGCTGGGAGGAGAGGAAGCAAGATGCAGTCTCTGGACCAGATGGAGACTTTTATAGGATGATGGCAACCAGGACCCTTCATTAAACTAAACAACTACAGGTGATATATTATTGATTGGATTTAAACCTGGATTATTGAATACGACATTTGGTATTGCTTGTTGCATAGCAAGAACCTTGAATTTTAAGAAAATCATATGGCACTTCTACTTGAATGCATTGATTCAGTGTTGGGAAGGCTAATGATAAATAAATATTTGGGGGATAGACTGACATTTATGTAGTGCAAATTCTCTGGTAAATATTCCCCTCAATACAAGTGTGTATGAAGTATAAAGCATTTAAAGAACCTATGTTCCTTTCTTCTTTGTGAGTAATTTCCAGTTTCCGAAAATGAAACTTAAATCTGTAACTTTTTTTATGATGCTGACTGGCCTTGGATGGATCTTCAGAAATATGTACCTCGCTACCAAATCCTGTGAAAGTTCTTTTTCGAAGTGAAGGTGTATGGCTGCATGGATCATGTGCGTTAACGAAGCCAGCTATTGACAGTTCCCTCAGCTGCGTAACTAATTGTGCTCAGTGCCGATCGCTCAATTAGCTTGTACTGCTACAGCCGATCTACTCAGCAGAGATTGGCAAAAGGAATTACAGCCAGGCGATTCTGCAGCAGTGTACAACAGCACATCGGAGCTGGACTGAATAACACTGGTAGCAGACGGCCACTGTTACATTGGTGGCAACGCTGTGATCGCTCCTTTGGTGGCAGTGTTGGAATGGATAGATAGAGACTGTACATCTCTCAGAGAACAAGCGCTAAGTCTAACAACACTAGCAGAAGATCACACCAGTGCAGAAGCAGAAGTGAGAACTTGTCGTCTGCTCAGAACTGTTTTGTCGTCTGCTTCACAATGCGAGAGCTGTATAACTTATGTTGTGTGTGTGTTTCCCTGGTGTCATGGGATGATTATGTGATATCTTGGTGCTGACATACAAACTTTAATCAGAAATGTGGATCTCATGGCAATATTTTTTATGTGGATAAATTTCTGTTTTTGTGAATGAAGTCGACTTGGAAGACAAATGCAAAAGATATCATTGAAGTGTTGGCATAAAGTGATAACATGTTGAAGAGTGTGAAATTTGGTATTGATGGATTTATGATAAAAGCCATATTCTGATCACACTCGTATGATTGACTTTGGATTACTTCCTTATATATCTTAGAGAAGTCATCCGCTGCAAGGCATCTTGTGTCCAAGTGTGATCCTAGCAGAATATTCCTCTCACATTCATTTATTGATGTGTGGATCTATGAAAAAGTCGCCTGAAAAGCCCTCTCCACAGCAATCAGCCATCAGCCAAACAAGTTTTTTGTCATCTTTATGGGATTTTTACCACAAGATCTTCAACAAACACGGGTGATTATCTACTAATTATTTGTGTAGAGTACAAGTCAGAGAAATAGTATCAGGTATGGATGATTTGTTTTGAAAAATTAAATACTGATCAATTTAGAGAACTGATAGGTATACTTAATGACACAAAGGATATTTTCTAATGTAAATGCTGAACAGACAACAGCAGCGTATAGTCCTCCATTTATTGGATTAAGTCAAATTACAAACTGAATATTTTTCATGATTGACAGCTGATGAATCAATTCCACCAATGTTTTTGTCATCACAAAATATTTCATGATTATCAAGGCATAATTATTAAGTCTTTGCTACTAGGAGTCTGAATTAGTTGGCAATTCAGAGGGATACATCGTATCTAATTGGAATCTTTTTACCCAAACTTCAAAGGCCTAAAATTTTGTGATGATCATTTGAAAGAAGCCGATGACATGGTGGTCTGTTCGTGTGTGTGCTAACTGCCGTCCAAGTGTCTGCTGTAAGCCGCATGTCAGTCAAACCTCTGGCGTCTTCAGAAATCAAATCTTTGGACAGTCGGATGTAACACGCTTTCACAACTCAATCACTGATTCACGTTTCCATCCAGCCTTGTGGCACCCATACTCTCACATTTCGTCGCCAAAGATCCATTGGAATATTCAAACAAAAACATTTTATTTTTAGAAATTTGTTAATTAACATTTCACTTTTGTAGAAAAAAGTACCTTGATCAGCATTTTTAAATGGAGGATGATAGTGAGACGTCAGCTCAGTTTTACTGCAGGTTGTAAACTATACTTGAATGTCATGGTGGACTGTGGTCACCCCAGTTTAGGCTGTAGGATATTATTTTGTGAAAAAAGACTTTAGTGTTCAGTGTTTCTATTAATAATGATCCATATGTTAAAAAATATTATATTTATATTACCTGCTTCACAAGAATAAACTGTTACAATCATAATGTAAAGATCATTGTGATTCAGTTGTTTTAGTTAGATGACCAATAGAAATCAAAAGCTGCATGTATTAACTAACACATACACACACACTAAAATAGTTCAGTGCCTGCATATAGTATCAGGAGCCATAAACAAAATTTAATGACAAACTTTTGATTTGGAGAAATTTAATCTGTTTTTTTAAGTACTGATAAAAGAAATTTGCATGTTATCTTTTGATATTCAATTTACATTTATAAGGAATCATTTTTTTGCATTTGCTGTACACTCAGGATTCAGTTCTAATCATGAAAACAACTGATAGCAGTGTGTTTGAAATCCAAGCTGTGGAAGATCTTGCTGAATATTTTGAATCTCATTTACAAGATAAATCACTGAATGTGATTATTTGCCTCTATCTGGATTATTGTCAGAGAATTTGACCACTCTCCATTTTTGGATGTGAAAACCTGTCATTGAAATTTGAAATCTCCTTGGTGAAAAATCGACCATCTTCAGTCAGCAACAACTATCAGTCAGTAAATGTGTGCTTGAATTCCTTCCTTGAAAATCTTCATTGAAATTTGGAATCTCGTTGAAGAAAATCAGTGAAATTTTCTCATCAAACCTTATTTGCGAAGTCATCCTACAAAATCTCTCTGAAAGACATTCACTATCAATCTCCTAAGGAGAGAGAGGCATCAATACTCATGTGTCCCCCTTCAGATGCTCACTGTAGTTGTGAATTCTGCTTGTCAAACGCTGTAATTGAAGCAGACATGAGTGACTTGGGTTCAACTGTCGTCTGCTACCACCCCCTGTCGTCTGCTAGTTGTTGCTTCTAGGCAGAATTGGAAGAAATTGCTTCTTGTTCTCATGAAATCACTATTAGTATTTGTAATTTGTCAGTTGCAATGTGTTTTTAACTGAAAACATAAAAACACTCTTTACCAAATGTTCTGTTTCATATAATATCCTTGTGTTAAGTTTCATATTCATGAAACATCCCAAATATTTTGCCTGCATAAACTGTCTGATTTAGAAAACATATATCTGTTTATTGATGGAGACATTTGTTTATCCTTCCTAAAATTATTTTTTAGGGTTAACAATTTGTCGTAAGTTCCAAAACCTCCAAAACATCATCTGGAAAGCTAACCTCTGCCTCAAAAATGCATAAAAATCTGACAAAAATAATAATTTAAAGATGTCACACTTTTAACCCTTAGAAATCCTCCACTCATATACATCTTAACTTGTGCAAACCTATGTTGTTTGCCTCCAAAGGTTTTGCAGAGCAGTGTCTTGGATCAAGCCCCGAGGTTGGACTGAATCTCTGTGAGTTCCTCTGTGACAAGGAGAAGATGCACTATAATCTTCCTTGAACCAGGAAAGCAGATTTGCCTGCTAAGATCACCGGGACTCATATCAGCCTATCATCACAGAGATTCACCATCAACTATTACAGAGAACATTTGTGGCCCCCATTGAGATGGCTATCAGCATGTAGGCAGTGAAGTTGTGAATTACAGCGCTACCCCCCACCTGTCTACAACCTCATGAACTATGTTGCTTGGCTTGATTGACAGCTGGTGACAAAGTGCCACAGTACCAGATCACACAGTACATCAAAGGTCAGTGACAATTGATTAGATTTTAAAAAAGGTCAATAAATAGTTGATATTTGCTACATCCACCCATTCCAAAGATTCAGTTTTACTTATTTCTTGTAAGTAAAACAGCAGTAACATGGAAGTATAAAATTTAAAAACATATTTAAAATGAATTCTTAGAAAATTCATTTTAATTGGTTTTTAGTAATTATTAACATCATTTACCCCTAACATTTAACACATTCAGTACATCAGATGTGCAAAGGTGGAGATATTTAGCCAAAATGAAATGCAATCCAGAAATTTAATTCAATTTCCCTGTCAGTTAGTTAGCAGAATCAGACATCACAGCAAGGAAAAAGTGTTATCTTGCAAGTTGTTATCAAGGTTTTACAAGAGTGAATTTTAATGACTATATCCCTAGCATGAGACTGATGGATTATGAATTCATCACTTACATGAAAATTTAGCCTTAAGTAACATTTTCAGTGCAGACAATCTAAGATTAGTTGTTAGGAAGCCATATCAGACCCTGTTACTGGGGTCCTCAGGTCTATGTGCCAGACAGTTTTTACATATAGCTGCTTCACTTTACTCATATAAGTTTCAAAAGTAATGTGTATGATTGGGGCAGTGATCCTCATCCAAATCATATATTTACTGTATCTGCGGTATAGATATTTTATTTCTTCTTTTAAAAATGGCGTGTGTAATGTAACGGTAGGTATGTTTTTTTGATATTATGTCAAAATATAACCAATTTATGTATAATTTCTAAGGCAAGGCTTGTATTAATTTCTCAGTTTACCTAATGATTCCCCTAAAACATCTTAGGCTGTAGAAGGAATAATAAGGATAATATCTTTTAGGAAATGTTATGATTTTTTGCTGTGTGTGGAGCTTCTGTGAATTTGGTCATTTGTTAGTTGTATTCAATATTAATCCTCAGGTGTAGTTGAAGTATGTCTCACATATATAAAACTCATACATGTGCACTCAGATTATTGTTCTTTAACAATTAAATGAGGTTAAAATGTGTTCAATATTGTCTACATCACAGGCCACACGTTTGTCATTGTGATTCAAAATCTCAATTTACAATCTGACAAGGCAAAACAACACAACAAGGTACACAAATGAAACTGTGCAATCTCATTCAGTTGTGTTGGTTGACAAAAACTGCCTATAATTTGTTCATGTCAATATGGAGGCTAATCTCAGGTGTTAAAAGCTTGACGAGGTTACTACCTAGCGTGAAGTCGTTAAGATTAAAGTGATAGTTCTCACCAAAGGTGACATTATTGATGTGAAATGCAGTCCACCGTTGATCTCTAATATGAGGCGTGATTGGTGTAAATTGAACAGGTGATTTTGGTATTGATCTGAATTTCATGTATGGCACGCTAGAGCCTTGCTGTTGCTAGCTTAGAGAATTGTGATCATATTGATTAAAATAGCAAAACTTTAATGATTGTGTTATGTTAGTCTGAGTAATTGGATGTGAATTGTAATCATGTGACATTCAGTGACCGTCTGTCAGTATAAGAGGGAGTTTGATATTGGTGAGGCAGAGGTAATGTGAAAGTGTTTAAGTTAATACCTCCAGGAAAGTGTATCAAGAAATACAACCACATGATCATTGTCATCATCGTCGTCATCATCATCTTATTATTATTATCGCTGTCAACATCATCCTTAACTGAACCAGATTATGCCAAATCTCCATTGTATTATTACTGTTTCAAACATCATTTTACCATCAATTGGGAAATTAACTCATTTCTAGCTTTTCAATCCAAAATGTCAAATCACCTCTGACTCTGACACAACAGCCAGTTTGAGGGCTGTATTGCTGTGGAACCTAAATATTCATAGGAAAGTACTTCTTTGCCAGTCATGGAGGATAAACTCTTTTGAGTAACTATATGTATGAAGACGTGTCATCAAAAGCAGATTTGTGTTCACAACAATAATCAATGTACATGTGGCAGTACATTGTGGATAGAGAGCCCAGCAGACGTCCATGGAGAATGGGTTACAGACATCACCACCATCAAATTGTGGCAGTACATTGTGGATAGAGAGCCCAGCAGACGTCCATGGAGAATGGGTTACAGACATCACCACCATCAAATTGTGGCAGTACATTGTGGATAGAGAGCCCAGCAGACGTCCATGGAGAATGGGTTACAGACATCACCACCATCAAATTGTGGCAGTACATTGTGGATAGAGAGCCCAGCAGACGTCCATGGAGAATGGGTTACAGACATCACCACCATCAAATTGTGGCAGTACATTGTGGATAGAGAGCCCAGCAGACGTCCATGGAGAATGGGTTACAGACATCACCACCATCAAATTGTGGCAGCTGTCCAAAGTGGACTAACACATAACATATTTTGCTCCAATTTGCAACATGACATCATTATGAATCAACAATGTAGAAGTAAACCTTTTCAGGGTTTCTCCATTTTGTTAACAGGTGCCTCCTTCATGCAGGCTTATTAGTTGTAAATGAGCTTATACCAATGACTGGAAGGATAGCACTATGATGTAACTAAGTCAATGTTTTAGTGTATACAACACCATGCCTCTGTACAGGTGTTACCTTTACTCAGGTAGAAAACATGATCAAAACACTGAAACAAACGGTGCAGTTGTAATCAGTATCATAAAATAATGGTCACTTTGTCATGCTACAATAGAGGTAAAATTTGTGAATTTCAATGTACAGCTTAAGGTTACATGTAGGTATATCGGGTTTAAAACCTGAGACATGCTGAGTGTGCAACTTTCGCTGTATTGTGGTATCTAGTAGCCTGTCTCTGCGTTAAAACATGGTATTTTTGCAGCCTAAATACACTAAATCACTTGATCAATACCATTTCCTCATGCTCTTTACTTTTGATATAGCAATGATCATCATCTCCTGGTTAAACTTGTTTTTCTTAATCACACACATCTTATACTCATGAATACAGTCTATATCACTCTGATTTTGTTTTAACCCCTCCTGTGATATTTGCTGGAATATTGCAAAAAGCGACATCAAACTAGACTGACTATTGTTGTCATTGCTATTTTATCACAAGGTTGTGACAAGTGTCCATAAATACTGCATCATCCTTTTTAGCACTATATCAGCAGTATCATAAAGTTAACTTCAATATTATAATCATATAATACATTAAGCACAGCTGTTGAAAACATCTGAGATATTTCCATACAATTCTAGCACAGGTAACAAATCCTGAATATGTGAAATCAAGGTATCATCATTTCAGTGATTAATCACTAGAACTAGACTAACAAGACATACTTACAAATGAAAACTTCTATTTCATTGGTAATAAATATGCCATGGTTTTATTTTCATATTTTTAACCTTTTCATGAATTCCTTTTCAGCACACTGATGAATACTTTTGCAAGACTTGTTGTTGACTTGTGTAGATAGAGGAATGGTCTCAGGATCCATCAAGCAAGATTCAAATGAAAATCATCAAATATTACCGAAAAGCTGGACGCTGGATTCGGCTCGGAAAGCGATGCACATCTCTGGGCATAATTTTGTCTCTATGGATTACCACCATTTTTATGTTCGATACAATCTCCGACACATCCAAGATGGAAGATGGTGAAAATGGAGAATTCTATTCCTCGAAAAGTTCTATAAGGAGTTCTCAAATTGAAAAATTTCTCCCCAAATCAAATTCCTCTTTTATTGGATCCACCAATTCTCCTGATCGGAAAATTGCCTCGGAAAAAGCCATGGAAATCCAGCAGTTGTATCGAGGTGCCCTTCGAAAAATTGAATCCATTGGGTTTGATGGGGATAAAATTCGAGGTTACCATGAAAATAGCAACAAAGAGCGGTTTGTAAATAGCAGAGGTGTGGCTAGGTCTAAGACCAGGATATTAATACCAAATGAAGTTGTAAATAAAAAGAAATTTGTGTTATCTAAATCTTCAGGGAATCATCAATCGCCCAGTAAAACCCCTGGAAGTAATAAATGTATCCACGCAGCAGATTCCCAAAGATGTGAAGAAAGTTCTGAATATCAAACTTTACCTAAAACATCAGCACATCAGTCCCCAACACACACACGCAGCGGTCGAGTTACTGTGAAAAAAAATTCTCCAATTTCTTCCCAAACTCAAGGGAAATCACTTGAAGAAACTGTGGAATCTGACACGGAAGTAAATATAGAATTTTACGAGAAAACACAGGATAAAGAACGGATAAAGAAACTGGAAAATGAAGGCTTTCTTGGGTTTTCTTATAATGTTTCTGCCAGTGATGGGCTAGATTTGAATCGAACCCTTCCCGACACAAGCCCTAGAAGGTAAGTGTTGTTTTATTTTTCAAACCCGTGAGGAAGATCATAAACAGGCCATTTCAGACAAGTTCTCACATTAAATATGATTATTATCAAGATATACTGCCAAAAGCTTCCACTGTTATCAATATAATTGTTTTAGTTTATTTTTCAGCGTGCCAGTAATCATATATATCTCTTCACTTTGACAACATGATAGCTTTTAGGAGCTAATACAGAATGTATGCAGCAGCAATTTATTATGAAGAAGTTTTTAAAAATAAAATATATCCAGAAATTTTTGCCCAATTTACGAAGTGACAGGAATATTGTTTAAAACATGTCCATATCCTTTTCATTTATTGTGTACTAATATTTCTGACATATGAGAAAATATGTGTATCAGTTGGTGTAAGTTGGAGCAGAGACCATATAGTGTGGTGTCTGGTTGGAGGTAAACAAAATATTGTTCTCAATGAGATGAGTCTGTAAAACTTGTACACATTTTACTGATAAGAATGTAAATATTTTCCTAAATAATGTAGAACTAAGCTTAAGATATGATATCCTCCAAGTGTACTAGATTGTTCACAACAATATTTATAGCAAGAAACAAACACAGTTATGAGACCAAATAGTCTTCTTCTATGCTCTGCATTTTACTTAAGTCTAACTGAAGTGCTGTCTGTTGAACACTTGAACAAATGTAACCAGCCCAGTTACGCTTTAAAGTCATACATCTTCAACATACAAGATAACTTCTGGACGGCATAAATGCCTGACAACTGTATATCATAGACTAATATATTTTTGTCATTTGGTTTTACATAATGACTATTATCATGTGAGATAGATATTTGTAAATGTTTCGGTATCAAGTTGAAATGATGAATATACAGTATTTGAAGATTGATTGTAAGCACAAAATTACTTTGTATTTTCACTTATGATGTCTAATGGAGCTGTTTTATACATATATTAATAATGTAGTTTCACAGAATGAATTAAACTAAAACTAAAATAGTTTTAACACAAAAGGAAATCAAAACTTCAAATAGATGTATTTCAACTATATGGAAATGTGATTCATTATTTATAATTCAACTTGTTGCAGAGTGGCATTTACACATGTATGATGCTTCTGTCAGTGTAACCCAAGTTAGGATGTTGAATGTTACTCTCATGTAGGGATGGGGCTAGCAAACAATGGACCCCTGTGTAAACAGAATGAGGAAGCTCTGAAATTGATGCATATAGTCAGATGTAGGCTAACAGCTAGTCTCTGAAATGAACATATTTTACTGAAAAAACGTTCATAGTGAAAAAAAATAATATAATGAAATGGAGCCCTAGACTTTCTTCATTTACAGACTTGCGTGGACTTTCTTGGATATATATACTTCAGGGTGTGTACAACAGACTAAGTCAGCTGCTACATGTGTTGTTAAAGTCGTTATGTGATAACACAACCACTGTGTAAAAATGATGATAAGCTGAAGCACTACAGCTTTCCTAGGAATGTGCCACTTTAACTGAGTAGTGTTGAGTTTTTGATATTAAAACACTCGGCCAAGATAATGCAGACATGATTTGATGCATAGTCTTGTGACTATAACCTCTGAGAACTTAACAGGCAATTTAGGTTATTTGGAGTAATAATATGCTCTGCTATTAATTGTTATCATTGTGAGCTTACTTGATGTGTAGTTTGGTTTGTGTATATGGATGCTTATCATTATTGTTGGTGTATATTAGTCCTGGATCCTGTGTTTTCTTCAGATAATGTAAAGAGGGATACAGTAATAGTTAGCTACATTGCCCATAAGGGTAGACACACTTTATGATATGTGCATACTAGCTGTCCTCGTCAGTTGAAGTGAAATGACGTCACATTGCTACTGGGAACATGACATGACAACAACCATAATGTCACTCACTGATAACCACATAACAAGAACAGCACTCTGACGTCAGTGGAGCTTCCCAACAGGCTTTACATCTCGTGCAGTTTTGTCTGTATTTTCTGTCATATAGTGACAGTGAGTACTTCCCAGATTATCCCTCTCGGAAGTTCAGATCATCAGGAAGTAAGGAGTGTACTCATATGTTCTGGTAGATCATTTTGAAATAAAACTTGTTTTATGTTACCAAGACAATGTAGGTGGTCAAACCTCCTCATTACTCAGAAACTATATAGCTTGACCAACAGAGTAACTGAATTGCTCCCACTGAAGAGTACTTTTCTAAATGATTCGATGTTATTCTTTCAAACTGTGTCCATGCTGTTTAAGCATTTTAATGGCGATTGTCCTCTATGTTTCCATTCATCAATGTTCAGCAACATGTTTGGCCATGGATATTATATTCTATGTAATGAATGCTTATGATAATGTCATATCAGTAATAAATGTTTATCATAATATGTCATAACAGTGATTAATGTTTATCATAATATGTCATAACAGTGATTAATGTTTATCATAATATGTCATAACAGTGATTAATGTTTATGGTAATATGTCATACCAGCAGTGAGTGTTTATGGTAATATGTGATATCAGCAATTAATGCTTATGATAATGTCATATCAGCAATGAATGTTTATGATAATATGTCATATCAGTAATGAATGTTTATGATAATATGTCATATCATATCAATGCTTAGGATATACATAGAACTGTGATTGTTCTGGGCCCCATTCTACAAATCAGTACAAAGACTATCATATAATGCTGAAAAGATGTTAACAAACATTAACTACGGTCTTAATGCATTAAGATCACAACCCGTGAAGAATTGATCTTCAGTAACACATGCTTGTCGTAAGAGGCGACTAACAGGATCGGGTGGTCAAGCTTGCTGACTTGATTGACACGTCAGTGTATCAGAGTTGTGTAGAATGATGCTCCTGCTGTTGATCACTTGATTATGTGGTCCAGACTATTATTCACAGACTGCCAGCTGGGATATTATTAAGTGTGACATTGCACAAGAAACAAGCAAACAATCAAAGACTAAGATCGCTATGTGGAGGTGGAATCTGACTTGTTGTAGAAGCCACAGACTCAGAAGGTGAACTTTGTATACTGTCCTTGAAAGTACTTTAAGTCTTCAGATGATGTGAGTTCAACAATGAAACCTTTCATCTGATCTCGTTTTTGAATAGCATTCAGAGGTTGTACCCATTTTTTTTTATTACAAGCACTTTATCATAGCATTAGATGTGCATACAGTGTTATAAAAATTTTCACGTTTTTATTACATAACTGAGTGAGGCTTGTAATGGACTATCCATCTGTCGTTGAAGGATAGGTGATTGATAGCTCTATATTCATAAAACAGAGAGAAATAGCAGATTAAAATGTCAAACATTTTATGTATCTAACATTAATTTGTCAAAGAAATGATCCTTTCCTTCTTCACTGTTGACAAGGGTCAAAGAACAGAAACATTTCGAGACTCCAAAAGATCCCATTAAGATATACATCCTGTATAAAGTACACTCTTTTCTAATATCACTACAGTTCTGTGGGAAGTCAGGGATTTGCCCACCACAGCTCTCATAACCGATTTCTCTGTGGAATAATTCTTACCTATTTGTATGTAAAAGACCCATTTGTCTGGCAGGCAAAATGCTAATGACCATATATTGGAAGCCAGCATTGATAAGAAACTTGTATCATTCACGCTGGTGTACAGAATATTCCCATTTCATAGTCTTATGAATCTAAACAAGGGCAAATCGATTGCTGTGTGCAAGTGGTATGTCTCAAGACAGAGTTTAGCGACGCTGCTGGGTAGTAATAATGTCAGAAGCCCACAAGGGACCTCATGGAAGGGAGTGTTTGCCTGGAAATAATAGACAACTTATGTAAGATTTCTTCCAAGTCTAGATGCAGGACTCCATCTTGTGGCCTTTCTGTTAAAGAGTGTGAAGACTTACAAATGACCTCATGGGACCCGTCGACTTAAACCCGCTTCAGTAGACCTCAAAAAGCCGAGGCGAGATGAACTTTCCAGTTTTCTACGCAATAACTATTAACGATTACCACAAATGGAAGAGGTTGGGAAAAATTGCCTGAAAAAATAATTCAGTCCATTTTTTTCAATTATATGTCATGAGAAATGCATTTGCGTTAAAAGCTTAGAGTCGATATTGGAAAATTAGAGTACACAGTTAAAAATATGTGTCATATCTTATCCAGTGTGAGAGAAGGGAAGAGATAGTTTCATAGTGGTGTGAAATCCTGCCATGTCCTTTCACTCGGGCAAGCCTGTCATTTGCCACAATTTTCAAATTAACTGAAAAAGGAAATGCTGTTTTAAAGTTGCACTTAAGCGAATTAAGTTTTATTAAATTTTGGGTGAGCTTTAGAATATTGAATGGCTTATGAAGGGGGTGTAATATTGGTTCACTTGTTCCACTAATGGCAAGAACTAGTGGAAAATGTTTATTCATCGATTTGATGAAAGAAACTGTTTTTGATTAAAATTTAAATTTGTACATTGTAATTTCCTTAGGGAATACAATTTATGAGTGAAGATATGTCATTTTTATAACAAATCATAAAACTAGCTATTTAGCTTTTTAAAAGTTGTGTGAAAATGGAAATTTACAAATAAGGGTGGATACATGAAAATCCTTATATCTTGTCTTACTGACATGAATGTACAAGAGAAGAGCTGTTTTTTCAACTTCATTCCAACATTCTTCACATGCACTTTCACATACTTTTGCAAATTTCAGAATTAGGAAACCAACATGTCACACATGGATATTTACCTGGCCAAAGACCCAGGTACAATGTGTGAAGCCCATGTTTTATGTCATCCAGTAACATATTGAAGGAATATTGCTGAAAGCAACATTAAACTAAACTCAGTCACTCTCTTTATCACTGTTTAAATCCATTTTCTTACATTTATGTTGTAGTGAGGTAGTCTAGTGGTTAAAGTGTTGGATCATCATGGCAAAGACACGGGTTTTATTCCCCTCATGTATGAATTTCTGGTGTCACCCACTGTGATATTGATGGAATATTACTAAAATCAGCATAAGACAAAACTCACTCACTCCAAGAATTCATATTGTCAGTTACATGCACGTTGGCATACACAACTTAAAAATTAAATGTTATATAATGCAAAATGCAAATTTCACAAATACGTGCATACTTATGCACACAATCTCGGATATTTTGTTACCTACTTGAACATGCACTGCCTGCCTAACAGTTCCGGCAGCGGTTTTGCCCGTCTGAAAGCGATATAAGGTATGTCTGTCATACCATTCACATGACAGATTTCAAGTGCACAGTTAGAGATAGCGCAGAAGCTGGCAGGTGTGAGGTGTGTTAGATCTTCATTATTGTAGATGGTTTATCGGAGGAGATAATTATTGCCCTGTTATCTGCATAATCACTCTAGCTTGTGTTTTAATCCCGATAGGGACTCACTACATGTGATACACAAAACCTCAGTGTGGGTTGCTCTGATGACTCTGAGATAACACAGCTCTCATATACAGTTGCTAGTTTTTTGCTGCATGTATCTGAATTAAAGGTCCTCCCTGTTGCTTAAGTGATTCATTCAAACTAAATATTCGCATTGCAAAATATGGTTAATGTTTTCTTGTAATATAATACCATATACAAGCATTTTGTTCATTTATGTGTAAAAGTAATGTTATTTCATTAACCGAAATATACATGTTCTGATATCAACAATATTGATTTTAATATTATGTGTGTATGTAAGTATATAATATAAGTAAGTAATTCTAACTGGCCTATTTCCATTTTTAAACATACTGTTTTGATATTGATCTGTCCAAACAGGCATATTTTGCAGTTTCTTTGAAAATGATATTTTTGAAACAGCAGTAATAAAACTTCTTCCACAATTATGTCAATAAAACACATCAATATTAAGTGCTCAGATTCTACATCATTCAAACAAAGAACGATTCATTTCCCTCAATATTTCCTTTTAATGATTTTTCATCCTGAAAATAAAGAAACCATGCACATTATCTGTGTTTTGTCAAAGCAATGATAACTTTAGTTGTTGTTTTATTTTAAAATGTTTATCGATTATCCATATCCAAGTGCCCAGCCTTTACTTTTTGTACTTTAAAAACAGGCATTTGAAAAAATTAATTTTTATACCATGGTTGATGTTTCTGGGATCAAGCCTGCGTACATTACTGGATGGGAACATTTAGAAGCCGTTAGCAATGGGGCATCTCAAATTAGTTCTGGAAAATTGCTACCTTGATATTTTAGACAGCACAACTTATCATTTTAAAGTAATTAACAGTTAGAGAGAGAATGCATGAATTGTTTCAGCTGCTAAACACATTAGAAGGAAACCTAATGCTGTATCATATGTACATACTTTTTTCCATATGTAGGCTAATTTGAGTCATCAGAATGTAATTACTGTCTTTTTAAGTATGGTGTAAGTATAGCACATTCTTTTCAAAGAGAGTTGTGTAGTGTTTTCAACGTATACAAAACCTCCATTGAAATTCGAGATGAGTGTTCACTTGTTAAAAAGTTTTCTCGTTAAACAGACATTATCATAAGTTGTTTTCCTATATGATTACAAACCAAACACCTTGGATCTGGAATGTTCATGTATAAAATGACTGGTAAAAAATCCACCTGAATGTTTATATTGTATACCCCTGAATTAGAGGAATATGGAAAACCCCTTGATACGAAGGAATATGGAATGTTCAGATGGTATTGCTGAAGACAGTAAGGATAATGGAAAGTTCAGATGGTATTGCTTAAGACTTGAAGGAATATGGAATGTTGAATGGTGTTGAAGAATGGAAAAGATATGGAATGTTCTCATAGAAAGGAATATTTAATGTTCATGTTCAACAGTCTTTGTATTGAAAACCTGATATGGGATATCATGTGGTTATAAAGGTCACAGTCTCTAATCACAGAATTTATAATGTTTCACAATTAACATGTAACCATGCCTTTAAACTACTGTTGCCTGATGCCTGTGACCAGTAATAAATACATTTCAGTCCAGTTGTTTGTCACTAATATATGTTGTCAGAAACAAGGCAGTGTAATTTTAAAACTAATCTTATCATTATGCAACTGAGGCAAAGCAAACATTTGTTTTGTTAAAATGTAAATTTACATTTACCCTTGGTCCACTTAGAATAGTTTCACATCTAGTCCCAGAGATAGACGCTCAGTTGAAATGAAAGTATTATTAGGTTATTTAAAAAAGACCAAACAACATTTGGGTCCACTGCTGGGCCATGCTATTGCTCATACCAAATGTCAGCTTAATCAATTTATCTGTGACACCCGTGACAAGTCTAATGCCTGTTATGTAAATGTTTGCTATTGGCTCCTCCGGTAGGTATGGCTGCACTGATCATTCATTAACAACAGGTAATTAATGAGAATATGATGAAAAAGGCAACATTGACTAATGAAACAGTAATTTTTGTGACAGTTTCTGTACTCAGGTGGGTTTTATCTCACACCTAAGAAAGTCCATTAGAGTTTTCTGAGATTGGCAAATTTCTCACGGGATTTTTCAATACAATACTTTGGGCCACTCCAAAATTGTATGTGTCAAAAAATTCCCTGAAGGATGTTAATACCTATCTCATCCAATTGTAGAAAGTCTGCATTGTTCTATCCATTCTCATGAGAGCCAAACAAAACTAATTACGGCTTAATATTCAAGGGCTGGGCAAACCCATAATGCAATATATTACCATGATTTGTTGGCTTGGAATACCGTTCTGCCAGGAAAGGTTTTACCATTTTTTGAATCAGTGATGAAATGTACTCTGTCGGACACGGAAGGGAGAGGTGCCAAGAAGTGTTTCATGTTTGAATTTCTTTTCTAATTCCTTGCTGTTAAACATGACGGCCAACAGTTGACGTGTTCCATATGATACAAAATATAAAACTCTTTAGTAAAATGTTTTGTAGAATGAAAGTAGATATTGCTTTTGATCTGAAGTTGAATGTTTGGCACAATGACAGTAGATATTCGTATCGGTGTTAATCCAAAGTTGAATGGCTGTCATAATGATGCTTTTGATCTGAAGTTGAATGTTTGGTACAATGAAAGTAGGTATTGCTATTGATCTGAAGTTGAATGTTTGGCACAAAGACTGTAGCATAGACTTAATTTATCCTAGATGACTTGTCTTGTTAAGCGGCAGATATTTAACTGCCCCATACCATATCCTTTCCATAACTGTATGGAATAAGCTTCATACATGCCTGACAATGTAACAGTAAACCATTACAGCACCAGTGAAAATGACTTGTCAAGTGTGTTTATAATACTGAATATTTCTCCTCATCTGTCTAGCAAATATGACACTGCTGGAACCTTTCAGTATCATGTTGTTATGAATTTGTTGTCAGAGAAACACTATAACCTTTCAAACACTTTCATCATCATGTTTAGATTTAATACTGTTCTTTAATGGAAATCTGAGATAAAATGCATGGTGGCTTTCAAAGTTGAAACCACTCTATTTCTCATCAAAGCTGAAAGGGTTATTACAACCCCGGAATGACCTAACTGACCCTCAAGGGTTAAACTTTGAACCTGAGAGTGCACATCTATCGAATCGAAAATCCTTTCAGAATCATGTGAAACGTACACACGAGTGCACAACTTTTCAAGCAGAAATTCAGTAACCCTTTCCCCTCAAAGATTTCAGACCAGCTTATCCAATTAACCAGATTACAGACAGACTTGGCTGTTTTGGAAGTTTGGCCACACGTTCCTGAATCCAGAAGGAAGTTTTTCACCATGCTATCGACAGATGTTTTAAGGGAGTTTAGATTCGTGTGAAGTTTCCAGTGTATCAGCTAACAACATTCAAGTTTTTCCATGCATGAGCATGTCTCAAGATGGAGTTTCAGCAGCTCATGTTTACAGTTTGGTGTGAAGTTGTTGGTTGAAGGGGAAAGTTATCTTAGAATCATCAGCCTTTTGAAACGATCGCTATAACAAGATCACAAACATTAATTAAAATAAAAAAGTAATCTTTTTCAAAGGGAAAAGCACTTAGATTGTGATAATCACATTATTCTCTTTCAATAAACTTTTCACAGAGGATGTGTATCTCTTTTGAACTGGAATTATTTTTCAGTGCTTGTGATACTTAAACGAAATAATTTGTTTTGTTTCCATTTTGCAACATGAAGTTGGTGGTGTTGTAAATCACATCGAAAAACTAATTATCAGTTGGTCCGCTGAAGGAAACTGACATCTCTGCTCTACAATGGCAAATGAAGTTATTAAAACATTGAACACCATCATATCAAATCACTGATGATGTCAAGTGAATGTGCTTGTGCTGAAAGACAGTTGAAGAACACTGGAACTAATAATACTGTGATAATGTACAATGATGTTGGAGTTAGTTTATTACCATTAAAGATCGACTGCTGCAGCTGCTTTTGTCATCATAAATCACAACTGATTGATGAAATTAATGTTTTAATCTGTACAGTGAAATCGCAAAGAAACAATGTGTACCACCCTCTGTTTTTGATAGTTTCAATTCATCTCTAATATAATTTACTCAAGTAATCTGTTGCAGAGAATTTTTTAATTACATTGTCAGATATAGAAATCCCCCGTGAGATATAAACTTATTAATCAGGCAGGAGAATCTCATAAATATTCTTGTCGACACTAAAACTAAGCCAATTTCATTGAAACTGTAAAATGTGAGAAAAATGATGTAATTAAGGAGAGATTGGAAGTTTGTCATTTGTGAACAGTTTCCAATAAAGCTCAAAATATGATCTCCATACTCCTGGTTGTTGTGTTTTAGCTGTGTTTAGAAACATTCATGTAAAAAATGTGAATATTTTACAACACTTTCTAGTAATTGGATCATGTTTTTGTAAAACAAATGCATAAATATTTATTTCCCCTGATTTTTTTACATTTATATTTCCCTATAGTTTTATGGATTTGAAAATAAAGAACAGCAGTTGTGTTTATCTTGTGAGATCACAAATCTGCCGGCATGACCATGGTTTGTCTAGCTCATTCCTTCATGAAAATAAATGAAAGTTACCAGTTACATTGTAACTTAATTTTATTGTTATGGTGAAAGTTTAAAAATTACCATTAGTTCAGGGATGGTAAGGGGAGATAACTTATGTGACAGATCCAGAAAAGTGTAATGAAGGATGTCGTGAATAGTATTTTTATGGTTTTAATAACATGACAGTCTCTGAACCGAAACACTCTACATTCAAATGAGCATTTCAATCAATTGTGTAATTCCACCCAGTCTCCTTTCAATCACAAACTGATTAAATTGAAAATGAATGAATCTCCCAGATGCCATCATGGAGGGTCTTGTTACGAGTGTAATGATAATGATACACAATACAAGATTTCACAGGTCATTATGTTCAGGACACCCATGGTGTTCCGGCTATTAAACACCAGTCAGTATCATCAGATTCCCCTCACACACACCTACGAGCATACATAGCTTACAGGGTGTCACTTGAACGAGGGAAATATTTCCCCAACATGCTGAGAAATATAATAAACATCCTGTCACTGAATTCAGCTGGGAACACTAAACAATTATGAAATGATAAGGGTACTCTCCGGCTAGCTGGGAAACGATAAAACATGAAATAAATCATTATCGTGAGTTGGTTCGTTAGGGAACAATAATTGCATGTAAAGGAAATATGGCTTCCTGGACAGGTTGGATGTGATGGTAATGGCTGTTTGATTAGTCGTAGAACAACAGTGGGCAGTGATACTGGTGATCTCGGTGCACGATTATTGCTGTTCTACAACTTAATAGGGTGATGAGATCGAACTACTCTGGGTCAGGTAGGTGTTTGTGGCAGAAGGTCACGACCTTCTGATTGGAGATGTTGGATTACTAGGTGATAAATGTGAAGATAATTATTGGTTGACTGTGACCATGTAGTGCTTTGTCTGACAGTTTGCTGGGACAGGGCCCATATCCGTAAAATGATCTTAGCACAAAAATGATTGCAGACTCTTACACCTGGACATGGACTTCTGACAGTTTTGGTGCTGATGTGGCTTTGTGGATCTTTGTAAGTTTTTCTAAAACATGTCTAGATGCAACAAAGGGATATTTTTCATAAATATGATTGTAAAGAACATGTACATGTTGTTTTAACATAGATTTACAACCTCTGCAGGTGATTGATTGAGGGTTTTTGTGATTTCATCAATAAAATCTAAGCACCAGGATGATGACAGTTTGATCAGACTCAGTCTACCAGCGGTCAATCCAGTGCATGACAAAATGAAACAACTGAGCTGTTGAGCAGCACAAATGGCTGTTGTTTATAGATAGCACATGGATGATAACCGCCTGATAAGATCTCTGTCGATGGCCACAGACTCCAGGTGGCTGGTGTTCATGATATTAACCACTGGCTCAGCAGCTGTTATAAATCAGGGATGAATATGCATGACTCTCAATTAGAACTTAGAATAGTTAAAAATGAACACAACATAATTTTAGAAAACCTTTTAGAAAAATTCTTTTGTTTACAGATTAACAGATTACACTAAATATTTAACACGGGAATTTTAGAAAAAGTATTGTATTTCCACTGATCATGTTTTTGCTTACAAAGAATAAAACATGAACCTACATTCAGGTGATATAACTTTGTTGTTCAAAGCCCCACTCAGCAATATTCCTATTGTATATGAAGGTGAACCCAGTGATCGATGCTGTGAGCACACCATCATGCAATCATGATATGTGACTGACCAAGTCACAGAACTTGACCACTGACACCATTTGTACGGGGTATCCAAGTGGATAAAGAGTTTGCTTGCTGCGTTAAAGACCGGTGTTCAGTTGCCTACATGGGTACGATATCTAAAGCCTGTATCTGGTGTCTTCCAACTTGACACTGCTGGAACATTGCTAAATGCAGTGTAAGAGCATACTCACACACTCATTCTCAAGTGGCCAGTTGATGTTCCGAGGAGCATGTTCCAACCCTGAATATCCATCAGTCCCAGTCGTTAACGGTGAAGGTCATATCACATGACAACAGAGAGCCTTTCACTTGGCCACTGCGCAAAGTTGCACAAACTCATTGCTACCAAATAAATTTCCAGTATATGTTTCTACATAAATAGTAAACACTGTGCATGTAACACCACTTAACATTGATTTATCCCTTCAGAACTGACAACTAACCCCAACAATTGTGATGCCATTCAAACTAAACCAACATTTATCTATTCCAAATTTGTTGATAAAATATATTGGCCATATTTTTCCATCCTGCTATAGTAATTTTTCATTTTAAATACTTTTAGGGTAAAGGCATGCAATGTTTCCTTGTATATGAATAATTGAATGATGATGTGAAGGATTTTGTAGCCTTATGGCCTGGCTCACATCCGATGGTCCATCACAATAATGGAGGAATTATGTAATGGCAAAGAGGAAATTGGTCCAGATTTTAAATTTCAAAAAGCAGTGATTCATGAATTTTGAAGGCAAATTCCATGGAATCGCCTTTTGTGAAAATTTTATGATAGGAACTGGTCATTGTGATATCTCAAAAGAACTGACGTTTTATATTGGTCTGCGTAATTCAGTTAATTGGATGATTGTTTCATCAGTAATGGTCTCAGATTAGACTAGGACGGGATGTTTTGATATATGTTTCTAGTCAGTGGGATAAAATACATCATTACTTCCACAGTGACTTACAGTGATAAGGGTGGAATTCGTACCTTGCTGAGCAATATTACAGGCATATCATGTAGATTAGGTTGCTTCTTAAATATACTTCACACATTGTACCCATGTCCTTTTCATTAGCAAACACTTCATGCTCACAGCTACCTGAAAGCACTTATATGCTGATACGTTTCAAACCACTTTTTTTTTTTGCTGTTCGATTCTGTTGAACAGTGGATTCCAAGTGTACTTGACTATAAATATCAGCGGTATGAGAATGGTCGTTTGGACACCGGGAAGCACAATTTACAAATTTAAACTATTTACAAGTTTACACAAGTTACAAATTTGCACTCTTTAGTAATTGACACAATTTACAACTGCACTTATGGTATCATAGAATTTGAACGTGAATAGTGTTAACCATCATTCTCTTCAGCAACAAGAACAGAAAGCATGTCAGTAACAAGTCAGCACAATTGCCATTGGCCTACCTTCTTTCAGCAATCAGATAATGAACTTGTGACAGGAATATTTACTTCTTACATGTCACTGTGACATTGGTAGAGAATTGCTGAAACAGCCTCACAAAACCTGAATTGAATTTCCAGTAGAAGCATAGTGATAACTACTTTATCCTCAACGTACACATGATCAAACCTTTTATATGCCAGGCGTGTGGTTGACCTGTGAAGACAGCGTCGACAGTGCAGACACAGCCAATTAATGATGTTACTGTGGAATCGGCTGAGTATTTCTCACAGAGACCTTGTCGTCTATAGGTTAACTTGGAGGTAGATTGGAGAATATACACAGTAGCATTTGGTCTTCTTTAGGATGAATGCAGGTTACAGCCTGGCATTGTAGGGTGTGAATTATATTGAGGGATTTGGAGGGTAAGGTCAGGTAGAGGAATGGTTTGTTTGTGTGGCAATTTGCATTTCATGGTGTAGCATGATGTTTAGTGGTGTTGTGTTGAACGATGTTGAGTGGTGTGGTGTTGAATGATGTTGAGAGGTGATGTAATGTCAGCTGTTGTTTTTGTTACAAGTTGTCAGGATGGTAGTTTAGATTCAAGTGACTAATGTAACTATTGTTACAAGGATATCTGATTTAGTAGTTAAAAGTATCAATACTCTGTCCAGGGGGACATGTCGTTGATCTGAAACTCAATTCAAAATAGAAAGGGAGAGAGGCAGGGACTAATAGAGTTTGGTTAAGTTGCCCCTGGGATCAGGGTGATGCTGACTACACCATGCGTATGTTGGATTGTTTGTCAGTGCTTGAGAGTAAGTTCAGGCGCCAATAGTGGATGGCACACTGGTGAATGATTAGGTGCCAATGGTGGGTGATTTGAGGCTAATGATCTGGGTAGGCAAAGTATCAATATCCAGATGTTGATTTTGGTGAAGGTTCCAGGAGTGTGTGTGTAGATTGGTGGCAAGTGAGACATCATGTACACTGTCCCACTGTCTGAATATCAAAAGCTCACCATTCACATTGTCTGAACATCATCACCTCACCGTCCACACTGTTTGAACATCATCACCTCACCATTCGCACTGTCTGAATATCATCACTTCACCATCCACACTGTCTGAACATCCTCACCTCACCATCCACAAGTGTCTAAACATCCTCACCTCACCATCCATACGGTTTGAACATCCTCACTTTACCATCCTTACTGTTTGAACATTGTCACCTCATCATCCACGCTGTCTAAACATCACCTCACCATCCATATGGTTTGAACATCATCACCTTTCCATCCACCCAGTCTGAACATTGTCACCTTACTGTCCACAATGTCTGAACCTGACTACAAAATGACCACCTTGTCAATGGAAGTGTGGATGAAGGTGAGTCCCTAGGGTCTGATTACTTCCCTGATTGGTACCAGCAAGTAAACGAAGGATCTGTCGCTGTAGGCCATGCAAGCTGCTGGTGATGCAGATGGACGTATCGGTTTGATTATTGTCAACCGCTGTCTGGTGTTTCCTAGAGGAGCAGTGTGTGTCAAATGGGTGGTACAGTCACCTCATCTCAGAGTTGTCTGACGTTGACATTTTCCATTAACAAGCAATCGATTCCAACTGACCAGGCTCAAAGGCTATCACATTAAAGGGACAAGTTGGGAACAAGAGGTCTTCAACTTGCTGGACTAAAACACTGATGGGTCCAGGGATTAATAGAGTCTAACACTAGGCATCAGATGCAGCTCAGCCTCAAGGATGTTGTCTTCCTGTTGGGGAAACATCAGACAAGACACATAGTAATGTCAGTACACACTTCTTCTGTATTATAGGAAAGAAAAGACAACAAATGTTGAAAAAAAGCCCAAAATTACTGATGACAAAGGTTGTTGTTTTTTTAATTTGAATTTGTGTCCTTTTTATTCTTGCAGTTTGTGATGAAGCAATTTTGACTTTTTGCCCAATCAAAGTGTTTTATCATGTATGTTGATGTGTTTTCATACCTGTATCAGACACCACATGCCTGTGTACCTATACATATCATAAGCAAGTCATTTAAATGCATACATGGAAGACAAGTATATTTATAATAGGATCAATTCACTAGGATTCATTTGTTCCCTCATTGTTGTCAGAGGTTAGAGGTCAGAGGCAAGGAAAGGTGACTGTGCTGGAAAATTTGATTAGATAATACTTGATATTCACTGAACTAATATTAAACTTGGTTTAATCCAAGACAATGCCAGCATCTATTGATCAGTCTTCCTGAACAGGGTTCATTCTAAATAACCCATATGAAGCACAGAAACAATTTTCTAAACTCATCATTGCCTTGGGCAGTATCTCTGCATGTGAATATAAAAGTTTATTCAAAAATTGTCTTATTTAATTTTGACATTCCTCATTTTTACTATAATTTCATTAGTTCTGAGTTCAATTTTCTCTGAAAGGATGTTTAATCAAATTCAAGGACTTAATGTTTTTGCAGGTAGAATCTGAAGGCCTTCATACACATAAAGGATATGTTGAAAGATTGTATTTGGGGAAAATATGTCCAAAACTCCAGAACATTACACCTGAGTACCACCAAATCAGATTCTGACTGCACTGTTGAATGGCCACAATAAAATCTGGGCTTGTTTCCTGGATTTGACCAAGATGTATATGTCTCGTCTTGACTTAATTACATTTTGATCATGTTCTCTGTTGGTCATACTGTAGAAACCTTTTGTTACTTTCAAAAGGTATCTGTGTTCCGTTGTCATTTATGAAAAAGGATTGTTTTCAGGTTATTTTGGTTGTTTCATTAATCCGCATGGTTCAGTCTGTGAGTGAGTTTGTTTTACGCTGCACTTAGGAGGCAGTCTGTAAATAATTGAGTCTGGACCTGACAATCCAGTGATCAACATCATGAGCATTGATCTACGCAAGTTGATACTATGAGATGTGTCTGCCATGTCAGCGAGCCAGACGACCCGATCACATTTGTTACCTCTTACGCCATGGTTCAGACTTAAAAGATTGACTAAATGTTTTTCAGATTTTGACTACATGTACTGTGAGAAATGATTTCTTCATCAATGTTTCCATCATATGTTTGATTGATTGTTTAGGTGAAATGTACAGTCAGAATATTTATTTTAGGGTCTCTAGTTTTTGGAAGCATTAAAATTTAGCTTTTTAAAAAGACAAATAGGTCAAATTAATCTGAACATATCTTGATATGGATGATGCTGTTTTCTTTAATACACCATATTAACTTGAAAAAAAGTCACTACACTCTTGACATTTGAATAGTTTGTACTATTTACAGGGAATATTAATGATCGTTATAAAATTAATATTAACTAGCTAATAATAAACAAAGAATGTCAGAAAAAGCAAAAGTATTCTTGTTTGATTTAGAGGTGTTTTCAGTTAGTCTGAGTTAGTATCCATTTTATTCAAATGGTGTTGCAGTTTGTGACGTCCTATTTCTAAAGCAATTTTGATTTTTTGCCAAATCAAAGTGTTTTATCATGTGTTAGTGATTTGATTTATGAAGTGCTCCCTTGGGGGAAGATGAAAGGAATGTGATGCCTTAATTTAGTTAATTAGTCAAATCTAATCAGCTTCACATTTAATGAAGCAGTTGAAAGAAACTCTCTTTGACCAACATATCTTTGAGACAAAGAGTTGGTATCTTTGCAGAAGCTTGGATTCACATGTGAGAAGTGAAAGAAAATACAATACATTCATTCCAGTTGTTGGCTTTGGTTTAGATTCTGTATTTGGATTTTACAAGTATATTTGTACAGAGATGTAGTTAATGTGTTGTAGTGACAGGAAGAGATGGGTAAGGTTAAGAGGAATTGGTGACTGACAATGAGAAAAATGGAGACAAGTACAGTTTGTTCTGCTCAAAAATGGACCAATAATTTGCAGTATAACTCAAAAACTAAGAGACATAAGATACTCAATGAAACGCTGATCATAATCAAAACATCAGATAAACTCTGTGAGGTTTTGCAGAATTTATGTCCTAAAAATAAAAAATATTTCAGTTCACGATTTGTTATGAGGGAGGAATGTATAAAGAAAGTGACAGCCAGGTGTTCGAGATGAACATGCACAAGTGCCGACAAAGTTATTGTTCAGTTAACCTGTGCTGTGCCTGATCCATCCTTTCTCACAAACAAATGGTAGTTATAGTGGAAGTGAGTGTCAGTTGTTGTTTTATGCCACTTTTAGCCATATTCCAGCAATACCACAACAGAGGACACTAGCAATGGGCTTCACACATTGTACTCACATAGGGAATCAAACCCAGGTCTTCAGCATGACCCTACCATTCCCAGGTATAGTAGAAGGCAAGTAGTGAGTGAGGAGTGAAGGCAAAAAATGGGTGGGGAAGAAAAGACAGGGTGAAAGGGTGAGAGAGTGCGTGAATGGTCAAGAGTGGGACAGAAGATGGACAGAGTGAGTGAGGAAGAGAGGGCAAAATGCAACTAGTGAGTGAATGAGTGAGAGTGAGAGATACTAACTGCACTCATACCAGAGTATAACAACTTCAGGACTCACTAAGTGACCATCATTGAGATTTTTAAGGAATAATCAAGTTGCACCGATTTTAGAGTATGTCAGAGTGACGTCATCTACGTACTATATTGCATTATTGGAAAATTCCATGAACACTGGCTTGTCATGTGTCTGTGGGTCAGATACAAAAATGGGAGAATTAAAGATACATAAATCATTTAGTTACCAGACTCCAATATCTGGGACATTTCTCAGATCTGCGATATGTCCTTACACTTCAATGATTCTTTGAAAATGGGCACTGACATTTGACATTTAAATTCCAAACTGTCCTTTATCAGCAGAACTTTTTTTCCCATACATTCTCAAGGTCCAATCTTCACTTTGCATAAAGCCGTTATCTGCGCATGTTAAGCTTTCATCAGTGTGAGCTCCACACAAATTATCAATTCCTCCAGCTTTTCAACATGGGTTGACGGTGCTGATTGGAATTTTGACAAGAACCCTTCGGGACCGACGTGTAATCTACATCGCGCAATCGTGTCTTTGTCGAGCCCCATCCTTCGATCACCACTTAGTCGCTACAATTGATCGATCGACGTAACGTGGACGACCTCAGATTACTGATTAGCAGCCATTGTTGTGAGAGCAGGGCAGTCCATTTACAAGTACGATATTGTCAGTTTCGATTCTCTTGGATTATAATAGGATAATGGTGACCACAAAGCAATGAGTTGCTGCTTGCGGCTAAGTCCATCTTTGACAGATGCTCAGTGTCTCTGAGTTCATACACCCGATACTCTGTCAACAAATTCTGAGCCCAAATTTGCAAATGTTCTGAAGATTAGACGATTATTGTGCAGGTTCAGTGGCCAATAACCAGGGCAAGTGACTATGCATGTTAATTACGAAATGAAACTGACTCTTATTTCTGCAATCAAAATTTAGCAGCTTATCGAGTTGATGTCACTTTGTAATTGTTTAGGGGCCAATCTTGACCATTTTATTACTTCCCATAATTTTTTATTTCAAATTAATGAAAACTTAATTAATCAAATCAGTGCCGTCATTACAGATTCATTGTTTGACTTTGAAGAAGGAGATATTTCTAATGTAGTGCCTTCTCTTGTCAAAATATTTACATTCATGAACCAGATAATCAGATAGTTAAAATATCATGCGTTTATCAACTATTGATTACATATCATAATTATGTGCCCAAGTCAGACAAAGCTTTTAAGGAACATTGCTTGAATATTCATGGATCAGATTACAGAGTGTTTCAGCTATGGAGCCCCAAAACGTTACTGACGATGCAGTAAATGTAGGTGTTTCAAATTTCTGTTTCTTTGAAAAATGAGTGGTTTGAATGGATATGTTAAAATTATTATATTTTATAAAATTCTGTATTTCCTTTAGATCTGAGATCAATTCTTGGTCTGAAGATGCAAAATAAAAAAGAAATCTAGTGTAGGCCATCTGCAAATACAGATACTGATTTCTGACCTCCTTGAATTTAGATTGAGCTTACGTGTTCCTGCATCTGACCTTTAAGCCAAGCGCCTCCACATTGAAATTCCTTCATTAGATGCATGCTTCAGATTAATGGCATAAGGTGGTGGAATTTGTTGAGTTTGAGACGTGATGTGAAAGCATAAATCCCCACATAGGGCAATGCTTTGCCTACCAAGGGCCTGTCACGCATACAAATTTTGTCATTTTCACAAAATTCATGAATTTCTTGCCAGCGTCAGTAAATTGGGTCCATTGTTTTTTTGCCAGCTGTTTTGTCTGCCTGCCACGCTTCTCTAATTAGCTTGGGCCGGAAAGCAGCAAATTTTGCTGTGTCCTGCATAATGTGTCAATAAATCAGCTTGCTATGTCAGCCTGTGTCAAGGTTCTGGAGAAACTGACACCTTGCTGGAACTGTATATCCTTCATGATCAGTTGAAACCATCATGTCACCTTCTTTATTGAAAACTCCTTGGAATTTGGTTTTGTCAATATCTGAAAAACAACTATCATAGAGCTTCTTTGTACATTTTGTTTTTTGTAACATTTGTATAAAGTGTGAATTTTGTTCAGTGGAACTTTCATCACAGGAACGATTTGGCTTCGGACAAGACTTTACATCTGACGTGGTGGATGGGCTGTTTGAGGATGCACATTTTCAGCATCAACTTTGGTTTGTGTTTTTTACTTTATTCCAGGCAATGTTATATAGTGGCTCGATAGTAAAGTTAAGCCTTTCCTTCATCTTTATGAGTCGTCTTTCGACATTTCAGCTATGTACCAAGATTTATTGTTGTTAAGATCAAGCGATGTGTTTAAAATATAAGTTTAGCTCATTCATCATTCTCATTGATGAACATTCTTGATGTAGCTGCAAAATTGCTGATGTGGTGTTGACAAATGTCACTCACTCATTCTTGAATCATCAGCCCATTCAAAAGAATCCTCATTCCTCCATAAAGATTTCTAAAAGTTTGCTTGAGTTCAGAATTATGACTTAGTCAGATGTAGCACATGTTATATTTGGGATTACATCTTTTAAGTAAAATACAGTTTCTTGTACTTTGGTTGGGTCGAGTCCCGCTTGACCATTTCTGTATGGTGTTGTTGTTCATGATTGGTCAAGACTGATCATTGTCATGCCTCTTTCTTGAACTGAAGTTGTTTTCACTGCCTCCAGTTTCCTGCAGAGATTCTGCTGGTGCCTGATGACTTCACTTCCTTATACCCTAGATGTAGTGTTCCAACCAAAACTCTCCTGGGGGACTTTAAGCTATCAATCACAAAATCTGTTTTGGTAGCTATATGTGCCAGTTCCTCCTTAAAATACATTCCTGCAACATATATCCCCCAAGAGATTGTCTTAAAACACGAACATGGTGATAAAACTATAAATGCAATAAACCCATTTAAGTAGCACCACAAATGTCTTTCCTAGGGAGGCAGTGTTGTGAACCTATTATACAGTTCCCCTGTTTTGCACGTTTTATTGATTTCAAATACCCATTTGCCACCACCAGTGATTCGAGTTGACCCAATGGTAATGTTAATTGTTTCCCATCATTCTGCTAATTAGATTGCTGTGTACTCCATCAGGCTTCGTTAGCCTGAAACTTTGTGATGTGACAAAAGTTCACTGATAAATCAATACGAGGAAAAATACCAAAAAGATTCGCTTTAGTATGCCGTGATGGAGAGAGATCATGACATGGATTGACAGTGTCGGAATGCTGAGAGTGTCGGAAAGTGTTCGGGCTTGTGGTGTTGCTTTCACTCCGAACTGACATGTAAACATTTGTGGTTAATGCGATCCTGTCACGACAGTGGTGTTGATGAACGCTACAAAGGATTAGACATTGGTTGGCTTTCCTTGACAAGATTTGACCCAAACACTTTCTGCAGCAAATTGGGTTCCATGTCCCTTTGAGGCGCTGAGGGATGTACAAGAGAAGATTATTGATTGTATCATCTTTACTTACAAATATGGCACAGGATCGATGGAATTTATCTATGGGCAACTGAGGCGTGTTGAAATGAATAGACCTTCCAAAAGTGTTGTCAGGAAAATACTATATAGAGAATGTGTTGAAAGAAACTGGAACTGTAGAAATCACTGAATCATTTCAGTATGTATGAGTGTAGACTATAGACTTCCCCAAATGACAGATATTTATATATGATTCGCCCTTGGATATTTTTTGTGGATACAGGAATAGGGCTAGTGGTTATATCGACCCCATCTGTTGAATTTGCTGACTGTGGAATATGGAAGTTGCAATACATAAGTTGTATGATCATGTAGGGCAGTAGAGTCTCTACACTGGTACAGTGTGTGAAGATTGCTGAACTATTCATAAAACTCATTTGTTATTCATCTGATGTTTGAATAATATGTCTTACAGTTGCTTATAATCATAGAGAACAGCTCCACTGACAATGAGTAAACTATTCAATAACCATCAGTTAAAATATTGTTGCAGGTGGATGGGATGGCATGACACCAAAATAATTGGTTTTGGAATGAAAGAACATTAAAGATATTTTATACATTGTGCACTGGATAATGTTTGTGAGGCACTGTAAGTCGAGACTGGATCCTGGTTGTCACCATGAAGGTGACAACTTGTTCACACAGCAATAAGTTTTCTAATGTTCAAAGCATTGTTGATGTCACTATCTACAAAAAGTAATATGATCTTTGATAGGTTTAATGCTAAAGCACACACAGATTTCCTCATTCACTCCTTTAAGTTAAAGGGAGGTGAGGTAGGCAAGTTGCTAGATTCTGTTGCAACCTTTGGTACAATGTGTCATTGTGTCATGTACGTTGGTTATACTGTTGTCACCGATCTATCCCATTGTAGTTTTAGTTCTATGATACCCTTTTAAACTACCCATGTACTCACAGACATACTGCTGTGGTATCTCCATGGAACTTGCTCATGTTCTTGTCACTGAAGAACTTCTGTACCTTCATGTTCCTTTATTTGTAGTCATAGCACTGCAAGACCTGTACTGAATGTAGCCATAGATCCATCAATATCATTGCATTGAAATGATACTGTCACAGAAGTTACCTGAATACTTGTAGTCATAGCTGAAGGTACCTTCATGGAATTTGCTTATGTATTCATAGCGCTATGATACCATCACGGAACTTGCATGCACAAACAGCAATAGTACTATACTACTCAAAATTTGATAAGGATCATAGATATTTTTCGTTTTAAAAAATTAATTAGATTCTGTTGCAACCTTTGGTACAATGTGTCATTGTGTCATGTACGTTGGTTGTCTCCCCCATCAAATGCAATATAGTATCCTCCATAGGATTAGTGATCAAAACAAGCTAAAACTTGAGCACTTACTTGCCCACAGAATATTCAGGATTATGCTCATGCTTCAGTATTTGCACATTGCTTGTCCTGAATAGCCTAAGGCAAACAGAAAGTTATTTCATGAGGGAGATACATTTAATATCAAAATAAAATGAGTTTAGTATTATATTTATTGCCTCAGATGTAATTTGAAGAAGAATCAATAGGAACTGTCAGTTCCAGTACTCTCAGTACACCAACTGCAAGAAAGGTCAAGGTTAGGACATTAATTCATAATTGATGGTAATTTCCTCTTAATCTTGCTCAAGTGTGTGTCAGACTAGATAAGTCGGCATACACCACAGACAATAACAGCAAGTTGGCTTCCAATGTTATATTGAGGTCACTAGATAAGTCAGCATACACAACAGACAATAATGGCAAGCTGGCTGCCAACATTTTGTATAGAGGTCATTGAGTGCGTCTGCTGAAAATGTCAACACAGTCAATTCTGAAAAAGATCATTCCAGACATGAAACATTCCAGGGAAATGTTCCTCAGACATTTTATGAGATGTTCCAGTGGATTGTCATGGCACATTTATTGTCAAATGTAGGTCAGCTGAAATTTTCATCAGATTGTGTTATGTTGTCAACCTGTTCCAGTATTCTCATTGCCTGACCAGTGAAGATGGTAGGTGGAAAGACTGTGTAATTTATTGTAAAAGTAATGTGCGGACTGATATTCAGTGCCCAGTACACAACAATATTAGTGCCTCGGTGATCGTAACTCCCATATCTTAGCACAGACTCACGACAGTCGTAGCGCAGAGAATGTTTTGTGGATCAACACCATAGACCATGGGAAGATGTTTATGCTGTAACATGAGTGAGTTTTGCCACTTTTAGCAATATTCCAGTAATATCACAGTAAGGGACACCAGAAATAGGCTTCACACATTTTACCCATGTGGAGAATTGAACCCATGTTTCAAGCTTGACAAGTGAACACTTTAACTGCTAGACTATGTCACCAAACTTATGCGGTAAAATATTTAGTAAATATAAGCTGCAAATCAATATTTAGAATAACATGTTTTTTTTCTGATTAACTACATTAGAATTGCATTGGAATTACACATGAGAAATACTTGAGTCAGTAAATCCTTTGTTTGGTTGCATTTCAAAGATAAACAGAAAAGGTTAAAGTAGCCTTTAAGATCACCGAATCAATTCTTCAAATAACTGATCGGTGATAATTGGATATCAGATATATGTGTACCAACATTTGCACCCTTTGGTACTAAATCATATTTGTGACATATGGAAAACAAGAGAAATGTTACCATAGTCATTAACTCCTGCAGGCTGACATCAACTACATCATACAGTCAAATCACACATCCAGCCTCTCCAGACTTGTTGATCGGATACAAACACCATTGTTGTCAGTGGATTCCTATGATCTATAAACAATACATTTTCGGTCCTGCAGACATCACTGACAAATGAATCATAATTTGTTTAAGAAGATCGATGGCGACTGGTGGTACATGTGTAACCAGAAACATCACTCAAAGACTCTGGAGATACAATCCCAGTAAGCTGTATGTCAACCTTAAAGAGTGGATATACTGAATGAAGGGGAGTCTAGTTATTATAAAACATATGTTATGTGATGTCATCAATTTTGACTGTCAGTTTTGAAAGGAATATTGAAGTATAAGAAATGCATGACTGACATCTTGTCATTTGAACAAAATTAAGGCAACTGTTTTTGTTTTGTTTTGTTTTTTTCATATGAAATGTTAAAAGGTTTTGAAATGCAGGGGTCAGCCAAGGTTGCCATAGGTGGATCCAGGAATTTTCAAGGGGGTGGTTGTGGGAATGGTGGGTCATGGGGTTTATAAGTCCAAACAATGTAACTTTTTAAAACTGCAAACTCATTTGAATTCTGTTTGGATTCTCTGATACTGTAATAGTAATGGACAGTGCAAGTTAGTGTGTGATTTGGGTTTATGTCGCTTTTAGCAATATTTCATCATTATCATGGTGAAGGGAAAGTGTGACATTTCGATGCAGTCTTATACTGTTGTCATCGATCTATCCCATTGTAGTTTTAGTTCTATGATACCCTTTTAAACTACCCATGTACTCACAGACATACTGCTGTGGTATCTCCATGGAACTTGCTCATGTTCTTGTCACTGAAGAACTTCTGTACCTTCATGTTCCTTTATTTGTAGTCATAGCACTGCAAGACCTGTACTGAATGTAGCCATAGATCCATCAATATCATTGCATTGAAATGATACTGTCACGGAAGTTACCTGAATACTTGTAGTCATAGCTGAAGGTACCTTCATGGAATTTGCTTATGTATTCATAGCGCTATGATACCATCACGGAACTTGCATGCACAAACAGCAATAGTACTATACTACTCAAAATTTGATAAGGATCATAGATATTTTTCGTTTTAAAAAATTAATAACTGCATAACTGGCAATATTGTGTTCAAGTGGAATCAAAACCGTCTTCAACAAACTTGCATGTGCATTTCATGCCATGGGAAATGCGTTTTTCATCACAGTTCATGCTTTTGCTACCATTGCATGATTTTCACACAGGCATCGGTGTCTGATTCTTTCTAAAATTTCAAACTCACTTGAGTGTTTATCAACACAATGCCCCCTCAACGTGTAAGGCGTTGCTTGATGACAGAACAACTGGGCAGATGTATTGGAATGCCTGATGCTGGCTATTCACAACGTGACGTTGCAAAAGCACAAAACGTCAGCCAGAGCATTGTAAACAGGGCCTGGATCCGACAGCAAACTTTTGGTACAGCAGCACACCGACATGGGGTTGGTCGTCGGAGGTCGACAACCCAACGCCAAGACCATTTTGTGGCTCTTCAGGCACAATGCCATCCCTTCTGGACAGCAACCACCCCCTACATGACGACCTCCTGAACGCCTCGGGGTGAATGTGTCCACTCAGCCGATACGGAATCATCTTCACAATGCAGGTCTCAACTCGAGAAGGGCATGTGTTCGAATCCCTCTGACTGTTCGATACCGGTGGGAGCAATTGGACTGGGCTGAAGATCATGTCACTTGGACTCAGAACGATTGGGTTCCAGTTCTGTTCACTGATAAGTACAGGTATTGTTTGGACTTTACAGACAAGAGGCACCGAGTGTTGCTATGACAACGTTTCCATGATGCCAACATCAGTGAACATGACCGTTATGGTGGTGGTTCCATCATGGTCTGGGGTGGAATCAGCAGGGATGGAAAAACAGATCTTCATGTCCTGGAGAGAGGAACAATGAAGGGGTGCGGTACCGGGATGAGATCCTCGATGTTTATGTCAGACCTTACGCTGGTGCTGTTGGCTCTGAGTTCATCCTGATGGATGAGAATGCCCGTCCTCATTGCGCCAGGGTGGTGGAGCAGTACCTTCAGCAGGAGACAATTGTCTGCATGAACTGGCCAGTGAGCTCGTCGGACTTGAACCCGATTGAGCATGTCTGGAACATGCCGCAGGTTGCCCTCTCAGGTCGCCGTAGAGCACAACCCACGACTTTGGCAGAGCTCGGAAATGCCCTCATGGAAGAGTGGAACAACCATTGGAAACATCCGGGTGCTCATTGACAGCATGGCTTGATGTTGTCAAGCCGTCATTGATTGCAAGGGGAGGCCATACCCGGTATTGACACTTCATCAACTAAGTGTAATGATGGACTATCCCCAAAAGCTGTGTAATTCTTTCTCTGGTTTGCTGTTTGGTGGTGTTATCAGAATTCAAGCGTTCCGTATTGATGAAAGTTCATGCCGTTCATGAATTTTCATTCATAACCTGAGTAAACACGTTTCTGATTTTCTGAGTTTCAAATTTTGTTATGTTAGTGGTAAATTACACACATATAACCTAGTGATCCTTGTCAAATTTTGAGTAGTATACAATACACTATGGACTGTTCCCATGACAGGTAGGGAGTCTTGTCAACAATCATCACATCAAGATGTAAGAAATGTGGGCCATTGCTGGTATTGTGACATACATTCAGAAATTGTGTGCTGAGCCAAGGCAAATACTTCCTCTCTGATTTATCACAGAAACACATGAAAACTGTGAAATTACAAATTGCTTTCTGCCTCCGAAACAATCGGAAACACACGCCTCCAAACAAAAAGACTGATTTGATATGTGACGTCCCTTGCTTTGTCTAGTTTGTGAGATGACAAATTAAATGTGTCTTTATCCAATTACTATCTTGTCAATCAAAAAGAAATTCAACCTTTAGCCTTCTTGTTGCCCCCAAGGAACACATGATTTGTTTTCTGCATTCCTGATGAAGCCGTTTCTTTTTTGCTCTTCAGGAAATGAATCAAATGAGAAGTAGATTTAATTTGTATACAGAATATTTTTGTTTTAGGCTAGTAATATGGCTGTGTATGACACTGGATGAGGCAGTTTGTCAGTTTGTAAGTATAATAATGAAGGTATTTTTACAGATTTATTTAAAAAACAACCCCCCAAAAAAAGAAAAACAAAACCCAAAACGAAAAAAACGTGTGCAAGTTCATAATATCACATCGCCTACATAAAGCTAATAAGACTTGACAAAATATAACAGAGCATGAAATACCAGAGGGGATCACTAGAGCTGACAGCCTTATTAAGCTGGGAGAAAAAACATTTTGGTGAAATTGTTTCCTTAAAAGTGTTTTAAATGAAACAGATAAAATGCTTCAAAATATTAACCAAATGCTTGCAGTGACCTATATCCCTGATATAATTCCCAGCTTAAAATATTGACCTTGGGATCACAGTTTTTCTGAATCAAAAATACATTTGAACAATTGGTTTTTCTCCCGTAATAAGATCCTAAAAGAAACACTTTCACTGACACCAAGAATATTTTCCCGACATATACTTCACTTAGATCTGGGAACATATAATTGTCTTGTTTTATTTCACAGTGTGTATCTCTTAATGTAAAACTAAACATGACATTAAGTTTTGCTGTTGAAACATGATAAGTGGTGTGGGAGAAGGTACATTCCAGGACAAGGGCACATGCTTATAGTATTTGCTTATTACCTGTGGAACGGATGGCGTGTTGACATGGACTGTCTATATTCTTCTCACTATGCAGACTAGCAGTCTCACACATGCATGCACAGACTCTAGTTTCTGCTTATTACTTTTCATCATCGTTGCAGCGCCTTCTTTTGTCTCACTAGAGTTGACTAATCAACAAAATATGACTGAAAAACTCACTCATTGGGTGTGTAGGGGTGGGCAGCAGTTGTATAGGGGGTAAACAAGGGGTTTCTACAGGATAAACAAGGGTATTGAGAGGGTAAACAATGGGTACAGAAAAGATAAACAAGGAATTCAGAGTGGTAAGCAGTGCATTTGGAAAGGTAAAAAATGAGGGGTGTGGAAAGGGTAAACAAGTTGTTCAGAGGGGTAAACATTGGTTTGGATGGGTAAACAAGAGATGTGGATAGTGAGTGAGTGAGTTTAGTTTTATGCCATACTCATCAATATTCCAGCAATATGGTGTCAGTCTGTAAATAAATGAGTCTATCGATCTGTGCAATTGGGAACCGATGAGCTGACCACCCATTTCAGTTAGTCGCCTCTTACAATAAGCACTGCCGCCTTTCACGGCAAGCATTGTTTGCTGAAGGTCTATTCTACCCCGGGACCTTCATGGTTCTCGGGGTGGAAAGGGTAGACAAGGGGTGTGGAAAGGTTGAACAAGGGGTGTGGAAAGGGTAAACCAGCGTGTGGAAAGGGTGAACAAGGGGTGTGGAAAGGGTAAACAATGGGTTCATAAGGGTAATCAGTGGGTGTGGAAGGGTAAACAAGAGAGTGGAAAGGGTGAACAAGGGGTGTGGAAAGGGTAAACAGTGGGTTCATAGGGGTAAGCAGTGGGTTTTGACGGGTAAATAAGGGATGTGGGAGTTGTAATCAAGGGGTTTAGAGGATTATACAAGAGGATCGGAGAAGTTAAACAAGGTTCAACAGGGGAGTGGATCCACCTTCTTTCTCATACCTTGCATTAACCTACAATGGTGCCTGCATTCTGTTACATTCAATTTGTTGTATGATCAGGATGTATTCCCTGTTTGTCAAGACTTGGGGATTTGCCTGTACACTCCTGGTAAAGACAGATCACCATTTGTATGCACCAGCACAAACAGCTCAACTTGGAAGTAATGAAGGAGACAAACCATTCATAAACACAGCTGTGAGCCAAGTGGGCTTTGTGTTCACCCCAGACAACCACTTACTTTGAAATAAAAACCAAATCATTCAAGTCAATTCCCAAATTTGAAAAGACTTATTTCTTCTTTGAAGTTTAATCACCGTTTTCCCTGAATCCTGTGATCATTTCATCCCATTAATTTGCAGGTTTGATCATATTGTTCAAGTATTCATCAGCCGGAGCTGGATATTTTCTTACCAACCTGTTCCTCTTTGTATAGTGTGCATCTTTTGTCTATTCATATTGGTGATGATGCTCCATGCCATCTGGTGTTGAAGTCAACATTAAAGTCGGTCTGTATATGATTATCACTAAATTTAGTACTCCCCTGAGAAATGTATCTCAGAGTCTTCATGACTGGGGATCAATAGCTTGGTTTCATTACCATCTTGTTGCAAGAGAAACGATCTATAACCAACCTCATCTTGCTTACAGGAAATTACACTTTTTATCAATCTCCTTAAAATTTGTCCAGCATTTCATTATTCTTTCCACTGATATTTTACATTTGGCCTGTTTTCAAATGTTGCTATTATCTCTTGTCAATCAGCCATACTTGATGCCAGAAATATTAACAACTGACCTGATCTCTTTTGCATATAAAATTAGAACACTCTCAATTAAAACATCATAAAAAAGCAAATTTACAATAATCGAACAGTGTGGCCGTGATAGTGAATGCAATCTTCAGAATGAGAACCCATTTGTCATATTAAGACACAACCCTTGACAATATCACCAAACTTGGAAGGTCTGAAAATTCTCGGACCAGTGCACCTCATTTTATTAATGTTCTCATTAAGCTTGCTTCTTGGGTAATTCTGATGATTACAAGGGTAATTGATGTGAACTAGCCATAATTGGTGAATGTTATTTCTTAAATATGGAAGACCGGTAGCTATTCATCTTCTACTGTTGTCTAACTTGCTCATAAAGCCTATCTGACAGCCCCCTCATGCATGAAGCTCCTGGTGAAAGTATCCGACTTTTGCCTCCAATTCTGTCTGCCATCCAAAACAGTTTGTTCAGTGAAGGGGAAACCGAGATATTATGCTCAACTAAATTGCTCCAGTTTTTATTCGGTATGAAGATGGCTGACTATGAAAAACTGGTGATTTCATATCAAGATGTTCCAATGGGGAATTCCTGTTCAATTTTGATTGTTGAAGGTGAATTCTTTTTTTACGGCACTTAACTAATGATGATGAGAAAAATGATTTATTGTTTATGTTACAGAAGTGCCACTTGGTGCACTGTTTAGATCATTCATGTCTTAGTTGTTCATTGAATCAGAAAATGTAGATTATTGGCTTGAATATTTTGAACTGATGTGAAAATCTGTTGTGTATTCCCTCAAAGATGATATTTTGTGTTAATCATAGCGTATGAAGCGCACTGAAACTTGTATGAAGTTGGCATCCTTCTGTTTTAGGGGGCACTTTGTCGATGCAGTGTCATATTTTATATATGACAGTAGTTTTTAAGGGGATATTGTTTTTATAACTCTTCCAGACTGTGAGTCTGTAGATAGTACTATAACTTCAAATCATTTGGCATAAAATGTTTACACTTTTAATAACACCCTTTAAAATTCACTGAGCATGAGGTTGAAGCTGACTTCAGTGTCTCAAGTTATGCTGTCATGAAAATATTCTCATGGAATCTTAATCTGGATCAGTTTGAAGCCAGATATTGGCGCCACCAGCAATTCTTGCATGTACTCAAAAATATTCTGACAGTATTCACTGAGGAGCAAATAAAACAGAACTATTTTAAAGATGTACAAGCCTTTGCTGCAATACACTTTTATTAAAAAGATATTATTATTATTATTATTTTTATGAGGGGCCCTTTTGACTTTTTGATGGGCCCTTTTTACATTTTTATGTGGCCCTTTTGACTTGAATTTTGTGGCCTTTTTTCCTTTATTTTGGCCCTTTTGATGTTTCCATTTTGGGCCCTTTTGTCATATAGCCCTATTAACCCATTCCTAGTCTGTAAATTATCAAGTTTCGACCAGACAGTCCAGTGATCAACATCACAAGCTTCTATTTATTGGAATATGATGCATGTCAACCAAGTCATTAAGTCCAGCCATCCAATCTTGTTACTTGCCTTTTACAGCAAGCATGGGTTGATCAAGTCCAATGTAATCTGGAATCTTCATGTTTCTTGCCTGTATGAGTGGATATGAAAATGTAACATTTTATAAAGCGATAACTACATGTAGCCATAATAATAAACTGATGAAATATTCTCTACAGTAATGGCTTCTTCTGCTGATTGCATGAATTTAAACTTGTAGTTAACAATCAACTTTCATTGGGTCCTTTTGACTTTGAGAAAAGAGGAGTCAAATGTTCATGAAATATTGTTCACATAAGGGTTCCTTCCATTGAAAGATGCCTGATATCGTGGTGCCATGAAAGCGGAGGTTTTTTAAATCCCCTGAAGACCTTACACATCTCTTCCGAATCTCTTTTTCGTCCACTGTCAGTGGGTCATGCTTTGATACCAAGGGCCAATTAATACTGTGTTGCCTCTGATGAGGTTTGGTCGGCGTCAGTAATTTGCCTCGGTGAATGAGCGGCTGATTGCCACTGGTGGAGGCTTCAGCTGTGCTTATCCAGGTGGAAGCAGGAGTTATTCTTTCATCAGATTGTATATTTGGCTTCAGATAGATTATTTTTGAAACGTGACTGTACGAGAGCAAGAGGGAGAGGTATCTGCTGGTTACTGGCAAAAAGGAACCCGAGTCAGCTGTGGAGCCAGTTGCCAGTTGATATAGTTTTGTATTGCAATGTTATATCTCTTGTGTGGTAGTTCTTGGTTACACAACACTCTTTTCTTCAAACATTTAAAGTGTGCTGATATGAAACTGGCATGATGATAATGATGATGATGATGATGATAATGGTGATGATGATGGTGGTGATGATGATGGTGGTGATGATGATGATGATGATGATGATGTCATACTGGTAATTGAATAGCGTTTTTTTGTGTACATGAGTAAATGTTTGATTATTGTGTAAATCCTACAGATACTATCATTTTAACAATTGTGTATCTAGCTAGTTATATTTACCTTAAATATATATTATTTTTACCTTCAATTTACTCAGATAATTATATCTTTCAAATAGACAGTATATCCATCCTACAATTCATACACTGAAGAAACTTCATAAACATTCCAACACATTAACAGTAAGACATGAGGACATTCAACTTAAAGCATCTCTGATTTCTCTCAATATGTCAGCTTAAGTATTCCTCCAGTTAAATCACATTTAAGAAATCTGTTTCATTTTGCATTGCAAATACAGATTTGAAAGATAAATACGATTACATCCAGCGACTGGTAATGATACAATAAAGATATCTTTATATAATCTTACAAGGCCATAACTATGTGATTGATGTCTCGCTGGGACCAGTTAAACACATCAGCTGACAGACAGGGATGTCAGAGTGTTGAAATGGTAGGGAATAAGATATATCTGGCTGCAATTCACAAGATAAATGCAACGTCAGTTTGAACTTGTCGCTACAAACCTTTGTTATTGTATATGCCTTATCAAACTGCCTTGCCAATAAAACAAATCCAATGTTTGTCAATGGAGGTGTTTTTGTGAGACATATGATCCCCCTGAAACAGCTAATTTTGTTAAATATATGCTTTGGGTTATTGAAATAGCAACACTGGTGTCAGCTTTCAGGAACAGTGTCTCAGTGACATTGCTGGACATCAGAATTGGGGGTTCAAAGGATTTGTGGATGAATATAGCATGGAGGTTGTAAAAAGCGCTCTTTGTAGACCAGCTAATGATAGATAAACCAGATTGTCTGTTTTTACCACCAACCATATCACAGTTGGGGGCCCAAATTGGAAGGATTCTTTGATTTTAACCTACTTCAGGACGAAGGTACTTTCACACTGTATATTTCAGAATACAAATAGATTGTTTAGCTCACATTTGAAAAAGTTGATTGAGTGTCTTCTTTTTTCAAATGCAGCTTTTCTTGTGTAAGGTTATTTATTTTACTTGTAAATATTTAGGTTTTAGAAAGAAAGTAAGTCAATATTTCTACCAAGACTTTTTGGTTGTTTTAATTTTATGGGATCTTGTTAACATGTGGCAGATATGAGACTGTGAATGAGTGAATGCTATTTTATTGCCTCTGTCAGCAATATCACGATTATGTCATTGAATATTTTAAGAGCAAGTCTGGATCCAACGAAGATACCCAAACACCCAGAAAAATAAATACAGGTAGCAGTGTTCAGTGTTAATTAAACTGTAGAAACAGGCCCCAAAACAATGAGAAAAAATATGTTGACCAAATTTGTATTTAATTTATGTTGTATTATCATAAACAACTTTTAACCATGATATACTCATTAAAAGGATCAATATATTTCTCCAGTCTTAAATCCATACAGAAATGACATGTTTGACTTTTACTCAGCTATATGACATTAGCATGACCAGAAAGGTGAGCTCCATGTGGATAAACTTGACATCCAGCCAATCCAAATCATGGCAGCCAATGAAATGTAAGGAAGTTACTCTCAAGTTATGTCTCGTTTGACATTCCACTTCTCCCATGATGCATTTTTCAAGTCTCTTTACATCATCACCGACAAATATCACTGTTACATTTATTGACAGCAAATATTAGTTTTCTGTAGTCAACTGTTTTTACCACAAGATAAAAGGTTTGCATGGGGTCGAGAGAGCTCCATGACAATAAGATGTTACATGAATGATCGTAAAATGAGACGTAAAGTCTAAGATTTTCCCCTCTAGATGGACGGCAGTGTTTTTGCAATCAGCGCTGCTCTGAGATGACAAATAGATCGAGGAAGTAGATGCAGTAAAATAGATAACAGCGTAAATTTCTCCACTTTTGTAGAGGATAAAAATTGACAGAATTAACATGAAAGGATGTTGCGAGAATATAAAGGAGATATACATCTTTGTGTTTTTTTGAGATGATTTTTTTAATGGCGTGTGTTATGATTGGGGGATAAAAACATGGAAAGGAAAGCACTTGGTACTTTTTAAAGGGTATACTATTGAAGATTCCCATTGATCGTAAATGGTGAGAAAAATGTGAGAGGTCAAATTTAGAACCACATTTTGTAACTGATGTTTTTCATGTACTTTGAGCATTTTTAAGGAGGAAATAAATTGCTTGTGAAGTTTGGTTGTCAATGTCCTCATAACAGTTTGTGTATTTTTTCATCAAATGATTTTCTTGAAGAGTTGAGTCCAAACTCAGCTGAAGCATGCCAAATTTAGTCCCTGGAATGTATTTAGACGTTTAGATTTTGAGGAAAACATTTTCACTATTTTTATCAGTTTGTAACCATTAAAATCTAATTAGCATGTTTGACATTCATTTTAAGCTGTCTCCTGAAAAAACTCAAATGAGATATCCTGTTCAAAATGTCTGTTGCATAGGTAGAACAGATGTCAAAAGAATGGAAACAGCCAGATCCTTTCCCCATCCATCGGAAATCTTTGCTACCAAATAGTCAGTTGCACAATTCTGACTATGCCATGAGCATATATTTGTTACAAGAGATAAATCACATAACAGACATTTTAAGATTTTGGCATTGTTTCTTTCAATATATGTTTTAAGGAATGTGTATGATAAAATTGTATCTATGGCAAAATATACATGTATCTACTAAGATATAGATTGACTGAGTTGGATTTTATGCCAATTGCAGAAATGTCCCACAAATATCATGTCAGGAAAGACCAAAATTGGGGTTCACACATTGTACTCAAGTGGGGAATCAAACCTGTGCCTTAGGCATGTTAAGCAAACACTCTAACCACTAGGCTACCCAACCAGACCCACGATACAAAATGCTCAAGACATGTTTTGCTTGATGTATGGTCCAACATTAACATTGTGTCACACAGAGCAAAGTGCTGATGAGCCTGTCACTACTCACAAAGCGTTTGTCCCAGATATGGTATTATACAAGAGTTAGGAGACAGGAGGTATCAGAACAATGCCATGCCCCCCCTCTGTGCTGTGCAAGGCCTCTGTACTGGTGTGTTCTTGATCTTCCCATCTTCCCTGGCATCTATGCTGATTTCATTGCTGGCAGTCCCTGTACAGTACAGAGCAGAATTAACCTTACATCATTCAGTGTTACAGAGTTAGGGTCTATAGTCTGTTTGCAGTGATCTAACTACTGTGCTTACCCCCTTGTACAGCAAACCAGAGACCATATAATATTATAATATTACACCATGACTTCTAGATTCTTGTGCACATTGTGTATACAATAGTATGTATGATCTCTGCTTCCAGAAACTGATATAAAAGGCAGGTATAAAATATTGAGGATCATACTGGGTATGTTATATGCTGTCATTTTCAATGACCATAACACTGACCTACATTCAGATTCTAAAGTTAATTCTCTCTAACTACTTTCAACACTTGAAGGGATAAATATATATAATAATATATCCCAACTTTTAAGTAATATAGCTTCAAGATAAGGTCTAAAAGGTAATTTATAATTAATCTTCTTGTAAAATTTAAAATGTGTTGCCAGGGGGACATTCTACTTGTGTTGCACAGTTGTCTATGGCACATTGTTTTGACCAGCACTGTAGTGAGAAGATTTAGGGGCTTGTGTCACAAAGATGAATAGATGTGGAAAGAGACTTGAGACAATTGAAAAACCATCTGTTTGCTGGCATGGAGCTAATGTGGGGAGCGGATTGGGCACTGATCGGTTTGGCCCAGTAATAATGTGGAAAGTAAAGCAAATCTGTCTAAATGCATGGCCAGTGTCTGGCCATGTTTTTTTTGTATTTTCACTTGGAACCATTAATATTCATACAGAAAATGAATGCGAACATATTTTAACAGATATTGAACAACTGATATTCGTAATGCTAATTTTAATTAAATCTACTTGAAATTGTAGAAAGTGTGTGTAAGGATGAAATGCTCAGCTGGAACCATAGCAAAATCAGTTTTTTCTTCTTTTAACATTGTATATTGAAATTTTATGAATATTTGTAAAAAAGGAAAATGGCTTTCATGTCTGGTGAAATTTGTGTAGTAGTTGATCAAATATTTAGATGATGCGAAAAATATTCATTTTACTTTAACATTCTGTTCCACTCATCTGAGCTGTATTTGAAACTGAGATAATGCATTTTTGAAAGAAATAATTGACAGACTTGCCTTTTTACCCAACTTTTTTAAAATGGTCTTTGGGATGAGAATTTAAGCTAGAAAATGTGTGATTCATTCCACTGAATGCAATATTGCTAAAAGTTCTCCAAAACAATGTGTGCAATAATAGTTTATAATATTTAAAAGCAAAAAATGTTTGTTAGCAAAAAATGACTCTGTGAGTAATTGTTTATCCATTTATCTATGCCTTCTATTATGTATACAGTGTCATATCCTTGGGCATGACAGCTAAACATTTTAAAGAGCACAATCAAATGATATCACCTTTTTTTGTTGTTTTGATGTTTTTTTATTACTTTAAGGCAATGTATGTTAGAAAGGCTTTTAATGACTGTTATTGACTATTATCAATTTTTAAACTGGAAATGCTTACATAGATTTTTAATAGTTTTTATTTAGTTGTAATGGTAGTTCTGTTCATTGTCTACCACAGTATTTTTTCATGTTTTTAGACACAAAAAAACATTCATGTGTGGAAAAATAACTTTTAAAGTCATTTTCGCTGTAACATGCTGTATTTGACGGTTTCCAGTTCCGTGAAACCTGTGACCCCTAATGTAGGATAACATCTACATGTTCAGTGTCTTTGAAGCAGTTCTAAAATAGTATCTCATGACATTACTGGTGGTCTTGAAGGAAGTAATGGCGACATTATTCATTATGGCCACAACTCCTTGTCTTCTGATTTATAGGGTAATGTCGTTTGAAGTAATGCACACATAGACAAATCTCAAAGTATTAGAATCACCTTCTAATCAGGAAGAATTTATATTTAAATTTCATTCATCTATTCTGCTCTCATCATGAGGAAGGGAATTTACGTGGGAATTTTATTCATCTATTCCACAGTCAAGTCATTTGTTGTAGGCTATTGTGAGTTTCTCCATTTCCTGGCCACATGTTTTAGTCCTTGTTTCCTTGTGCTGTTGCAGACAAATATAAAACGAGGAATGGCAGTGAAATGAAATAAACATTTTTCAATTAGGGTTCATAAGGGTTATTCCAAACAATAAAATCCTTTAACAAAAGTTGATGTATATCACATGTGGCACAGATTGTGTTATAGATAGGCGGAAAGAGGGCAAAGAATGTAGTCCTGATTTTCGATATCCCAAGTAATATTGGTTATGTCAGATATTTACATCACAGCTGATGTATACCAGTGTATATTTCATATATACATTGCCCAGCTGTTAAATTGGCTAGTTGATGTACAGTTAATGTCATTTTACAAGCACTGTTTTCTGTGTTTTCCAGATGAATTATTTCGTATGGTACTAAAACTAGAAATAGTAATGCCGAGTTCAGCCCAAACTCATCAGTCGTGTATGGAATGTATGGATCACACTGCAAATAATATTTTCTTGCATCACAAACTATCTAGCATATGACTTAGGCATCATTTTGAATTTTGGAGGGTTTCAGTTTTGTTTAGAACAATATTTTTTTCCTGAGGCATACCATTATTCATTTTCACTATTGATACACGTTTTTCTTCTGGTTATTTTCCACAAACAACTCTATTAGTTTTGTTCACCAATGCTGAATCACTATTCATTTTGGACATATTTCTCAACCCCGGTAATGCTTTAAACATGATGAGGGTTTCATTTTGACTTTAATTTGTTTAGCTGACTTCTTGATGATATATGGGATTGTTCATATAATATCTTTTGCAGAAAATAATGTTGCGTGATAGCTCTTTTCTGTATATATATATATATATATATATATATATATAGAAGTCCATATATATATAAAAGAGCTATTTGATTTATAGGTTGTTTGAAATATCAGGTTGTGTATACTTAAGTTAGAATTTGTATTAAACAGTCAAAACAACATAATATGTTATTGTATCACATCCAGACTATTTCAGGATTGAAATTGAGTGAATTAATTTAACTAAATACTTCAGGCAGTTCAACATTATTTGATTTTATTCTAGTTGTGATTGGACTGGGATAGATGCCATAAATAACTTTGAAATCTGAATATATGTTTTATGTTAATCTTCTTAATCATTTGTCATGTAACCCAACATAATAATGGTGATTAAATCTATATCAAACTAATCAATTTCAAAGTTGTCATGTACATGGAAAGTTTCAGTGTTCATTTCACCAACAGAACAGTATCATGACTTGTTTTACTTTCAACTCAACAAAGCCAAAATAGAGTTTAATGTAGGTAGATAATGATATCTACTGATGACATTAGGCTGCACTATTAATAGGAAAATCTGATAAGTAGTTACGTAAACTATGCTATCACCAACAACACAATGTCTGCTGATGAAGGTGAAATCGACAGTGCTGTAGCCAAGAATGTGAAATCTCCTGATGAAAGTGAACAAAACATGTCATGTATAACTGAAATAGATTCCACAATTTACAGGATTGTGTGATGCCAATTGAAAGTGAAATTGACTTGACATCAATGTGAGATGTCTACCAGAGAACATATAAAGATTATTGGAGTGGGACAAAAGCCACCCGGACAAAGGCCACCTAGGACAAATGTCACTTGGAGAAATGCCACCTAGGACAAATGCCACCTTGGGCAAAAGTCACACGGACAAATGTCACCTGGACAAATGCCACCTGGACAAATGCCACCTAGGGTAAAAGTCACCCGGACAAATGCCACCTAGGGCAAAAGTCACCCGGACAAATGCCACCTAGGGCAAAAGTCACCTGGACAAATGAAACCCTAGGACAAATGCCACCTAGGGCAAAAGTCACTCGGACAAATGCCACCTAGGGCAAAAGTCACCTGGACAAATGCCACCCTAGGACAAATGCCACCTAGGGTAGAAGTCACCTGGACAAATGCCACCTAGGCCAAAGTCACACGGACAAATGTCACCTGGACAAATGCCACCCTAGGACAAATGCCACCTAGGGCAAAAGTCACCCGGACAAATGCCACCTAGGGCAAAAGTCACCCGGACAAATGCCACCCTAGGACAAATGCCACCTAGGGTAAAAGTCACCCAGACAAATGCCACCTAGGGTAAAAGTCACCTGGACAAATGCCACCTAAGGCAAAAGCCACTTGGACAAATGCCACCCTAGGATAAATGCCACCTAGGGCAAAAGTCACCCGGACAAATGCCACCTAAGGCAAAAGCCACTTGGACAAATGCCACCCTAGGGTAAATGCCACCTAGGGCAAAAGTCACCCGGACAAATGCCATCTAGGGCAAAAGTCACCCGGACAAATGCCACCTAAGGCAAAAGTCACCCGGACAAATGCCACCTAGGGCAAAAGTCACCCAGACAAATGCCATCTAGGGCAAAAGTCACCCGGACAAATGCCACCCTTGGACAAATGCCACCTGGACAAATGCCACCCTAGGACAAATGCCACATAGGGTAAAAGTCACCCGGACAAATGCCACCTAGGGCAAAAGTCACCTGGACAAATGCCACCTAAGGCAAAAGCCACTTGGACAAATGCCACCCAAGGACAAATGCCACCTAGGGCAAAAGTCACACAGACAAATGCCACCTAGGGTAGAAGTCACCCGGACAAACGCCACCTAAGGCAAAAGCCACTTGGACAAATGCCACCCTAGGATAAATGCCACCTTGGGCAAAAGTCACCCGGACAAATGCCACCAAGGGCAAAAGTCACCCGGACAAATGCCACCTAGGGCAAAAGTCACCCGGACAAATGCCACCCTTGGACAAATGCCACCTGGACAAATGCCACCCTAGGACAAATGCCACCTAGGGTAAAAGTCACCCGGACAAGTGCCACCAAGGGCAAAAGCCACCTGGACAAATGCCACCTAAGGCAAAAGCCACTTGGACAAATGCCACCCTAGGACAAATGCCACCTAGGGCAAAAGCCACTTGGACAAATGCCACCCTAGGACAAATGCCACCTAGGGTAAAAGTCACCCGGACAAATTGCACCAAGGGCAAAAGTCACCCAGACAAATGCCACCCTAAGACAAATGCCACCTAGGGCAAAAGTCACCTGGACAAATGCCAGCCAGACAAAAGCCACTTGGACAAATGCCACCCAGACAAAAGCCACTTGAACAAATGCCACCTAATACAAATGCCACTTGGACAAATGCCACCTAATGCACAAGCCACTTGGACAAATGCCACTTAGGGCAAAAGTCACCTGGACAAATGTCACCTGGACAAAAGCCACTTGGACACATGCCACCTAGGGCAAATGCCAGCGAGGACAAATGCCACTTGGACAAATGCCACCTAGGACACATGCCACCTAGGGCAAAAGCCACCCGGACAAATTCCACCATGACAAAAGCCACCAAGCACAAATGCCAAGAAGGGCAAATACCACCTTGGGTAAAAGCCATTTGGACAAATGCCACCCAGACAAAAGTTACCTGAACAAATGCCACTTGGACAGAAGTCACCTGGGACAAATACGAGGCCACAAGCCACCCAGTTATTTTGCAGTTGCAGAGGTCCTATACCACCCTTATTGACTTTAATGTTGATTTTCATGTAGAATAATGTAGACTTTCTAAATAAAATACACTTTGATAAAAATGTTGATTTTGATTTCAAATTCAGATTTCATGGTAAAGTGGACTTTAGAAAAATATTATTGTAAACGGATGTAAAATTTGATTTAAGAAATAGTTTGACCTTGAATTTGTATGTGTAAAGCTCTTTAATCCTTTTGAAATTAAATAGACTCCAATTTTATGGTACACAACATCAATTAGGGTACACCATACAAAATAGTCCGTACTATATCAGTCCATTTACAACCAAGTAGAATATGTTTCGGCTGACTTTGTCCCAGACCCAAAGATTATGGTCTCTGGTACAGGCATCAGGCTCTTGACGAGACTGAGCGTTCAAGACAGCTGACTGGATGTACATTGCATGTCTTCCCACACTGCCTTACTACCTCTCATTTATTATGGACACAGTGATTGTGTTGATGGCATGCTGGCAGTCAATTGTGCCCCATTACACACGATTGATGTCCTGTGGGCAGTGGACACTGGTCAGTTGTTACCCATCATGCTGCTGAATATTTGATAAATGAAATAATTAATAGCACTGATCTTTCAGCACCCCCTATAGTTCCTGATAACAAGGGCATTTCTTCAGATTGTTCAGAAATGGGATTTCTTCATATTGTTCAGAAATGGAACTCCTTAAATGGCATTACGGTGAATTGTGGAGGACTGTGCACATATTAATTTTGTTGAAGAATAGCTGCGGGTGCACCTTGGAAACAAAGATGGCACGCGGCAGTGAATCAAAGTAGTGATGACTGTACATTTCTGATGATAGACTGATGATTTGTTTGTTTATTGTTTAATGTTGCACTCAGCATATGAAATGACCTGAACCTGAATATTTCACTGATTCACATTTCACATATGTGCACCTAAATCATGTGTCACAAAATAGTTACCATTCTCATATATGTTCTCGTAAAAACTAACCCTATGTGTTACGGACATAATATGTTGTCATAATAATATAAAAGAATATCAATGCTGAAACTATTGCTTGCCACAAATGAATTGCAAGACGTGTCAAACTCTTCTTTCATTGATATAATGTTTGGTTGTGAATACTGAGGTACATAGAAACTTTAATTCATGGTTTATGTACCACTGCACATTTTAAAAAAATCCAAATTGGATCCATCTCTTCTGCTTTTATGATAGATGTAAAAAAAAACACCTGCCTATTTTTTCATATTCATGATCCAGCTCTATCTAGAAGAATCTTGTGGCTATATTTTGTCATGTTCTCACTGACATTTGTAGATCTAAGGTGGGAGAAATGTGTTAATTGGTCGCAGTATCCCACCATCTTTGATATCAGAAAGTTAAAAGGTATCTCCTAAGTCTAGCAGGTAGTGAGGGCATGGGAGACAAAAAACAAACATAGAGTTAAAATACAAGTTTTGAGCCATCAGCACTGCAGGGCGCGATGCTAACACCTTCTGAAGGGGGACTTCAAAGGCAGCAAACATTTCCCTCCTAGAGTTAATGAGAGGAAATTGGACCTAAGCCGTACAATCCTTCACCAATACACATATGCTTGGGAGAAGAGACATGGGAGAGTTATGGAGAAGGCATTTGAAGCTGTGACGGTTCTTTATGACCCATGAAACAGACTGACATTAAAAAGGCTATTGATAATTTGATGAAGCATTTTATGCTGTGACGCAGTTTTTGAACAATGAAGTGTACATGTGATGGAGTGTCTGTTAGAGTTATTGAGAAACTGATGGAAGCTGTAATACTTGTTTATGGCCTGTGAAACAGCTTGTAAAAGGTACTATGGAATGATATGGTGGTAGTTCTGGAGTTCTTGTGAGAGAAAGTAGGATGTTTAATTAAATTTTTGTTGATATGAAGGATGGTTGTGGTTGAGACATCATCACAGACTCTGAAACTTTTTTATTCAATATTCAGAATTGGTTCACAGGTGTCAGATATATCGTATGATGTAAACTCAGCAAAAATAAAAACTTGACACTCATTATTTTTCAGTGTTTTGAAAATTTTCTTGAAAGAGTTCTTGTTGTGATTATGGTTAAATGCATTGTGAAGGGCATTATGTCACACATTCATTCCACTGGTTGGGCCTATGTATCAAGGGGGAGAGCACTCCACGCTAAAATCACGTTTCCACGTGCCACAAGTCATGTGACCTATCAATACATGTGCAGTTGATCTCATGGTAGCAGAGCAGAGTGTCATCTCAGAAAAACACTTTCATGGTTAATTATGCATTAATTTGCAATGCGACGACTGTCAAACATTCAGCATGAACGTGCCATTGGCATGCTGAATACGGGAACGTCCGTCACTGATGTTGCGAGGGTTATGGGATGCAGTTGACAGACCATCCATAATCTCCAGACACGTGTCCATCAAACTGCCACCACAGCTGACCGCCCCTGTCATGGTCGACCATGTGTGACATCACACGCAGAAGACCGACAGATTGTCTTACGTCATTTGCGTAATTGGTTTGTCGGTGCCACATCCACTGGGAATGTATTGTTTGGGGGTCGAGTGACTGCCCAAACCATTCGAAATCGCCAGTGCTCTGCTCGTCTTCATGCACGGTGGCCATATCATGGACCAATTCTAACCCGTTTCCATCGTCACCAACATCTTTTTGGGGCACGATGGCACCTGAGATGGACCCAGCGAAATTGGGATAGGATTGTGTTCAGTGATGAATCAAGGTTCTCATTAGCCTTTGCTGATGGAAGGGTTGAAGTCTGGAGAAGAAGAGGAGAATGCTATGTCCAGTGTTGTGTACAGGAAGTGGATCGATTTGGGTTCGGTAGCGTTATGGTTTGGGGTGATATCAATGGTCATGCTCGATCCCAACTCGTTGTCATCCAGGGAAACCTGAATGTGGCAGCATACAGGGATAAGGTGCTCGTTCCAGAGCTTTTGCCATTCATGGCAGCTCATTGCCCAGGTCTGACTTTCCAACAGGATAACACCAGACCTCATGCGGCCAATTTATGAATGAATTTCCTCAGGAATGCTATCATCAGTATCATGGAGTGGCCCTCAAGATCTCCCGACCTCAACCCCATAGAGCATGCATGGGATGTGTTAGGCAGCAAGTAAGGAACCCTCCATAGAACTTGCAGGAGCTTGGTGCCATGTTGGTACAAATATGGCAGCGCATTCACCAAGCTGTTTTCAGACACATCATCCAATCCATGAAGAGACGTATCGCAGTTGTGAACGCCCATGGGGACACACCCGATATTGACATGATTTCATTAAGTTGTGACTCACAGTTTTTGACCATGGACATTGTAGTCACATTTCCGGTGGAACCAATTCCATGACAAACATGATCTGTATGCTATAGCATCTTTAATGACAAGAGAATTGAATACAATCATTATTTGAAACCCATTTTGCAAAATGTTCAATTTATTGACTTTGAAACAAGTGAAAAGTTTTTTATTTTTGTTGAATTTATGCGAATAAATAAAGATGAAGTATTTCTTATCAGTAATATTAAATATAAACATGAATTTGTCAATAAGCCTCTGATTTATTAGAGATGGTGGAGTAGCCTCGTGATTAAGGCGTCCACTTGTCATGCTTAAGACCAGGTTGGATTCCCCACATGGGAACAAAGTGTGAAGCACATTTCTGGTGTCACCCACCAAGATATTGGTGGAATTATTGCTAAAAGTGGCCTCAAAACCATACTCACTCACTCACTCTGATTTACCAGAAACAGCCAGGGATAGTGCAGTCATATCACAAGCCTGTCATTTTCACTAAGAAACTTGTTAGTATAGCTATGCTTTCAGGTTTCTCTCAGATCTGAAAGTTATTTTAAGAAACAATTATTTTTTTATTCCTATTTATGATCTTTGTGATGAAGTCAACGGTTGGTGTTAATTGACTCAAGCTCTAAAAATATACTCCTAATCACAGCTTCAGTGATGCTAACTATAAAATGTGTGGAACACTTGTTTGTTTTCTCTACATCATGGTGCATTTGTTTACAAAGTGGTTTCCAGACAAAGAGAGTAAAGATAGTGAAGCAGGTGGTTAATTTGTGAGAAGATGTTGATTATTATCGGTTTTCTGCAGACAACTGTAGATTGTGTGTTGTTTGAGCTAATGCCAAGTAACTACTGTACGCAGTTGTTATGTTCTTTTTGAGTATGCATAGGAACTAATTACAGATTTTAGACTAGAACTATCTTTTATGACAAAAATGTTTTCATGTTATGAAGGTCTCATATGTTGCATTTGACCACTTTCTAAATGGCATCATGTAATCGAAGGTCTCATTGTTATTTTGATTTTACATAAATGATGCATAGTATGACTTCAAAGAATACTTTATTATGAAAACTGTTCGGTAAATATATCTGCTGATTTCTAAAATGTAATCAGCTGTCCTGTAACTGTCAAGGCATGAGTGAGTGAGTGAGTGAGTGAGTGAGTGAGTGAGTGAGTGAGTGAGTGAGTGAGTGAGTGAGTGAGTGAGTGAGTGAGTGAGTGAGTGAGTGAGTGAGTGAGTGAGACTACTGCTCTATGACAAGGCATCACCCCAGCAAGCCTTTTGCAGCATATCTTGTCCGGAAGGTGTTTGTAAATATTATTTTGCTGACATCAAAATCATTGCATGTTATTTCTTAAAGTAAAACTAAGGTTTACTCAGGTGTTTTTCAGTAAACAGTTGTAATGGATAATGAAAACAGGGCACAATACGGAGTGTTGATAGAAATACACACAACAAAACACATCTACAGTTACTTGACTGGGCAAAGTTTGGAATGAATAAAAATAAACTTGAAGTGCATTTGTGATGCTTTTCCTTCCCATGCTTTATACAGGTGCAGATTGGTGGCTTTTTGCTGAACATATTTAGTCCAGCTGCACCTCATGATCATGTTTATCAGGAAAATTTGTAGCCGTAACACGTAACACGTTTAAGCTTCCTTAATGATGAGCACAGCAAGCAACATATGTTTCCTGTAGAGTATGGTATGCACATGTTGAACCACAAACATATCACAAAGTCTAATATCATGTACTAGTTTACCCAAATATTTTTTATTGAAATTCCTTCTAGACGCTCTGTATTTCTGAAATGACAAAGGGCTTAAGTCTGATCAATCTTGGACACAAGAACTTAGATGACATCAGATTTATGGATTTAAGTTTGGCCACAGACACAAGAACTTGATGATGTCAGCCTGGTTTGTAGATTTAAGTTTGATTGGTCGAATACAAGAAAACTCAGATTATGGGTCGAGTGATTCAGCAAAACTCCTTTGTGTGCCCTATAACAGGTCTAGTGAATGCAGTGATTCACCAGTACACCTGTGTGTCCTGTAGCAGGTCTACTGAGTGCAGTGATTCACCAGTACACCAGCGTGTCCTGTAGCAGGTCTATTGAATGCAGTGATTCACCAGTACTGTGTTTCATGTTACATATCTATTGAATGCAGTGAATCACCAGTACCCTTGTGTGCCCTGTAACAGGTTTAGTGAATGCAGTGATTCACCAGTATACTTGTGTTTCATGTTACAGGTCTATTGAAAGCAGTGATTAACAAGCACACCTGTGTTTCCTGTAACAGGTCTACTGAATGCTGTGATTCTCCTGTACACCTCCATGTCCTTTAACACTAACAGGTCTAATGAATGCAGTCATTAACCAGTACACTTGTGTGTCCTGTAACAGGTCTAATGAATGCAGTCATTAACCAGTACACTTGTGTGTCCTGTAACAGGTCTAGTGAATGCAGTCATTCACCAGTACACTTGTGTGTCCTGTAACAGGTCTAGTGAATGCAGTCATTCACCAGTACACTTGTGTGTCCTGTAACAGGTCTAGTGAATGCAGTCATTAACCAGTACACTTGTGTGTCCTGTAACAGGTCTAGTGAATGCAGTCATTAACCAGTACACTTGTGTGTCCTGTAACAGCTCTAGTGAATGCAGTCATTAACCAGTACACTTGTGTGTCCTGTAACAGGTCTAGTGAATGCAGTCATTCACCAGTTCACTTGTGTGTCCTGTAACAGGTCTAGTGAATGCAGTCATTCACCAGTACACGTATGTGTCCTGTAACAGGTCTAGTGAATGCAGTCATTAACCAGTACACTTGTGTGTCCTGTAACAGGTCTAGTGAATGCAGTCATTCACCAGTACACTTATGTGTCCTGTAACAGGTCTAGTGAATGCAGTCATTAACCAGTACACTTGTGTGTCCTGTAACAGGTCTAGTGAATGCAGTCATTCACCAGTTCACTTGTGTGTCCTGTAACAGGTCTAGTGAATGCAGTCATTCACCAGTTCACTTGTGTGTTCTGTAACAGGTCTAGTGAATGCAGTCATTCACCAGTACACCAACAGATCCATGATGAAAACTGGTAATGCTTGCAGGAAACAAGATATTAATCATGTGACATTAAATCATAACTGGTAGCCATGGTGGGCAACTGGTTATAGTCAAACACCACATTATTCTAAAATAGATATTCCAAAGTTGACTTGTCAGAATCCATCCATGTCAAGTCTGAAGCTGATCATCTCTAGCAGTGTCATACAACATATTGTGATTCATAAAAGCTGGTTGCATGTTCTGATCTGAAGTCTGTACAGGGTTAGGCACAGTTAGCTGATGATGTATTGGCTACCTCAAGGCCAGAGCTGCAGTCCTTGAGATAATACATGGGCTGGAGTCACTAAAAAAACAAAACTCTGTCAGTTTTTGCTGATTTGGATGATCAAGTTTGAAGAACGAGAGTTTGTTACTGGTAAGGGACAATTGTGACTCAGTTGTTCCTGCAAAGTAGGATTTGATGCCAAATGATAAGGCATCTGTATTTTGTTAACAATTTCAATGTGCCAGAGTTGGAAACAAAAGGTCGAAGTTGGAGCTACATGAATACACAATTTGCATGAAATTCACATTAGGATTTGTTAAAACCATTTAGCATTTGCATTTAGCATTTACTATTCTCCATTACTGTTTCAATAGTTTAGAAGTTGGCACAGATTCAACATAACACATTGTACCACAGATGTGTTAATACACTCATTCACACAGCATGTAAGTGTTACCAGATTAGACCTGCTCAGATCTCTGGTGCAACCATTATCTGTTTTAATCATAATTACTTGATATTTTAAGAAATGGGAGTAAGATGTCCCTATTAAAGACTAGTGTCCTGTCTGTGTACCTGGACTTGCCCATTATGAGGACAGAATAAGCCCATGTGTGTATCGTTCAGTACAACCCATGGAGATCTTGGTTAGAATTGATCATCAGCAACCAGGCTTGTTGTAAGAGATACGACTAATCGGATCAGGTGGTCAGACTCTCTGACTTGATTGACACATATCATTGTATTCCAATTGTTCAGGTCACTGTTCATGCTGTTGATCACTGGATTGTCTGGTCCATATTCACTTATTTACAGACTGCCACCAGAAAGCTGGAATATTACTAAGGGTGGCATAAAACTAAACACACTCACTCATTCAGCATAGACCTAGAGCAAGGCTTTGAGATAGGTCTGTGTTTGGATGTTATGTGAATTTTGAATTATCTTCATCAGTGAATTCATTTTGTCTGTAAGTAGAATATTTTATATATTTCCAAAAGTACTTTTTATTGATAGTGTTGAAATATAAAATGAGGGTTTGGGAAGTTTTTAAATATTTAAGCATGATAGTATTTATGGTCCTATTGGTAAGATCTTGTGTACATAGATAAACTACTTGTTTGATGTTTGAACTTACACGTACTTTTTGTGGATGTGAATTCCAAACTTCTTGATATATGTGAGACTTTGAAAAGATATGACTTTTGAACATCAAAAGTTAAAAGAGAAATTTATCATTTATCCTTCCTTACAACCCCTAAGGACTTGGAAAGAAGAAATATTTATCATCAGACACATTTTTAAAGACTGACCAGGTTTTTCCTCAGGAGGCAGTGAACTACTTTTATAAAACTAGCAAACATGGTAACATCCCTCTAGTAAGAACTGATCTATCTTCTGTGGAATCTTACGGTCTTATTGGCACCTATAAAATTAATATTAAAACCATGTTTTCTGCAACACACCGAAGACTGTTTATGTTGTCACATTACAGTCTGGTGGTGGTGGTGGCCCTCTTCATAGAAGTTAGGTCACAATCAGTTGATGGTAAGCAACGTATGGTGCAGGTAGTCCTTGGATGAGCACGGGTGACCATGTTTGGCAGCTTGTCTCCAAAGAGTTTCTAGATGAGTCCTGATCCACAGCAAAGTACATGTGATACATGTGGTCTCACCTTAGGCATGTGAGTTTGTTCAAATTGCCTCTGTTCACCCAGCAGATTATGAGCACCCAGTGGGATAAGTCATGTGACTATATAACAGGTCGGGTTTGGTTATCCAGGGTTACATGTGCTGTGCTATATTAGCACTCAGAACATACCCGTTGTGAATTTTGGAAACATCATTATAATTACAATAACAGTACAAACATGAAACCTAATTTGAAGAGGTCAGTCATGACTTGGCATCTGTCTCTACTGACACATGCCAAGGTGACCTCAACAGGATCATAATTCTAAACATTCTGCAAAAATATGTTGACAATATGTTTCTGTCTAGCACACCTTATGCCAGTATCGGTGCTTATGCCAGTATTGGTGAAAGGACATCCAATGAATGGAGGCATTAAGATGAAAGGATGTTGATTATCCAAGAAATGTTGCCTCTAACTGCAACTATGTGTTGTTGTTTTCTCTGGACTGACTGTGTATCTTTCTGCAGTTCTACTTAGCAGTCATGTTTCAAAAACATTCTACAAGTACGACAGATATAATTGATGTTTACAGTCTGGCAGACATACTTCTTAAGTACAAGGGGATATTGAACATGGGATGATTTGCTTGTTTGGGGGAGAGACTTAGAGCCATGGAGGTGGAGGTAAAATAGTAGGGGAAATAGAGAATGGGAGGGGTAGAATGAAAGGGTAGGAAGATGAAAAGAGGCTGAGAGGAAAACACCTTGATTATCCCAAAATTGGAATGTCCAGTTTGATTTAGTAATGGGGGAGGGGAAAAGTAGGGTTGAGGATGAAGGTTATTGAAGGTTGTTGGCAAAGATTTCTCATATATTTCAAAATTTTAAATCCTCATGGTATTTTGTGCCGATACTCCTTTTGGCACAATACTTGCTTGAGTTGGGATGTAACCAGATCCGTCTTATCTTGCATTAAACTTTCTCTGCACTCAACACTGTAACCAACAACCAATCTGAATCTACATTCAAATCACAGCCTCATCCAAGCAAGCCCTAAGAGTAGTAGGGCCAAAGTGAACCTTCATTTTCATATGTTTTTCTGTGTACCAAACCAGGAGATAGGATGATTTGATGCTACAACACATTCTGGTGGAATTCTGGAATCTGATCTCACACATATGTTTGATATGAGTTATCACAAATGGGTTTCTCACTCACAGGTGTGAAGGAAACTACTAGGATATGATGACATAAGAATGTCAATATTGGATGAGATTGTGGAAGAAAGGTAATGACGATGACGATGATGATGATGATGATGATGATGATGATGATGATGCCAGGATTATGTCTGGACAAACAGTGAAGAGACGCTGACATTTAAGGAATTAAGATAACTTAGTTATTGAATTATTTTTTAAAAAATATCCTTTAATGCATCATGAAACGCTGACAGCTGAATTATATATTCAGCAGATAGATTTTTTTAATTCATCTTCAGCTTCAACAGCTCCCTTGAGATTTGGCAACAGCTGTTTCTACAGCCTTGGTACATTAAAAGATCACTTCCTCCTTGAGAACTGTAATGATTAGTCGCCCTTGAAAACTTTTTATGGGTTTGCAAAGGGTCTTAGTCTGTGACCCATATACTACTTGGTAAGAGACTTAAGGCTTTAAACTTCTGTTCAAGATCGAAACTTACAAATTAGCTGTCCTTGGAATTCTACGCCATCATATTCAAGAGGGATGAGAGCAGGAATCATGGGTTTCAGACACCTTTCAGGATTTTTCCAGCATCGGTTTGCCAGTTTGTGTGATCTTAATCATACAGTAATGATATTGTTTCCATACATTAGAAAAGGAAAAGAGTGAAACATTGGGCTTTCTAAATTGTTTACTATATGTAGAAAGTTCTTTGGTTTGCAACTGTCTTTCCAATGACAGTTAAAAACACTGTATAGAGATGACGCTGGAAGTTTACATAGCTATATTTGTCTTGGTGTGTTGATGTGGGAAGCTGATAGGCAGCCCTTAAGTACCAGTGGTCTTCAAGAAGTATTCTCAAAACAGCCGGTATGGTTTCTGAAAACACTGTGGGGAAATCTGATCATTGTTATGACAAACCGACATTTTATGTTTGTGTTGAAAGTAATAGATCAAATTAAATGCTATCTCATACCTGAGTTTTCTTAAGTTAGATGACTGTTTCTGGTTTTAGCAGTTGAGTTATTGTGACATGCCTATCTTTGTTTTTAAATATTTTTGTAGGGTATGGACCTTGTTTGGGCGCTCAGTAGTTTGTTTTGGAATATAGCTAAAGGTTTATGACCTGTCAGGATTTGTTGAGTGCTTAATGTGAAATGTGAAACTGTTCATTCTCATTATGGCATCTGTTTGTACATGTGAAACTGTTAAAACAATCTTTCTAAGTCATTAAACTATTAAGGAGACTGAATGCATTCTAGGTTTACACTTGTCATGATTTTTGAATGATAACTTCTGTACTAAAGCATTTGGCTTTCACTAAACTGGTACAGGAGGTTCACTTTGGGCTGTCTCTGATGTTAACTCTAAACTGGTACAGGGGGTTCACTTTGGGCTGTCTCTGATGTTAACTCTAAACTGGTACAGGGGGTTCACTTTGGATTGTCTCTGATGTTAACTCTAAACTGGTACAGGAGGTTCACTTTGGGCTGTCTCTGATGTTAACTCTAAACTGGTACAGGGGGTTCACTTTGGGCTGTCTCTGATGTTAACTCTAAACTGGTACAGGAGGTTCACTTTGGGCTGTCTCTGATGTTAACTCTAAACTGGTACAGGAGGTTCACTTTGGGCTGTCTCTGATGTTAACTCTAAACTGGTACAGGAGGTTCACTTTGGGCTGTCTCTGATGTTAACTCTAAACTGGTACAGGAGGTTCACTTTGGGCTGTCTCTGATGTTAACTCTAAACTGGTACAGGAGGTTCACTTTGGGCTGTCTCTGATGTTAACTCTAAACTGGTACAGGAGGTTCACTTTGGGCTGTCTCTGATGTTGACTCTAAACTGGTACAGGAGGTTCACTTTGGGCTGTCTCTGATGTTAACTCTAAACTGGTACAGGAGGTTCACTTTGGGCTGTCTCTGATGTTAACTCTAAACTGGTACAGGAGGTTCACTTTGGGCTGTCTCTGATGTTAACTCTAAACTGGTACAGGAGGTTCACTTTGGGCTGTCTCTGATGTTAACTCTACACATTATGACATAACTCTAATATGGTTATGCAGTTTTCAGTATATTACTTTTTCAGTGAACACCAGTACATTTTATCTTTTCAAGTTACTTCTAGGTATTTTTGTTAACACATTATAGATGTATATCTTGCCTCAGTGTTAGATTTACATTCTGGATAGACTGTCAGACTGCAATAGATCAGTGTTTCTTGATTATCTCTTGGCACCAGAGTCCTGATCCACAAAGTGTTTTGTAGCCCTACAATATATTTAAGCCGAGGGTTAACTGTGGAGTTATGCCAGGTTGTAATATTATGAATACCTTATGGATAGAGACCTAGAAGATATTCGCCTGATGAAGGAGCAAGAATGAACTCTGAAACATCATGATAAAGAATAAAAATAACTTGTTATCCATGAAATGCATCACATATTCCATGAGTTTTGTTTGTGCCACTTTTAGCGAAATTTCAGTAATATCACAGTGGGAGGCACACATGGCTTCACACTTTGTACCCATGTTAGGAATCAAACCTGGGTCTTCAGAATGACAAATGAATACTGTAACTACCAGGCTGCCCCACTGCCCTGTATTCAGAAAATATGTTACACTATACACTGTTGCAGTCAGTACTTGAGGCATTAATCATGTACTGGTCTGCATTTAGTCAGTACAATATGTCTGAGAGAGAGGGATGTGCAACTCTGCCATGATGTTTGTGTGGGCTGGACAAGGTCCAGACTAGTACTGGCAAAATAGTCTTTCTCCTTCATGTAGTCACACCCATTTCTCGTGGCCTAACATAAATCTGTGTTTGTGTGTGTTGGGTCTGTGTGGTAACTGTTCACTGCAAATATGTTACAGGCTAATGATGCAGGGGTAGCACAGTCAGCAGCACAGTAATGATAGGACCTCAAGATCCCACATTCAATTCCTGGATTTAATCTGATCATGATTCTCAGTTCTTTGTCAGCACTTTAACCACACTTGTGGATGTGACTTACTGTATGTTCTTGAGTATACTGTGTTTGAACCCATGTGTAATATCGATGTTTTTATCCTGTAGTATGTTCTTGAGTATACTGTGTGTGAACCCACGTGTAATATCGATGTTTTTATCCTGTAGTATGTTCTTGAGCATACTGTGTGTGAACCCACGTGTAATATCAGTGTTTTTATCCTGTAGTATGTTCTTGAGTATACTGTGTGTGAACCCACGTGTAATATCGATGTTTTTATCCTGTAGTATGTTCTTGAGCATACTGTGTGTGAACCCACGTGTAATATCAGTGTTTTTATCCTGTAGTATGTTCTTGAGCATACTGTGTGTGAACCCACGTGTAATATCAATGTTTTTATCCTGTAGTATGTTCTTGAGTATACTGTGTGTGAACCCACGTGTAATATCAGTGTTTTTATCCTGTAGTATGTTCTTGAGTATACTGTGTGTGAACCCACGTGTAATATCGATGTTTTTATCCTGTAGTATGTTCTTGAGCATACTGTGTGTGAACCCACATGTAATATCGATGTTTTTATCCTGTAGTATGTTCTTGAGCATACTGTGTGTGAACCCACGTGTAATATCGATGTTTGTATCCTGTAGTATGTTCTTGAGTATACTGTGAACCCACGTGTAATATCAATGTTTTTATCCTGTAGTATGTTCTTGAGCATACTGTGTGTGAACCCACGTGTAATATCAATGTTTTTATCCTGTAGTATGTTCTTGAGTATACTGTGTGTGAACCCACGTGTAATATCAGTGTTTTTATCCTGTAGTATGTTCTTGAGTATACTGTGAACCCACGTGTAATATCGATGTTTTTATCCTGTAGTATGTTCTTGAGCATACTGTGTGTGAACCCACGTGTAATATCGATGTTTTTATCCTGTAGTATGTTCTTGAGCATACTGTGTGTGAACCCACGTGTAATATCGATGTTTTTATCCTGTAGTATGTTCTTGAGCATACTGTGTGTGAACCCACGTGTAATATCGATGTTTTCATCCTGTAGTATGTTCTTGAGCATACTGTGTGTGAACCCACGTGTAATATCGATGTTTTTATCCTGTAGTTTGTTCTTGAGCATACTGTGTGTGAACCCACGTGTAATATCGATGTTTTTATCCTGTAGTATGTTCTTGAGCATACTGTGTGTGAACCCACGTGTAATATCGATGTTTTTATCCTGTGTGTGAACCCACGTGTAATATCGATGTTTTTATCCTGTAGTATGTTCTTGAGCATACTGTGTGTGAACCCACGTGTAATATTGATGTTTTTATCCTGTAGTATGCACAGGCATACCGTTACATGCTTATGCTTCATGAGATTCAAGGGTTTCAATAAACCTGAATTAACTAAAAAAAAGAAAAAGGAAAGAAAACAAATTAAAGAAAATATATCACTAATCACAGTGTTGTACCATTTAAAGTATATCTCCAAATTGGTAAAGGTTTCAGACCTAAACCAGCTTGTCTCCTCATTGAGCTGACAGACGTTTCATAGATGAATTATTGTTTAAAGGAGGATATTGGGAGAATTTACTACTAACTAAACATGTACAGTAAACTTCATTAACAACAAACAAGCTTATGAAGAGTTTATGAATATAAGGAACTGTGCTTTATGTAAATGATTATAGTGAAGTAAAATAGTTGTTCCTTAGCGTTGATTATAAACATGCAGTTTAATGTTTGTTTTTGTGTATTGTTTTTCCAAAACTGACTTTCCATTAGAGGTAAAGGTAGAACTATCACAGTGATCACGTCAGTAATAGATTCATCTTGATGGAATGAAAATTTAATATAGGAACAGGAGAACATGGAAAGATCACATTTGAGTTATTGATGGTTATTTTGCATTTCTATTCTGATAATTTTTCTTTTTTCACCAGAACAGCAAAATGATTTTGACCACAGCCGGCATTCCGTTACATACGCACTGTAGCATCCAACTAACGTACTCCGTTCATTGCCTGCCACACCTCAGTTTTTCATGTCTTCAACCAAATTACATTTCAGATTAGGGGAATGAACTGTCACGAAGGTTGACCTGTTGGTAACTGTCTAAAACTCAGGCATTTCTTCATTCCAGAATAACCTTGAGATTTTACTTTGCAAGGATTGCCTTCTTCGTGAATTATTCAATACAGGAAATTGCATATAAATTTGATAGTAGCAAGATATTCTCAGAGTGGCCGGGTTACCTGTTTGGAGCTTGGCATTTTCTCAGCGTTCTCTTGTTAAGTATTGGCAAAAATTGATTTTGTCTGCATCAGGGTTTAAGTGTGTTTGATATGTGATTTGAGAACCTGTATATTTGGTCTTGTCTGATGAAGGAATTCTTTTGGGAGGAATCATCAAGCAGAAGACTGAAGCAACTGAAAAGTGAATGCTCATTTGCTGCTCTTTAGTTCGTAATAAAAGAAAAAGGATGTCTTAAAAGAATTTTTATTATTTTTTTTTAAATTGTAAAGAAATTTGATGTATTGATTTTCTTGTTTCATGATTTTTTGTGTCTACATGGAGCATTTTGTTTAAAAATCATACTTCCGTTGTTCGGAAACTTGAGCGATAATGATGCCGAGAAATGACGTGATCACACAAGGGTTGTACTCTTGCCATAACAAAATCAGGTTTTGACACAAAAAAAGTCAAGAAAAAATTACCAGACTGTAACACTTCACAGAAATCAATGCCAGGAAAAAAGTAGTGTCTGAGGAAAAAAAGGCTTAAAAAATGGCTGGTATGTTTTTAAAGTGAGATACTGTGGTCATAGGTTTCAGATGAGAGAATCAGGAGGCAGACAGGAACAGTGTTCAGCCTGCTGTGCAAGAGTCAGATGATCACGGCTTCAGGGGCTCCACAGATGGGGGGTTACGCTCTACTTACTTCCCTTTGTAACCACACGCTGTGCCAATGTCACTGTCAGCATCAGTAGTCAGTTTAGCCATCTGTTACTGTTTTCCTGAATATCTGTCGTTTGTTACATTTGACAGAGGAGAGATCTGTTTTTGTTACATTTGACAGAGGAGAGATCTGTTTTAGGAGTGAGTGAGTAAGTAAGTGAGTTTTGTTTAGTGCCACATCAGAAATTTTGCAGCCCTTCTCTGCTATGTTTCTGAAGTCACATAGTCCTACATTTATTTTATGTCTTACCACACTCTTTCATGTCTGATTTATTCTTAAAACATCTAACCACACGTTATAGTAATATAATAATGTACAGACTTATATGATACTGTCATGTTGCCTCTTGCTCCATAATCCTGTGTCAGAAAAACTAGAAGCTATATTCAGATATATAGTCCCTGATAACATCAAGCACCTTTCATCAAGGACCAAATATCTGAAGTATGGGTGAACTTTCATCAAGTGGGGGCTGGCAAAGAAACTAAACCATTTCATATGCCATTTATGATGATATCACTTGCTTTTTCCTGTCATTGAAACTATATTGGCCTTTACAAGATTTTCTCCTTAATCTTACTGATATAAGTCTTATCTTGTACATCTTTCCCCAGCGCTAATTCTTGTCACGCTGGGAAGCCTTCACAAATGTCTCTACTTGTTGTGGTTACATTGAAAAACTCAGCCTGGATGCACATCAGTCATCATGTGCTTTAGTGGTGATCCAAGGGTAGGGGCATTCCAGCCTTCAGTCTTCTTGTACTTTTTATAAGCATGAGAATGTGAAATAGATTGATGAACATTTGACATGTGACACATGGAATGTGCTATCATCATTAACTGGTCTAATTGCTAGGAGGCTGTGTTTTTTTTCTGCAGAAACGTCTGATTTTATTGTGTTTTGGTTTGACATTCTCATTGCCAAGGCTGTGACAAATCTGCTGTTCTATTCTATGTTTCTGTTTGTCTGTTCAAGATGGCATTTGATTTATGCTTGTTTTGAGGAATTATACCAGTGTTAAACCATGTCCTTTTAAAATTCTGCATTTTAACTGGTCCAGTGTTATCAGACCTGATCGAGTTATATCATGTTATAAATTGTGTTACATGAAAGAAACGATATATTCAAGAGCGCACCAGCCTGTCTGGCATTTTCCAGAACTGGTGCCACTTCATCAGCCTGCTAAATATTGTGCCTTGGTCCTTACATTGTGGTGGCAACATTCTGTCACAATCAATCACTTCAGAGGTGTTTTGTAATTTTTGTGCGCAACAACACAATATGCTGGCAGTTGAACCTGCCCCATCACATACTATGCTTCATGTCTACCTGGGGTGGTGGAGTAGCCTCGTGGTTAAAGAGTTTGCCCATCAAGCTGTAGTCCTGGGTTTAATTCACCAAAGGGGTACATTATGTGAAGACCATTTCAGGTGTCTCATGCCATGATTTTGCTGATATATTGCTACAAGCAACATACAACCATAGTCACTCACTCATTTCTACCACAGGACAATTCTGAGACTTCATATCTGTACAACTTTAAATCATCAAAATACTGATAATAGTGAACTTAGGAACAACACATCACAAAAATTGCCTCATTTTCGCTTGGAATGTCAGTTTGAATAATACTGAAAGGACATCTGACAACACCATGTACTGTGTATCACTGAAGTGATTCAAATACTATTGTGATCATTTGGATGATAACCATATCTGGACTAGTATTATTTAAATGAATCCCTGAATTCTGTGGCTCAAGACTAAGTTTATTCTGTCATAGTATCATGGTGGAAGAATGGAGATGAAACCTCCATGTGTTCAAAGTAGAGGTGTGGTACATAAGTTCTAACTGTACTGATTGATTGATATTCAGAAGTCCAAATCTTCACCTAGAAAATAAACAAATTTATATCCGAACATAGGTTTTGTTATTTCCGGATGATGGGGTAGCCTAGTGGTTATACCGCACACTCTTCACGCAGAAGACCCAGTTTCAATCCCCCATATGGGCACAATGTGTGAAGCTCATTTCTGGCCTCCCTGCCATAATATATTTGGAATATTGCTAAAATCAGTGTAAAACCATACTCACTTACTCCTGTTATCTCAGAGGATAAACAAAATTAAGATGATGAAGATAACAAGTATCAGATTCAAAAAGTACATCTATAATATCATAGGTATAGCCCTTCATGATGCAAATGTGAAAAAAAACAAAAAAACTAGCTAACATCATAGAAAAATTTGGCTCATTTTGGATATTAAACATCTAGTTTTAATAGGAACAATTCAATTCAAGATCTTTTTACACAATGTCAAGTAACATTGATATTTTTTTTATATTTCATTTTTCATTCAGCCAGACTTTATGTCAACCATTTTCTTTTCATCTTGACAAAATTGTTCAGACACATTTGTATCTTGATATAGACTTCAGCTGATTCTGACATTGGAACACTACTGCTTTCATTTGGCTTTAATTAGTTTTATTCGTGTTCAGTGTTTCCTATCTCTGAAATATAGGGAACTGGAAAAATATATCCAAATTCTAATTTGGTTATTGTTACCCCAGAGAGTTAAAATAAACTGAATGTACAATGGTAACCTCAAATCCTGCCGCTGTTGCCTTGTGTTGAAATACATTTCACCAGAAATACAACATAATGGCCCCATTGGGAGTTAACAATCATACACTCGCCAGTTTATGGTAATTGCTGTGCTTGTGGCCACCATGATCGCTGCCATGTAAGTTTCGGATGTTAACTGACACATGAAGGCTTCTAGCCATTGCTCACAATGGAAGGAGCTTGTTGATTTCATGTGTCTGGTCGTTTATTACAATTTATCTGCGTATATTCAATATTGCAGCTACAAGGAATTCACAGCACATAAAACACCCATTTCCTCCTCCCCAGACGTAAATAAACTTGATTACATGACTGGCTATCATATTTGTTTAATTAAATGTGAAGGGTTTAAAACTGACTTCACACGCCATGCACCAAGTGATGGCCAGGTTGCAGCAGTCAAGCTAGGAATTGGTCATTTACTACAGGGGAGGGTGGGAAGTGGGGAGAATAGATGCAAAACATAACAAAATTTAAACAAGAAAAGTTGCCAGAATTTATCCTTGTTGTGTAAGGAGTTATTTATTATAGGGAGGGCTGATGAAAAAGTCGGACACAATATTGGAGGGCTGCAGAATATGTCACTGTTGCAACAAATGATTCTGTCCTATTACCCCTCAAATAATTAACCAGTTCCTTATGGTTCAGATAATCTAATTTATCTTTTGAAACTTCAAAGACTGATATACAAAATTATAGATCAATAAAATATAAACAGGGAATTTTGCCCTTTATAAATTGCACCTAAAATGGCTGATTATCGTGTAAATCGTGAGAGGAATTCTGTGTAGTGTTATCCTGTGGTGTGTGCTGAAATGTTCAGCTTTGATCTTCTGGATGCAGTGTATCAGAATTATGGATACACAGAAGTTCAGATAGCAAACTTTTGCAATCATGTGAGTGCAGTGTATAAACTCCAGCCCATGTGTACTTTCAGATAACTATGTGTCTATAGTACTGGAAAGATTTCATCCCTAGATTTGCTGGGGAATTACTTTTGCATTTTCAGGTGATACACACATGTACAGCGCAGTGTTTTTATGTAGTAAGTTTTCCATCAAATAGTATAATCTTCATGCGCATATTCTACAGTTTAATGGTATACATTTATTAATACTGATTTGTCCAGGAAAAGAGAGGTTAAGCATTACTTGTTACCATTGCGTACAGTCTTAAGATAAAATATTTTATTTGTGTTGAAAATTAAGTAAACTTACAAAACTAGTTTTTGTTTTCTTCTATGTATAGCTTGACATGACATAAGAAGCTTGGTTGTGACATTTTGCCCTGAGTCTGTGTAGATCTGTTTTCAGATAATCGACAGTCATGAGTAGCTCAGTAGTCTATGGTGATGCAATTCAGTGAACAGAGTTGTATCCCTTAGTCTTGTTAGGATCTGCTTGTTAACAATTTGAATCATGGATTAACTCTGACAATGACCCTTGTTGTCAGCACGAGAACTTTCTGGTAAGACAAAGTGGTAATAAAATATTCATGACCTATGTCACACTGCGATTGAGTCTATCAGTAAATCAGTGTGTCATTCAACTGAAATATTTTTCAAAGTGATAAAACCCACTCATTCTTGCAGTGTACTTGTACCATGACTACCATGGTACCAGTTAAATATGTCTTACACTTGACCTCTTGTCTTACAGGCCACTAGTCCAGTTGTGTAGCTGATGGTCAGATATTGTTCCTTCCTTGAAATTATTGAGCTGACATGATTACACTTCTAGCTTGGTCAGCACAATACCTGAGTTTGAGGGTTTGCCCAAATAGCTGCATAACTCACTCACTCACTCACTCACTCACTCACTCATGGTGTACCCCTTGTGTTTCAGTTGCCCCCATGTGCCTCTATCCCAGCTGCCCACTGCCAGTGTCATCATCTGCTTTCACAATGAGGCTGCATCAGTGTTGCTGAGGACAGTCACCAGTGTCATCATGAGGTCACCGCCATCACTGTTGAAGGAGGTCATACTAGTCGATGACAACAGCACAAAAGGTGAGTGACAACATGTCATATTGGGTTCCAGTCCATTACCATTGGTGTATTCATCAGTGATATTGTTAAGAGAATGGATCTGCCAAACCAATATGTTGAACAGTAAAAAATGTCAAAATATATTTTGCTGTAGAAGTACAGCACCTCCTGTCTTCCAGTGTTGATATCCTGACTAGGCTTAACATATCCTTGATTCAGCTGCTGTAGAAGTATAGCACCTCCTGTCTTCCAGTGTTGATATCCTGACTAGGCTTAACATATCCTTGATTCAGCTGCTGTAGAGGTATAGCACCTCCTGTCTTCCAGTGCCAATATCCTGACAAGACTTAGCATATCCTTTCATTCATCTCCTGTAGAAGTATAGCACCTCCTGTCTTCCAGTGTCTATTTCCTGACAAGACTTAACATATCCTTTCATTCATCTCCTGTAGAAGTATAGCACCTCCTGTCTTCCAGTGTCGATATCCTGACAAGACAACATATCCTTGATTCAGCTGCTGTAGAAGTAGCTGGTGACTCAAGGAACTGGATCTCATTATTGTCAGATATAATTATGAATGTTTTCTGTATGGATGCCCAAATATTTCCTCCAGATATTTTTTTTGTGATCAATAATGAATGTGATGTTGTTTCCTTCATTTGACCTCAAAACATCAAGGGTAGTTGATAATAGTAAACCAACTAACTGTTCCTAATTGTCATAATTGTGATCATTTCTTGAGAATGGTATTAAAAAAACATACTACATTCAAAACATTTAGGGTGCTTCACGTTTTCCTGTAGTAGCACTACTGCCTGTGCCTCCTGTAGGAAAGGTACCTAGATTTTCTTAGTTGGCATATTTAGGTTGCAAGTGTTTTTCACAATTCTGTAATTGCCTGGCCTTTCATGTACTGAGTGCAATGATTTGATTTCTGAAAAATGTGTGTTATTTTACAAATTGCCTGGCCTTTCATGTACTGAGTGCAATGATTTGATTGCTGAAAAATGTGTGTTATTTTACAAATGAGGGGGTGGTGGGGTAGTGGTTTAAGAGATTGCTTGTCACACTGAAGACCCAGGTTTCTTCCCCTACTTGGGTACAATGTGTTAAGCCCTGTGTCCCCCACCATGAGGTTCCTGAAATATTGCTAAAAGTGGCATAAAACTAACCTCACTCACTGTATCAACAAATGCATTTGCTTACTCATGCATTAGACTGACTGTGTAAACATCATAACACACTGATGTGACTTTTTAGAATTTTTGTTGATATTCTTTAGTGCATAGTGCATGATTCCTGGCCTCTCCTAGGGTCCCGTGAGTCCCTTCCACAGCTCGTTCTGGGCCTCCTGGTTATCTGGGGAACAGTGGTCTCAGAGACAATATCTCCATTGTTCCAGCTAACACTAGCTGACCCTACGGACTTGTACTGCAACATGATGCTTTGATGTAAAATTATTTTTCCAAAGCTCTCTCCTAATCTGCACTGAACCATCTGATACAGGGTAGAATGATGATGATAGCCGACCCATCTGGGAGATGCTCATATGGTATCATCATTGTCATCCCTCGCTAAAGCTTCTCACATGGAAAAACTCATATTTGTGATAATGCTATTGCAAAAACCTGAATTATAAAGGCTGTCCTAATTAACAGAAACAGAGAATATTTCTGCATTTCCCATAGGGTCCAGCTGGCATTTTATCAAAGTCCATGATGTGTACTCATGTCCTCTTACCTGGGGCATGTTGTGAGGGAAACAGTATTCTGTCTGTTTACTTCTTCAGGAACATATCAATCATCTTGAAATAACACCAGCAGATGAGACAATCCCATACGGATATCCTAACAGCACATCAGCATCAAATGTCCCTCAAACACATCCTCCTGTGTGTAAGCGTGCCGCAGCCATTAGATGTCTCTCTTTACTCCTATAAATCTTATCATGTGTAAATCTGCCAGATAAAAATCTATATCACCTCATAAAAAAATTCTTCCGTCTATTTTGAACCCAAGTGATCCCCAGACAGGAAACACTTGTAAAAATATTAGTTTTTGTTGTGGTCTTCTTCCAGTATTTCAACACCCAAGTATCTACAAATAATTCCTCCCCAGATGATCATTATTTAGTTACTAAAATAATCCCTGCCTGCAAACAAACAATGGTAGTCCTGGGGTGGCAATGAGCAGCTGGCCAAACAAAGAGCAGCATGTTCCGGGGAGGGTCTTGTGGCTAGGTTTGGTGGTCCTCTCCCTCATAAATGTGCTATCTCATCCAAATGGTGCTTGGAAGCTAATTTGTGGTACTTTTGATGACCATCAAAACGTGCCTTCAATAGCCTTCAGATCATGGGAGGCTGGTTGACACAGTTGATCATGTGTTTGTTTTCCATCTTGAAGGTTTGAGCTTGCGGATCTCGGAACATTCATCTTTGGTTATCTAGTATAATGTGTCTTGGTTCCATGACAACAAATACCCTGGGCCCATTTGTTACCGAAGCTTTGTTTCGAGCCCAGTTTCAACCTCAGAAGGCTGAATATGGCAGATCTATCAAATTCCTGTTGCGTGAGGTATATATTCCATGTTCATTTAATGATAAGAATAAACAAAATGCAATATGGCTGAAGGGGCGTTGTTGGCACGGGTACTACAGAAATGTACAACAGGTGCTTTTGTGAATACATAAATGTACCCTAGCCAAAGTAAGTGTATAGAATCATACCCTAGGATGATTCCATTCTGCATCGTTATGAGTGCTAAACTGGTTTCTTGAATGCATACTGTTATTCCTGCTTGTCAAACCAGGGGGGAATTCAACATGGCAGTGTGTATTCATCAGGAAAAACAATATACCTTCCTTCAGTTGTGAAATATCAGCTCCTTATTGGATATTGGCGCCAACAGGGTGCCAGTGGTGCCTTGAAATGATGATCTGAGTGATTGAGTGAGTGAGTGAACATTTGAACCACTACTCCTCCTCCTATCTTCATTAGAGTGGAAGTGTATTATACTGGTTAATTCAAGAATGGGGCTCATTATTGTCAAGCCATTGTTTTGTGAGTAATTTCCTCACCTGCAGAGATATTTTGTAAATAGATTATAACAGGATCAACAGACTGGTAACGCATATTTTACCATCCATGTCTGATCCAAGATGATCAAGTTATCTGGAATATTCAAAATGAACTATGAGTTCTAAGCCTTTCAATGGTTAGAGGGTCCAATGTATGGCAATGACTTCTTAAATAGAAAAATGCTAAAAATATGTCATCATTATTCTTCCATCTGGGAATATATAAAGAATTAGTGAAAGAAAACTTCCATCATAGCTCTCAGCTCAAATAGATTTGTCAATATATTTCATGATAATCAATATCTACTTATACACACCTGTACCAACAAGAACCCAGCAAGGGCTCCATACCAGCAACTGAAGTTTTTCTATGTAGAAAACCAGACAATGCTGTGAGGAGAATATGCATTCCCACAAATCTGTCATGTCAAACTTGGTGGTTATCTGTCATACAGACCCTGAAACGAATACATCCAAGAGAGCCCAAGTCTAGAATGTGAGGAAAGTCTAGATCACCATAGGTAAAGAGTTCTGCCTGTTACCAACCCACTTTTACATAGTATTTCTGCTGCAGGGAGTCCTCTCCCAATGTAATATTCTAACATTGAAATAAGATGAATTACTGAATATATATATTTAGAGTGAGTGTGCAAGTCAGTTTGTAATTTTATTTTTTGGATGGGATTGTGGGGTATGGGTGGAACTCTTACTGACCAGAGTTTAGAAAACAAAGAAAGTTTTTGGACTCCTAATTTTTACATTTTTTATTATAATTTAGGAACTGTTTTCTGTGAAGTATCCTAAACTCACTCCCTTCTGTGAAGTATGTTAATTTCAGAGACTCTATGTTTGTCTAACTTGGTGGTGTGCATTATGTATGAATGAGCGAGTTTAGTTATATGCCACTTTTAGCAATGTGACAGCAATATCATGACAAAGGGATGGTAAAACATTATGTTCAATTTCATCTGTTGCAAACAAAAACAGTATGCATTGGCAGTATGAACAAAATGTAAATTTAATCTTTAAACTGGTTGAAATCATTGTCTTGTTCTTTAGCATCCTCACATTACACTTGTTTACATAAATGGTATTAAGATAAAAGTTGTTGGATCTTAAGCAGTTCAAGCCAAGTAACATTCATGTGTTTAAGTCTAAAGAAGCAAACAAGTTTCTAGTTTCGTAGGCCATCCATATGCATTTCATTCTGTGGAAAAGGAAAACTGAAAAAAAACAACACGATTAAACCGAACATGTGGAAAGTAACCTATAACAACACCATATTCATCCCACTAAACAGAACCAGACCTCTTGTATACAGACATTTCATATAGCATGTGCTGGGTATGAAACCTACATGTTATTTTGACAAGTCGTCAATCACGCTTGATGATATTTATCTAAGAATCTATCTGCGATGTCTGCTCGTATTTACACAAGCATAATCTTCCGCCACCCAGAACCATTATGGTATTTATGTGCCATGTTTCCCTGAAATGGCAATGCTAATCCAATAGCTGAAACTGACATGGTCTAAGTACACAACCAGGCCTTCTACATCATGGGACCAGCACCATACTGATGAAATTAACGTGCGCTGCTATATTTTCATTTCCTAATAATTACATCAACCACGACTTAATTTGTTTTATATAGAAAATGGGTTGTAACAGCCTCGGTCTATAACATGAAGATGGGAAAAATGAGGTGCGTCCCACAAATAATGTATTAAATGAAAATAAACAGCAGTAATGAACAACTCGCAATTACTTTGTCAAAAGATGATTCAATTACAAGAACAACAGGATGAAATAAAGTGCTTCTCTTGGTAAAAATAACCATGGTAGCAAGGCAGCTGTCTTCTAAATGAATAAGTTTGGTTTAGTGAGGGCATTGCAGTTAACTAAAAGAGACCAACATGACTGCAATTTTTTCTGTAGAGTCCTCATCACGGTCATGAAAGTTCATTTTTGCTTGGAAAGCAGTATCAATTTTCTGTTTTTAAATAGAATTACAAGGGGAACTGAAAAGTTTTGAACCTATGACTGACTGCACTGATAGAGCAGATTATTTTCCTTCATAGTCTGCACCAGGTCCTTACACGTCTTTTAAAGATGTTATCTGTGATGATTTGGGTTTGAACATTGGCCTACAGGCACCCATGCTTGTTGTAAGAGTTGACTAATGGAATCAGATGGTCACTTGGTGACTTGGTTGACACATGGCATCAATTTAAAGTTGTGCAGATCAATGCTCATTCTTTTGATCACTGGATTGTCTGGTCCAGACTCGATTATTTACACACCACCACCAGATAGGTGGAATATTGCTGAGTGCAGCGTAAAACTAAAGTCACTCACTTTCAAAGATATTCCTGTTCCTCATGAATTGTGTTCTGCAAGATGGCGTAAAATGTAATCCTTGGAAGACATGATTTCCTAATCATTTGCCTAACGCTTGACAGACAGTTTATTCTTCAAGTTTGGGAAGTGATTTAAATCTGATGGCGATTAATCTGATGGATTTTCATAGACTACAGAGCCACATCAGGAACTAACTTGCTGCATTGTCCTGGTGGCTGACACATCCTCGGTATGCCTTTGACAATGTGTAGCTGGGTATTTCAGATGCAGTTGCCTTAGCTGATGAGAATAAAACTGGTTGTTAATGACCTGAGCTTCCAGAAGATTGTGAACCAGTATGACTGAAGCCATAGCCTTCCCAGCTAATGGAACAGATTTAGCTGCTCCTGGTGGAGGGGATGTTAGATATCCCTACTCCATGGAGTGTTCTTTAGTTTCTGGGGGATTATAGCGGTACTCCATGGTAACAAATTGCTTAGAAATTACAGCAAAATGCTGTTAATTCCCTGTTTCAGCATTTTCATAAACAAAGGACATTTAGTCATTTTGCTGTCATTTTAGAAGCTGGTTCTTATGCAGCCTGTAAATAAAAACAATATTGTATGTAGCAATTGCAAATTGTTAATGGTGTACTATACATCCCCACACCTTTCGTCGTCTTTAGGGGCAGAGTAATAGCCTAGTGATCTGCTCTTAGATTTTCAAAGCTCTCTTAGTGCCAAGATATTTGCAAGTGGCATTCATTAACATAAACTTATGACTATCTTAGTGCTGAGAGAGCTTTGAAAATGTATGCCCATTGTGTTTGCTTGTCATGCCAAAAGTGAGTCAGCAAGCCTGACCACCCGCTTCCATTAGTCACAAGCAGGGGCTGCTGAAGATCATTTCTAACCCTGATCTTCATGGTGTTATGCCCAAGAACCAGGTTTGATTCCTCACATGGGTAATATGTGAATTCCATTTCTGGTGTCCCTGCTGCGATATTGCTGGAATATTACTAAAAGCGGGGTAAAACTCAGCCATCTTTCCATGTTTATGACACACTCAAAGCATGAATCTGACTATTCAGTGATAACTGTCCTTAGCAACGTATGCTTTTCTCTATGTGATGAGCAAACAGCATTTGATGAAACTATGTTTGAAGAAAGTATGTTTTTCTGTCACCTTTGGCAAGAGGGGTAGCCTAGTGGTTAAAGCGTTTGCTTGTCACACTGAAATCCTGGTTTTCATCCCCCTCATGGCTACATGTATAAAGCCCATTTCTGGTGACACCTGCCATGATATTGCTGGATTATTGCTAAAAGCGATGTAAAACTAAACTCACTCACTCACTCTATGACCTTTCCTCTTAGAAAGAATGTCCCGTTTGTCTTATGTGTGTTGTTGAAATGGATGTAGAGACACCTCAGTTCTTTGATTGTTGGTGTGCATGTCAGTTACAACTCCTCACATCCATGCCCTTCCTGTGGATCTAGTAGAAATGCATTTGCCCATATCTCCTTTCTCTTCTGTTCTCACTGAAATATTGATCTCCCCTTTCATCTTCTGTGAGATTTTTCTGAAAAATAAATGTTTCTCATCCTGAATATTATTCGGACAAGCAGATGTTTCCATTGTATCCTAGCGCCATTTCTTATGGAAGCGTTGGGCATAAGATATCATAACACTCAGCATAATGGACAAATCATTTTTTTAAATCCTGTTAATAATCTTAAAAATATTTGGCTATAGAAAGCTGTTGAGGGAGAGGGTGAATGTTATTTTATGCCACAGTTGGACATAGTCTATCTATGTCATGGTGACATGTAAATGATTGCACCTGAAACCAGGCAGACCAGACATTTGTTGCTGCATTAGTGAGTGAGTGAGTGTGTTGGGTTTTATACAACTTTTAGCAAAATTCGTGTAAATCACAATGGAGACTCCAGATATGGGCTTCATACTCTTTGGTCTTAGTGGTCACACATTGCAACCACAATCCACAATGACTGTTGACTATAGCTGTTGAAATAAAACAATTTAACTAATCTCTATGAGTTTCTATACTATTGCTGTGAAAGGAAATCAATTATTTGATACAAGAAACATATGTATATTTGATATTTTTAAAACAACACGCTTTGTGATGATAGGTTTTGTTTCCAATGAAAGTATCAAGAAAACAATGGATGTGTGAGGACATACTGTTGTGTCTGTTCAGGCTTTGTGAAGGCCGTGTTTTGTTTCTGCACAGAGTTTGCTAAGGCCTTGTTTTGTTTCTGCACAGAGTTTGCTAAGGCTTTGTTTTGTTTCTGCACAGAGACTGCTAAGGTCCTGTTTTGTTTCAGAACAGAGTTTGCTAGAGCCTTGTTTTGTTTGTGCACAGAGTTTGCTAAGGCCTTGTTTTGTTTGTGCATAGGGTTTGCTAAGGCCTTGTTTTGTTTCTCCACAGAGTTTGCTAAGGCAATGTTTTGGTTCTTTACAGACTTTAGTAAAGCCTTATTTTGTTTCTGTACTTCCAGGCAACATTAATGAATCACTGATGACACTGCAGCGGTGGCCGAAGGTTTCCCTGATTCGGACAGTTGGACGTCAGGGACTAGTGCGTGCTCGCCTCCTCGGTAAGTGGACAACCCATGAGTCATGCCGGAAAGCTCTGAATTTCAATAATGAGCATGTAGCTAGTGGGCAATTTATATCTTGACTAATACGTCGTTAGCGATGCCATATCTAATTATACATTGATCAGCTGGAGATAGATGAATGGCAGCCAATCAGCACTGCAATTGACAAGCTTGTCGATTTCACCTGACACAAAAGGAAGCTACCCGACAGTGAAGTCAAACCTGCCATTGTAATATTGTGACCACCAGTCAAAGAGATAATGACGGAGCATTCAGCTGAGGGGGATTTCGAGATAACTTCATGTCATAGGAATGGGTTAAAATTACGTAGTTTGAAGGGAGCGCCAAGAGGAGTAAAAGTTATTAGCATGTGGGGATTTGGGTGTTATTGATTTCACTTGTTATGGTTATCAAATAAGCTCTGTTAAACACTGCTGTTCGGTACGACTTTATTGACGAGATTCTCTTACTAAAAATATTCTGATGGAACTGACAGAGAAATTGACGAAGGGTTTATTTCTGCCAATTTTCCTTTCAGCATGACATGACATGTTCAGCTGATTATCTCACTCTCATAACACCCTTGTCATGGCCAACTTGACGTGACATCTTTCACTGTTGGTTTTATACAACGCACCATGAGAGTGAATTGGACAGCTACTTAAATTAGATGGTTTTATGTAATATGGAAAGAAAGAGTGGCTGTTTTGATGTTGATGCTGACTGAAAAAAAGACATTTGAAAATCAGACTAACTAACTCAGATACTTGATGTATGACCTGTAGTATCATCATCAAATGTTGGTTCTCTCATTATGCCAAAGACCAGTGTTCAATGGATATTTGAATCCCAGTTCTGATGTCCCATACCATGATATTGCTGGAATATTGCTATAAGCGACAACATGCTACACTCACTCACTCACTCACTACAGATGTTGGTATGTTGGATGATGATAAAAATATTGAAAAGTGATGCAAAACATAGTACCCTAATCCCCTCATCAATTCAGTGCAGCAAATTTGAATGCTCAGTGTGAGACTGACTGGAGCCATAGAGCATCATAACATTGGTCTGTGTTCAGATCTGATTACTTGTATTTTGTCCTCAGACAAACACAGATCTGAATGTGTCAGACTGTTGTTTCTGTATCTTGACCCAAGCAAGGCCACCATTTCATGAGTGTACAAATTCCCACAAAGAAAACTCCAACAAATCTCATGTATTTTCAACATTGAGTACAAAGCGTATGTATGACTATTTTATATTCCACTCGTTGATTGTGAAATACGAGACAGCAAGGTCAGACTTCAAGTTGTAAACCTGTTTCATGGCTCCCAGATAGAAAGCTGAGTGTCAGTTAAACTGTTTAATTCTGATCTGACATTAAACCTGTGTTGTAAAACCTGACATGAGTTTTATGTATTTGCCGTGTATTTCCATATCAGTGAAGGAACGTCAATTTCAGTTGTACATTTCAGTCGAAGCCGTCACTTTATGGTCCTCCCCTGACAAGCAACTTTCTGTTATTCAAATTAGATTGGAAAAGTTGTGTTCTGTGGATAATCCTGGCCAATATTTCTCATCAACTTTATTTTGGTTAGGCAACTTAATTTACATAATGTTTGTTTTTATGCCATTGTGCAAGTGTGACATTTTCCATTCCCTTAAGAAGTATGGAGGAATGTTTTGGTGAAGATTAGTGGTGCGGATGATGGATAGGCTGCTGGTGGGAGTAACTACACTGGAAGCTGTCAAAACCAGCATCTGTCCAATCCGGCAAGTTGTCAACACTGGCATGAAGTCTCAGTCCTGTCTGTGGCTTCTACATTTATCATCAGCTCTACAATCCAGCTCATTGTTTAAGCCGGATTGTTTCTTTAGTGTTAGGTTTAGACAGCTTCCACTGTATATGGCATGGATGCAGGAGAGACTCGCTGAGAGACTAGAGTGAGAGTGTGGCAATTGGGAAAGTAGTTGGGGGTGGGTAATAGAATTTGAGCTGAATTGTCAAATTGAAGTTTTATATAGTGTTGAAGATGTTACATTTTTGTAACAAAATGCATACATGTTGCTTGTATAGTGAGGGGGTGAGTTTTCTTTTACACCCCACTTAGCACATTCCAGGTATATAGTGACAGTTTGTAAATAATGGAGTCGGTACCAGATAATATAGTTACCAGCAGCATGAGCACTGACCTACACAATCGGGATATAATGACATGTGTCGACCAAGTCAGTGAGCTTGACCACCTCATCTTGTTGCTCCTCTAGTGACATTGGCATGGGTTTCTGAAGATCAGTTCTAAACCACTTGACAACAAAGACCTTAACTGTTATCTTGTCGTTTTCCATGCTCAAATGACTGACAGACAGATATCAATGTTAGATTCAAGAAAATCAACTAATATTAATTTTTAACTTCTTACATATTTCTTACCATATTGTCAGTTTTATCTATCATGCCATTAAATTTCTGATTCAATTTGATGTGTAAATCTACAATACTGACATGCAATATAATAATCAGCATTGATTCCAAAGATGTATGAAGGATCTGAATTATTTAGTATAATTCCTGCTGAATTTATTCCATTGGGCAAGGAATCCACAACAGCTCCAGATACAAGTAACACTAGTTGAATCTGAAACTAGTCTGAAGAAGCTCTTTCCATTGTATCATGATAACACTTATCCCACTGTGATGTCAAAGCTGTCCAGTGTGGATGTCAGAGCATTGTTGTCAGACCATTCCTATGTGAGGTCAAAGATTGCAATGCGGCGTCATAGCATTCAAGTGTTCATGTAATGATAATGAATTTATAATGCGCATTGTCTATGTACAAGGCACATGCTCAAAGTGCTAACAGACAGTCTGATTATTATTACCCTGGATAACCCAAGCTGTGAGCCTGTGACCAGGTAGAAGGTTAATAGTCACATGGCATCCCTCCAGACACACATTTTCTGGAATGTGAACACAACAAAGTCACTTGCCTTATGTGAGACTGAAGTCCTAGGAAATGCACAGGACCACACACAACCACAGATAGAAGAGTCACAACTGACAACAAATGTCCATTTTCAGGATTATTAGTGACACCACTTGACTTCAAATTGTCAAATCCACAAATCTTAAAACATCAATGTGACCTGCAAGTTGTCATTGCAAATGTGACTGTACACATACTAGGTCAAGATTCCATGTATTGTATTGAGATCAGTTTTCTCAAATAACTGAAGGTGAACTTCAGAATGTTCCCTACTTGTTCTTCATTTTTTTATACATGTATCTATTTTTTGTTTAACAGCTGTAATGTTTCAAAGCACTTACATGACATTTAGAATTCAAGTAGTTTTTTTCAAATGCAAGAACAAAACTGTCTTGGATCTAACATTTCATTCTGAAACCAATGTTATCACTTTAAAAAATAACACAATCATTAAACAGTCCTTACCACATTGATTTATTCCTGGTTTCCTTGTGAAAAATGTGAAGCGTCTTGTCAACGTCAGATTTGAAAATTTATTGCTTTAGTTTTTAATTCCCAGTCAAGTAGGGCCAGACAATACAATCTTGGATCAAATCATAAGCAGTTATTTTCCAAACAATCTTTAAAATATACTTCTTCTTCATCTCACTTAAAATGGAATTTAATATGCACGAACAGTTTTTCAGATAAACTGTCAGGTTTGAAAGATCCTTCTAATTGTAAAAAAATGTAAATTTGGATTTTGGACTAGTTTATTGCCATTCATTTTGCACTAATCAGAGTTTATGAAATAAATAATATTTTAAGTGGATCTAAATAGAATTTATAACGACAAGCTAGACCCTAATACTGGATAGGTTGGCAAGAAGTGTTTTATAATTGCATAACTTTAGCGTGATGCATAGTGGTTTATTTCGATTTTCAGGATGAAGAAATTAGGGGCTTTAGTGAAAGCTGAAATGAATCGAGATTTATGCCTGTGCCCGTCGCTTTTTTTTTTTTATATGCAAATTAGCAGCGTAAATTGCAACTTTCTTTGTCGTAGTTACCAGCTGCTCTTGACACCGGATTTGTCTCTGATTTTTTTTTATAATAATAGATTTCCTGTAAATTTCAATTTTAAAAATTTCTTTTGTTGCAATTTAATGTCAGCACAATTTCTTGGTCTAATTCTTAAGAACCATCAGAATTTTGTGTCCGGTTTCTGCCCTTTGCTGCCATTACTGGTGATGTACGTCAGGTTCAAGCAAGGCATCTCTTTGATTCCTGGAATGAATCGCAGTGATTTCATCAAATTGTGAATTATTTATTTATGATTGTTTCATTTTTATTGGATCTATTTTATGGTCACTGATTAATTTAGTTTTTGAACCAATGATTAAATTAGCACCATCAGGGAAAGGAAACAAATAATAATATCACATCTCGTATTTAACTCTTTATCATTAAACGCTACTTCCAACATAATGACCATTAGCATGTTTCTAATCAACCTTTTCTTAATCAAAATTCGTTTTTGACTGACTCAATCATCACACTGACTTTAGGTGTTTGCATGTTGTCATCCACTTTCTTAGTGTACACATCATAACCATCCATCCATTTGGGATTAAATGGCATAGAATGTCCCAAGTCTTGTCATCCTTCGCCATGTCATGGGTTTTCAGGGCAACGAATGACCCCCAACATTATAAGACACCCATGTTTATATATCACAAAATACAGGCAAAACAAAATTGTATTTTCCATGGATATAGTAGAGCTGCTACCTTGTGAATTGTGCTTAGTTAAAACCATATTGCATTGAATTACCTTGAATTATGAAAGTAAATCCTATTCTAAGACTATCTAATAATAAAAATGTTCTTTGCATATCTGGACTAAGCAATCTAGTTTATTAAATTTGCACAAATTGTTTTTGAATAATGTTGATACAGTGCACTCTGTCCAACTCGGACTCTGTCTTTCTTGGATTGCTGTATAAACCCAACTGAACTTTGGGTCCCAAATTAATCCTTCTTTGTTGTCAAAATGAAATAGTTTTTTGCATCTCAGAGCCCATGTTTAATAACTACAAAAAATATATTTTTATTTGAAGCACAACTTGTGTATCAGACCGTTCTTCGTCTCCAAGACCAGTCATTTTCTCTATGCAGCACAAGCCCATTTGTGCTACAGTTTGCATGTGCTATAATAAACAACCCATTGATTGGTTTGTGTATTTTGTCTAGAGGTGAACGCTTATTAAATTTTGATGCAATTACGACTAATTTATAACACAATGATTGACGTACATATCCTTTAAATGTAAAAATACTGATATAAATTTCGTATTTAATTCATCAGCAATGTTACAGTAAAATATATTCCGGCCAGCACAACATCAGGTTTACAACCTTTTGACCAGAGAATAATCCAAGCCTTCGATATAGGAAATTTCTGTGTAACTCAGACAGCTGTCTAATTCGGACTTTCTAGTCATTCCCAAACTGGTTTAAATTAGACAGAGTGCATTGTATTAGTCGATACTTATCTCAGTATGAAATCTCACCAAATTTAATGAGTCATATGTGTTACCATGGTAACAAAATCACATATTTAGTAGTTGTTGAGTACAGGTGGTCATATAAGCCTTGTCTTGAGGTGATCATACTGTTCACATTTTAGGACAGGAAAGAAATGCCATAAAATATGAAAAGCTGTTAATAAAAAAGCCTGACATGTTTTATTAAATCTTCCATATATTTCAACATATCGCTTGTCAGCACAACATCAAAGTCGAGACATGTCAGTAAACCAGCACTGTTCTCTGTATCTTATCCCCCTTGCTACCATTTAATTATATGGCGTAATGTAGTTTGGATTGTTTAAGACGTTCACTGCCTCTGTTTCAGGAGCATCCCAGGCTGCGGGTCAGGTGTTGGTGTTTCTCGACTCTCACTGCGAGTGCAATGTCAACTGGTTACCTCCCCTGCTGCACGCCGTCCATCAGGACGCAACCAAGGTAAGCACCAGGGTGACTAGATTAACAGCTAGTCTCTGAAATGAATATAATTTTACAGAAAAAAACAAACAGGTCATAATAAAAAATTGAAATCTGATAAAAGGAACCCTAACGCTTTCTTCATTTTAAAAACCTGTGGAAATGTAGACTTGCCACGTATTCCAGAATTACATGGGTTTTTGTGGATATATTTGTCTGTAGGTAAGTATGACATACTACAGGGTCACAGCCTTGAAGCATTCTTATAATATTTGAATGTTCTCTAATAATAATGCAGGCCAATTCAGGTTAATGTTTATCAGAACTATGTATAGTAGCATCAGGCACACGGTGCTTTTCCTGAATCTTCATAACACTGTCTGAATATTCCACCATGTCTAACATATGTTGTGATGGTTACAGAGTCAGATTAACCATGTTAGTGCTTCCTATCCACATCTAACAAAAGATAAATACTGCAGAATATATCATACTCATATGTCTGCTGAAACATAATTTTTATTCGAAGGGGCATAAACTGAAAGCAACTAATTCAGCCAATCTGAATGGAGCACTGAAATAGTCACATTCAAGACTTGTTTCAAAACATAAGTATAACATACATGTTCACTAATAAATTAAACCTGTATATACTGTTGGAGCATACGTAAATCAAATATTGATCTGATAGATGGGATGTAATGTCAATACTATGCAATATGGGTGCCATGGAGTAATGTAGTATTTCATGTGATTAATGTTGAGCCAATGGCTGGCTGGCTCACTCACTCACTGACACACTCAATCCACCCAAACACTCACTCACACTACCCACCATCCCACCCATTCACTCTACCCACCAATCCACCCATTCACTAACTCACTTTACCCACCAATCGACATTTTTTACTCACTCCCTATACCCACCAATCCGATGCCCATTCACTCACTCACTCACTCACTCTACCCACCAGTCCACCCATTCACTCACTCACTGTACCCATCATCCTACCCATTCACTCACTATACCCATCATCCGACCCATTCACTCACTCACTATACCCTCCAATCCACATGTTTACTCACTCACTATACCCCCAATCCACCCATTCACTCACTATGCTCACCAATCCTCCCATTCACTCACGTTACCACCAGTCCACCCATTCAATCACTCCCTATACTCACCAGTCCACCCATTCACTCATTTTACCGACCAATCCACCCATTCACTCACTATACTCACCAGTCCACCCATTCACTCACTATACCCACCAGTCCACCCATTCACTCACTATATTCACAATGCACCCATTCACTCATGTTACCCACCAGTCCACCCATTCACTCACTCACTATACTCACCAATCCACCCATTCACTCACTCACTCACTCACTCACCCACCCATCTACCCACTGACCCACTCTCTCACTCACTCAACCCACTGACCAACTCCCTCACTTTATAGATCCAGTTTCCAGGTTCAAAGCATTGCAACATCTTCCCAGTGTGAAACTGAGATGTTTTGTGATCATTAACTGGTAGTTTTTGAAAACATTTTTGCCCCGGAGACAAAACATGTTTAATGAGACTCCATGATTTATACAAGATTTATACCCCGTTTTAACACTAGAACTCTGGGGCCCGTTTCACAAAACTCTCGTAAGCCTAAGATCTCGTAACTTTCCTCGTAGCATTCCTGCTTCCTATGTTTCAGTATAGGAGGTACCAATGCTACGAGAAAAGTTACGAGACCTTAGGCTTACGAGAGTTTTGTGAAACGGGCCCCTGGTCTCAGTCAGATTCTTGTACAAATATACTCATTCTTTGGTTGTCTCTTTTATCAAAGAAACTGCATCAATGATGATCAAGGCTTAAGATAAACTGTCTCACGCATTAGATCAACACTAATCTTGTGCGAAATACATTATCTGCTAGTTCTCTGTTGTAATGAGCCAGCTAGCCAAGTATTGACTTTGGCTAGAAAGACATTCTTAAGGACTCTCAATGAATCATAATACAGAACACACAATCCCTCCCAACCGACAATGTATCAGTATCATTCAGTCATAATGTCATCTGAGTTTTTATTAAAGGAACTTTCAGTTGCCTGACATTACTCTGATCAATATATGTAGCCCAAATGTGTCATATTTGTGATGTTTATTTTTGAAGAGGTGATATTCAGTTGTGCCAAATTACAAAGTTTTATTCAAAAGCCCTTCAAAATGTGAAACTTTCCAAAATGAATGTGTAAATGAAGAGGTATTTACTCCTCATCAGTGTCAAAATCAATAACATGCTAATGATTTCTATACAAGTCAGACTAAAAAAAAAGTATTAAAAAATTCAACATGTTGATTTTTTGGGCAAATAAAAATCATCATTAGATCGTTGTGAGTAATGTCCATGTGAGTCATGTTTCATTGTATTACATCCACAGGCATTGCAAGCATTTCTAAGAAGGACAGAAAAGGTGTTTTCTCACTCAAATTGGTTGGAACCATTCTTTAATGGGTGAAAACAAGGACTTTTTCAAAACTTATCAAAAAATTTCTCAAGAAATTCTGATAACATTTTATTTTTTGACAATGAAAGGCCAAGACTGTTATCCCAGCACCATATTATTTTATAAATTTGAGAAATTATTTGATTTTAAATGGATGGCATGCTTGTCTGACCTTAATTCTCAAATGAACTCATCTTACAGAATTAGTAATTTCCTGCTGCAACAGACAGCTATGAGAGTGATTTGGAATTCCTGCAGATGCCTTTTGCATTCTCTTATTAGTGTCAAGTTTCTGATTGAACATGGCTTCCTCTCCATGCTGTTTTATAATTTGCTGAGAATGAGAGGAAATATTTGATTTGCATGTCTGTCCTGATGTCTGCTCAATACTCAGGGCACTCAGAATCAGACACTAGGAATCTGGAATCAGATGTAGCTGTCACAATCTCTTTTGTTCCTCTCTGTTACCACTGGTACAGATCTAGTGGAAATCAAAGCTATGAAAACCCTTCAGGATATCTGGTTTTCTGTGCATCATCATCATCATCATCATCATCATCATCATCATCATCATCATCATTTAAAGCGGGAATTATGTCTCCAGAGACCTTCTTTATCTGCTAGGAGGGTTGTATAATAAAGAATGGCTGTCTGATGTCTTGTTGGGGGGGGGGGGATAATTGTCCTGGACAATTGCCGTCATAAAAGCAGTATTGGTATTACAATGGCTTAATGTGTTGAGTAGAATTCTTCACTTAAATAGACTCTTTAATTGGCCAAAGGTACACATAGAACATTTAAATCACAAAAAACATAATTTCAGTAATAGAAACATAAATTGGTAGTAATGATTTATAGTTAATGTGTACAGTGAGGTAGCGTAATGTTGATTGCTCAACAATTGTCATATCATTATTAAAAGCTAGTATTTTATACCTTTGTGCATTGTATAAATATTTGAAAAATACAACCCCTGAATACTCTTGAATATAGGACACATAATATATTTATCTCCAACAACAGGCCATCTGTCTCAGTTATTCAGAAAGTGAACAGTATCAATCAAAATCTATTTTAAATCTCATAGAGCCTGTGTAGTGATAAACAAGATCAGATTTTTTAGCATATGATGAAGCTGTTTTGTACTAATATTGTAGACTGTACTATGTTCCCGAACACTTTAAGAAAATCACTATGCACTAAATATAACAAGTATTTATATGTGAACTCAAAATAGAAGCAAAGTAAATTAAAGCATTATTGAGTCTGAAAAATATTTTCAGTCATACCATACTTTGTCTCATCTAAAACAGCTGAACATGGTAAAGATGTGAAATTTAGTACAAGTGCATGTTCCCATCAATAATGATGCCTGAGCTTGTTCAAACAACAGTAATCCAATTATTATTTATTTAAATATATAATGATAAAACAAACAAAACATATTTAAACACCCTCTTCATTTATAGACCTTATATTGTTTGTTAAATCGGTCACTGCACCTATACACTAGATTCATAGGGATATCATTTTCTTCTCCTTTGGCAAATGGGTTGCATTTTTTGCCATGCTGCAAGAGTAAACATAATTATTTAATGCCAAAAGGACAGAATAAAACCATTTAACTATTTAGACACATCCCAGCAAGTGTTTGTAGTTGATTTTAAAATTAGCAAAACTTGAAAGAAATCCTGCGTTCAGTGGCATGTAAAACAGCATTAGTTTGTTGGAGATAAAATCTGAAGACTCTTTTAGCTTAATATTGCATTACATATATAATCAAATAACACATGCATGAGAGCTTCTTTTCACTGCAAATCATTTGATTTATATTGAATTTGTGATTTACTGTCCTAGAGCTCTTGAAGTATATAACTTCTTGACCTGTAAATCATGTGAAGATTATTTCACGCTGTCTCTGAAAAAATTCTGTCACTTTGATCACAAAATACATGCTCCAGTAAGCATTAAATAGTTTGCACTAGGAAGTAACTTTTTAACATCTTTATGTGACATATGCAGTTAACATGTGAGAGCATCTGTCTGTTAATTATAAAGGCAATACTTCTTGTTTAACAAGGGTAGGCTCGCTAAACCTGGTAATACTGATAGACAGAAACCATCTTATTTCCTCCATTGTAAGGACTTGCCAAGGTCATGGCGAGAAGTTTTTCTCATAATTCACTTCAAACATTGATTTATAAAATATTGGCTAAATAATGATCTTGACAGGCATATTAAACAAATATTGAAGCTTTAATGGTGTTATTTCTGCTCTTAAAGCTATCAAAATCATGATTAAGTTTCTGAATTTGGCACTCAAGACTCCAAACATGTTGCCATTTCATACTAGAAGCTTGGAAGCATAGGGATGGAAAACCCTAAAGTTCAACCAGCAGTAAATGTTTACTTCTCACCAACTTACATGTGATTTACATGTCTCTTGAGTGGGATTTATGAATATTTGATAAAACCCACTGTTACGGGCTAGGTATTGATATGCTAGTTGCATGTGTTGGTTATCAGTTTGAAACAAATGGGGTTTTTTTTGTTACTGAATATTTATTTATTCTGACCTTATCATGAAATATCTTGACCTATGTTCTTAAGCTCATTTGTTGGAGAGATGTACTGGCAATGTATGAAATATGCACAACAGACTGTTGAACCAAAACATGTTCCAAATTATTTGCAGCTGGAAAGCTGAGAGAGAATTAGCCAAATTTGACACTGGTGGATGAAATATTCATACATATCACTCGTACAAGACATTCCCAGCTTGTTAGCAATCTAAGATGGTGGATGTCAGATTATTGGGAAGGAGACTGGGCACAGAGTCCCTTCCTGAGATAAACGAACATCTAATTAACTTCGGGCTAATTAGGTCCTGTTGAAGGTCAAAGGTGGAGCATTTTCCTGCTGTTGTATGGCACGATCATGATTTGTATTATTAACTTGTTGGCCGAAAGGGCTATTCAGCATGATTGGGCAGTCTGTTGGTTGAGTGGTCAAGACATTGGTGGGCCTTTAAATTGCTTGCAGTTGGCTAGACATTGACATGACCTCACACTGGCCTGATTGGTTAGACAGTGTATTGTCCAAGCTGGTGACACAAGTGGTTTCAGAAAATTGGGAGTTGGCAGGGATGTCTATTTGACCCTGTCCTGTTAATGTCAAAAGTCCAATTCTGAGAAGCCATATGAGGAAGTGGTTTTATCCTTTACTAAGGATGCAGCTTGTAATTAACCTGATTGCAGTGTGGCCTCCGAGTTGCAAACCGCTAAAGATGAAACCCAGCATCAGAACAAAACATCAGAGGAGAAAGATTTTATTATGAAAACAAAAGAAAGATACTAATGCGTACAGTATATTTTTGAAAATGTTATCCAACTAACTGATAGATACCAAGTGTTAAGACTGACTTACTTGTAAACATGTGAATTATTTCGGAAATTATCTGGGAGGATATTCTTTTGTAGCATTTGAGCATTATTATCACTTTGACTTGAAGTACCAGCATTGATAAAGTCTACTGAATCTGTACAAGAATGATAAAGATTGACTTTTCCTCATTCATTATGCTCTTCAACAATTAATTATTGAATGTTATGTATGAGAAATATGATTGATTTTATCAAACGATCAGAACACATTTATTTGGTTTTAAGTTTACATTGGCTTGATGATGAATGTCACATAACACTTAATACCCTTCTAATTTTGATAGATCATTCAACTGTCTGATTGCACGTCTCCCATATAACACAACAGATTGACATGACAAGTTCTCATGTTCCAGAACTCTTAATTGGAACAAATGATTCACATTATAAATTGTTTAAACAGTTGGACTTTGGGTAAGTGATATGATACGAAACAAGCAAATGTACTTGTTGAAGCCATATTGATCAATACAGTAGATGTCTACAAGCACCCATCAAGTGAGAGACATGCTGACTGGTTTACAGGTTTTTCTCTGATATTTTCTTCTCAATATCATTGGTGTAAATATTGTCTCATTAGTTCAGTGATGTTCTGACAAACAAATCTCCAGAACATGTGATACAACATTATGGAGTGGAATTTATGCAGGAAGTGGATCAAGTTATTAAGATTAGATATTAGGCACTAAGTATTACTTGCAAAACTGAGTTACTTGCCTGGGATTTAATGGTATTCATGCTGTCATTTGCCCATTTCATGTGCTCTTAAATTTCATGTGTAAGATTAATGTGGTTTATGGGATAAGGGACATTATTATGCAGTAGGATATATGTGTGAATGAATGTTATTTTGTTTGTGTTAGCTGTTCTTATACCTGATTGGTCAGTTGGTTGGTTGTTTAACGCTGCACAGTTGGTTGTTTATCGCTGCACTCAGCAATATTCAGGCTATATGATGGCTGTCTGGGAATAATCATGTCTGGACCAAACAATCCAGTGATCAACAGCATGAGCACTTATCTACACAATTAGGATGCATTGACATGTGTCAACCAAGTCAGCAAGTCTGGCCATCTGATTCTGTTAGAAGCCATGTATTACAAGCATCGGTTGCTGAAGATTAGTTCTAACCCACATCTTCACCTGTGGTTCCATTACTTGACATCAAGTATGGGGCATTATTTGACACGATAAAGAATAATTATTTAAAGACATCATTGCTGCTGATACTTTGATATGTCATTGTAGAGCTGACATTTGGCCATGTCCCCTCCTCTCAAGGCAGGCTCAGTGTTGTTTCATTATGAATCACTGGTGAAGTAAGAACACCTGAGACTGCTCTACACATGTAGAAGAAGAAGTTTATTGTACAAATGTATTTTATGCCTCAGGCCAACATTACAGAGTCAGCAGATACACAGTTTGATGCAACATGCAGTACTACATCAATCTGGATCTATAATAGTTTTCACTATTTCTTCAAAAAATTGTTACATGCTTTTAATATAATGACAGATGTAAAATATTGGTATCATTTCTATACATCAGGAGTTCGTGAGAGCTTACTTAAATACTTTTTAGGTGAATTCAGATTTCTCGTGTTTCTAAGACAAAGGGGATTTCATACTCATTACATCTTTTACATGACATTTAAGTCCTTTCACTTATTATTCCCTATTTTTCTGTCTTCTGAATATATGATGTACCCTTATGACTTGGGATGATTAAATGGTTGTCCTAATCAGTGACCAGTAGGTACACACAACCCATTCTGTTTAATTTAGTCACATCATCATTTAGGATTTGTTGGTTGGTTTGTTGTATAGTGCCATGCTGAGCTATATGAAAACTTTGAGATAATAGCCTATACATTATCAACTCTCTGGACCAGACAATCCAATGACTGATATCATGAACAGCTATCTAACACATATAACCCGAAAACGTCATGATGCTCCCATGTAATACAGCACATCCTAATGTATGACCAATTGCATTTTAAGTATCTCTGATTTAAAATTTTAATGTGAAACTGATATCTCATAAAAATTCAAACTACTTTAAAAATCATTACAAATTACTTGTCTCTGTTGCCAAAAATTTTCAGATTCAGGGTTTAAATGTGAGGTTTGACAAAGAACTGGACATTACTGAGCTAAACATGAATGGAGTTCTGGAATTAATGCAAGTCTTGCATGCAGATTCTAACTACTTTCAACATCCAACTTTCTATTTTGTTACAATTTTGATCACATCAAAAACTATGGTGAGGGTATTTTGTTTCAAAATTACACTTTTAGGCATTGCTAATATTACAGCAGTACAGTATTGACTTGTTGCATGTTTAAGTCTTGAAATAAAAGATTATTGCAGACTGGGTTATTACTGATCATTAAAATGTTTGAAAGAGTTCCAGCTCTATTTTCTAGATTTCTTTTTTTGATAGTTGAATGATAGTTAAATGATAGTTGCCATAGCAATTGCCAGCTATTGTGGATTGTTTCACAGCAACAAACCCACCAGATAAGGCAGTGTGACCTGTCCAAATGGGACAAAATTCTTCATTGCTGAGTCCTCAACCTTAAACCTGTGAAAAATTGACTTGTCTAACGAAATAGCTTTAAATTGAAAATTTCCATGATTGACTTGTTTGACAACAGCTTAAGTGATGAGGGGGCACTTTGCATGGTATGTTTTGAGGCAGATTTGACAAATTTCTTCTTGGTTCCTTGTGACATATTAAGTTTTTCATCGCAAGGCATTTTCCATTACTTTCATCGAAAATCTTAAATTTCTCATTTATTCTAGTCATTCAACTGCCATTGTTTGTCCTTCTGATCTGGTGACAGAGAGAGGAGGGTAAAATATTGAAATCTTTATAAAAATATTTTTGGGTCTTTTAACAGCAGATTATTGAGAAGCATGAAAAATATATACAAATTGGACGGATGATGTTGATATCAGAATATTTGTAGAAATATTATTACTTTTGGTGTTTTTAAATCATTTTATTTTTGAGAAAGTAGTGCTATCAAATTTCAGGTCAATCTGTGGAACCTTCAGGAGTTGAGAAATTGTCTGTGCATTGCAATGTCTAGTATGATAAATGTTCCCATTGTCAAACGGCTGATTTGGCATTGACAGGGAGGATAACTTCTTGATACCAACAATACTAATTATATTTTTGACAATAAGTTAAGGAAAGATTCTTTCACATCAGTACAGTCATGGCATTACAGATTAACAATAGATATATGAAAGAAGGATCCTTCACATCTTTTGGGTCCTCTGGTATTGGTAACTTTTGATAATGTGCATGCGTGCTGGAATGATTAAGCTGGGTTTAACTTATGAATTTTAATGCAATACCATGCTAGGGTATAGGCGGCTGGGAGTCAACACCCATACAAGCTAACACTGCACCCACTTGCCTAACACTTGTGTTAAGGTAAAGAGGTATTGGAGGTGGTCTAATAATGAGGAGTAGTCAGTGTTCTACAAAATACACTATGTTCCTGGTCCTCTGTTGTATCCATTGTAAATCACTGTAAACAACCAGTGTTGCAAAAATATGAGTCTGACAAAACATGTGACCTTAGAGTTGGTGAGTGTGATGCTGTGGGACTGCTGGATAATCAACACTCTCTGTACAAGAACTGTTGTGTAGCTTCTACAGATATTGGATGATGGTCACTACAAAGTGTGCAAGGCAAGACAAGCTTCCGTTCCTGGAATGACAGGTCTGACTCACTGACCTGTTGTTTAGACATGAAGAGATGGTCATCTATTAATATATATCGTTCACTGAGTTTATATTGTTTCTTTTGTTGCTGAAGAATAAAGTGGACATTTTTCCCTGTTTCCAACTGAGACTGTTTGTGGTGGCTACTTCTCCACAGCCTTCGTTTATGTCGTGATAGTGAGTTGTCACTATAGGTATTCCGAGGTAGGGTGAGTTTAGAACAAGGAGTGAGTGAGTGAGTATGGTTTTTGCCGTGTTTAGCAATATTCCAGCAATATCTAGGCACTGGACATCAGAAATGGTGAGCAATCAAGCCCAGGTCTTCAGCATGACAAGTGAACACTTTAACCTCTGTACTACGTACTGCCCCAATGAGTATAGGGAAGGAGTGTGAGGGAAGCAGTTTCTGTGTTATATACCAAGGGAAAAGAGTAAGTGATCACAAAATTAAAGGAACACTTGTGCTTTAATGTGATCCCTTATTTTTTTCCCTCAGTTTATATACACATTGTTTGAGGGCTACTGCTCCCTTCAGGTAAATGATAGGGTATGTGTGGACACACATGGAACCAGCTGTGTTTATAAGCTTATTAGTGAATCAAGTTGTGATGAGGTGTAAATCATTATTTAAACTGAAGGACATGACAATTCACTGGTAATGTGTTTGTACAGTCGATTATTAGCTCATGAGTAGTTATTTCACATTAAGTTGCGTTCAAGGAACACAACTATGGTAAGATATAGTTTCCTATACTTAGGAAGACACATATTTCCTAACAGCTATGAATGTATTTCACGGCACCACTATCGCAAATCTTTCCATAACTGGAATTATCAGCAGCCCAAACAATGCCCCTGTCAAACATGGCCTGTTAGATACTGCACCCACAGAATTCATTGTTGTTATGTCACTGGCAGCAGCCCTAAGACAATCAGTGATGAATTATTTATGTAATGAAATACCTTAATCGTCAATTTCGGTGACATGTACATTATATCACAGATGAGAGACCATTATGAAGAAATCCCTTAACGTTTATTGCATGCCAATTTCCTATCTGTCATCAGCCATGATGATGTGTCAAAACCTCCCAGGAAAAATTGTATTTGCTGGTTCTCATTGTTCTCATGTCCTTAAAAATTCATTTATTCATTAAGATTAGTAATTAAGTTAATTGATACATGAATAATATTGGGGGATGCATATGTGTGCGATTGAATCAATCTGGCTTGAACAATTTCATGAAACTTTACAGAATTATATTTTAATGAACATTAAAAGACCAGAACTGCTATGAAAAGTGACATTATTCATAACACCATTGACATCCCCTGTCCATGGGGATTTAGAGCCACAGGATTGATTAAGTGACACCAGCTGTGTGTGTCAATCCTGTTTTCTACATCTATGTCCATGAACATATATACTGAGTAAAAAAAGAAACTTCACAAAATGTAATTTTTAAAAATAGTGAATACTTTTTCTCTGATCTATGTATCTGAAATAGAAACATGGGCAGCTCACAACTGATTTTGAATGGACTGTGAGGATAGGCGACCTCTAAGCATCTCAGCCCTGGTTTGTGTATTGGACAGAAATCTGTCACATTGGTGATGTAGGACAATTTGATGGTCTTGTGTTCGTGATGTCACACATGGCTGACTGACCTTGGGCCATCAGAAGTGGTGCCAGTTTGTTGTAGATGACCTCGCAAGTCATACACAGTACAACGGCTGCATCCTGCCATTTCATCAAAGTCAACATCTGCTGTGGGCCCAACATCACCCCCCGATGGACCCAGAGAGACTGGAATCAAGTTATCTTTAGCGATGAATCCAGATTTACCCTCAGATTTGCGGATGGCGGGCATAGAGTATGGAGACAACGTCGTGAATGGTATGCCCAATGCGGTCAACAGATTCAGGGGTGGACATTGCATGGTGTGGGGTGCTTTCTGTGGGAACAACTGTTCCTGATTTTAGGTCATCAGTGGAAACCTCACAGCCGCTGCTTACCGCGATCAGGTGCTCATTCCTGAACTCGTTCCTTTCATGGCGGCTCATGGTCCAGGTCTGCAGTTCCAGCATGATAATGCTTGGCCACATTCTGCGATGTTGACACTAAATATCCTTCAAAACGCCTGACCTGACCTTAATCCAATAGAACACGTTTGGGGTGCACTGGGGAGAAGGCTTCATGGTCTTAGGAACCAACCTCAAAATTTGCAGAAACTTGGCACTGCCTCACAAGACCAATGGCGCAGAATCCCCAACCAGGTGTTCACAAGCATCAGGCAGTCAATGAGGAGATGGTGTTTGGCAGTGGTGAATGTGTAGGGCGACCATACCCAATATTGAACTGAGAAATTCGAATTTTTATTCTTGTGACTTGGCATTCTGTGCATGTCATGTTTTGGAATGGTGGTGTAGCCTAATGGAACTGATTGTGGCACTGTCAGTGTATCGAGTACGTCACATAGATCTCAGCAATGAAATAATAACAATTAACCATCTTACCAAGTTTCTTTTCTGACTCCATATATGTTATGGTTCTGAGAACAGCAATCTCATTATTAGGTTGCAGGGATTCTATTCTCTTTTCTACACAATTACTAGTGTTACAGTATCATGTTTTGTCACTGAATAACGAAGGAAAATGTTTGTTGTAAATGAAAGTGTTGATTTTAATTTAATTTTAACTGTGTTTTTTGTCCATTGTAAAGAAATATTGCTATACATATCATCTTGAAATTGTATTGTGATATACCAGGATAATGGTAATACCAGGCTGTCTTGTTATTCAGTATGTCTGAGAGATTAGAATGACTTAGTGGCTGAATGGGAGGTCGGGTGTGTGTTCATGTCCCAGCACCTCCACCCTCCAGCCACACAGGTTCAGTATTGTGTAATTTGATGTAGTTATATGCTAATTTTGGTCTTATACATACAAAATGGCCAAATAGATGTCAGTTTAATTTTTTGTTATGGTATTTTGATTGGTTTAAAATCTTCTAAATCAAAATCTGTTGTCCTAATTATGAAAAAATGTTATTAAAAGCACTACGACTGCAACAATGCCTTAAATGTATTGGAGATCCAAATATCTCTGCCCCAGGCCAAATTTTACAAAACAATTTTGTGACTGCAGTTGGCGTACTTCCAAGACTTATGCACTGGCATACAGTCACCTCACCTTACAGTCACTAGTTCAGCTAGTGTACATAAGACAGGTTCCAGATTAGCAAGGTGTTAATGCAGTGAGTAATCCTATCACCAGCAGCAGGAACAACAGATCTATGGTGGATGTAGTTCTAATGTCAGCACACATTAGGCAGCTATTTGTGAAGCTTACAGAGGGATTGTTTGACTTCAGGTGGTGAGCCCCTATGTTGATGCTATCCGAGCTGACAGCTTCGACTATGTCCCAGCTCCGGACAATCTCCATGGAGGATTCACTTGGAGGATGGAGTTTATCTGGAAGGGAATTCCTCCCAAGGTCATGGACTCAAGGTCATCGCCAGCTGAACCAATCAGGTTTGGTTTACCTTAAGTCAACTCTTGGATAATATATCTTTCTTTGTGGATGTATGTTTTATCCAGTATTGATAATAAAATTATATTGAATAACAAAAGAAATGCAAGTTTTGACAAAATTAAATCTCATAAAAGCATTCATGTTCATGTCTTCTGTGTGATAACTTGACAAGTTGAGGCATTATGGACCAGTGAGGTATTATGGACCAGTGAGGCATTATGGACCAGTGAGGTATTATGGACCAGTGAGGCATTATGGGCCAGTGAGGCATTATGGACCAGTGAGGTATTATGGACCAGTGAGGTATTATGGACCAGTGAGGCATTATGGACCAGTGAGGCATTATGGACCAGTGAGGCATTATGGACCAGTGAGGCATTATGGACCAGTGAGGCATTATGGACCAGTGAGGCATTATGGACCAGTGAGGCATTATGGACCAGTGAGGCATTATGGACCAGTGAGGCATTATGGACCAGTGAGGCATTATGGACCAGTGAGGTATTATGGAAGTGATTTCAGACCTATTTGTCAACCATATGTCTACATAGAAGATGTGCTGAAGCATGTGTGTGCATGCATGCCAAGAGTTAGGTTACTGGTGTGTGCATGAATCTGGGCATCTGCTTCACACTCTGTGCCCATGTGGACTTCTGAACCTTGGTCTTTCTGGTAATGAGTCAGATCATTTACCTTTGGTTGCTGCAGTGCTTCAGTGCTTTCATCCACAAAGTTGACTGAAGTGTACTTCCTCCCTATCATGGGTGTTGATCACCACCACACAACACGCAGGACACTTCTTGTTTATGCAAGCTCCCAATTCCTTGGAATTGTCTTTCACTTACTAAAAAACCCCTCACACTATGTGGACCAAGATTTAACAGAAAAGGACCTAGCTGTTTGTTATGTGCTGGTAAGAGTTGTGACATCACTGTGTGTCGTCATACTCATTAGTGCTGGATGTTGCTCATTACATTAACCATCAGTGCATTAATCGAGTGCAGAAATACATTAACAAAACCCCACCAAAACATCAAGTGTGTCGCTACATTGTTAATTAGTCATAAAAAACCCCAGCGAATGATGTTATAAGTGAAACAGTTGGTACCTCCCCATCGAAAATGGCCTGTTAATGGTTTATGGTAAGTGTAAGTCTTTCACTTCTCTCTATTAATCCTGTACGGAGAGGGAATGATAATAATGTGTGCAATAAGAAGGTTCTACTTTGAATCAATGCAGTTTTAAACATGACTCGTTTCAGAACCCCGACTATCAGTGGAGGACTGTTTGCCATCAGCCGAGAATACTTCTTCAACATTGGTTCCTACGATGAGGGGCTGGACATCTGGGGTGGAGAGAACTTGGAACTAGCTTTCAGGGTATGTCAGTGTTGATGCCATTCATGACTCAGTTTTACAGCCAGTAGAAGGCAGGACAGATTAGGTTTAAAATTAAACAAATGTAAATATAAACTTGAAAATGTTTGAGTTTGTATATATAATGTGGATGCTCCAGAAATGGCTCAGAGAAACCTTATATTGCAACTGATTCCATATCTTTAAAAAACACACACTCGTTCACTGTCTGATGAACGTGGGTCTCTGATGTGTCTTGACATACAAGCCCTCTGTCTAATACCACCAACAGACTCAGCAACACCTGCACACCTCTCCACATACATTTAGGTCAGTCGTAGAGGAAGAGTTAAATTTGAACTAGGTGATCCTCACAAATACTGTTTCCAATTATAAGTTGTACCTACACTGGTGATCGACAGTAGGGAAATCCCTTGAGCTGTACACCAGACATTGCCGTGTTCTGTTGATACTGACATGGAGAGGGCATGTCATTAGGGCACCTGCCTTAATCCTTGGTCTTCACGACGATATAAGACCAGAGACATATGTAATTTGACACACATGAACATATACTGTTTCAGAGATGAAGTACTTTTATGTCTAGACTGTAATCTTGATGAAAAAGGTGGACAAACCTTTAAATGCCACTTAATGATGCAAATCTATCCATTAGATTAAGTCAACAGCTTTAAATACACCTGTACAAGGACATCCTGCTTGACAGTCACTAATACAGTGACATAGTCTCTAGTATGAGGACATAGTCTATGGTACAAGGACACAGTCTGTGACAGTCTCTGGTATAAGGACATAGTCTGTAATATCAGGATAGTCTCTGGTACGACAACACAATCTGTGACAGTCCCTGGTACAAGGATAGAGTCTCTGATACAAGGACAGAGTCTGTAGTACAAGGACATAGTCTCTGGTACAGGGACATAGTATGTGATACAAGGAAACCGTCTGCGACAGTCTCTGATACAAGGACAGAGTCTGTAGTACAAGGACATAGTCTCTGGTACAGGGACATAGTATGTGGTACAAGGGCACATTCTGTGACAGTCTCTGATACAAGGACACCCTCTGTGAGAGCCACTGCTTACCCCTGCACCCAGCACAAGTGGCTTTATATTCATCTGACTCTGATGTTTTCATCGACCGTCTTCATCTGGCAATGTGGTCCAGCTTTAGGTCCATCCCAGATGACCAGCCTCGTGTCTAAAAACAACCAAGGCCCAGCAACGTCTTCTACCAAATCAATCCAAGGAAATGAATCATAAACACTTATGAAGACATACAAATCTTGTCATAGCTCAAAACGATTCAGCCCTCCAAATTCCCATTCAGAGACTTGCTGGAACAACAGAGTCAGTGTGTTTTATGTAAAAAACCTAATTGATAGATGTTTGTGTTATTAGAATCAAGGTAACCTTGCACTCCACCAGAATTTTCTTCTCCATCCTGCCTATAATTGATTGCATTTCCATGTTAGTAAGCCTTTTTGTTAGGGATTAGGGTCAGTCAATTGTGAAATGTTTTTCAAACTGTACAGTTTTTCCCAATCTCTAGAGATCTTTTGATTGAACCACAAACTTCCTCATCGATCACGAAGATTAAAAACAGAGCAAAAACCATGTCAGTGATCGCATCTTCTTGTTCCTGCCTAGCCGTGGTTTGTTTCACTGGAGTGGAATGCATCTTGCCTTTTACTGATACTGATTGACTTACGTGTGCCGTATAATTGGCTTCCTCGGTTTTCATGTGAAAATCAGAAAGAACACAAAAGACATTCTTCTACATTCATACTCCTGTCTTTCTTGTAGAAATGTCACAAAACATGTTCTATGCATTAGTGACTTGGTTCTGGGAAAGTGGACAAGAAATGAATGACATTGATGGGTTTAGCATTTTGTAACTAAATCGGGACATTCCCAAACCATGTTTACCATGATGTTTCTTCACTGCTTCAGTGTCCTGTTCCCCACTTCTAATCCCTTTCTCATCTGTCCTTGACCTTCAGACTGCAGATCATTGCAACTATTGTCATGCAAGCAGTGGAATAGTTCTGGTCACAAATCAGTTAAGTTGAGCAACATTTGGCATGGAGAGTCCCTTGGCTCCTGAGACTCCAGAGAGTTTCTAGGATGTCAGTCCTGGCCCACAGCGAAGCACATGTGATACATGTGGTCTCACCTTAGACAAGTGAGTTTGTTCAAAATTGACTCTGTTCACTCAGTAGAAATTGGGAACAGGTAGGATAAACTCATGTGACAGAACGTAGTAGTTCCTAACTGGATACTTGGGTTATCTGGGGTAAGACTCTGCGATGCGCCGTTGAACAGCTTTGATTTGGATATCAAGCAACATAAGGCTCCATTGTACATTACCTACACCCAACTTTGCATCAACTTCCATCGCATTTGAAGTCAGAACAACTTATATAGTCAGATCAACAGAATCACATGCTTTACGTCAGTAAGAGAAACATTATACTCATAATTAATCAGTTTCCAAGGTACCATAGACTAAAAATTCCTCTTGCTGAAGATAGTACATTACTGAAAAATGATATCACGGTAGCATTCACTTGTCATACTAAACAGTTGATGTCTTTACCGAAAATAAGAATTAGAATATTATTAGAATATTATATAATACTGAAGTTTGCATTTGGAGAAATTCTATGTTTATTTATAGCAACATGTAACGGCCATATAATGTCTGTGTTCCATGCTTGGATTTGAACCACAGAGCTTCTGATCAGATGCCTTACCCACATGACCAAAGTGACTAATCCTGTCAGCAAGCAGAGAAGATAAAGCTGTCATCTATGTGATGACTCCATGCCCTGCTACAAACACATGATCAGGGAAACTAACATGACACCAAACTTGTTTGAACACACTGAAACATACACTGGTCAAGTCTGGAAATCATCTATGTGATGACTCCATGCCCTGCTACAAACACATGATCAGGGAAACTAACATGACACCAAACTTGTTTGAACACACTGAAACATACACTGGTCAAGTCTGGAAATCATCTATGTGATGACTCCATGCCCTGCTACAAACACATGATCAGGGAAACTAACATGACACCAAACTTGTTTGAACACACTGAAACATACACTGGTCAAGTCTGGAAATCATCTATGAGTATGTGTGTACATGCCTTTGCTGTCTGCAACATTTTCCTTACATTATTTTTATCAGGCGTTCTTCACACTGAGGATGTAACTCATTAGAATATGCTTGCCTGTCACCTTCCAACCTTTTTGTACGAGATGTACACAAGCTCCAGAGTACGAAAAGTTTTTTTAAGTTTAAAAGCCAGATCAGTATAATAACAGGGAGCTGAAGGGTAATGGCTTGTAATAAATGTTTTGCAAAGTAAATGTCAGTTTTAGTTACCAAAGTTCGTGTTTCACATTTTAAATGTATCTGCCACTGATGTTTGTAATGAAGCCACTGGGGCATTGTGAATCTTCCACTTTCTGGGCATTTTCAATGTTGATGTGTTGTATTTTTTATAAGAAATTTCTAGGATACTCAGATCTGAAGTTTAATCATATCAACATTAACTACGAAAGGAAAGTTGCCTTTTTCACTTATTATGTCGTTTTGGTCTGTTTTTTGTCATGCTGTCAAGTAGCAGCAAACAAACATGGCAGATAAACATCTTACTGCTGTGCAGAAAAGCTGTTATCCTCAGAACTACTGTTGATTATTCACGTTAGATTTGAGAAGAGCTGTCCTTTTATTAGTTTTCACATTCCTGTAAGGGTGCATAAAGTAGATGTTTCTCATTCTGCAAAGGTGTATTAAATATATGTTTTTCATTCTGTAAGAGTGCACAAAATAAATATATTTCATTCTGTATGGTTGTGTAAAATAAATGTATCTCATTCTGTAAGAGTTTACAACATAAATGTTTCTCAAGCACAGTTTTCTCTGAAATGCAGAACATGATAGTTGTACACTGAAATTTTAAGTAATGACAGTGTACCTCATTATATTTCCCATTTAGAAATTACAACTGGTCAAACATACATTAGAAATATTTTGCTGCATATAAGATGGATAAATGTAAAAATTGTTTTATTTGTGATATCAGTAACCAGTCTGATGGATTTAGACTGCATGCCAATGCCTGATAGAAACCTAAATTTAATCACAATACTGACCTACATCCAGGCTTTAGTTGAATATATTCTGAGTATGATCTTCAGTTTGACTTGATGTCATAAAGTTTAAGCCAACTCAATCTAGTTGTTTTCACATGATTAAACTTAGAAGCAATATTCAAACATCAACCAGCATGTCACAGTCTTTTCATGTATCAGATCTTTACAGTGGAATAACCTCATTTGTAATTCTAACTTATTCCACAGAATGCACTGAGCCAGAAAATGGACCAATAAAGCAGTTTTTGAGCAGTTGAGTTTAGACATTGATAGGAAAGATTTATGGTTTTGCTATGAATTATATTCTTGAGTATCATGTCTTATCTTACAGAGTGTTTCACCAGTCAGTCCAGTGCTATGTGGGCTAGTATACCAGAAGTCCTTGGTTAGTTCCTTGCTACACAGTGGGGACCATATTTGGCATCCCCTGTTATTACAGAAATCTAATAATGATAAAGGTGACCCTTGTCCATGACATTTTCACCAGAAAAATATTTCATTATGTCAAGCACTATATATTGATTGGATAAGTGGAACCACAGAATGTTATTCTGGTGACTTTCTATAGGTCAAATCAAACTCCTTCATTCATAGTTGCCAGATAGCTCTAATGTTTGATTAGCCACATAGATAGTGCTAGTGTTGGATCCATCACATAGAGAGTGCTAGTGTTGGATCAGTAACATGGATAGTGCTAGTGTTTGATAAGTCACATAGATAGTGCTAGTGTTTGATAAATCATATAGATAGTGCTAGTGTTGGATCAGTCACACAGATGGTGCTAGTGTTGGATCAGTCACATAGATAGTGCTAGTGTTGGATCAGTCACATAGATAGTGCTAGTGTTGGATCAGTCACACAGATAGTGCTAGTGTTAGTTCAGTCACACAGGAAATGCTAGTGGTGGATCAGTCACATAGATAATGCTACTGTGAGATCAGTCACATAGATAGTGCTGGCATTGCATCACTCTGCTATAGATAGTGCTAGTGTTGGATCAGTCAATTACAGAAAGTGCTACTGTTAGATCAGTTGTTTTTTTATCAAGTGTCCTTGCAGGTCCATCACTTAAATCTCTAGCCCTGTTCCCCCAGCCCTTCACTCATGTGTTACACTTCTCAAATAATTTGTTCACCATGTGGAGGCTGCACTTTAAAATGAACATCATGCTTTAGTGAAAATTTTAAATTTGAAACCGTTTCAGATATTTTTAATAGAAGAAATATTACAACATCTTTTTCTCAGAAAGCAGGAGAGCATGAAGATTTTATGGAGTAAACTGTGTATAAGTAGTTTCAAGTTTGTTCAAGCGTGATAATCAGTACAAACATCCATCACATCCTACACAAATAAAACATGTTTTTTTAGACTACTGAACCAAACATGTTAAATATAATTCATGACTGTATGTCACTATGATATGCTTTAAGTTTGTTAAACTAAAATTTGACAGTTTTTCTTCAACAAATAAATGAAAACTTTCATTCAAATATGTTTGGTCTTGTTTTCAACTTGTTGGTTAGAGACCCAGAAAGTAAAGCAACAATGTTTAACAATACATCAACCTTGCTGCATATTAAACCTCCATTTAGTTGCTCCCATAGGATTTCTTTACTTTAGAATTTTTAATATTTATTTCATCTCATGACCTGCCTGGCACTAAAACTGCTCCAGCTTCAGTTTTAATATATTGAAGATCTCCCACGAAAAGACCTTTTCATATTCTTTTACACACACCAATCCATTCAAAGAAGGTAAGATAAATAGAGTTGACATGAGAGGCAGTGTCTGACAACCTCAAGCCTCTCTGGTGTGAGCAAAATAGATAACACTGACTAGAAAAATATGAAGTCTGCTTTTCAAATTTAAAACCTATCAAAGAAAACTGTTAAAAATATATGAACCTCTTACCCATGCAAGTTAGTTATGTAAAAGGTCATGAGAAATGGGAGTATTAAAAAATAAATATTCACTTTACTAGATTACAGTTGAACATGATACATGGAGTATTATAGTAGAAATTACATATAAAAAAGCAGACAGTATAATGTTTGTAGTATTAGGAACACGGATTAAAGAATGTGAAAGACTAAATTACAGGACTACTGTGATGGTGTGGAACAGTCCATTTCCTTTCAAAAAGCTTCATGTTATCATGTTTCTATTTTGATAAATTTCTCAATTTCATAAACTCCCTTTAATGTGTAGTAAACTGTGAATCTAGGTTTTTGTCATTGTATGGTAGTTACAAAAATGTGGTGCTTTTCAAAGTGGAACTGTTTGGTTCATTGGGTTGATCACTTTGTGAAGAAAATCAAGAGAAGTTCAACTGTGCAAGTAATACTTACATTAAACTTAAGGTTTTTAGATTGTTTCTAATTGCTTCAACTTGTCCACTGGAAAATCTTTTTTAGAATAGATTAAATAAATTCGTGGAAAAATACAAACTCATCGCAGCTGCCATCATTAGTGTATTTGAACGGCATTCCCTGTTCAAGGAGTCTAAATGAGTGATGTTTTCACCCAAACAGCAACGTGACAGTTTCAACTATAATGTTTCACCCACTTAATGGAAAAACAGTTGACTTGCATCTTCAGCCTTTGTGAAGTGAGCATTGCAACACAACTACTTGTTTCATAGAAGTGCTACCTTCACTACTAAAATGTTGTACTGATTTGAAACAGTAACAAAGTTTGTCTCTAAATCAGCCCAGTCTTTACTGATCAGTCTTTACTGACAGTAAAGATATGGTACTACATCAGGCAGTTCAAACATTTGTGAATGGAAAACATGTTTTAGTTTACACAGTACAAGATGCCCTGATCTGCTGTTTACACAAATGGGTACCTGTGACCCGTGACATGTGTTCTGGTAATATGACTGTCAAGTTCATTGCGTTAAAGAGACAACAAGGCTGTATGAACCCCAGGGAGTGGAAAAAGTATCAGATAGTATGATGGCGTCTTATGACTGGGATAGTAATGTACATAGCGCCATGAGCAGGCAGTGTATCTGGATATGAGCGCCATACAAGCGGACTATTATTATTTATTACTGCTACTATCTGATGAGTTCTTTTCAAATTTGTATTATCGGCAAAGGTAAAATGAAATATTTTCAAAATGAGTTGTGAGACTGGCATGAGAACAGTAATCTCTTTCTTATACCTTTAGCCTGTTTTGTTGATACTTATGATTGTGGTAGTGTTAATACATAACAGAGGGTCCAGTTTAACTGTCTTACTGCTGACTTCTCAAACACAATGTGACACACACAATACGTCACTGGATGATATAAATGGACAACATAAAAGACAATTACAAATCTTTCTAAAATGGTATAGTGTCAACTCAATATGTAGGTGAATGTGATGAGGCAGAAGTATTTTAACTATTACATCATTGCTTTGGAGTAGCCAATCATAGACTTGGGCCCGTTTCACAAAGTTATTGTAGCACTACAAGTGTCGCATCTTGCATACTGTAACACAGACTTACGACAGTCAACACTGTAGTAAAGGCACAGGAGCTTTCTGAAATAAGACCCTGGAATTTGATCTTGAGCATATCTGAGTTATCTCAAGTAGGATCCTCTCACATAAGTCTGTAAGAAAGATTATTTCTTGATCTGAAATTGATGCAGCTACTGAAGATTGCTAGTTCCAGGTGATATGTTTTCACTTACCAAGTAACATTATATAACATGAGTGTTATGTTTTCAATTCATCAGCTCCCTTGATGATTCATTATAGACCCTGTCTCTACAGTAATTCAACTGAATCCACAGACTGCTGGATGACAGAGCCACTCGATGATACTCAACCAATTTCTGTAAAAGGCTGCGCAGTATTTTGTACCCATGTTTTCCTGTTGTAGGTGTGGATGTGTGGCGGGTCTATGGAGATCATTCCGTGTTCCCGAGTGGGGCATGTGTTCAGGAACATCCTACCATACAAGTTCCCTGCAGACAGTCGTCGCACCATCCTCCGTAACCTGGGGCGGGTTGCTGATGTCTGGATGGATGACTTCAAAGAGTATTTTTATGCTGCTGCAGTAAGTTTCACACAAATATTTACCCTGTCATGACACAATTCTAATTAGAAAGTGGTCAATTGTACCATACATTTATGGATGGGATTACTCTTTCTTTGTTGGGTTGAGTCACATTCGGCATTTGAATCTTCACACTCAGAGTCAGGCATCTAATCACTAGCACACAAAGTCAGCCACCTACCCTGCTCTGCCACATTGACTTCCACAGTCTTGGGAGTTGTGCCAATTAACTTTTATCACTGAGGAGTACATTAAAGTCCGCAGTCAAGACTTCCAGTTGTCTGATTTCCATTTGTGAAAGTTGCTGATTCATCCAAGATTGTTTGTATGTATTTAAACTTATCATAATTTGTTCCAGCAAAGAATCACCAATAAAATCACGACTACTTTCATCACGAGTAACAGTGGTGAATTGCTAAAGGGCTGGGAGATTTGTCTCCCTTGTAAATTTCCTCTCAGCCCTTCAGTGAACAACCAAACTTTTGAAATATAAAAAAACCTTTGTTGTGCCAAATTTGAATAGTGCCAGATCACTTACCACATATTCAACTCTCTGATTTTACATTCAGTATTTTAAACTAAAATTTCTTTCTCTGAAGATGAATGACTTTGCATTGCATCCAGTTCCAAATCAATGAAATTTGTCATGCTGTAAAATTTAAAGCATTCAGTACTTAAAACTCATGTGTTTTTGCAAGATGCATCCTCTTCTCAGAGAAAACATAAAGGCTCTATTTCTTGATATTTTTCACTTTGATTTGTCATTTCAGGTCTTTGTCATTGAGGTGACTCGTGTGATCCATACAAAAACATATCATCCAAAATGTTTAAATAGGACTCCATGTGTATAAAACAAGATCTGATATAAATTTTCACACGATATGATTCTTTATAGGATTTTCCCCGTGACCTTGACCTTGGTGATGTTTCTGAGAGGCATGGTCTTCGACAGAAGTTGAAATGTCAGTCTTTCCAGTGGTACCTGGATAACGTCATACCGGAGATGCTGGTACCTCCCCAAGAAGCTCAACAGTATGGAGAGGTAAACAAACCAGACTTCAAGAAATGAGAAAGAGGACAAATTGATCACAAGCTTTCAACTTTTCAGTTAATGCCTTCATGTTCAAAGGGGTGTTAGTATTGATTGACTGCCTTCTGAAAGTTGAGCTTGGAGTCAGATTGAAATGATGCACCAAAATGCCAGCGAACTGCCATAGATTTCAGCTGCATGACATCTTTGGAGTCAGTTGCATGTTCTGTTTTTTTGTATGTATGATATCTTGAAAACTGCATCAAGATCTGTATGGAAATTTGATTAGTGTATTAAGCTACAGATCTGTATCTTTGCTGGGGGTGTGATTTGTGTTGTGGCTTAAGTGTTTGCTCATCATGTTGAAGACCTCAGTTTGACTGCCTGATATGTGAATACCAGTTCCATTACACCCCGCCATGATACAGCGTAAATATGCTTGGTAATCATCCACTCAATGTATTCTTGTGAGCCTTGTAGCAGGTGAAGTTTCAAATGCATAGCTGACTTGGGCTCCAAGTACCTCACTCATGTCTCTAAACAATACCTGTACTATCACAGCATTTGTAGGCTAATTTATTGAATTAATGTTACGCATTACAGGATTCAAATTATATAGTCTATGAGAAACTATAGCTGTGTCTGCACAGTATACAATGTCTTTGATTGGCATTTAGAAGTTAGATGTACAGGAGGACAAGGAGGTTCTGTGGACAACTTCAGGGTGTTTGTCAGACACTTCAAGTGACTTGTTGCTCTTTATGCAGGTCTCTACAGAATAGGTTTATGTTTATAGAAATACTGGGTATACTTGTGTGTTGTCACCAGGTTTGAACGGCTGTGGGGTAGTCCAACAGTTAAAGTGTCACTCGTCACACACAAGAAATGGTTCAAGTCCCCACATGGGTACAATGTGTGACACCCGTTTCTGCTGTCACCTTGCCATGATGTTGCTGGCATATTGCTTGAATGTGTAAAACCCAACTCACCCATGCACTAACAAGTTTTGTCTATTCATTGTACGGAATGTGATTCTGACCTGATGTTGTTTCAGTTCCGGAATCATGCTTCTCTCACCTGTCTCACTGCATCACCAGACCAGACCAGAATGAACCAGACGAAACTGCATCTTACTGGTTGTCTTGGACAATCAGATGCTCAGGTAACACATATTTTTCACACACATAGTGAGCACTAATCATAAAGTGACATGAAGTACAAGCAAGTATGTTAAGCCACAACATAAAAAAAAAATCAACAATAATATAATTATATTAATTTTATCAATTTCAGCTATTTTATTTGACGGGAGATGGATACTTGCACCATGGCAACAGGTGTGTGGTTGCCGGGGACAAGAAGATTGTTGGTCTAGGACCATGTTCTCACCACACCTGGGAGGCCAATGTATGTACATGTACACCTTACTTGTCAATATATATAATGTTTTATCTTGGGTTTCAAAACAAAGGCTTTCATTTTGGCATGAATGAAGTAATATTTTATCTGAAAGTATAAGTTTTTTGTTTCAATTTCATACATATTTGATGTGCGATGAAAAAAATTCATCGATATTTTAATGTTGTAATATTCGAATTCTCAGTGCCTTGAGAGACTAGATTACAGTATAACACTTGTGGTATAACATTTTTTGCAATAAGATGGTCTGGTCAAACACATGAAAACATCCATCATTCTTGTCTTAAGCAATAGAACAACTCTGAACAATAATTATTTCATAGTTATTTATGTTTCATTTGTGAGTCAGGGACACTTCGAGTGAATGTTACAGAATATGTGTCTGAACGTTACTGTGTGCATCTGTTTCAGAGTCACCACCTGAGTCTGCGAGGCACCGACCTCTGTCTGACAGCCGAGGATAATGAGTATTTAGTTTTATCTGAGTGTCATCGGAATAGTGACGCACAAATGTGGGATGTCTCATATAAGTTGAAATGGAGGAGCAAAGCTGGATGACATACTTGGTCTATAAAGCCTGCTGTACATATACTGTGCATATCGAGTGAATGGAAGCAAAGAATGGATGGATGACGTGGATCTTTTGGACAAAGTGAACAGTTATAATTCCTAAACAACTGTGGACAGCTGTGTGGAGTAGTCCTACAGATAACATCTTGTCCTCACATTACTTAACCTCTTTGCACCATGTGGACAAGGGGGTACATGATATCAAGCTGTGTGTTCAAATCCCATCACAGGACAGGGAATATTGCTGAATCTGCAACTGTTTGTCCAACATAGAATGAAAGCAATCAGAAATAGCTGATGTCCAACATAGAAGTGACTATATAGTGTCATGATTCTCATGAAACTAACAGTACAAGATCTCAGTATTAGTTTTTCTAAAAGTATTTTGTTATTTTTGAATAGTTTTGGAGGAGCAGATTGAGGATTTAGGTCTCAGAGCATTTCTATTTTAATTGCTTAGTTTATATACATGATAAATAAACATGACAATCACTTCAGTTTATAAAGTCTGAATGAACTCCATATAACGTTGCCATTTTTTAATCATTACTTTCATCAATGTGTTATTTATGATGATAACCCATTTCATCATTGGCAGTCAGTATGTATCAGAATAGGTGCTGACAAAATGATGAATAAGCACAAACTCATTGGATAAGTGTTGATCCTTTGTTAAAGTCATGAATGTTTTGTAAACAACTCCATGGCTTTGTTTATTTTGCCATAGTTTCATTTATGAGTGTGATTGAAGATGGACGTTGAAACCTGACATTTCCACATAATGTACATATGTGAAAGTTGAATATATATCTTTGTGCAATAAGAGGGAAATGGCCAGTGTAGATATAGAGTACAGTGCTGTGATGTGGTCAGCCTTGGGCAATATCTTGTTATAACCCTGGCAAACCAGAGTTGGGTATATTTAACCCAGGGTAGGGCATATTCAACCAGGGTAGAATATATTCAACCAAGATGGAGTATATTCAGTCAGTGTAGGGTATACTGAGCCAGTATGGTATATATTTAACCAATATGCGGTATATATAACCAAGATAAGGTATATTTTGCCAAGGGTGGAGTATATTCAGTCAGTGTAGGGTATACTGAGCCAGTATGGTATATATTTAACCAATATGCGGTATATATAACCAAGATAAGGTATATTTTGCCAAGGGTGGAGTATATTCAGGCAAAACTAATACAGTTCATGGACATACTTAAATCATTTGGGATGCCAAATCATATCTGCATTTGTATGTATGAAAAAGAGTCTTTTGTTTCCTGTGTTTACATATGGGCCAAATGTTTTATCATACACACAAGGGAGGTAAATCAAATCATAATTGGTTATACTTCTTTCAGTGACAGTCACAGACAATCAATAACATCTCCTATACCAAGCTTACAGGAAAGGCTATACTTTAAATTAACAACACTGAAAAGGTTTGACCTACACTGTGTATGACATCACACAGCTGATACTGGTTTGTCAATGACCAGATGATGTGGAACATGATACAGTGCTCCTTTAGTATTCAGAAATCATGAAGCTTGTCAAGAATACAATGACCATCTTACATAAGTACCCTATAGAACATATTTTTGTTTCTGGCATGTATACATATTTGTTGATTAAGAAATATTGTAAATATTTTGAGAATGTGGAAGTATTTTGGTCAGAGTGTGTGTGTGAAAACTGGAAAATTGCTGCTGATGAACAAAGCAATATTCACAAGCCCACTGCAGGAGATGCTTCATTGTCAGGAATAGCAAGTTAACTCAGTGACGTCATCCATTGACGTCATCACACTGACAACACTGAACCAGCTGGACACTGGGTGGACATCAGTAAAGTCTTTAGCATTTTCTTTCTTAAAATTCTGATTGCATGAAATAGCCTAATCCAAACATGGAAAACATGGAAAAGTCTTTCAACGTACATAATTCTGTCACATGAGATAAGTTTTGGTCAATACTAGAAGGCTTTGAATTGTGAAATTGACTTGGAAATAATAACAATGATTTTGTTTCCGATGACATCATGTAACAAAAGATTAATCCATGTTTTGATGTGTTGTAAAACTGTCATCATTTACACATTGAAGTCACAGATGGGTCCAGTTAAACTCAGTCTTCATCACTATGACCATTGTCTTGAGAATGTCATGAAAATGCTCAAAAATTTGCCGTACGTTTTGTGTGAAATTGCTTAAGCTTGTCCCTACATACATACAACTGATTAGTTCTAATAATGGGTCCAAAGAATATCAGGATCGCAGGTCTGAAACTGGTAAACAAAGTGCTGGCAGCCTTCCATGATTGTCGCATCACTGCAAATTCTAAGAGAATACATCCCAAAAAGTTTGTGTCAGAAATAATGAAAGCAATCCCTACATAAGACAATCATTTCCAATGCCATGCATTCAATGTGTGTGATGTTATTGTATTTACCATGTATATTACTGGACTTGGTATCAGATACCATGTGGTTTGCTTGTCAAGGAAACACACTATTTAAGCTGAATCATAGATTACTGGTACTCTCTGATCAGGATAAATGCAAAAATTATATTTCATTTTGTTTATTTATGGCAACAATAAAATTGTAAGGGAGAGAACTTAAGGTTGTCGAGTTCTCTATTTTGACATACACAATGTCAATTACAACCTCATGAAGCACATACTCAGAATTTAACAGTCGTGCTGGTCATACTAAAGAAGCTGACATTCGTAAATTCTCTCCCATATATTATGGATCACATCTAAATGCCATTCAGAGAACAGAAAATTGTTACTGTTGGCAAGAGTTTGCACTTCACTGTGTATAAGTTATTTTGTTTCATTATTTAGGGATTAGGATTAAAGTCTACTTGTCTGTTATGACAACTGAACTATTTTAGGGTAAAGAGTTAGGATTAATAAACAAGTAACTTCTTCTGCCTTTACAGCTTGATGTAAATAACTATAATATATATTATTCTGAAATATGACTTTTTACAAAATAGTTGTATTAATGATGTATTTATTTATATATTTGCCCGTATTTGTGTCATGAAATACATGTATTTGTTTATCAGGGATCATGGCATAATAAAAACATTTGTTGATAGGTTACCAGCTTCATCTTTATATTGCTGTAAAATGAAAGAAAAACAGAAAAGAATAAAAATTTGCAAATATATTTGACAGTGTTTCATTATGACTTGATCATCACCAGTTGTTGGTTTGAATACCATTTTGAACTTGAAAATAATGTTATATTCAGATCATGAAAAGTCAATCAATGCATTAAGGAGAAATAGTTATAAAGTCAACAAATGTATTTTGTAATGGATATTACACCTCAACGACTGGTAAACAATTTAGCATTTTGTTACTTTGTGATAGGGACTTGAAGCAAATAAAATGCATTCCTATAATTTTGTTTGAAAAAAATACAAGAAATAGCCATGATAAATAGCTTTGTATGTAAACAAGTATTTCTGTCACATTTCACAAAAATGCTGTACCATTCTATTTTTTCGACCTTCTCTCATTGTTTAAAACAACGAAAGCTAATTATTTCAATGGTTGAAAAAAGGACAAATAGAGAAAGTACATGTGTCGTGGGTGTTTGCGTGTGGTGGTGCCAACTGCATTTCCAAGAAGTGAAGTACAGTTATTTCCCTTGACATGGTCATTGAACACAACAGTAGCGAATGACTTGATATTTTAGGTGCGCTTCAGCTTCTGCATGGTGGTGTGTTCGGTGTCGGCCCGGGAAAGCGAATTTTCAATATTCCTTTTTCCCGGTAAAACGAAAAGAAATGTTGTAGAGAAGTGCTATGAAATATCGGATTGCCGAACTTCATTTGAACGCGCGACCCCTACACTCGTTCTCCACGCCTCTAAATGAGATGAAGTTTCCCGCTACTTAAGTAAGCTCAGTTGAGGCCAAACTGAATGGCCGTTGTTTGTTATAACAGGGATACTCTACAACATTATTTTATTGCGTGCGGGGAACGGAATGGACATTAACAAAATGTTAACTGACACTGTCACACTGCCCTTAAAAATAAAGTGTAAAACTGTCACAAAGCGTTCTAAAACACATTTCCAGTTTTGTAAAATAATAAGATCAACGAGAAAGAAAGAAGTTTTGGAACTATAACTCTCAAGCATCAATGGCGGATCAGATCAGATCGGCAATATGTCATATTTTTCACACACCTCAAATACACCCTCACATTTTGTTTTAGATTATGAAAATATCACTATTACTTGCAATCACATTTCACCTGATAGTATATTCCCCATATAAGAATTATTAAAGGTGTACGTGAAAGATGTTTTTGAAGTAAGAACGAGAAACACTCAAACAAAGCGTGTAGTATATCAATGGCGGATCAGAGCAGATCGGCGATATGTCACATTTTCACACATCTCAAATACACCCTAACATTTTTTTTAGATTATGAAACTATCACTATTACTTGCAAACACATTTCACTTGATAGTATATTCCCCTCATATGAATTAAAGGTGTATGTGAAAGATGTTTTTGAGGAAGTAACTAGGAATATTCAAACAATGGGGGATCAGAACAGATCGGCGAAATGTCATATTTTTCACACACCTCAGTTACACCCTAACAGTTTTTTAAGTCAAAACTTGCAAATACCTTTTAACTAAAGGTATGTTTTCCTTCTAAAAATTAAACGAATGTGTGAAAGAAGTTTTATGGGCACAATTTAGTCGCGCTGAATCGAGAATACAAGCCAGTGAGCTATAACCAGGGATATCTACAACATATATAATACATAACCTCTTTATAGGCTCCCTGCTATAACTTACCGACCTGAAAATTTACTACAAATCTACTGTCCTAATACGGGCACTAATACCAATTATTTGACTTAAACTGAAGTGACAAATTAGTTAACCTATCTTCTACATGTAGGATTTCAGTTGTTACAACACTCAACGAACTTAATCAGCTGTTGAAAATAAACCGGGCTCAAACTTAAATACTACGCTGCCACCATATTGGCTACACTGGTTAAGTAACGACCTGAGACATACGTTCAGCGGCTTTTCAAGGAGTTTCTTCTCCCCCTCTATATAGGCCTTCCTGTTTTTAAATACAATAAATGAATGCGTCGGGGTCTTTTGCATGTCTAACAAAGATCAAACAATTAAGGTAATGAAAGATGAAATATTTTAGTTTTGAAGCCTAACAGAGATTAACTTATATGAAGACAACAGCACATGGTGAATTGTGGTAACTTATCGGTGAGCAGTGTGTGACTCGTACATTAATTGTTTTTTATTTATTAAATTTCTACCATGACAACGGCATCAGACGAGGATTCAGATTTCTTTGGGGTTTTTTTTTTGTGTGTGTGTATTTAGAGTCCCGGGAACGCCAAATTCAGCATTCACTGCAGCTTAAACGCTCCAGTGAAAGCGACACCTAAATTGAGGAGGTTTGATCCAGATTTCAATCTCCCGGGTCACAGTCGTGCATTCGAGCTATATTGAGGTGGTAAACAATGGAATCAGCGCAGGACTAGTCAGTGAACAACAGCATGAGCATCAAGCTATCGACTGAGACACGACGATATCTGTGCCAAATAGGCTGCCAGGAACAGTGAGCAGAGACTTTAGGGGTAACTGAATTGATACCATTTGTCAGACGTGGAGATAGATCGTGATTGTTGAGTCATAAGCGTGACCATTAGCAGGTCCAGTCTAAGTAAACTTAGTCTCAGTGTTATTCATTACTCTCCTCTACTGAGTCTAACAAACCCTAGTAGGAAGTCACGTCAGGTAACCTTTAAGATTGACCAATCAGAACACAGCTTACCAAATCGCGAAAACGGACATTCACACGTACCGTTTGAACTTTTACCTCGAAAAGGCTTTGTAACCGAACAATGCCGAATGCTATTTTATCTACGATCGTTTTCGGGTGACGTACATGGAGCACGTTACAACACTGTCAACAGTGAGCATAAACAGTCGCTGAAAATAGTGATTTTGTCAATTTTCAAGGATGTCAGCTTGCCGAATTACTGGCTAATGGTAACCATGTCAACAGGAACATGTATACTGCAGGTCCAATATCCATGCTGTATGCAGATTTTCATTTGTTGAGGGATCAGTGTCAGTGACTGGGGGATTTTGTAAGTCCCGCCAAACCCCGAGAAATAGGCCGTTGTCTGATTGGTTAAATCTGTCGGGCCGTCTCGCGTTTGATTGGACGGTCATAGGTCGATCAAAGAGTACTGTGATTGCGTTTACTTAGACTGTTTGCGGGTCTGGTGTTATTGAAAATGTTTGAGCCGGAATTTTTTGAAAACCGCATTCCTGTTTTTGGAGGGTCGACAAATCCGACACCTGAGGGCTATTATGTCTTATAAATATACATCAAACATGTTACAAGTTGTGTTTTACTCCTAGTTGTGTTAAGTGGTATTCGACTCACCGCCATGTTCCCAGGGGATGGGATATTGATATAGTTGGTGAGTGATCGAATGTTGTTTAACGGCGCCGCCAGGGGGCGTTCAAGCTTTATCATGGCCACGTCTATTTCCGACACTAATTTAGAAAGTTTGATTCGGGTCGATCGAACAATAGTTTACCGTCTGCTAAATCAGGTTTTATTATCTTCATCAATCCATGAGTTAAGGATTACCTTCGTTAGAGGAACGATGTCTGAATACACACAAGACTGTCATTACACTGTCTGGGCTCGGCCAAGCCCTAGAGCGAGCTTCACTGGTCAACGCTGCGATAAAATGAACCCCTATGATCGTTCTAAAGCAAAGAACACACACACAGGCCATAAACGGTTTCCTGATCAAATAAAATGGACGTGTTACTGTCATGCAAGTCTTGACGAACCCTCCTAACGTGTGAGGGGCGGCAGGGTAGCCTAATGGTGAATGCATTCTCTTGTCACGCCAAAGACCCGGGTTCGAATCCCCGCATATCGATAGTCTAATGGATCTCATTTGTGGTGTCTCCCCTCACCAGTGCTGAAATATAACTATAGCATATTCAGTCGCTCATATCCTAAGTGCCGACTTCAGAAATTTGAGATCAGGGTGCCGTTGTACCAAGCGATTTAGCGCTAAGGTGGCCGTACCTCCCATTCCTCGAGACAGCCTGAAGTTAGTCTCAGCGCCTTGTGCAAAGGCACCCAGGTCGGCGCACTCCCGTTTTTACGCTTAGTCGTGACATAGCAAGAACCTTGACTGCCGTGAGAAGAAACAAGGAAAACAAACACCGACAGTTCACCGAGGTCATAATTTGGACTCACACGAAGATCCGAATTAGAACTGATCTTCAACAACATAAGGCTTGTCGGAAGAGGCGACTAAGGTTGACTTGGCTGTTGTAGCTCAATTTAGTAGATACTCGTGTGAATCAATCGACTGTCTGGTTCAGACTCGAGATATCGAGGTAAAATATGGCTGTGTGACCAAAACATTGTTGGTGGGATGACGAATACTTACGCCGTATAAGACTGAACTTGCCGGTTTCACTTTAATAATTGACAGCAGAAATTAGAAACCGAACACGAAAATTATAATTATAAAACGCGGTACAATTTGGACTTATTGTTTCAACCATGAACTGTCTGAGAAGTGGAAACCAGCTAGTGATAGAAAGAATTGCCCAATACATACAATGTCATCTTGAGGTTGTTATTTGCTGCCACATGCACGGTTCACCCACGTCGTGACACGTTATTTCTGAGTACGAAATGAGCTTAAACATAATGTAACATGAAGAAAGTATATATTTTCAGAAATATCACAGTTTGAGTCCAACGTTTATGTCATCCAACGCCAATAAATGATGATACAGAATGACTTGATTGTGAGTAATTGGTAGGCCCAGACCCCGAATAAAACAGTGCTCGTAAGATCATGGCGTGTCAGTTTTGGTGCAGGTTTCAGACATTTGATCAAACCCATGGCCACGAGCACTGATACTGTCATTCTGAGGAGCGGTGGTGTAGCCTAGTGGTTACAGTGTTCGCCCGTCTCTATACTGTCTTCATATGCTACCTACAAATCGGCTTTGAATGTCGGGCAATATCTAATTCTTATCAACTTAAGAGTACAATGGAAGCTGTCTAAACCGGCACTCACTGGGTCTGAAGAAGTAATCCAGTTTAGTCAATGTGCCGGATTATGGAGCTGATGATATATGTACAAGCCATGGATTTGACTGAGATTATATGTCAGTGTTGACAACTTGCCGGATTGGAGAGATGCCGGCTTTGACATCCGTCTTGTGCGTGTTGGCGTGCATGCGTGTTTGTCCATATTTTGGGGCCCCGACTATCTGTGTTGTGAAACCCTCTTGAATATGTCCCATGCTGAATATTATGACATTAGCAGAAAGATAGTAGACAGTACCTGAAGGATTCTACTTGGTATGGTGCATACCGAGTTTTGTATCGAGAAACAACGGTTACACGGCCACGGCTATACTACATTTAACTTACACAACACACTAGAATTGGAGCTGGAGGTTGTGGAAGCCAAGTAACCCGCGTGATGATTCCAATCTGAATCTAAAGCTAGTGACATATTGCTGACATTATTAGTAGTTCATTCTTGTCAGTTCCACATTCATTGCGGATGGAATTTAGAATGCTAGCAATATTATCACCACACTGGCGATCGTCTACTTGAAGGGTAAACCCGCCTCTGGTCACCAATCACAAGTGATAAAGATTTATCCATCCGTCTACTCCATACTTCAGCGGCAAGACAAGCATGTATCTTACACTAACTTCAACTTGAGCTGTTAATTAAGGTGAAACTTCTGATTTGATATGGTCAGAGCCAAGTAGTTGTGAATCGTGGTAGAACACAGTGCATTTAATCTGATCATCAGAGCTGTCTAGATTTCTGTAGAACCCGGTGTAATCATCAGAGTTGTCTAGATTTCTCTACAACCCGGCATGTTCATTAGAGCTGTCTAGATTTCTCTAGAACCCGGCGTGATCATCAGAGCTGTCTAGATTTCTCTAGAACCCGGCGTGATCATCAGAGCTGTCTAGATTTCTGAAGAACCCGGCGTGATCATCAGAGCTGTCTAGATTTCTGAAGAACCCGGCGTGATCATCAGAGCTGTCCAGATAGATTTCAGATACGCACGAGGATAGTATACTGTGCCAGTCTTGCGAACCTCTGATGCAGTGTACACAAAGCAAGTGGTATCAATGTCCAACAAGCAATGTAAGAGATATCGCTAAAGACAGTTTAGTATTGCTCTCAAAAGAGTGAATATGGTTCTGCCGCTTTGAATGGGCAGGAATTGTCTTAGGTAAAGGAGTTTTGTCATCTCTTTACCACCAGCTTCTAGAATGCCACTGAAACAAATCACCGTCTTAGCTGTTACTATGGAAGTTGGTGCCGATTAGGTACAGGCGCCAACCGAATACGTCACCCGTAACATCACCCATCTCCGACTGAGCAAGTGTTGAGTGTTATGGGTTATGAATGCTCTACTGTAGGTAGGGTTCCTAAAAATATCACATCTTTTCAGTGAAACATATGTCTTCATGTCCATTAAAACTGGCGAAATTTGTTTGTTTCTAGGCAATAACAGTTACTCCTTCATCCATATGTACTGAATTATCTCAATGTTTAACTGGTCGCTACAATGTAATCAAAATGAAGGGACTGGATCGAGAGGTTAGTGTAGGTTTACCGACGAAAAACAGGTTATTCACAGCTTTAAAGTTTCAAGTCAATGGAAAATATGCTATTGAAGCCAACACCAGGACTATCCAAAACCCGCAAAATACCTGTTTCGTAGAAGTACATGTACACTACAAAAAGTTCGAACATTGCTTAAAACCGATTAAAATCTTACAGTATTGTGAGGTATTGTATTTGTTTTTAAGGTACCTGAAAAGTAGGCTTTGTACTTAGCGCCCAGGTGGGAATCGAACTCAGACGTTCGATTTAACGAGTTAGAGTTAACCAGTAGTTATAGAGCTATGTTTATGTAATATAATAACTAGCTCGGTCAATGTGATGAATCGTACGTGCTATTTGACTTACCACACATTCACCAAGTCGATATCAAGTAGTGGTTCAGTGGTCACCGCATCGATATCAGACTTCCCCCGCCGAAAATACACATCACCTATACTTTCCTAATATGTTTTTCTTCTCTCCACATCGACCAACTCTTGACAAAAGAGAGGAAAAAGCTCCCAAATTTGCTTTCTATCTGCTTAAATCATCTGCATTCTCTGTAATCATTATTGACGAGTGTGAGAACGGAGAATAAATGCATGAGAATTCTTACGTGGTGTAAATCCGTAATTACGACATTTCCTTGCTTCCAGACAGCTTAAATCTGCCCGGATACAATGACAAATCTCCCATAAACCCTCATTCAGACATCCATATAAACAGCGCGTTAATATACTCCTGGTGGGGCCGCATCCACAGGCCTGCTTGCCTCGGAGATGGTCTTGCATTGACCATCTTTTGAAAACTGACCTGCAGACGTGCACAGTCATGGCATGACAAATTGAAAACAGAATAATTTCGGCACAGAGTCATGAGATTGTTTTCACGTTATAAGTTAGGCAGTAAAACCCCGTCGAATTCTCACACTGCATTCCGCACAACTGTTTGGGGCGTTTTAAATATACTCAACAGCAAAAGAAACCCAAGTTGTAGAAAAAATGATCCATCATAAATGTAAGCGCTCATGTTTAAGTCTTCAATTTAATACAGAGTTGCGTTTCTTTTGCTGTCAGTATATAATTCACGCGATAGTGTTAGACGCGGCAATCATTCTTTACTTCACTGAATTCACTAAATTAGAGTTTTAATTTGTAGTAATAGCATCAATATTGTTATATTTATAGCTTTTAATAAGGGACATACACGAAATGGTATTGCAACCTTGATTATTATTAATATTCAACAACAGTCCATTAACTCAGACCTCTTCCTGGCTGTGTTGTCAGCATAAGCAAAGTTATGTTGTACAGAATATAGTGACTCCTGTAATGATGACGTTCGTCCTACTTGACAAATTTAATTGGTAACAACCCTTCGATCGTCAGTTAGACCAACAGCTGCGTATAGCTTTGACGTGAAAGTGAACAGTTTTAATTCGCAAAGCACGTGCATGTTGCACGTGCATCAAGTAAACAGCACGGTGTTATAAATCACCACATGTTGCATTTCGGACGACACTTTCTTAGTTATAAAGCACATAAAGTCGTCTCTAAATCCACGCACAATCTGAAAGTATCCTGAACTGTTGCCCTCATTCATCATTCACTCCTGGCATCTTATAGCTGATTCGCTCCTGATATCTTACAGCTGATTCGCTCCTGATATCTGATAGCTGCAATCACTCTTGATGTCTTATAGCTGCATTCACTCTTGATATCATATAGCTGATTCGCTCCTGATATCTTATAGCTGATTCGCTCCTGATATCTTATAGCTGATTCGCTCCTGATATCTTATAGCTGCATTCACTCCTGATATCATATAGCTGCATTCACACCTGATGTCTTATAGCTGATTCACTCCTGATATCCTATAGCTGCCTTCACTCATGATATCTTATAGCTGCATTCACTCCTGATATCTTATAGATGATTCACTCCTGATATCCTATAGCTGCGTTCACTCCTGATATCTTATAGCTGCATTCACTCCTGAACTCTTATAGCTGCATTCACTCCTGATATCATATAGCTGCATTCACTCCTGATATCTTATAGCTGCATTCACTCCTGATATCTTATAGCTGCATTCATTCCTGATATCTTATAGCTGATTTATTCCTGATATCATAACAGTTGCAATATTTCATTTACTCATGATATCAAAATAGCTTCGGTTTTTCACTCACTCTTCTTGAAAATAGCTGCAGTAATCACTCCTCCTTATATCAATATAGCTGCACTCAGTCCTGATATCAATATAGCTGCAATATCGAGCCAGCTCAAGTCACAGGTACCAATGTGCACAACGTTAACCAAACCTACACAACAACACAAGCACCGAGTAAAGACAAGATGAATTTATAAGTCACTACAGAGTGTTTTATATGTAATCACACAACAGAGCATTGTGGAATTTGGTCGCTTAGTCTGTAATATTTCCTGTTTCCGATCGCATATAGCATGACAAATATTTCTGAGACGTTGGTGGTTTTCACCATGTTAACAAAGCTATGCGAAAACTAGTGACCCTATAAGATTACATCCATGAGCGAGATAAAGACGAAAGTGTCATTTTGACGTCATTAATGAATACGTGATCTTTGCGAATACAAGTGTATTTACCCTCGTTGATGAAGATTTTATACACCGGATGACGAGGATATACACTCGCTAAATACACCTTCCTCTGCCCCGTCGTGACATCTCGGGCAAATCTAAATGTATCAAATTCCATTAGTAGATATTGATTTCAGCTGATGCATGTTTTATGTAGCGAACATTTTTAAAATACGAATCCTAAAAATACTGACATGATAAGAACATGTAACATAATTAGATTGAATGTAAACATCTACCATTTAGAACATATCATTCGGGAAAGATCTGAAAAATTACGGTTTTCAATGGGGTATTGCATGTGGTGACATGTTACTATGGACACTTGGACGTGTGGTTCATGGTGCTATGATAAACCTGTTTACTGCTACAGATACTACTCACAGGCTACTGCTACTATTGCTGCTGCTGCTGCTGCTGCTGCTACTACTACTACTACTACTACTACTACCTTTGCTACTGCTAATACCACTACTAGTACTTCTGCTGCTGCACTTTGAACAATGAACTTCAGAACGTATTATTCATTTTTTCATCAATATAACTTACCGATGTATGCCAAAATATCACACAGTAAGTACAAAAGTCCTTTTTAACATTTTGAATTTTAGCATTTAAACAATAAAAAAAACCAACAACTGAGCATTAATAAAAGACGGACATAAGATAAACAAATCTACTGTTGCTATTGTGAATCAGGATTATAACACCTCCTAGTTATGTAGGGCTATATATATATATATTATCCAGCTTAGGCGCAGTTATCGAACTCAACGACTGATTTTCACTCTATTAGCAAATTTTAGCGCCCCAAATAGAACATGAAGAGATCGCCGCCAGCTTTTCAGGAGTCGATATCTGCGCAGAAATCAGCCATCGTCGGTGAAAGAAAACGAATGGAAGTCACACGGCTTTATTCATCCTGTCAGTCCTTATTTTCCTAACCCTATAGACAGTTTATATCGTTGCCTGGCAACTACGAGAAAATCTAATATGTCGGCGAAAATGGATTTATTGTTGATCAGGTCTTTGTGATCTGCAGTAGATGAGAAGGCTCGCCGAAGATCCTCTTGGTGCGTGTAATAAAATAACAAGACACACAATGCTAGCACAGGTGGTCTTCATCAGGAGAGGAGTAGAGAAAATTGCTTCTTTCTCAAAATGTTCTTCAAAGGAGTACTTGAAACGAACTCGTTACCCGACGTCAGATATCGTGTTTCCAGGGACTTAACTCTTACCGCACTGATGAAGGGGAATTCCCGCGGCTAAATACCATGTTGTACACACATTCAGGCGTATACATTAGATATATCCACATAAAGCGACGATGTCAGAATTAAATCAGTTGATAGCGTGGGTTATTCATTATAGATCCAAGCGGGACATAAATGTGTTGAGGTGCTTTTTTTATAATTCCATAGTTTTAATGTCTATTTTAAATTTATACATTTTAAGGGTGCTTTGTCGTGGAATAAGGAAATAGACGTAATGTATTTTATTGAATGATACATCAGGGAGCGACTTCACGCTTTTATCGGCAAGCCCACTCTGAAGATTTGTCCATTTGTGGAATGAAAATACAGTTCTCCATGTTTGCCCATATTTGATAAAAGTTTGTTTGTTGAACTTGAATAGTTGAAAAAAATCTGATACAAAAAGACCTGTATTTGTACCAGTTGCACCATAAGTCTACCACTTTTACAAATTATACCGTATTTGTAACAAATCTTTGACAGCTGTGTTTTACCATATCGCAAATACTGTAGAAGCCGACGAGAAATACGATCTAGCGGTAACAACATCTGTCTTGGTCCATGGCGGGTAATACTCCATAGAAACCGGAAGCGACTCCCTGTATATCCGATTCTGTATCGTATGCAGAGAGAAACGAGCAGCTGAATATTGCTGACCAGAGTCAAAATGGTTACAAGCATAATGTAAAATGAATCTGTTCATCTAGATTGAGCCCCCCAGTATGGTAAAAAATATTAGTAGTACTGCCCGAAGGAAGGAAAATATGGCTGTTTGGTGCTCACCTGAATAGAGATAAAGTAAACTAAGCACTTGCTGGGTGTAACTATGTTAACAAGTGATTGCATATTCATGGGGGAACTACTGGTTCAGGGCGGTTGGTGAGGTTACAGGTAGCTATACTTTATACCCTGTACATGTATATTCTCCTGCTACCAGTGAGAATGAAACGGAAGTACGCCTCCTTTGGTCATACACTCTTTAGAAAATAAGAAAGAGATAATGAGAATGATTGTTATGTTCAGCCATTAAACATGCCAAACAAATGGGATGCTTTTTTTTAAAAGGTGTTATTATCATGTCAAGTTTATAATTTTTTATAAGAATGGACGTAAATGCCTCAGAAAGCAAGTGAATGAGTGAGTGTGGTTTTACGCCCCCATCAGCAATTTACCAGCAATATCACGGCGGGGGACACCAGAAATGGGCTTCACACATTGTGCCCATGTGGAAAATCGAACCCGTGTTTCGGCGTAACGAGCGAACACCTTAACCATTAGGCTACCCCACTTCCCCCAGGAAGGTAGTAAAGCCAGTATGTATGTGCAAGTCGTGAAAGTCATGTTTAGTATAAGGGGCAAGCTTGAGTGGTCATAGGATCAAGTGGCAACGGACAGAATTCAGGCCTTGTCAAGGAGGTATGGACGAGTGATGATAGCAGAGCGTCAAAACAGGTACTGAGAGAAGAGAGGACGGACGGATGGGAGGCTAGTAATCCTTACTGGTGGACAACATTAAAGACAGAAAAGAGGCTAATGTTCTAGCTCCACTGGGCATGTCACTGCGGTTGTGAATTTGTTTTTATTGTTTGATATGAAGAGCATAGCTTGTCTGTACAGCCCTTTCACCCCAGGAGGAACAGTACAATGCGACGACCTCTGACTTCCGTCAATCAGCATCTGTCGAATGCGAACGGCCGAGGTATATTCTATATCCCTGATACATCCAACTGCTGCTTTGGGTGTCTCTCAAGCTCGGATATTGACATCTGTCCACATTCACTGCACACGCGAATACATTATGACGTTAAGGTGCCTAAATCTGTGAACTATGCTGTCACCGTGATCTTTGATACATACTGCATGTTGTACATTAAACTCTTGTGTGCTACCTCTAGGGGTTTTCAGAGTGATAAACTAAACTGAACTTTTCATTGACCGGTCGCAGTCTGAACATCACATCACATTTACCAGAGCCCTTCGAGATGACGTTAGTGCAGTTTTATGGGCGAATTGAGCAGCTAAAATGATTGCGGACATTGCTCAGGATGTTGGAGTTCGTCCCAAGTTACGAATAGATGTACATCTGAGACCCCTTAAAACATCCATGATCCATGTTTGTATCTGCAGGTCGTTTGACAGATTATCAGATGCACATCCCACTGTGAAGGGCCCAGACGGTTACACCATTACTGCTGAAGTCCCGGTAATCTTTAGGCGGGGCTTGAAGAGAGGATTGAAGAAGCTTCGTCCAGAGCAGCCCAATCGCATGTAATAGATCAATTCTAAATCACCAGGACGTTCCTGTAAACCGGGATTAGGTAATTAATCTGCACGTCACAAGTTAAAGTAGTTTTGCAATATAATCCGTAACTTGTTTCCCGAGGGGCGAACCAATAAGGGCGTTCTCGTTACTTTCAAATTGCAGGATGGTTGAGGTTAAGGCCGCTTTGGAATAGTATTTCAGTAATAAAACATATTTGAGTTTGATAAAGAACTGTTTTTATGCGGGGGACAGATTTTATTACTTCAGTGAAACCGGATGTGGTGCAGAAAAAACAGCATCCATACTCAGGTCGAGTCTGGGATTCAAACCCCAGGCCATCACCTCATTCAGTCTCGACTAGGTGAGTGTGTGAATTTTACGCAGCTTGTAGCAACATTCAAGACATATCACGACTAAGGACGCCAGGTATGGGTTTCAAACATTGGAACCTTGTAGGGAATCGAACCCTGGCTTCAGCTTGACGAACGAACGGTTTAACTAATCTAAGCCACCGCTCAAGTCACGACTATGACGCTCAACGGTTTATTTATTTCAGTCTATTTGATGAACCGGACTGAGATTGACGAAAACACTTATTTTTCCAACATATGCTCATGAAAAAAATATCGCAACATCTATGATTTTTGTTTTATATCATTGTAGTAATGATTAATAATACCCACCTAGCCGTTTATATCCATATGATTATCACATATGATAATTATGTTTGCCTGATAATTATGACCACTCGGGTGCATCACACATGGAGGTTAGGTTTGCGTGAGGAGAGCATCACTTGATGTACGTGTGCCCGTTAAGCAAATAATGCCGTTTTAGGTAACTGCTCTCACCGCTCGTTAACTTGGAAAATTAATAAATCAATTGATAAGCAAATATGGGACCTCCTCAACAGATAATTGCTCAAAGATGGCAAGTTATTGGCGTGCGGAATGCTGGTGGGACATGGAAGGCTATTGCAAAATTTTTGTGGTTGTCATCCATTGACTTTCAGCCGAATTCCCAGCTTACTAATGTCCACCCGGGTTAATGTCAACCACGAGTGGCAACTCCTAGGGAGGACAGAGACATTCTCAGAATCACAACTATTCATCCAAGTAGCGTCATCGTCGTTTTGTCCAACAGAACGATCCGAATTCACCTAAAATCAGCTGGGTGTGGAGCCAGACAGTGTATCAGACTCCCGTGTTGTGTCATCCCAAGAACGCTGAGGAGGAAGACATTATTATTGTCAGGTTCAGCGTCACTGGCATTTGCGGTTACAGAGATGGTTCAACTGGTCAGCGGAAAGTCGATGTGTTTTGTTGATTTGTGGCCGGGTTCGTGTTAAGAGCTGCAGAAACTCTGCATATGAATAACGAAATGTTTTGGAGCAAGAACCGTTTGGTGGGAGTTCATTGGTGGTGTAGGGGTGCCTCTCACACGCCTGTGAACTTGTCCTTGTGACGATCAGTCGAAAGTGTGAATGAATAACGGTACATCGGGGAAATCTTTGACCGGATTGTTGTACCACATTTGATGACCATCCTCTGAACACAAGACCAGTTGTTATGGATTACATATCGTGCTTTTGTAGACATCTTATGTCAAGAAGCGGTGGCAGATGTCAGCCCTACAGAGCATGTTTGGAACACCCACCCATAAGGTGTGGATAGCAGGCCCTGAGCCGCGTCTAGACTTCTTCAACTTTTGCATTCAGACATGGATGGGCCGACGGGACTGTGAGACAGACTATTGGCCAAGGTCTGCACACGGTATCGACATTTTCTTCCGTTATTGATACTTGTTTGATTTCATGAAGGTTGTAAGTCAGAATCTTGACGATAGCTTGTTAGCGTCGGACGACTAGGTTCACCACCATGAAATGCCATGTTTGCTTCTAGGGAACTACATTTTTTTGTTCTTTTAAAGTTTGTCATTTATGGTCATATTACACTGATTGTTGGTTAAATTTAGGTTTAAGTTCCTTGACTACAGTTTATGGTAACAAATTGATACTATGGAAAATATGGAGTGTTGCGATACTTGTTTCTGTGTGTATACTTATCAACAAATCTCAAGCTGAATGTTGGTGGTCAGCCGTTCCATGCTCCATGCGTCTGTGGGATAGCCTAAAGGTTTGAACGTTGGACAGTAAGATCTGAGGCTGTTTCTATAAGTTTACAGTTTTGGTGTCCACTCCCGATATGTGTATGGACTATTGCTTCAAGCGGCGGTAAACATTAATCAAGCTATATCGCTCGGATTTGTGTGACTAGTGATAACTTAGGAGTAAAACTGCACATTTCAGTTTAAAACAAAACAAAACAACAAAAGAAAAAAGAAACTATAAATTTACTCTGAAGTGAGACTGACTTAGACAATATGTGAATTTCGACTGTACTGTACTAATACTGTATGTTGGTCTATAAAAATGGTGTAGTAATCTCGACCGTAATGATTGATAAGTGAAGGTAAGTATATACTCGTACATGTGTTCAGGGTACAGTGGCGTGTCCACTATGAAACATGTACCCTGGACCATAACAGCTGCCAGTCAGCCTTTAATGTCGGGCCAGCATTCATCTTAAAACCTCTTTCTCTAATTATTGACAAGCGACGAGATTTAGTCGCATCGGTTGCTAAAAGACCAGTCTTAGTAACAGAAAGACAGGATCCCTCTGGTGATTCCGACAACATTTACAATGTAACACTGATTGTCCCCCTTTGATATACGCAGTACCATCGCCGGCTCTACTGACATACTTATACAGGCTACTTTGCGCACTTTAACAATAATGGTAACAGATTCGTCTCGAAGCATTTACCCCCCTTAGCTCCTTTCAATATGATCGACATACAGTGAGAAGTATTTGGGTCGATGTTCTGTCGCAAAGATCGGAATAGATGGATCTCGAAGGGTTGTTTTTGACGTAAGAGACTGGACCCTTAGGCATTTTGTCGTAGACATATTTGTGCGAGAGGTGTGGAGATTTTCTGCCCACATTCGGGAATACTTGTCATATGCCCATGACACGAGCTCCATCGAGAAGAGAGAAAGCAAACATTTGTCTGTCTCAAGCAACGCCGTTGAAGACCTTCGTGGTGAGACAGCTGTGAACATGACGGCGCTCTAACCAGAATTTGTGATAGAGGAGTGTCCATAGAAATGGCTTTTGGGATAATTAACTATTATGGCAGCAGTCGCATATCCGGAGGCTTTAATAGAAGTGACAGCATTTGTTTGTTGGAGATAACTTTCCGATCTTTAAAACACTCAATGTCATACACCAATATCAGGGATATTCAGTCTGTATCTAAAACATCATTCTATCTTCATTACTGCAGAAAAAGACGCACGTGTCCTTTTAATTTCGATAATATATTTTCGTGTTCCTTCATCTCATTTTCAAATATTCTATATCGACCCTGCTATGCAAAATTGACAGACACCACATTGAGCGTAGATTGACCTTGCTTGTGTTAAGAAAGACAGCACGAAACACACAAACAGTGACACTGAAGTGAATTCGAGGTCGCATTATGTCGAGGTCACATGCACGTGACGATACAGGGGTGGGTGGCGGGTGTTTTCTGATGTCGGGGTTGTGTGGACAATGATGTACCGTGGATTAGGTAACAAGGAGTGGTGTCATGGTGAAGCAGACACCCTGAATGATGCTACCTCAACGCGTACTATCATTTACTTGTATTCATATTAACTATAAACGTTTCGTTTAGAGGGGGTAGGGGAATGAATGCTACATGTACAACAGTATTAACGACGAATGCGGAAGACGAATGTCAAGTATGTGCAAGGATATGCAAGTCACACGGAACGCCACAAATATTATTATGATCACATTTCCTGATATTCCGCATAACTGTGTAATCTATTTTCTGCTCTGCATGCATATAATGTAGAAGGCAGATGAAGTTGTGCCGGCGAGTACCAGGAATAGTAGACAGTTGAAGTGGAAATAGCGATCTGGAAGAATAGTAGGCAGTTGAAGTGGTAATAGTGATCTGGAAGAATAGTAGGCTGTTGAAGTGGAAATAATGATCTGGAAGAATAGTAGGCTGTTGAAATGGAAATAGTGATCTGGAAGAATAGTAGGCTGTTGAAATGGTAATAGTGATCTGGAAGAATAGTAGGCTGTTGAAATGGAAATAGTGATCTGGAAGAATAGTAGCCTGTTAAAATAGAAATAGTGATCTGGAAGAATAGTAGGCTGTTGAAGTGGAAATAGTGATCTGGAAGAATAGTAGGCAGTTGAAGTGGTAATAGTGATCTGGAAGAATAGTAGGCTGTTGAAATGGTAATGGTGATCTGGAAGAATAGTAGGCAGTTGAAGTGGAAATAGTGATCAGGAAGAATAGTAGGCTGTTGAAATGGAAATAGTGATCTGGAAGAATAGTAGCCTGTTAAAATAGAAATAGTGATCTGGAAGAATAGTAGGCTGTTGAAGTGGAAATAGTGATCTGGAAGAATAGTAGGCAGTTGAAGTGGTAATAGTGATCTGGAAGAATAGTAGGCAGTTGAAGTGGAAATAGTGATCTGGAAGAATAGTAGGCTGTTGAAATGGAAATAGTGATCTGGAAGAATAGTAGGCTGTTGAAGTGGAAATAGTGATCTGGAAGAATAGTAGGCTGTTGAAATGGAAATAGTGATCTGGAAGAATAGTAGCCTGTTAAAATAGAAATAGTGATCTGGAAGAATAGTAGGCTGTTGAAGTGGTAATAGTGATTTGGAAGAATAGTAGGCTGTTGAAGTGGTAATAGTGATCTGGAAGAATAGTAGGCAGTTGAAGTGGTAATAGTGATCTGGAAGAATAGTAGGCTGTTGAAATGGTAATGGTGATCTGGAAGAATAGTAGACAGTTGATGTGACAATAGTGAGCATGGACGGTTGGCAGCAGTAGGTAGTCAAAATCACATTTGTGTAGGCTGATAAATATATTCCTTGGGTTAACATCACAGACGGGATATTGACGATGTTTGACAAAGTAGTTTCTGTGAGTAAAGGCATTGTCGCTGATGTCGACCGCGGTATGGTTATCAAAGACTTCATCTACTGCCGGTCTCTTTCTGGTTTGTGAGGCGGATTGATCGTCAACGAGACACAATCTTGTCGGTGTTAAAGCATCCCTCCAACACCTCTTTCCTTGACAACGAATACTGATGTAATATTGAAAGGAATCTAAACCTAGTATCCAAGTTATGTACCTGGAAGAACTGATAACCTGGTTTTCGAAACACTTACTGTTAGTAGTACAAGAAATAAATAGAGGTTACAAATACAGTGTATATATATCATGAATATTTTTATCGGTGGGTTCACAAGGCATATACGAATCAGAACATGAAATACCAGATAGACTTTTTTTCTAGGAACCATGACTCTATACGATGCAGTGGGTATGTTGTACGAGTCAAATGATAAGAAAGACCTTGTGAAAAGTTGTGCGTGATCCTGTCCCGAACTGACGATCTAGTCTGTAGGACCTGTCCAATACAGGGCACAGCATCGCTACGCCAGCTGTTAATCATCATACTTAAACATGCACATGTACTCTCACATGTTCTTCAGGTATAATCCAACAAGGTTTAAGGAATGTTTTCCATCGTGGCTTAATCATCCCACGTGGGCAATCTTCGTTTTCAGGCGATCAATAATGTTGTTTTTTCCAGTAAAATCTCTTTAGATATAACGTCTGTGAATGTCGAGACTGATGGAATTTCCAAAGACAGGCAGGGCCAACGTTCACAGGACTTATGTACGAAGTAGTTCGGAATGGAGTGTGATGAAAACAGATTTTAAACGGCTTGAAGATGTAGTTATTTTCAAAACATCTTCTTGAGGAACATTTCGATCGTGGCCTGACCGGATGCTTAATGACATAGGGTAACAAAATGGCAAACAATAAGCAAGAAAATGGCTTCTTGTTCATTTGATCCGTGTGCTTAACGAGGTACCATCTATACGAAGCTGTAGTGGTCACCTGCGCAAGACGACGGCTTCAAATACCGACGGTAATGGCCATGTGTACGTGCACGTGCCACTCGCGTGAATGGCGGTCATCCAGAGCAGTGTGACTGTACCACGTGGTGGCTTGTGGCAGAAGGACACATGTGATGACAGGATTCTGGTTCCAGTAATTAGGAGGTTAATTACAAGAGCTGGTTGGCAGCACACATTGAGTAAGAGAGTTGTTTATCGCTTAGTGAAGGACCTGCTATGACCAGCTATGACTGAGCATCCGTGAGTTTGACGCGTCCATCCGTCCTGTACAAACGAATATGACAGCTGTTCATGCCGTGTTTCCTTCTGAAAAGCCGAATAGTTACACATGGCAATTTTATTGTCACCTGCCTGTCAGAAACTGAGGATCATTGCCAGGCCCTTTTATGGTAAAGATCTGATTTGTAAGTCCAGCGTCTACAACATTAGACTTGGGTATTTAAGTATCGGCAAATCCGTTGTTCTAAGAGGTTCTATGGTTTCCCGCATTCTGGTTCTGTTGCTGGGGATATTCTGTGGTAGTCCCGTGGATGTTCTATTGCGATAGGTTACAAAAACTACTTACGAAACGTTTGGAAGAGGTTAAGCTTGATCAGCACCAACAGCGTTCGTCAGTACAGATTTCAGATTGCAATTATGTTTCGTTTGTTGTTATTTTGCTCAGCATTATTCGAGCGACATGCGGCGTTAGTTAACGTCTGTAGCAAGTCTGCACCGGAATATCCAGTGATCTGCAAATATGCGTGTTTTCCGAAAGGAAACCATCATGTCTCTTCAAACAGGTGTGAGGTAGTTCATAATCGGCATCGCTGTTAGCCAATACATCAAGTCGTTGGAAACTACGATGTACCGATAGTGCGATTAGTCGTTACAATCCTAGCTAAAACAAAAAAACGAGAAATGTTTTTCAGACATGTTGCAATGTGGGTCAAACATTTAAGTGACTGACATCATGAACATCGATATTGGGATTCAACCACGTCAGCTGGCCTGGTCATCTGGCCATCTGGTCATCTTAGTCGCTTCTTGCCGCAAGCATGGGCTGATGGAAGCCTGCATATTCTACTGTTTGGGATGTTCCAGTTGACGGCGTCTTCATAAATTCTTGGGCAGATCAAGACGATGAAATATACCGGTAGGCATCAGATGCGTAGTTTCGATTTTGTATATTCTTCCAGACGTTGGGATTAATTGAATGCCAGTGTTACAGGGGAGGAAAGCCCGGAGTAATGGTTGTAGGCGAAACACGTATTAAACGCACGGGTTGAAATTGGAGATAAGGACACAAAACGTTCCCGGCGAACGTCCATGTGATGCTGCTTTTAAATCACCAAGAATGTACATACAAACCAATGGCTGATAGCATGAGCAAAACCCCGCAGGATCGAGGTACCATTTGTAGAGCCAGGTCAGATATCGTTGTCATTCGATTGTTATCTTCCAGTGGTGTTTTAGAAAACGAATGGATCTCTGAATCTATTACATCCCGAAAACTTAACGTACTCTTGGGCTGTCAGAGAACTGCTGAGTTGAGTCGTCGCCCCACTATACAGACAGGTTAACCAGAACTATCTATTCTCACTGTCTCTCAACCGTTAATTGACGCCATCCCCGAGTCACCAAGACATTCATCACGCCGCCTTACTTATCCCGTGCTTGCCATATAAAACTGTTTATTATCTCCTCGGTGTTTGTGTCTTACTTCAACAGTAGTATGATAGTAGGCCGTGAAACAAACACGTCTCATGTCATCTACAGGACAGTCCCGGACATACAAGGTCACGTGGCACGTCTCGCGGGAGCCCGAGATCGGCAGCAAATTAACCAAGAGCTTTTTACACTCTCTTACTTAACCACGTCATATCATAGAAGGCCATGCGGTGCCCTGGGGGCGATTATTTCCCGGTCACAATGTATATTACTGGTTAGCACGGGGCGGACCTGAGATGCTGCGGTTTAAGGGAGTGATGCTGCATAATGACATTGCAGGGTTTTTCCACTCGAGGTATTTCAAGGGGGAGAAAAATAACCGAATCGTTAATTTCTCTTTATCGTGATATTAAAGGAGACATGGTTTATTGAAGAATGAAATGAGTCGGCAAGAGTTTTTATTTACAAGTGTCGCAGAGAGCAATACTCGCGGACAGTGTGGTCTCCTAAACATTACTGCGGTCAGCTGAGGGAAACGATTTCCTCTTTAGCCCAATCAAGAAAACTTTTACGCTTTTTTAGGCGCAGTGGGCGATAAGTTCTTCCCAGACACACTGATTGGTATTGGAGTGACGCACAGTCTTCTTCCTTCTAATGTAAATGTGCACTGGGTAATGTCTGTAATGTCTCGGACGTAGGTTGCAGATCAGGCACTGTGGGATCTAGGTGCTCAGACACTCGCAACTCTCATAAATTATTATTGGTACTGACCGTTTCATCGGTATGTTGTGTAGAAGGGAATAAGATCAGATCCTCTCTAAGTGTATTAGCTTGTGTGCCTGCGTGCGTGCTCTTGCGTGAGTGTACGTACGTGTGTGTACGTGCTCTTGCGTGAGTGTACGTACGTGTGTGTACGTGCTCTTGCGTGAGTGTACGTACGTGTGTGTACGTGCGAGTGCGTGCGTGCGGGTTTTACGTGACACATCTTCACACTATTCTTGTGCACTAGAGGACTTCTTCATTCAACCAAGACTGGTTTGGGTTGTAAACATTTCGTGAAACCTGACATGGCGCAGTCAAATCAACGGTCATGATCAAGGAGAGATTCAAGCATGCGGTCATCGCTCCCTGACATGACGGAGGTTCGCAGGTTTCGTGTCAAAGAATTGATCACTGACCAGTCTCGTTTCAACATTTCTGGGTACCGTCTCTTGCGCAACTTAGTGCGATAACCATTCCAAAACTTTTAGACAGTGTCATTCACCTGGATGCATAAATATTAAACAGTATGTCTAAGCATTTGTATATTACAACACTACTCTTCTTCTAATCCTAGCAAACACGTCGTACAGCGTGCTCTGTTTACAGCCAGCTTTGACAAAAGGAAACCTGTAAGTCGTTGAAATCTCTAAACGAGGTTTCCCCGCTACAAACGTTTGGCGGTCTGGTACGGAACTGATATTACATCGACCTCGTTGTGCGTTACAGAACTACGCTGAATAGGCGCAAACACTCCACATAACAGGTGTAACCAGTGAGCCAGATGCATTGTGAATCATTTTCCGACCTCATCTAACAGGGGCAGTCCGTGATTCCATAGTTAAGGTATGCTGCCTGTCCCTCGATATAAAATATAGGAAGACGGTGTTGTTAACGTTTAAACTTAAAATTCATTTGAACATGTCATTTTCATATAAAACAAGGAATTGGAATTCAGTTTAACCAGAGTTGTTTGTGTGAGAAAATTCGGATCGACTGAAAAGTAGGTCATTGTCTGAATAGGTTAATGAGACATGTTTCGGTGTGTAAAGCGCCACTACGATGCTTCAGGCAAACCCATCTGTTCACAAACCTAACTCGAAATATGGTGGATCATTTTGTAATCAAAATATACGTTTTGAATTTGATCTGGATTTGCTCCCAGATATCGTTCTATGCAGATATCAGATTCGCATTTCCACCTAACCACATTCATACCGTGGTAAAGAAGACAACATGAAACCGTATAGTATTGGATGCTCAAGGATCGTGTGCCGTTCAGCTGTTATACACAAAAGTTGGACTTTTTTTACACGATTTGTCATCAGTGTATGAAACACACATCACATCGAAACACTGACCACAGAAGAAAAAAATCACAGCACACTTGCCACGTGAAGATCCGGGTTAGAACTGTCACCCTTGCTTGTCGTAGAAGGCGACTAACGACAGCAGGTGGTCAGGCTCGCTGACACGTGTAAATCGATGTTCGTGATGTTGATCACTGCATTTTCTGGTCCAGACTCGATTATTTACAGATCATTTACATTTAGCTGGAATATCGCTGAGTATGGCGTTAAACAACAACCAGACAACTAACTAACCTTAAACAGTTTGAAATGCGATTGCTTTATTGCTTATAGCAGCAGGCATGGGACGATGAGCAGCTATTTGAAATGATGGTGTCTCGACGTAATGGACAGCGAGTGCGCTCCAGTTACCTCGCTTTGGCCGTCAGTCCTGGCCCTGCAGTTCCTCTGGAATCCATACAGTGAACGGTCGGCTATGGGGACCAATCAAAACCACTTTGCTTAGACGGTATAACCATTCTTAAGCGCTGAAACAAAACAGAGGATTTGGGGGAAACTCGAACACTCACCTCTACGAAGATGCCCGAATTATTGACGACATTTTCAGTTGTCTCCCTTTGTTTTGTAAACGCGCGTCCGTGACCAATTCCCGATTTCGGCGTTAGTGTCAATGATTATACACCCTTAAGTGGGCTGAATGAGAAGGGGGCTTTGCATTATCTGTCGACTCCGTGCAAACAAATAGTGCTATCGATTGGTATCTACGTAGGTGTATGTCTCGTTGAGACGCTGACTTGAAAGTTGTGATTAACACATCCGCCCCTGACGCTTTCAACACATTCATCAATAAATATCCACTGTCCCCGGTGCTAATGAAACCTGTGCGAACACTTCTTTAATACATTTGGAAATAACAAGTCTGAGCTCTAAACATCCTCAGAAATGACTTTATCGTGATTACAGCTGGTTCTGCCGTCATGGACATGTTTCGCTCAAGCTTATGCCACTGTACGTCACCATTATTTCCTTCATTTTCAGAGGCGTAATTTGGAGTTTTAGACGATACTGTATTGTCTCGTCTGAGGAACATCTATTTAATAACTTGGAGGCTCAGAGGGGGGTGGAGATGGGGAGTTGTAAAGTTGTAAAGGGAGTTGTGTGTGCGTGCATGTGTATGTGTGTGTCTGTGTGGAGAGAGAGAGAAAGAGAGAGAGAGTGTGTGTGTGTGTGTGTGTGTGTGCTGACATCATTTTATTCTTAAACTTCGATGTAACTGATACTTCGAGTATCTCTTTCTTCGACATATCTCGTACAACGATGTATACCATGCTACGATGCTTCTTATTCTTCGATTTATCTCATACCACGATGTATGCCATTAAACGATGTATAGCATTCTTCCATATATGTCATTCCACTGTGTCTCATTCTTCGATTTATCTCATACCACGATGTATGCCATTAAACGATGTATAGCATTCTTCCATATATGTCATTCCACTGTGTCTCATTCTTCGATTTATCTCATACCACGATGTATGCCATTAAACGATGTATAGCATTCTTCCATATATGTCATTCCACTGTGTCTCATTCTTCGATGTATTTCATGCTTCAAGTATCTCATTCTTCGATGTATTGCAAGTATCTCATTCTTCAATGTATTTCATGCTTCAAGTATCTCATTCTTCGATGTATTTCATGCTTCAAGTATCTCATTCTTCAATGTATTTCAAGTATCTCATTCTTCAATGTATTTCATGCTTCAAGTATCTCATTCTTCGATGTATTTCATGCTTCAAGTGTCTCATTCTTCAATGTATTTCATGCTTCAAGTATCTCATTCTTCGATGTATTGCAAGTATCTCATTCTTCAATGTATTTCATGCTTCAAGTATCTCATTCTTCGATGTATTTCATGCTTCAAGTATCTCATTCTTCAATGTATTGCAAGTATCTCATTCTTCAATGTATTTCATGCTTCAAGTATCTCATTCTTCGATGTATTTCATGCTTCAAGTATCTCATTCTTCGATGTATTTCAAGTATCTCATTCTTCAATGTATTTCATGCTTCAAGTATCTCATTCTTCAATGTATTTCATGCTTCAAGTATCTCATTCTTCAATGTATTTCATGCTTCAAGTGTCTCATTCTTCAATGTATTTCATGCTTCAAGTATCTCATTCTTCGATGTATTGCAAGTATCTCATTCTTCAATGTATTTCATGCTTCAAGTATCTCATTCTTCGATGTATTTCATGCTTCAAGTATCTCATTCTTCAATGTATTTCATGCTTCAAGTATCTCATTCTTCGATGTATTTCATGCTTCAAGTATCTCATTCTTCAATGTATTTCATACTTCAAGTATCTCATTCTTCGATGTATTGCAAGTATCTCATTCTTCAATGTATTTCATGCTTCAAGTATCTCATTCTTCGATGTATTTCATGCTTCAAGTATCTCATTCTTCAATGTATTTCATGCTTCAAGTATCTCATTCTTCAATGTATTTCATGCTTCAAGTATCTCATTCTTCAATGTATTTCATGCTTCAAGTGTCTCATTCTTCAATGTATTTCATGCTTCAAGTGTCTCATTCTTCAATGTATTTCATGTTTCAAGTATCTCATTCTTCGATGTATTTCATGCTTCAAGTGTCTCATTCTTCAATGTATTTCACGCTTCAAGCGTCTCATTCTTCAATGTATTTCATGCTTCAAGTATCTCATTCTTCAATGTATCCCGTTCATACGCGTCACCGAGCTCCTTCAGCCAGTCTTACGAAGCTTTTGACAACATTCCAACGATATCACCAGAAACCAGTACATAAACTTCAAACACTTTACATACTTCGGTTATCGAATCTATGTCGTGACGAGCGAATGCTTCAACCATTTGGCTACTACACCACGCCTCTCCTTGGCATGAAACTGTACCATGTACACCCAGGCAGACTGACAAGGCATGAGATGACTGACTAGGGGGAAAATGGTAACAACATATATCCTAGCACATTTTGCCGATGCTCAAGTATCCTATGGATTCCACGAATATGTTGCTCCACCTATCGGGAGTGTCGGTCTTTTAATTGGATTACATTCTAACGTATCGGAGACGTAAGGTAAGGTTCATAAACCTACACACTAACGGCAGAAAATCTCTAAGAGATTGGCAAACCCAAACCAAAAAATGTCACGAACCGAATGCCAGTTCAACAAAGTGTCCTTGACTTGCGTGGAAGCTCCTTAGAACCAATCATGAACTGATTACAATATGAAACATGAATTGAGTGCAGGCCATATCCATGACGAGACCCTTGTCACCGGTGGCGCAGACTTATCTCCAAATCAGAAAAAGGGTAATTGTTAGCCTGTACCTTTCACCTAACATGTATAAATGAGAAGTTCAGGCTCATCTGTCCATATTGTACACGTTGCTGACGGCGTCGGCTGACGCTTCCGGTGCAACTGTCAGTACAGTTAATTCAGTCCTTCCATCCTAATTGTCTGGCAGGCAGGCTTTCGGAGGTGTGATCCTTTACCGAAGATCCCAGACTAAATGGGTGGAATGTGGCTGAACTGTGTGACATGTAGGCACATGAGCTGTTGGATTTAGACAGCTTAGAATCCTTTACAAAGTCACTCACTCGTGAAGGATCAGTATCCGCATGGCAGGGTACTAATCGGATAACCAGTTTAACATCACGTAACTATACCCAAGTCATTCCCTGTATGGAATGTCAATCACGCCAAATAAATCATGAAGTGTGCTCCCAAGCGCCAGATTCCCACATCAAATTGCCGTGTTCGCCTGCAGAGAATGTTTATTTTTATTCCTGCTCCAAACGCTTCTATATTCCGCAGCTGAGAACACATGCAGTTATTGTAATCACAATATGGGCGCTCTCCTTGCAATCGGCGCACGGGTAAAGAATTGATCATCGATTCAAGGTGATACACCCACTCGTGCTTGTCAAAGGTGTTTTTATTGCTCTGTGTGCGTTCTGTGGTGCGATGAGTACAAAAAGGAGTATTGATTCTGGAGAGGCCAATTCAGGAATAGTCCCGTGATAATCAAAACAAAGAAGAGTAAACACATATGACGTGGGATAATGTGTAAACAAAACGACAATATCTTAATATTTTTATCACATCGAATGTCAGATCTAAATCATTTATTCTGGATCCTCTGAAGGCGTGACGTTGCGAATTGAGAGGAATGGCAATCCAAACCATAGACTGTATCCTAATAACCCCTTAATGTGAAACGACCTGTAGTTATCCAAAGATTACGTAACAACAACCATTCCTGTGACATGGCCTCTTGATGTCCATGGACTACGATATAACAACCCCTTCCTGTGACACGGCCTGCTGGTGTCCATAGATTACGTGACAACAACCCTTCATTGTCACACGGTCTGTTGAAGTCCATTGATTAAGTAGTTAGAACAACTCCTTCAAGTGACACGGCCTGTTGATGTCCATGGATTACGTTACAACCCCCTCCTGTGATGACATGACCTGCTGATGTCAATCTATTACAACAACCCCCAAAGACCACCAATGGCATCCGTCACAAATCCATGCCAAGGCAGGTCCGCTGTTCACTTGAGTGAGAGGGTTGGGTCTTAGACCGCTTGTAGCAATATTCAAGCTTGTAGACACCAGAAATGGGGTTCACACACTTTATCCATGTGGGGAACAGAACTCGGGTCTTCAACGTGACGAGCGAACGCTTTAGCCACCTTCAATCGTACCAATCACATATGACATCAGCTGTGAATCTAGTGCGTCACGTTTAGGAGTATCGTCTACATGTTTATAAAAAAATACTGTTAAAAGCCTTCTAGGATCAAGTCCTTGAATAATATATGACTCTTTTTAAATTTTCGTGAAAAGGGCATTTTAACTGTACATAAAAACGCACACACATAAGGCTTGAGTTGTTCACAAATTGCTCGACATAAACGGAAGATTGAAGTTGTCTCTTCCCTCATAGAGTGCCGTGGGTGTTTTTGTCACCAGTCTCTTTTCAAGAATCTAGATTAAATATACAGACAGGGTGGTTTAAATAGACGAGTTCCAGGTGGAGGGTGGATTGGCCGGTGGAAACGGGATTTTGTAACTTTACTGAACAATATCCCATTACAGATGTCCCTGAAGCGCCTGTTCAGCTTCCTGGTTCAAGTCCCTCGCTTTGTCATCCAAGCAGAAATTCTGCCTTCGGGGATGCAGACCTCTTGTTTAAATGCCTTATCCTTAAATTCCACATAGATAATGTTAATGAGAAAGTCGTGTACTTCACATTGTCTAGGTAAACTTCAGATAACAATTAGAGATAGAGCTGAAACAATATCCACAAAGGCGTTTAAGGCAAAAAAACCCAAAAAATAAACCGGCATCAAAGTATATAATTGTGGCTGACAGGTTCTCAACACTGCTTGAATAAAAACGCATACAGTGTTTAGATCCCGTCAGTGATGCCACGGGTCAAACGAGATCGCAGGGGATTGTTGTGTACATATACATTTAATTATTGATTGATAGACGTAGTTAAAAGTGAGTGTGTGTGCGTGCGTGCGTGCGTGCGTGCGTGCGGGTGCGTGCGTGCGTGCGTGTGTGTGTGTCCATTACGTTTCCGACTGCCATCATTTCAGGCTGTCCTCTTCATTTACTTCATTTATATGTTTCTGTTATGCTAATTCGGAGTCAAACATGTCTCACGCTCGCCATAGACGTGCGTCGATAGTCAAACATATATGATGCAACATACAGTCGTTACTAAACAAATTCAGTTTTACCATCCAGTGCGGTTTCCAGAGGAGGTATTACTTGTAGAAGATCACCTGATATATTCAAGACGTTTGTAAGTTTTCAGCTAATGTTGGTTTCCAGAGGAGATATCGATTGTAGAAGAGCAAATGTCTTTCCTGTAAACAAAGATGGGCACTGCAAGTGAGTTACATTTGTTCATGATTTGTTTTGATCATATAAAAGTTTACTTTAAAACAGTACGAAGGAAACGGTGAAACTTCTGCCTTACATAATTTAAAGCAACAAATGTTGGCACAGCATATTTATGAGGGAAAGGTGTCACTCTTCCATCACAACTCTTGTTGACTTGGATAAATTCATGTGCAAGTCTTCAAGTTAACTTGCTGAGGTGACGTTTCGTTTTCGATTTCTTTTGAACGACAAATTACGTATGATAGTGGAAGATAAACAGAATATCACCGGGAGTCATTGGTGCCAAATACATCTCGTAGGAGTTATCTCACGTTCATCAACGAGAGGTGATATATTTGATTGTTGTAGACCGGGCTACACCATTTGATCTCAAAGGACACGAGGCTGAGATTCTATTTATCATGCTATATCATCACGTGGATGATATTCTTAATGTCAGTAAAGAGATAAGTAAACCTTTCATAGCCTGTCATCTTGGCTAAATTACGATGAATTTTGTCATTCGGGTGGTCATCGAAGTTCCAGGAAAAGTTCATTTAACACGTGCATAAATTCCTAATAAACGTACAATTTACTTCACAGATGAATAAGTAGGTGAAGGGTTCGCCGAACACCCGATTTTCCTCATGGGTACAGTGTGTGAAGCCCATTTCTGGTGTTCCCCGTTGTGATATTCCTAGAATATTGCTAAAAGCGGCGTAAAACCAAACTCACTCACTTCAAGCCTGAAAAAGGACATGTTTTCTGGAGGAACGAAAAACTGTTTTAATGATACGATTTGAAATTGATTGGTCCGCGACATCGAATGGCACCACAAGCTATTTCCTATGAATAATTCAGCAAGGAGCAGAAGAACCTCAATGCTCACTTTCTCGTTTTTGTCACCATGTATTCCTTCGGCAAAACGTTCGCTCAAGTTAGACACCGTTGTCGTGGGTTAGCTTTTAGTTAGTCCTGAACTTAAAGATGTCATTATTCTCGACATATGAAGTATTTTCATCGAGTGCAGTACAGAAGGCTTTTACTCTGCTGCTGGTGGATTCAAGACTTTAGACTCGTAAACAAACTCAAGCAAAGCTTGTCAGTGTTTTTTATAGTCAGTTGTCAGTTGGCATGGCAACGAATTGGGAGAGTTAAGTTTTGAAATGTATAGTTAAAAGTAATGTCGTGAAATACATCATTTCCACGTACACAATAAATCATCTGCAAACCTTTTCAGAAACGGATAAATTGCTTCGTCTTCTTTTGCTGGCGCCAGGGGTTGACAGACTTTATGAAATTGGGACGGTTCAATTAGCGAGGCAGAGTGGGTGGTGCCTCCGCGTATATCTGGATCAGATGATCGTGGGTCCGAAGCTCATGCTTCCATGTTTATGATCATATCTCCTGTATTTTGTCTGTTTCACGAAATAGGTGCGATACGCGGAGTAGTGCAACTAAGACGCTGTTCAGTAAGACGTAAAGATGATGTTGAGTGAGTGAGTGAGTTTATATAGCAATATTCCAGCTATATGGCGATGGTCTGTAGATACCCGAATCTGGACCAGTGATCAACAACATGAACATCCATCTGTGCAACTGGGAACCAATGACATGTGTCAGCCAAGTCAGCTAGTCTGACCACCCGATCCCGTTAGTCGTCTCTTACGACTAGCACAGTCGCCTTTTATTGAATATGATGTTGAAACAGCGTTATAATCACACAGCATTTCACTATACCGATGATAAAACGATGAATGTTATACCAAGAAAGTATAGGAAATGGTTTCTGGTTTAGAGCCGCTTTTTCTGCAAACATTCCGCCGTGGGCTTAACATACTGTTCAATTAATTGCTCCCACCGCACCTAGCGAGTGAGTTTGGTTTTGCGCCGCACTCAGAATATTCCATCTCTATGGCGGCGGTCTGTAATTGGACCAGACAGTTCAGGGGCATTGTTATATGCATTTGGGATAGGATGCAAAATGTCCTTCATTATATTTGTAATGTAGGTTCACCTTCAATCACAGAACTTCTGCAGGCTTTAACAGTGTTATGGATATATATACTAGTATTTAACCATCAGCTCCAGATGTATATGAAGATGAGAGAACAATCATCTGCTATGACTTATATATAAGAATAACGTTGTTTATGCCACATTCAGCATTAATCTTCTTCATATCGTGGCGGTTTGTAAAGTGTTTTGAGAGTTAGAAATAAGAACTGTGACGCAGGTGTCAACAGCCAAGTGACAAATATTGTGACCATCCGATCCCCATTTATGCAGCACTTATTACAAGTCTAGAGACTCCTATACCTGTGGGGGACCCGCCAGCGGACATTGATACATCGCCCTGGTTGGCACCAAAAGGCTTATAAATCACCATAGATCTTCAGATATTCATACTATCGACCATTGGTTGCATAACAGTAGACTTCAGCGTTATCAACGAAATTTAAACAGTGAAACATATTGGTCATTTCAGCTATTGCAGGCTGGAGCGTTTGAGTACCCTATCTTCTATGCGGTGAAGGGTGAGTGAGTGAGTTTAATTTTGTTTAGTTTTACATCCCTCTAAGCAATATTCCAGTAGTATCACGACCGGGGACACCAGAAACGGGCTTCATACATTGCATCCACGTAGAGAATCGAAACCGGGTCTCCAATGAGCGAATGCTTTAACCACTTGACTACCCCACCACCCTGATGCTGAGAAGAGGTCAAATGGACGCACGTTAGTGTGTTTACATGTGGGGGTATTGTGTTATTACTTCCTGTTGTCTAAGATATAAAATTGTCACTGTGCAAAGGTTCGAACAAATATCTGAATAAAATGACAGCTCTAAATATGACATGAACTCTGTACATGCCATTCCCTATCCCTCCCCTCAAATCAAACAAAACAAAATCCCTTCCCCAAAACGACAGCATGTATATTTTAACCACAAACAATACATCCACAAACCAAATTCATGTAAAACAAACAAAAAGCCAAAGAAGCGTAAACTGATCACTTCACGTGCCGTCTTTGTCCTCAGCAGCCCTGTCATATATATATGCATTGTCAGCTTTCTTTATTCATCAAAATAATCTCCCGTGTTCAATGTTCTCTCATCCGTTCTTCTCTCTATCTTTGTCTCTGTCTCTCTCTCTCTCTGCATATATATATATATATATATATATATATATATACACGCGCTAGTGGTATGAAACAACAATTTACCCACACGCTGCCTTCATTTTATCAGGCGTCAAGACTTTGAGACGACCCCTTTATTTGGCCGCTATTGTTGCAGTGAAGCAAAGTTATTGGGGAAGTTGACATGAGTAATACCGTTAGGGCTGTGACCTTTACTGCGGGATCGTATAGCAAGGGTTATTATCTCTTTTCTGAATAAACACGTAACCTGGGTCAGAGAGGGAGCGAATTGTCTCGGAGTATGAAGTAAGGTGATATTCGGTGAATCGAGTACTCTTTTGCTGCAAATGTCAACGTTTTTTTCTACTCACTAGGAATCCAACGGAAATATATTTAAATATGTTTAAATGTTGCGCCCATTGTTATCACATCAGATATTGACCGGTTTAATTACAACGCTGATGAGTTAAAAATATACGCGTTATCATGGATCATGGAATTTCATTTGTTTAGATATATTTACGTCTGTAACCATGGTGATACGGACAATGTCAAGATATGTGCCTGAGCGCTATATAGATTGCAATACTTTCACCTTGCAGCACAGTTATGTCCCGATCAATAGAAGTCATATTTGTCCTTGTACCGATGGTGAATATTGTTTTGAATTATATTCCATGTATATTGATATCTATTTTTTGTCATTCATTCTCTCAGGCGCCATGCATTTCGAATTGGCATGTTTTGTTTTTTTTCATGTTCCATGAAAAATACCGATCTCAGTAAACGTTATACATTGACTCCTCGTTAGTTAGGATAACTAGGGAGACTATATGCTGCAGATTATCCCTGAGCTAAGCCGCTAATCACGGTGTCGATAGTTCACAGTTTGCTATATTACAGACTGACGGTATCGAAACTTCGCACTCACTATTTACACTTTTACACTTGAAGTTTATTTAATTGTACTTCCCAGTTTCTAAAACACCAGGAGGTTACAATTAACAGAAATGTGACCCCCCAATACATGTACTCTCAAATAGCAGGTTACAACAACTACAGTAAAACAAAATACCCAAATCCCCCACACCCCATACCCCATACCCCACACACCACCCCCGTCCCAAACCCGAAACATCCAAAAACTAAATACCACCACTTCAGTGCTTTCTCACATTACAGTATTTTAAAACTCTTATAACAACATGCTATAGTTACATTCGTTCACCTAGGCTGACTAATTAAGTACTGACGCGGATAACTTTATGTCCTAGAACATATTATCACCAACTGCGACTAAATGAAAGGTTCATACAGTATCCCAGCATCTCCAGTTACATAACAACCACGAACATATGTCTAATCACCGGTGCTGTTGACCCAAGTTGACGCTGCCTCCCTGGGAGATATGCACTAGTATATCACACTTCTTATCTAAAGAGCTGCAGGACGCCAGCTTCTATACAGTAATTAATAGCATCACCAACAGGCGTACTTTGAAAGTAGCGTCACAACTCAAGCATATGTGAGCCCGGCATGCTAGCTTGTAATCAACATACGCGGACTCCAAAACAAACAATAGACATTTGGCATTCATCCTTAAATAACCTACTCCATGTCACGTGACCTTTGGCGACTAGATGTCAGTCTATATAACATTTCCGGGTATTTTATTGACAAAGTAACCAAACCTAGTCCCCGCTCCTTGAGAGCGACCTCTAGAGAGATATCTTCTGAGCAAATATAGCAGTTTTAAGGAGTGTCCTGTTAGACAACATTGCCCGAGTTGATCGGAAGCTAATGTGAAACATATTACTGAATGTCAATGGGGATTCATTTAGAACAAAATTCTAAATTTTCCTTAGGAAGAATGACCACATTTCACTGTGTGCGAATCGCTTGCTATTTGTGATTACACGGCATTTCGAACCATTGATCATTCAGAATTCTGTCAACACTACAATCTCAGATTGTGACGTCACAATGCCCACGCTACCCACACGTATCGATCGGTATAAAGGATTTCAACAACCCGTCTTTGCTGTAGTTCCCAACCACGGCATGGGATGTAATTATATTTCCATTAGCAGCATTTTCATAGTAGAACACCGCCTCGATCTAAGGTGCTTTAGCGCTTTCGTCACACCAACGTCACAGCGTTATGCATATGTATCGATTGCCGTGACGTCACGCGACCTCATGAATAATAAACAGGCACCTGCCATATTGGTCTTGGAGTCGTGTGCCATATTTCTCGTTCAAAACATGCCAGTTTCAAACTGAAAAGGATATTACCCGTTTCCCTTTTTCTTTTAAGAATGTGGAACTGAAGCTATGAAAGAAGTCAGCCGTCTGTTGTTCCTGGCGGCTTTGGCCGTTTTGGGGCAGAGAACCAGCTTTGGGTTGGGTGCTCCGATACAAAGCCCATTTCCTTTAGGCACCATAGGTAAGTTAAAGAACATATGAGCAACGATATGATGTTATCACACGAGTGCTGCCTCTCGTATTTCAGGCATTTCGTGGATTACTGTTCGGATATACTTGTATGGAAGACAATTCCCACTGATTGAAACAGCATATGTGATTCCAGCCTTGTGTTATGAGTCCATATCGAGTACTGCTAGCTGTCATCCACAATCGGAGTCTATGGCAACGAGATGATGCCATGTAATTTCAGATGTCAGTTGTCGTTATTGTCAGAATGATTGTGTTCTGACAACGTTCTTGAGGTCGGGTAATAATATGTGGGTTTTGTTATGTTTAATGTAGCTGTTGTTAAATTCATACCCCGGTGTATTCTGTACTGTCAGTAAATGGTCAGACGCCATTGTCAAGCATTTCCCATGTTTGTCAGTGTCAGGTTGATTGTCCCAATTTCATACTCACCTGCTACCCACCCTTGACCTTTGTCCCCACCCTGAATTGTCGTGTGTAACCCCGTTTGTTGATATGAGTGCTGTTGAAATACGGAACTCGTGTATGTCAAGTCACAGGACTTAGCTAGTTCCAGATCAGATCCCATATGTTCAATAAAATTTAAGTTAAATATACAGGTAATAGCAGTGTAATAGAGTGAAATCAGATGAATACTGAAACCTCTGACCTATATAATTATTCAAAAGGACTCTTGTTTGTCAGGACCATGCCTACTGTTGTATGTTTCAGTTGATCTCAAATGCTTGTTACAATGTTACAGTATTCTTTTAGGTTCAGTTATTCATTGTCTCTGTGTGTTGTTTAGAAATATCAAAATATATACAAGTAACACTGTCATTCAGAATCACATACTAGAATACATCATACATACAGTGTTTTACTATTGGTGAATATTTGTTATTTCTTACATTCTTATAATGACACCTCTTTATCTGAGATTTTCATGGGTTCTCACCAAGTAAACTCATGTCCGTTCATGAATCCTGTAGCAATTGTACCAGAATATTCCTTCCTATTCATATAGATGCAAACATCTCCTTTCATCTAAACACATACCCACCCATTAATCTAAAGGCCCACCCATTCATCCATTCAGACACCTACCCATCCATTGATCTAAAGGCCCACCCATTCATCCATTCAGACATCTACCCATCCATTAATCTAAAGGCCCACCCATTCATCCATTCAGACAACTATCCATCCATTGATCTAAAGGCCTACCCATTCATCCATTCAGACACCTACCCATCCATTAATATAAAGACCCATCCATTCATCCATTCTGACACCTACCCATCCATTAATCTAAAGGCCTACCCATTCATCCATTCAGACACCCACCCATCCATTAATATAAAGGCCCATCCATTCATCCATTCAGACACTTACCTATCCATTGATCTAAAAAGGTCCACTCATCCATCTGTTTAGACATCTACCCATCCATTAATCTAAATGCCCACCCATCTTTCAATTCAGACACCTTCATGGTTCTTAATCTACAGACTAACCATCTACCCAGGACTGCATAGACTCACCCACCCACTCTTCCATTCATTCAGACACATACCCACTCATTGATCTATAGACTCACCCATCCATCCATTCAGACACCTACCCAGTTCTTACACTACAGACCAACCCATCCATCCATGTACACATTAATGTAGAGACCATCCACTCTTCCATTGATCCAGACTCCTCCTACTCAATATTTAATCTGGAAAACTCCCCTATCCATCCATCCATCCAGTCATCCATCCATACATCCATCCAAACACCTATCCAGTCTTTAATCTATAGACTCGCCCCTCCATCTACCCATCCATCCATCATCCAGACACCCTCACATACCCATTTTTTAATCTAGACTCATCCATCCATCCATCCATCCATCCATCCATCCATCCTCCATTCAAGATTCACCCACCCATTTATCTTGCCACCCACCCATCAACATTCTCACCTACCTATCATTCTTTACACTCAACATGCCACTATTTCCAACCCTCATCCATACATTTCTATGCTTTCATCTACAGGCTCCACAATCTGCTTATGCAGGCATAGATCAACTCACAACTTACCTATCCATTGTTTCCGTAATTCATTTGTTCATCCATTGTGCTTTAACCAGAGTAACTTTCACTATATATTCACTGTATTCAAGTTGAACTGACTCATTCATTCATCCAAAGTGTCAGTTTGTGAAGCCTCACCTTTTCATCCATCTCAACCCTGCCCACACCAAGTCCTTCATAAAAAGTGATAACCCAGCATTTCAACTGAAAGTGTCTCTACCCCTTAATACATTCCCATATCCATTTATATTCAAATACTTGCCTGTCCTTTCATGCAAACAATCTACCCACTCACTCAGACACTCACCCGTGCTATCCTCCACACTTTCCCAACCCTTAAGCTCAAAACATCTACTTATTTCATGAGACTACCTAACCAGGCTTTCTTCCAAATGCCAACCCTTTTAACCAAACACTTTCACATTCATCTTGATGCAAACAAACACTTTGATATGCCCATCCCTTCTTCAAAACATCCATTTATCATTACATCTCAAGTTCAACCAACTCTTTTGTCCTTCTGAAGAAACATAGACAATAATATTCAAATATCAACCCACTAATCTTTTCAAACATCAACAGACCAATTTATTCAGAGACTTACCCAGTCTTCTGCCCCTCAGAAAAACAAAATCACCAATCCCTTCATTCACACAGCATCCCCACCCTTTGTTCTTCTGAACAACCACACCTTTTCTTCATCCACAGCAACCATTCCCTTTGTTCTTCTAATCTACCACACCTTCTCTTCATCCACACAACAACCATTCCCTTTGTTCTTCTGAACAACCACACCTTCTCTTCATCCACACAGCAGCCTCACCCTTTGTTCTTCTGAACGACACCTTTTCTTCATCCACAGCAACCATTCCCTTTGTTCTTCTGATCAACCACACCTTCTCTTCATTCACACAGCAACCCTTCCCTTTGTTCTTCTTAACGAGACCTTCTCTTCATCCACACAGCAACCCCACCCTTTGTTCTTCTGAACAACCACACCTTCTATTCATCCACAGCAACCCTTCCCTTTGTTCTTCTGAACGAGACCTTCTCTTCATCCACACACCAACCCACCCATCTGTACCTCTGAACAAAGGCAGTTCTTCCAAACACCAACCAACATGTATTGTTTTCTGAACAACCACAAGTTGTTTGTAGATTCAAATACCCATTTTTTGTTTTGAAAGCACTTCGTCAAAACCTCAGCCCATGATCCATTCATTGATCATTCAAAACCAGGAAATATATGCTGAGTCAAAAAGAAACTTCACATTCTTTATTCAGGGCACTATAAAAGAACAAGAGATGGTAAGATGGCTAAATTGTTATTAGTTCGTTGCTGAGATCTGTGTGATGTGCTCAATACCTTGACAGTGCCACAATCAGTTCCATTAGGCTACACCGTCATTCCAAAACATGGGTATACAGAATGTTGAGTCACAATATGGATGTCGAGAATGAAGACTGGCAGCCTGCAACCGATTTCAAATGGTCTGTAAGGACAGTGGACCTCTAAACATCTCAGCCCTGGTTCGTGTAGCCGGCAGAAATCCGTCACATTGGTGACTTAAGACGATTTGACGGTCTTCTGCTCGTGACGTCACACATAAATGACCCTACCTCGGGCGATAAGAAGTGGTGCCAGTTTGTTGTAGACGACCTCGCAAGTCATACACAGTATGACGACTTCATCCCATCTTCCCACTTGCAACATGCCAATGTCTTGTTCACGTTGCACATTTGACCATCGTGGCATTTTAAGTACTGTTAGAACTGTGGTTTAAAAGTGTTTTTTAAATTCTTGAGGCCAATGCAAACATGTGCAAATGAAGAAAACTTCAGTGCGAAGAACCCGTGATCAACTGCCTGTGCAAAACCTGACTTAGGCACTAACGTCATTAGCACAATGAATGGATGGGTTTGAGTGGGTTTTGCTAACATTTTTCTAGAGTTGAAAGATAGGGATCCCCTTTCGGATACATAGCTATATCGTCAGAGAAAAATTGTTCATTATTTGTAAGGATTACATTTGTGAAATTTTTTTTTGACTCAGTATAGCTTGTGTGACATCGAACAATATCTCCTTTGAGATATCGTATGTTTTTTTGATAGTAGATTGCCTTGACAATACTATGACATCATGAACATGGTGATGTCACAATGCTGTCACATTGCTGCACTGCATTTTTCATTGAAAACTAATGAAGATCTATTTTTGATAATAACCCTTGTGTCTTCTGATATCAAATACATCAACACATGTTGATTAAAGTAAAAATATCCTTGGCAAGTCTTGGATATTTGCAACTTTGTCAACTCATGGTGATGTATTTGATATCAGATTACACTCGGGTAAGACTCTCTATTTATTCACCCTCAATCCATTGAGGCAACTACCCAATAACCTGTTCGTTTCTGCACATACCAAACCAGTTATTTCTTTATTTCATTCTGTCATCCAAACATCCAGTTTGCTACCTACCCACATGTTCATGCCTATGGTGGTATGTTCAACTTAACATCTTTGATCTTCTTTAGTAGAATGTGGTTTGGAGCAATATGTTCATTAGGTCGCATACCAAACCAGTTATTTCTCTGTTTCATTCTGTCATCCAAACACCCATTCTGTTTGTCACCTTGGATCAACTTAGCTTCTTTGAGCTTGTACAATGGAATGTTGTTTTGAGCGATATGATGTTGCAATGTTGTTGAAGTTTTGCATGTTGTTTACCCAGTGTTTCTGCCTGTTGTACAGGATCAGCTACAACAAGATGGTAAGCATCACATTGGGAACTGGTTTCCTTTCCCATTCTTTAAGCCATCCAACATTTAGAGGCATTGCAAAGTTTATATTATTACACCATCATTAGTTCACTCTAACCATCTGTGTATGATCTGCTACAGGTTTCATTCCTTCCAGGGCAATAAGAGTTCAGGGAAAGGGACCAATCCAAACCCACTCAAATATTTACAGTACATATTACATAGCAAACACAAGTGTCTCAATCTTGTTAGTCTGCCAGCTCAAATCTAGCAGAAGATATGTTGGGAAAGATAATTTGGACTGGAAAAATAAATGCAGAATTTCTAACTCCAGACATTTTTTGTTGTGGATGATTGCAGTAATGTGTAGATTGACAGGATCTCATTGCTTGTAGATATGTAGCATTTGAAAGTTCAATATTTCTAGAGGATAGGGCATGTTTTTTTGTAGGGCAGCTGATTTACCAGAGTTCCCTAGAGTAAATCCACCTATGTCTTTCTGGACACCTTTAGATGCAATCCAGGCAATGTGACATTTGAAAATTCAGTGGTGCATAAATCAAGCACACCCACTTTGTTCAAAACACAAAACTGAAAGTCAATTTCACTTTAAAACACTTCTGAAAACCCACTAAATTTCTCCATCTGATCGCTTCTGTCAAGACCATTCCTGTATTCACAGACAATTCCCAATGCGGATCAGGATTCTTCCACTGCAGAGGATAAGGTTTATTTCGGGATTGTATGTCTCTCCCTACGGCCTGTCATAGCTGACATGATATCAGGCAACAGGATCAAACAGTAATTTTTCTTACATTCCAAAAACCATACCTTCGAGATGTTTCAGGTCACCAGGTACAGCCTATTCAGACTGTGCTCAGAAAGGAAAAATAAACCTCATGCAGCTAACCATACATTTTGGATATTCACAGAGCAATTAGGTATGGTTTTCATCAGATGAAAACCCATTCATAATCTTGAGTAAAATGTCACAAGACATGATTATGAGAATTTTTACCACACTTTCTATAACTGACTTCATTAAAACTGACTTTGAGAGTGATAGTTTCCATAAAACTTCCTTTTAAACTGTGTGGGCATAATGATGATCCTTAAAGTTGTAAATGAAGCTAATCTACAAACTCAAACACTAGTACATTATCTAAAAATGTGCATTAAGGTATCAATATATCAGTGTTTTGAATTTTTTAATTCAAGGTAAGTTATTTTTGTCCCCAAATGGTCTTGTTTTTATGTTGTTGTGTTAAAGAGTGTGTTTTTTCAAATCATTCATATGGATTCAATGCCTCTAAATGGTGGTAGTTCTAAGGCTGAAGGGTTTCATTATGTTTGGAAAGCATACATGTGATATCACCGATCATAATTTGGATACTGGCAAATGAAGATATTATTAAACTGAAACAGAAAAATTGCCTTTTGGAAATATACATATGGTCTTCGGTAGTTAGACAGTATTCTAAATTTCTGAAGATTTACTAAGATATTGTTAGATAATCTCAGAATTATGTAAACTTGATATCACATGTGTGCTATTTTGGTGGTTAAGTTAACACTTTTGGGAAGGTGTGAAATACGGTAGTCATGGTGACAACTCAATGTATAATGATGTTTTGTTCCAGGGAGACTTTACCATAAGCATGTCTTAGTGGTGTCTGCTTTTGATTCATGGTATTGTAAAATCAGCATATGTTTAGTCAAGACGTCATATTTGTGTATTTGTTTATAGTTGGACCTAAAGTTGTTATTGCAAGAAATAAGTTAAGACAAGACTTTTTTATCCCAGGGAAATTTGTAAGACTGGCCCAAACCATAATATTTCAAGTTGTGGAAGTCACTGAGTGGTTAGGGTACCTGACTTTGTGTGCTGATGATTAGTTGCCCGACCTAATGTGGGTGTTTGAATCCCAAATTGGACTCAACCCAACAAAAGTACTAGAATTTGTACTTTACAGGGAAGTGTAATCAAATATAACATATGTTGCATTTGACCACTTTCTAAATGGCATTGTGTAGCCATCATATTATAATATCTGATGCTAAGGTATATTGTAAAATTCGTACATGCTTGTAATGCCTACATTACAAGCCAGTAACAGTCCTCATTTGGAACTTACATGTTAGAGATAGTGGAACAAGATACATGGTTGTGAACTCTCTGCTAGCTCATAGCAAGACATTCAAAGCATCCTTTCCTTGGTTGATTAGAAAGTTCACCTGGCCCTTTTTCCTGGAGAAGGATTGTTAGATAATGATGAGAGGTATCAGATCAGAGTGAAGGATCAGATTGTAAACAGACTGTTGTTTACCATTGCTGATATTGAGACTCATCACTGTTGTTGATGGTGGGTTGAGTATGCAAAAAATAGATGAGATTATGATATTGTCAGCATGACACAGGTTTCAAGTGTATTGTAACTTAGCAAGTCAGAGAAAGTGATATCTTTTCAATATGACCCTATGAAAATTTGTGAGCCAGTGACTGAGGAGAATTGCTGGTCCGACTGAAATTTTACTAGCCTTGGTGTCATAACATAAGATATCTTCTTGATACTTATTTATTGCAGGAAAACTGGCAAACAATTCTGACTGGCAGATGACAGGTCTGCATTCCAAAACGAAACCGGAACATGTGCTCGGGGAGCATTCATTTGCATAAAACAATATGTACTGAGGGAGTGGCTAATTATTTCAAACTGTAGTCATACAGTATATAGCATTATAAAACTTAAGTTATACTGACATCTCCCCTCCTTTGAGATGGAATCTATGCATATTTATGTCTAACTCTTAACACATTATTTGAACTGTTAAACATGAACACTTTTAGGCTAAACTGAAACTATTACTCAATGGTAACCAACTGTTACTAACATAAATCTGCTTAGCACTTCTAGTACTAAATCACTCAATAGTATACTTCACATCAACTAATGATAATTACTGCTAAAGTTCCTACTCCAGAAGAAGAAACTAAATAAATCTTTGAACACTGAAACACAGCATTTCTAATGCTAACACTTTACTTGATTCAACATGATATTAACATGTTTAAAGTCATAAAAAGGGTTATTTCACCCAATCGCCAAATCGATTCGGTGGGTTGACAGTGCGGCCGGATCTGGTGACTGTCACTTGTTGTTGATTGTCACTACTACTTATGTCTGAACCATTACTGTGGCTGGCAGGTTCTGCTGGACAGACTGGAGATTCTACAGTGTTGGGTGTGAAGTCAGACACTGGTGAATCTCTCGACTTGTCGACTAAGAGATATCGTCGATTTCTCCTAAATGTTCCATTGGAAGTTTGGACAATGTAACTACGTGGTGTGTCGGCTTCACCAGTTACAACTGCCGGTGTGGTCCATTTCTTTTCAGTGTCAATTTTCACACGCACTGGTGTTCCAGGATTTAGAACACTCAAGTTCCTGGATGAGTAACGTCGGTTATAGAATGTCTCATAAGACTTCTTGGTTCTCGTATCAGTCTCTCTCACTTTGTCCATGTTGGGCCAATTTGGTTTCAAATTTCCTGGCAAGATAGGCAAATTGGTTCTAATTTGTCTACCCATCACTAATTGTGCTGGCGATTCACCCGTGGCTCTGATTGGAGTAGATCTGTACACCATAAGAGCAATATATGCTTCATCCTGCTGTAGTATGCGCTTGGCAATGCGCACACCGCTTTCCGCTTCCCCATTGGCTTGTGGGAAATGTGGACTACTAGTTGTCAACTTGAATCCATATTCTCTTGCGAAATCCTTGAACTCCGAAGACGTGAATTGTGTTCCATTGTCAGAACAGAACTCAACTGGCACACCAAAACGCACAAACATAGCTTTCAGCTTTCCTATCACATTTCTGCTACTGATAACACTGAGGTGAGCAATCTCGATGAATCGAGAATAATAATCGATCACAACGAGGAAATTTTCCCCTTTCACATAACACAAATCTGCACCAATTTTCTCCCATGGCCGTTCTGGCAACACTGAACTCTGCAGATTTTCCTTCCTCTGAGAAGGCCTATTGATGGTGCAATATTCACACTGGCTCACTCTAGCACTGATATCTTTACTGATACCTGGCCACCAAACACAAGTGGCTGCCCTATCCACACATTTATTAACACCTTGGTGCCCTTGATGAATTTTATCCAGAATCTCCAATCGCATTGCTACTGGCACTACAATGCGATTCCTGAATATCAGCAGGTGGTTGTCAACAGACAACTCTCCACGAATCTGGTGGTATGCATGAACAACAGGTGAAACACTACGGATGTGATCTGGCCATCCAGATCGGGTGTACTGAATTGCCATCTGTAATTCTTCATCATTCATTGTAGCAATTCTCAAGGCTTCAACTTTTTCATCCGAGATTGGCCGTGATGAGAAAACAGACTCTACAAAGGCTTCCATATCATCCTCGAAGCAAACTTCATCAGTATCACTCTTTTGCAGTGGACTTCTTGACAAGGTATCTGGGACAATGAGTGATTTCCCTGGCACATATTCAGCTGTGACGTTAAAACGTCTTAGTCTCAACAATAGTCTCTGACATCGAAGTGGTGCAAAATTCAAATCATGAGAATTGATGAGGGGAACCAATGGCTTGTGGTCAGTCTGAAGCTTGAAAGAGTCCAGACCGACAAGATAGCGACTAAACTTCTCACATGCCCATACCCCTGCGAGGCATTCCTTTTCGATCTGGGCGTACTTTACCTCAGATGGAGTTAGTGTACGGGAACAGAAGGCTACTGGTCGCATCACATCACCTTTCACTTGGAACAAGGCTGCACCCAGCCCATAACTGCTGGCATCTGCACTAACAATTGTTGGCAGAGCTGGATCATAGAAATCTAGTACTTGTGCACCAGTCACCATCTTTTTCACTTGTGAGAATGATTTTTCCTGTAAATGACCCCAACACCATACAGCATCACTTTTCAACAAGTCAGTCATTGGTTTGGACACTGTTGACAAGTCTGGGAGGAATTTCCCTAGGTAATTAATCATGCCAAGGATGCGTCTGAGCTCAGTGACATCCTTAGGAGCTGGCAGGTCAAGTATCGCTTGAACCTTGCTTGGGTCAGCACTGATTCCTTCTTTGCTGATTTTATGTCCAAAATAGGTGATTTCTGTCTGGTGAAACTTGCATTTGTCCTTATTTAGCTTTAGGCCTGCCTTCTGAATTGTGTCAAGAACACTGTTGAGCCTATGATCATGCTCCTCTTTATCAACTCCATGCACCAAAATGTCATCCATTATGGCCTCTGCACCTGAATGACCATGTAGCAGCTCAGTCATCGTCCTTTGAAATATCTCCGGTGCACTTGTTATCCCAAATGGTACCCTTTTAAAACAATAGCGTCCGAATGGGGTCATGAAAGTTGTCAGCTTTTGACTGTCCTTATGGAGAGGTATCTGGTAAAATCCATTTGATGCATCCAGAGTGGAGAACACGGTTGATCCCGACAGTTTGGGGGCTATGTCCTCAAGATTTGGCATCATATACCTTTCACGCTCCACTGCCTCATTCAAACGCTTCAGGTCAACACAAATTCTGACGTGACCTGACTTTTTCATCACTGGAACCATTGGGGCGCACCACTCGGTAGGCTCGGTGACCTCTTCAATAATATCTGCATCTTTCATCCGAAGCAATTCTTGTTTGACTTTATCCATTAAAGGAAATGGTACTCTCCTTGCAGTTGATATACTGAATGGTTGGGCATCTTGCTTTAATTTGATCTGAACTGGCTCACACTTCAATAGTCCAAATGGTCCAAAAACTTCAGACCTGATTTCATCAATGTGTGGCTCCACAAAACCCATCATGAGTGACACATTTCTACTTAACAGATTATTGCGACCATTTGTCACACACACTTTGAATCTGTAATCTGTACCATGATATTTCACAGTGGTGGTAAACTGTCCTATGCAGTTAATGGGGTGAGCATGCCCTGAAAGTTCTTTATCAGGAGGTTCTAGTTTAGGGACTATGTTCAGCCGATCAAATGTAGCCTGTGAAATGACTGTCACATCTGCACCAGTATCCACTTTGAATTGAACTGGGGTATTTTGCACATACAATGTCACCATCCATGCATTATTATCATCTTCACAATCTAATGATCCAATAAAGAAACCTGAGGATGCACTGTTGGCAGTGTCTACATTGTTTACTTCTTGTCTTCCTGACTGTTTACTGCGACACATAATTGCAAAGTGTCCAGTTTTACTACACTTATGGCAAGTTTTACCGCTTGCTGGGCATCTACCTTCATGAAAATGACCACATCTTGTACAATTATTTTGACCTCTGTTTGCATTTCTGCCTGTCTGGTTCCTATGGTAACCACCTTGGCTTTGGTTACTACTTCTGGGGTTTGATGTGTGGTTGCCATGGTTACCACTATAACCGCCTCTACCATGTGACGCCTTCTTTCCTTTAAAGTTCTTTTTGCCTTTGACTTCTTCAATGTCTTTAGAATCCTGAGATTTAACTTGTGATTTAATTAATTCTGTCTCTCTAACTAACTGAACTGCCTGTTCAAGTGACAAACCTGCTTGCAGTTGCATTTTCTCAGAAACCTGTTTATCAGAAATTCCAATTACTATACGGTCTCTAATTGACTCATCTTTTGCTGTACCAAATTCACATGTTTCTGCAAGTTCATACAGATGTCTGATAAACGTCTCGACACTCTCGCCCGGTCTCTGAGAACGCTGATGAAATTTGAAACGTTTTGGCACAAAGTGGTCTTCATACTTTTTCAAAACAACATCAAATTTGTCCTGCTCGTCTTCACCAAACACAAATGAATTGAAAACATGTTCTGCTTCTTTACCCATCGCATAAATTAGCGAGTTTACTTGTACTGACTCTGATTCCTTGTCTAATTTCACGGCAGTGCGATACCGCATGAAGCGCTGTTTCCATATCGGCCAGTCGCCGGGTTTAGCGAAGTCGAAGTTTTCTGGAGGGTTAAACTTGGCCATTGTCTTCATAGTTTACTTCTGACACCATGTCATAACATAAGATATCTTCTTGATACTTATTTATTGCAGGAAAACTGGCAAACAATTCTGACTGGCAGATGACACGTCTGCATTCCAAAACGAAACCGGAACATGTGCTCGGCTGCATTAATTTGCATAAAACAATATGTACTGAGGGAGTGGCTAATTATTTCAAACTGTAGTCATACAGTATATAGCATTATAAAACTTAAGTTATACTGACACTTGGTATTGTGTGTGAGTGATTATTTCACACAATGTATGGAAGGGAATGATGAAGAACCACATAGAAATGTGATGTGTTCAACAAAATACATACTGAATGGTCAGCAACAAGGTGACCAGGTTAGTTTGAAAATGGTGATGAGTGATGCGTGTTTGATAAACAAACCAAATGTTATGTGAGAGATTTTATTGTCCAGAAATCAAAGCATTTGGGCGCTAGTTCACCACCACTGGTCGCCTTCTCCGTACAGGACAGATGAATCTGAAATCTCGCACACTTGTTCCTTCTCATGATGTATCTTCAATTTGATAGACATGTTCAAGATGGAGAAATGTTATTTTCAATATGGCAGCCATTGTTGCCAGTAGCTTATAGTTACTGGTCATTACCTGGCTATATTTGTTCAAAATGGAATGTAATTTGGTATAAAACAGTTTATTGTGTTCAGTGATTTTGGAATTCTATATCTTGACCAAAATTTCCTCTTTGTCTGTGGTTCTTAGGAACCAGTTTTTCCTTACAATGTGGGAAGGTTCAAATATTTGAAACATTAGTACACTGAAAACACTGCCTTCCCAGTGTCATATTTTTTCCACATTGCACTTTGTATTTGTCTTAAAATGTAACAGTTTCCATCAGTTTCATAAGAACATATGGTGCAATTTTACCCTCCCTAATATTTTTAAGTGACCATTCCTTAATGCCCTCTATCATCCCACATAATCTAGTGTTTGGTGATGGCAATGATTACAGTAGAGTGAAGTGTTTGATGATGACAAGGGACAATGGTAACAGTAGAGTTATGTCATGTTCAATGATGACAAGGACAATGGTAACAGTAGAGTAAAGTCATGTTTGATGATGACAAGGACAATGGTAACAGTAGAGTAAAGTCATGTTTGATGATGACAAGGACAATGGTAACAGTAGAGTAAAGTCATGTTTGATAATGACAAGGACAATGGTAACAGTAGAGTAAAGTCATGTTTGATGATGACAAGGACAATGGTAACAGTAGAGTAAAGTCATGTTTGATGATGACAAGGACAATGGTAACAGTAGAGTAAAGTCATGTTTGATAATGACAAGGGACAATGGTAACAGTAGAGTAAAGTCATGTTTGATGATGACAAGGACAATGGTAACAGTAGAGTAAAGTCATGTTTGATGATGACAAGGGACAATGGTAACAGTAGAGTTATGTCATGTTCAATGATGACAAGGACAATGGTAACAGTAGAGTAAAGTCATGTTTGATAATGACAAGGACAATGGTAACAGTAGAGTAAAGTCATGTTTGATAATGACAAGGGACAATGGTAACAGTAGAGTAAAGTCATGTTTGATAATGACAAGGGACAATGGTAACAGTAGAGTGATGTCATGTTTGATAATGACTAGGGACAATGGTAACAGTAGAGTAAAGTCACGTTTGATGATGACAAGGGACAATGGTAGCAGTAGAGTAAAGTCATGTTTGATGATGACAAGGACAATGGTAACAGTAGAGTAAAGTCATGTTTGATAATGACAAGGGACAATGGTAACAGTAGAGTAAAGTCATGTTTGATAATGACAAGGGACAATGGTAACAGTAGAGTAATGTCATGTTTGATAATGACAAGGGACAATGGTAACAGTAGAGTAAAGTCATGTTTGATGATGACAAGGGACAATGGTAACAGTAGAGTGATGTCATGTTTGATAATGACTAGGGCCAAAGGCAACAGGTGAGTAATATGATGTTTGATAAAGACAGTGGTAACAGTAGAATGATGATGTTGTGTTTGATGATGACAGTGGTAACAGTAGAGTGATGATGTTGTTTTTGATAATGACAGTGGTTACAGTAGAGTGATGATGTTGTTTTTGATGATGACAGTGGTTACAGTAGAGTGATGATGTTGTGTTTGATGATGACAGTGGTTACAGTAGAGTGATGATGTTGTTTTTGATGATGATAGTGGTTACAGTAGAGTGATGATGTTGTTTTTGATGATGACAGTGGTTACAGTAGAGTGATGATGTTGTGTTTGATGATGACAGTGGTAACAGTAGAGTGATGATGTTGTGTTTGATGATGACAGTGGTAACAGTAGAGTGATGATGTTGTTTTTCATAATGACAGTGGTTACAGTAGAGTGATGATGTTGTGTTTGATGATGACAGTGGTTACAGTAGAGTGATGATGTTGTTTTTGATGATGACAGTGGTTACAGTAGAGTGATGATGTTGTTTTTGATGACAGTGGTAACAGTAGAGTGATTATGTTGTGTTTGATGATGACAGTGGTAACAGTAGAGTGATGATGTGTTTGATGATGACAGTGGTTACAGTAGAGTGATGATGTTATGTTTGATGATGACAGTGGTTACAGTAGAGTGATGTTGCGTTTGGTTTCATTACTGAGATGGCAATGATGAGAACAACATGTATGCTGATGTTGATGGCACACAACTATTAGAACAAGAAGACTGATGAGGATGACAGTTGTTTAGTTGCTGCATTTGTGATTAAACTTTTCACACAACCTCTCTCTGAGCTGACGACAGGACTATGTGTTGACCTGTTAATTACCAGTCAGTAGTCCTGATTGAAGCTTGTGAGAAATGCTGTGGTTCATCTTGGTTCTGTGATGAGTGCGTGATTGAAAGCCTGTAGGTGTCGACAAAGTATTGATATTTCTGTCCCTGCATCAAGACAATTAAGTGAGACTGGACCCATTGTATATCTGCTGTGTCTGTCCAGTTAAGCATTGATTGTAGTGGACACTGTGTTGTACCAGTCCAAGGGTTAGGAGATGGACAGGCCAAGTGGATAGCTCAAAAAGATGATTCCTCAAAGATGGCCTCCAGCTCTGTGGAACCAATGTGGTTGTCGGGGGTGGTGGGATGGGTAGCTTGGTTCTTTCCTCCATCTATTAGTAGGCTGACGTATGTCTATAGAGCTTCTGAGATTTTTTGAGTATTCCAGTTTATGTAGTATCTTGATGCATTATGTTCATGTTTAAGGTAGATGACAAGGTCGCAGGAGGTTATTACTGTTATTGAACATTAATGGAAAGCAGAATGTCGAGTTTCACAATGGTCAGTACTGTTGTCAGTAAGTTTGCACTTTTACATAGTGTTCTCGAGACATTTTGCTGCTAATAAATTACTTCAGACTATCCTGTTACAACTGAACAGGAATTTGCTGAAATGGCTTTAGGATATACATTTGGATTAAGCTGAGTCCCTGCCAGACTGCCATAGACTGTCAAGGTTATGGTTTATGATGATGTAGATCCATATCTGTGTGGACAAAACTGCAAGTCTACTGCACACTTAAATTGAAGCAATGGAAAAAAAATGAGGTGTTCATGTGGAGATGACATTTTTGGTTATTAGGGAATATGTTGATACTAGCTTTCTGTAGAAATTAATTTTGTGCAAGCAAACTGAAATGTGTTGTTTTTATGTCCTTAGTTAAAGTGCCAGAACATTTTTTAAGTCCTGCTGATTGTGGATTCTTTTTAACACTTATGTACGTGCCAGAACTGGCATTTTTAATGCAACAATAATCTTTTATGAATCTACCAGTTTAGTATCATTGAGAGAGAAATTATTTTGTTCAGTTTCTCTTGAGACAAATTTCATGTTGGAAATTGTCATTGTTTATGTTGTGTCAGTTGAAACCAGTTGATAGCATGTTCTGAGTGGAGTGTCTGGGATATGGGTAGCTGAATAGGTTAATATCAATTGATTCAGAATTATGTCCCTTTGCTCCCGTCCTAAAGTGATGGTCATGCTGTAGATCCTTTGATTAGTCAGCAACACTTACCAGGGTCAAGATTTAGGACCTCTCTAAGTGCAGATATTTAGAGTGAGTGAGTGAGCTTTACGCAGCAATATCACGAAGTTTGAATACCAGAAAGGGGCTTCACACATTGTAACCATGTGGCAAATATTTATAATATACCTCCCCATTTCTTGTATTTGATTGACTGGTATATTATTCAAGGAAGGTTTAACCCTTATTAACTCACTCGGGCAACAGTCTACTGTGATATTGTGTGTGACAGTAATGTTCAGTGACAGTAATGTCCAACAAGTGCTAAGTGACCAGTGGCTGATAGCCCTCATTAGCACTATATGTAGCTTCTATTAGTGCTTGGCTTCAGGTTATCTTTCAGTATACTTTGATCCACACCTGGAAAACATCCAGCTAAAGCTGTGTTTGGTTAAGCCAACAGTAAAACATTCAAAGCATGACAGTAGCAACTGACCTCTAGAATGACCTCATGGATCTGATATTGAAGCCAATTTCTTGATGTCCTATGTATGTACCAGTAGCATGGCCATACAGGGATGGAAATAACCCATTGCCCAATGTCCCAGTCTAATGTGTTTTTCTGTCGGGCAAGCTAATATGTATACATGTATCACACTGTACTGGTGTCCAGTGGACTTTCCATTGTTAATGTGTTGTTTATTTAAATAATCAACAAGAAAATTGGGTAATATAGCTGAAAAATTATCACTGCGAGTTTGCAAGTGCCATTATACAAGGGTATATCAGCAATTCAATAATTATTTCCAACCCTGCCATAGGTGGATGTATCATTGTAGGTTTTTATTTGTATATTCTTATCCAGTGTGCAGAATGTGCCTTATAGTGTGTATTTTGGGATTTTTTTTAACTTGACCTGTGAACAAGTTTGGTGTTTGGAAATGTAATTTACAGTTATTTATGAGAGAGTGTGATGCCTAGTGCAGATTATATGGAGACTTCTGATACATGTAATTGACAACCCAATGAACTAATGTTGGTTTATAACTGAATTTGTCAGCTACCATTGCAAGCAAGGAAAGATTTCTCTCAATTTCTCAATTTCGATAACTCTCAATTTCGATAATACATACTTACTCACTCTTGAGCAAATGTATGTAAATTTTAATAAAGTGAAGAAAGTAGAGAAATATTGACTGGTAGTAAGTCCACTTTCTCACAACATGATTCTGTAGGTCTTGTATAATTTCATCCATCTGTGTCAGTATATTTGCTGATTACAGGTGAAAGTCATGGTCTTGTATAAATTCATCCATCTGTGTCAGTACATTTGCTGATTACAGGTGAACGTCATGGTCTGTATAATTTCATCCATGTTGGTGCATTTGCTGATTACAGGTGAGCTTCAGCAGCAGAAAGCTTTGTGTTTTGGGTGTAAACATGCCAATATTACCTTTACTACTTTATACTTTATTATACATGCAATGACCGGAAAGAATCCTCCCTTCATCTGTAATCATTTTAATCAACTTGCTACAAGACACAAGCCCATATAATAAGAGTGATTATTACCAGTGCCCATTCCGTGGTCTCCGTGGCAATGGTGTGAACCTATTTCAATCTGGCATGCATTTCTTCAACAGTTTGAAAATTGCTTCTCAGACATGCAAAAGGAGAATGAAGGGATTGAATCTATAAGAAGTCTTTAGTGCAGGGAACGTTTTGAGTGTTTACTGACAGTAGGTTCAACTGTATTTAACTAATTTACATGGGTCTGGCATTGTCTGGCATGCAGCAATAAGCATTTCTCAATTTCTAGATCAGTCCCTGTTCAGTTTCTCACTGATAAATAGAGATGCCTTTTTCTTTGGGGCTTACAAATATCCACATAACCTGGCTTAGGATTCAGGATTATCTTCATTTGTCTTCTGAAAACTAAGATTGTTTGTTATTCTGAAGAGAGAGGACATTTGAAAATGGTATGACTTTTGATGTCTTACTGTGAGGTTATTTTTGCCCTGCTATTTTAAAACTAAATGAGGAATGATAATGTGTGCTTCATATCTATCAATTTCATGTGTTTTTTGTTTTCTGACATAGGAGCAGTTATTTTTGTATTGTATCCTTCCAAGTGTGAAATATGGTAAAGTGTCTGTGTACTGCATTACAGATAAGGAGATCGATTCAGTGTTGAACAGTCTTTCCATTAAGTGAGTCAGTCTAGTTTTATGTCATCTTTAGCAATATTCCAGCAATATTACAGCAGGAGACATCAGAAGTAGGCTTCACACATTGTACCCAAGTAGGCAGTCCAACCTGTGTCTTTGGCATGATGAGTGAACGCTTTTACCACTGGGCCATGTCACCACCCCTTATTTCTGTCAGTAATCACTTCAGTGTTAATAGTCTTCAGAAATCATGACTTTGCAATATAATATTTATATGTTTTTAGACCTCTGGATTTTAACCACTCATTTCCTTGGATTTGGGTATCCAAAGTGCATGGTTGGGTATGAACTGAGAATAAAATTTATGTGAATGTTTATGTTGTAATGGTATGTATGTGTCAACCAGGTATAAGAAATGCTAAGACTTTTCTGTGATAAAATGTCTTAAGGAATTTGTGTCTTGCATGATGGTCACATGTATATGTATGTTGCACCAATGGGGTTTCTAGTGAAACTCCTTCTAAATGCCATGCTGGTTGTTGTGGGGAATTAGCTCAGCCAAAAGCCTAATTCATAAGCAGCTAGCTACAATTTTTATTTACAAGGATAGGATAACATGGGCAGGCCATAGAGATTAGGTACAACTCTCTTGGATGAGGGCATGACTTAACCAGAACTAGAGAGACTACACACTGCTGACAAACATTTTGATTCCCTACCAATCAATTTCAAATTGAAAGGATTAAAAGATGTGGTTGGTTTATGGTACAAAAATGCTGTAGAATATCTCATGATAACTAAAATGACCAAACAAAGGGGGATACTCAATCCTGCCAGTCCTAACTGAACTGGGACTAATTTTGTTTACACATGTACTGGATATTTGTGTGATTATGGCGTTACAATAGGAGCATGTGTGCTGGACTAAACTGACCATATTTAAAGTGTCTAGATAATATTGCTGAATTATCGGTGATGGTATGTGCACCTTTTATCATAAGTTGAGTGTAAACATATCTTTTGTTTTTTTGAACAATGTCGAGAGATGAGTTCTTATCACCTCAGGTTAGCATTTGTCAATAAACATTGTGTCTTTCTCTATAAAACTGGTGTCTTTCTCTATAAAACTGATGTCTTTCACTATAAAACTGGTGTCTTTCTCTAAGCCATTACTATCATGATTAAACAAATATTCTATACTTCTCCTAATATCCGAATCCTAACATATCACTTGTAACAAGTGTAATCTAAAAAATAAGATTTTGATACTTACCTCCTGTAAAATTTGTTCAGTTTGTGGCTCAGTTCACGGAGTCTGATGAAAGAACAAAATAAATGTAATATTCATTTTACTGTAAAGTTGTGATTTGAAGTTGAAATCTAAAAAGAAAAATTCTCTGTTGACAGAATGAGTTACTTGTTAGCATATTTCTTATTAGGTTGTTACTGGTGAGAAAAAGAACAATTTTCAAACTTGCTCCGTCTTTGCTGATTCCTGTTGCTAATGAGAATCATGGGAAGCCTAGAGACTCGGTTGTGCCCTGGAGCTACACCTTAAGTTCCTGCTGACGTGACTCAGATGCTGAATTCCCTCACCAGTGACCAAGACCCTCAAAGCGCCAACAGTTGTTATTGACAACCTGAATAATTATCTGACCAATGCTGGTGCCAGACAACTGTCGACATTTCAGTTATCCTGAATGTTCCAGTCAGGTGGGTGATGCCCTTTGGGTCACAAACATGGCCCTGCATGGGTGTTGATCCTAGTCCACTTAGGTTGCACAATACACTAGAATGTGGGGAACATTTTGGTCTGTCAAACTGGAACAACTTAAATGCAAGCAGGAAAAAACATTGCTATATGCTAAAGTATATGAAATCCTCATGCTACTATATTACTAGTCTGTTACAAAGCATCAGAATAAGTAAATGAGGAAGATCATTTTAAATTATAATGAAAGCTGAGAACAGGTATGCTCTTTCCAGCCATTTCACCTTTTGCATTACTAGTATAGATGTGGGTAAGGCTAAAATGGGTCAGAAAACTGTTTTAGAGGTTTTCCGGGAGTTCTTTCTTCTTAGTTCAGCTTTACAGAATCTTTCATTCAAGTTGATATTTAGATCTAAAATAACTATAGAGCAAAACATAATGGCTTTGTCTTGGTGCATGGATTTTAAAGGCAATATTGGCTTTAGAAGTACTATTTTCATTCATGCTTGCTGTCCTGAGTGAGGAGTTGAAAGAGAGCAGATGTTGAAAATTTGGGCTGCATATTTTGATGTGTCTCTTTTTGTCAACTTTTGATGGAGTACTTTACAGTAGCAAGCATTTATTTGTCATGCTGATGGGGTTGGTGGAGTAGCTTAGTGGTTAAAGTGTTAGCTTGTCATACTGAAGAGCCAGGTTTGATTTCCCACATAGGTGCAATGTGTGAAGCACATTTCTAGTGTTCCCCTACCATGATGTTACTGGACTCTTGCTAAAAGCAGTGTAGACTTAAATTTTATTCACTTGCAATCATCCTGATGATCTGGAAGCAAGCATCCAACATGTATATAATGTTATGCCTTAAATCCAGTGGGTTATCGCAGCATGAATATGTTATCTATTGGTTTTACAAAATTTGGCAGGAAGCTGTATATCCATAGAGCTAACCCCTTTGTTTTACAATCTGATTTGTTAGAAAATGTTGTTTAACAGTACTGAATCTTTGAATTCTTTAATGTACACGCATGTATTCTCTTCTAAAAGTGCATAGTTCTGTTTTATGTTAAACCAAAACACGGAGTAAATGTATATTTGCTTGGCTTGGTTTAGATAAAAGGATATCTCACAAATATAACATTAACTGATTACTATTCATGTTAAGCTATCAAAATAAATATCTGTGAATGAGTCAAGTTTTTAGTATTTTAATATTCTGTCACAGTCCATGAACCACATTATTGTCCCTCCTGCATTGCCCTCACAGCAATTCTAGATTTCCCAAGGGTCTAAATCTCACATCTCATTGGGGCTCCTTTTCAGTTTAAATGGGTTTACTTGTTACTCTAAAAATTAAATATATTCAGAGTGTATGTACTACCCTACTTGTTGACTTGTACTACATCACATGACCCTTGATTGGCTATCCGTGGACTGATTGAACATAGCTTATTCTCTTTCATATACAATGCACAGAGCTCTCACAGAAAATATGGGCCTTAGAAATGCATTAATAATATAGATGATCAGTTATACTTTGATTATTATATAACACAATTGTGGCATACATTGACTTTTCTGCTCTTGGGAATGGTCGTGGAAGCCATTTGTTACAACAGTGCACTTTAATCAAGGAAGTGACATTGGCAAAAAGTGGTGAATGCTGGGAATAATGTACGGCTTAGATTACATGAACCAGGAAGAATTAATGTTTTACATCATTGGAAAAAGACAAAGAAATACTTTTTCAGTAAACCAACCTGTATAGATCATATCCCAGTGTAGTTTATATCACTGTTTACAAGTGTATAGATCAATATTGGCTGCCATACATGTCAGTATTGTCATTAATCTGGTCACTGTTTTTTACTGATTTTGTTTCAACCCTTTATCACATTAGTAGAACTGTTCAATAGTTCATTGTTGATGAATGTGTTTTTATTTTAGGTGACTGTTACATGTATGTACTGAGTTACCTTTCTGTAGTGTTGCAGGAAAGCTGAAGCTAGAGCTGTATTTAATAACAAATGATGTCGTTGTCGAGGACCTGTTTTTATTGTTCTGATGGGTCTTGATCATGTTGTTTGCTGGCAATTTATTGCTTAGAAATACTTGCCGTGCTTCTTGACGTTTAGAAAGAAGATGGATTGTGACCTAGCTGTTCAGGTTCTCGATACAGTAATAAGTATGTAGGTAGACTGGTCACCCTGGCAGTGTATCTTGGTCTTATTACACATGATGTATTGGTATCCGGGACTCTTGATTTAGTTTGGTGGGGATTGAGTATGGATGGTGGATTTCTTACATCAAGTGATGGGTTAGGTTCACAAGATGGATTGATTGTGTTCCTCAAATGATTGATTTCGATGTAATAGAAGAGTGCTTATATATTTGCAGTGATTCTGTGTTTTGTTACAGTGATCCTGATGTGAGAATGGATGTACTTGATATAGTCCATGGTTTTGTCACAGTGATCCTGATGTGAGAATGGATGTACTTGATATAGTCCATGGTTTTGTTACAGTGATCCTGATGTGAGAATGGATGTACTTCATATAGTCCATGGTTTTGTTACAGTGATCCATGATGTGAGAATGGATGTACTTCATATAGTCCATGGTTTTGTTACAGTGATCCTGATGTGAGAATGGATGTACTTGATATAGTCCATAGTTTTGTTACAGTGATCCTGATGTGAGAATGGATGTACTTCATATAGTCCATGGTTTTGTTACAGTGATCCTGATGTGAGAATGGATGTACTTCATATAGTCCATGGTTTTGTTACAGTGATCCATGATGTGAGAATGGATGTACTTGATATAGTCCATGGTTTTGTTACAGTGATCCTGATGTGAGAATGGATGTACTTGATATAGTCCATGGTCTTGTTACAGTGATCCATGATGTGAGAATGGATGTACTTGATATAGTCCATGGTTTTGTTACAGTGATCCTGATGTGAGAATGGATGTACTTGATATAGTCCATGGTCTTGTTACAGTGATCCATGATGTGAGAATGGATGTACTTGATATAGTCCATGGTTTTGTTACAGTGATCCTGATGTGAGAATGGATGTACTTGATATGGTGCATCACCAGGTTTGGTTAGAGTGGTTCTCATGTGAGAATGGATGTAGGTACCAGATATGGTGCATTGCCAGGTTTTGTTAGAGTGTTTCTCATGTGAGAATGGATGTAGTAGATTTGGTGCATCACCAGGTTTTGTCAGAGTGGTTCTCATGTGAGAATGGATGTGCTAGATATGGTGCATTGCCAGGTTTTGTGAGAGTGGTTCTCATGTGAGAATGGATGTATGTACCAGATATGGTGCATCACCAGGTTTTGTGAGAGTGGTTCTCATGTGAGAATGGATGTATGTACCAGATATGGTGCATTGCCAGGTTTTGTTAGAATGGTTCTCATGTGAGAATGGATGTCCGAGATATGGTGCATCACCAGGTTTTGTTAGAATGGTTCTCATGTGAGAATGGATGTATGTACCAGATATGGTGCATTGCCAGGTTTTGTTAGAATGGTTCTCATGTGAGAATGGATGTCCGAGATATGGTGCATCACCAGGTTTTGTTAGAATGGTTCTCATGTGAGAATGGATGTCCGAGATATGGTGCATCACCAGGTTTTGTGAGAGTGGTTCTCATGTGAGAATGGATGTCCGAGATATGGTGCATCACCAGGTTTTGTGAGAGTGGTTCTCATGTGAGAATGGATGTCCGAGATATGGTGCATCACCAGGTTTTGTGAGAGTGGTTCTCATGTGAGAATGGATGTCCGAGATATGGTGCATCACCAGGTTTTGTGAGAGTGGTTCTCATGTGAGAATGGATGTCCGAGATATGGTGCATCACCAGGTTTTGTGAGAGTGGTTCTCATGTGAGAATGGATGTCCGAGATATGGTGCATCACCAGGTTTTGTGAGAGTGGTTCTCATGTGAGAATGGATGTCCGAGATATGGTGCATCACCAGGTTTTGTGAGAGTGGTTCTCATGTGAGAATGGATGTCCGAGATATGGTGCATCACCAGGTTTTGTGAGAGTGGTTCTCATGTGAGAATGGATGTCCGAGATATGGTGCATCACCAGGCTTTATTACAGTGATCCTGTTATGAGAATAGATGTACTCACTATTGTTCATGGTTTTGATTGTGATATTTATCAAGCCAATGGAATTAGTAACTTGAGTTCTTTGTATTGCCTCTATTCAGAGTATCAAATGATGAATATTATATACTAAGGTGTGTAAATTTGCATGCTCAATACGGTAATGAATGAATATGCATGCTGTGATGATTGTGTTGTTAAGTGATGTCTGTTTATACACTGTGTGTCAATTATTCATTCACTCAGAAGATGGCTTAATCCATGTTGCATGACATGCATAACCACCCACAAATCAATAACTTGCAGCTGCAGACGATGTTTACAAGAAGTACATTATTGTAAGTAGGGGTGCAGTGGTTAATTGAACCATTGATGCGTTGAAAGTGGCCTTGGGCCCTTGGAACCAATGCTCACAGCAGCAGTAAGCAGTACTACTCTGTCGAAGTGGGAGGGATGGAGTTTTCCTGCTTTGGCTCAGAGATGATGTTGTAAAGAAATAAAAAAGTTAATGACTAACACTCATTTAAATTTCAAGCAGTCCTGATTATAATTTGTGATAGCTGGAAAGAAATTTAGAAATTAATACTACAAATAGTTAGATTTCAAGCAATCATGTCTCCAGTGAAGTGTGTAAGTAAAGTCATTGATAAACATTCATAGTATATTTATAACAAACATTCATGATAATAATAGAAGGTGCTGTATCTCCATGACCAGCCTCATGGCATGCTACCACAAGGGAATTGTTAGACTTCAATATGGTTGTCATCTTCGATATCAAATGAAATATGCTTCATATTTTATCAAAAGTTGTTGCATTACACTTACACTTGTTTTATCCAGGGTCTCCTTTCACAAAGCACTAAGATGATTGTAAGTCACTAAGTTAACCATAGTGAAGTGTCACAGTGTGTAAGAGTTCAAACCATACATATAGTGCTTATAAACTTTTGAGTGAGTGAGGTTATTATTGGCACTCTGCACATAATGTTTGTTGAGTGAATCCTTTGACTATGAGGTTACCATGTGCCCCTACAGTTGTAGAGAGAATGTTGAAGCATAGATACCACCTTCACTTTGTACTTCATAGAAATCAAGCATGCTGTGGATAGTTGCCATCATCAAGTTTGTAAATGTTTAAGTTACTGAGCCCAAATGTTGTGTTTTCAAGTTGTGTTTGATACATTATCTTATGTTTTTATTTACAAACTCTAAATACATATGACTATGTGAAAAATATACTGAATACCGAAACTCTCATCAGCAAGTCTATGGAGATAAAATACTTGTCTTTGATGCCACTTTGATGTAGATTATGTCTGTGTCATTGTAATAGGAGAGGAAATACAAATCCTAAAAACTGACCACTTTAATTGTTCCCATGAGCACAAACAGATCCTGGCATGACAAAGGGAAATAACTCGGAACAAAATGGTATGGTATATCAAACCCTGTGATTTAATAAGTCAACACATAACAGAGTCAAGTATTGCAGATTATTTTATATAAACCAGTATTTTTCTTCTGCATAACCATTGAAAACATGGGTGAATAAGACTTTTGGCTAAAACTGGTGCTGGGTGAATTCCTTTTCTGATAGTGGGTCACCACACCCTGATCATACAGTCAGCTTCATGTGTGTAAAGCACAGCATGTATTGTTGGGGTCAGTGATCCCCCATCTGCTGGACTATAGATGATGCAAGGTGTGTTGTACATCGTGACAATAACCAGGTTAAATGTGCCCAGCAATGGAATATTGGAATATTGTTTTTGACATTATGGATTGGAGGTCAGACAGAGACGTGGTTGAGTGTGTGTCATCGTGCCCAGTGGCTATGTTACATCATAATGTCTGTAACAAATATCTCTGGCTCGATTTGACAAGTTCCAGACTGCAGGCATATGGCAGATATATTGCTACCAGAATGTTAATCAACAAACAAATATTTCCATGAAGGTTGGCAGTGATACTGCCGGCTGCAGTGCTAAACAACAGTCACAGACTTTAGGTGCCAGGATTATTCTGTTGGGTATAGTCACATTTTATTCTTTCCTTTATCCTTAACTCTTTATTCTTCACTCTTCACTCGTTACTGTGTACCCACACTTTTTAACTCTAACTATTACCATATCTTTACCATTTGACCTCTTGTCCTCTGAATAAATGCAGTATTTTAAAAATAGGACACAAAACCATATATACACTAATACAGATATTAAGAATAGAAAGGTGACCAATAGGTCTTCAGTAAACCATACTTCTCATAAAGACTACTTATGGGATCACATGGTCAGGTTTGGTGATATGTGTTGAACGATGCTGATCCGGTTAATCCCCGGGTTGTCTGGTCCAAACTTGATTATTTCCAGACTGACAACATATAGCATATATTTGTCTGATAATTATGTTATTGTCAACTTCCTTAATGATAGCCATACCTCAGGTAACAGGGATCAGATTGGGTCTAGGATAATTCCCACCAAGACAAATGCCACCTGGACAATTCCCACCTAGGACAATTCCCACCTAGGACAATTCCCACCTAGGACAATTACCACCTAGGACAATTACCACCTAGGACAATTCCCACATGGACAATTCCCACCCCAAAATAAAAGTAACATGAAGAACATAGTTCAGTTTCAACATTTATTTATTAAAACATATGTACCATATAACAATATTCCATATAAAACAAGCATGAACTATTGCCTTCTTGACATGCTTTAGTATCAGTTTTACTGATCCTGAACTATTGCCTTCTTCTTGACACGCTTTAGTATCAGTTTTACTGATCCTGAACTATTGCCTTCTTCTTGACACGCTTTAGTATCAGTTTTACTGATCCTGAACTATTGCCTTCTTGTTGACATGCTTTAGTATCAGTTTTACTGATCCTGAACTATTGCCTTCTTCTTGACATGCTTTAGTATCAGTTTTACTGATCCTGAACTATTGCCTTCTTGTTGACATGCTTTAGTATCAGTTTTACTGATCCTGAACTATTGCCTTCTTCTTGACATGCTTTAGTATCAGTTTTACTGATCCTGAACTATTGCCTTCTTCTTGACACGCTTTAGTATCAGTTTTACTGGTCCTGAACTATTGCCTTCTTCTTGACATGCTGTAGTATCAGTTTTACTGATCCTGAACTATTGCCTTCTTCTTGACATGCTTTAGTATCAGTTTTACTGATCCTACTTAATACATGACAAATGATAGCATTTAAGTGGATCGTGAAGAGCTGATAATACAGTTCAGGTAAAGTCTTAAAAGTTCCATCAGCAAATCAATGAGGTGACCTGGACAAAATGTCCAGAAGTTTTGCCGTAGAGAAGATCAAGATGCGGTTGGGGTTGTCTTCTCCTCCATCAAACTGTAGGAAGGTTTCTCACGCTCCATTCAAAACGTACATGTCTATATGATAATAGTGGCTGGAGCCACAGGTTTGGGAAGTGATAGCTGGCAAGTCCATTCTTCAGATCCTTGTGTCTAACACACTGATACCCCCTGAAATGAACGTTCTCGACACCTCTCTGCGACATATGATCCTCTACTTGGTTATCCATGGTGGAAGTGACAGACCATTTTATGTACAACTCTCTAATATACTACAAACACTTCTAAGTTAGATTAATGCTGAAAAACAAAAGGATGAAACCTGTACATTTCTACTGTTTTTCTAGCAAAGTATGTATGCTCACCTTATAAGAACATTCACACTAAGATTCATCTCAAAATATGTATACTTAAAACAGTAGCACCCAAGCTCAAATTTAATTGGTTATAAAAACATTTGATCTGCCAAGCACTTGCTCACAACACACATTTCTCATTGATATTTTAATAAATAGGTCTTCTTTTGGCACCATCTCATAATATGTATATTGTACAACAGTAACACCCAAGCTCAAATGAACTGGTTTTATAAACATGTGATCTTAAAATTTCATCAAGTTTATATTTTATCCAAGTGAATATTGCACAAAGTGAAAACTTCATGTGGTATGGTGGGGATTATAGTGAAAATAACTGGGTAGGAATTGTCCAGGTGGAAATTGTCCTAGGTGGGAATTGCTGTATGTGGGAATTGTCTGGGTGGGAATTGTCCTGCTCCCGACAGATTGGTATGCTTTATGGCTGGTGTATCAAGTCAGTTGGCAATGTCAGTATCAGGTAGGAGGATCACTGATACTGGTGGTGCACTGAAGACAATAGATGTTTGAAACAACTTTGGTGGATGCTGCTGCAGCTGTCAACCATAGATTGACCAACTAATATCAGGTTCTGGTCCTGTGGTATGCTTCAGCCATCCCATCCCAGATGTTTCTGAGGCAACAAGATGCAGAGAAACCATGCATTATGGAGGTGTTATGCTGTCTGTGAAAGTTAAGTACAATATGTACATGCACGCAAACTTAGAAGTTGTGAACTAACATGCTCATGTAGATATTACAATTAATATATTGTATAAAATATGGGTAGCTAGTTAATTTAACATTACTCTCCATCAGTTTGTTGGTTGGTGTTACTGGAGTCTGAAAACCAAAACTGAATGCTTCTATCGTATCAAAGCAATACTGGTTTCCAGTGACATCTGACATTACAAACATATGGGAGATGCATAGCTGTGTTGGCTGCAAGGTAAAGCTGGATGTTGAGAAAAAGATCCCCAAGAAAATTGAAAAGTGAGAACTGCTGGAGATTTTCCATTGGCAATTAAGCAAACTGAAAAACTTTATCATGATGGAAATTGTCTTGAAGTAAGTACAATAGAGAGTGCATCGACCGCACCCAATCTAATTGTCCCAGCCTTCATTTACATAACAGAGGTAAATCAGAAGTGGTGGAATAGATTGGAAATTCCATTTATTGCTGTACTGGCTCCATCTCACTTGCTGATTGGTGCTGCCATCTATCAGTGTAATGACTAGTACAAATGTGAAACAAGTGGGTCTGCATTTAACGTGAGTGTCGGTAGAGGCTGAAGTATTGTCTTTAGTTCAGAGTCCTACTGCCTGGGAGGAACACTGCCACTGTGGGCGACTATTGTGTGGGTGGAAACAACAACAATCTGTTAACAGTTCATCCTTTTAAGACAGCAAGTATCGTCTGAATGTCGGAACAGGCTGTTGGTAAAGGAAACAATTTGCTGATGCAGCATTGTTTTAACTGCATGATAAATAGAGGTTAGAATGACATGAACAATTGTTCTGTTTGTGTAATTTGTGATGTATATTTATATCTATATAAGATCCCGTCTAAATGCAATATCTCCCCTTGTCTTCCTTAAGAGGATAAATCACCACAGTGGTTCTGGATATTTTTAACTAGACTTTTATGTTATCATCATACCCACATAATATTTGATTGTTGCTCTTGGAGGTTTGTGTATTGTTTAAATAATCAAAGAATAATATCAGGTGTCACATGCGTTATGTAGACCATATGATTTTAGTAATTTACAGTGTGACACACATTTATAAAGAACTGAGCTTCACAGAGGATGTTTGCATTACACATGCTGTAATGTCGGATGTCCATCCACACATCACTGTGGTTACACACCAGTGGAATTACCATGACAACGAAACCATACTGATTCATTTTAAATGCAAAACTGTAAAACTGCCACTAAAATATTTTTATTCTTCTTATATTATATGGCGAATCATTATGTCCAGTTATTTTATCTGATATTTCACACTTTTTAACTGAGCTCATTATGAACTCTCTGAAAGGATGTAATGGAAGTTCTTTACTGACCAGGATATCATGATGTTAAGTGATAGCGTCCAGTCATCCAAACGAGTCATGTCTGCACCAGCTTGGGTACACTTGATTATTGTATATCTTTTCTTATGGTATATGGTCTAAGGTTTAATGAACTGCAAGTCCATTTTTATCCCCTCGGCATGTAATTGGGGGGATATAGTTGACACCTCGTCCATCCGTCCGTCCGTAATCATTTTGTTTCCGGAGCATAACTCAGAATCCGTTAAATATTTTTAGACCAAATTTAATGGATATAATAATCTCAACCAATAGTTGTGCCTTTTGCTATTTACAGAGATTTGGCTTTTTTATTTTTTTCGTTTTTCCATGGAACATTTTGGTTTTAGTCTAATGGTGGGGTGGGCTTCGTTTCTGGAGCAAAACTCAAAAAAACGTTCTATATTTTTCTGCAAAACTTGGCAGATATGTGTGGCAGACCCCAACGTATTGCCTTTTGCTGTTTACATTTTTTTGTGAATTATCATTTTGCCAGTTTCCATGGCAATGTTTCGGACTTAGTCTCAAAATGGAGGGATGGGCTTCGTTTCCGGAGCAGAAATCTGTTCTTTATTTTTCTGCAAAACTAGGTAGATATACCAATCAGAAGCTGCAATGGTGCCTTTTGCTCGTTACAGGTTTTTGTGATTTCTTAGTTTCTCGGTTTCAATGAAAATGATTCAGACTTTGTCTCAAAAGTGAGAGGTGTGTTTCGTTTCTGGAGCAGAACTCAAAAATATCTGTCAGTGTAACTCAGTAGATATGTGTGGCAGATGCCAAAGTGGTGCCTTTTGGTATTTACAGGTTTTGTGATTTATTATTTTCTCGATTACCATGGAAATGTTTCGGACATAGTCTCAAAAGAGAGAGGTGTGTTTCATTTCTGGAACAGAACACAAAAACTTCTTAATATCAGTCAGTGTAACTTGGTAGATATGTGTGGCAGACCCCAAAGTGGTGCCTTTTGGTATTTACAGATCTTGTGATTTATTATTTTCTCGGTTCCATGAACAAGTTGCAGACTTCGTCTCCGGAGCACAACTCGAAAACCGTTTCATATCTTTCAAAAGATCTTGGCAGATATAGGAGACAGATCTTGAAATGGTGATGTTTTCTGATTACAGATATATGGCATTTATATTTTTCATAAATTCCATTGAGACAATTCAGACTTGGTCTAAAAACACAATAAGTAAGTGTCAGATGATTTGTCCTTTCAAATATGTGGGGGCTGGGGGGATATGTCGTCTTCTGATGACTCTTGCTTTAAATGTCCTTGTAAAAAATAGCTAATGAAAAATTGCTAATGCGGTGATAAGCAATACTCGCTCACTCACTCACTCACTCACTGTGAGCCCGGATAGATAGCTAAACATTGGGACATTGTTCAGGATTTTGGGACTGAGTAGGTCCCTCTTACCATTTCTGCTCATGACAAGTGCATAGAGTCATCAGTGTTAGTGGCTTGTCATCATACACAAACACCATGGGACACTAATTTATCAACCACTGGTTTGTTTACTTCAGACTTGATTCCTGCTCAGTCAGTCCTTCACTCACTCACTCAAACTCTCACTCACTCACTCACTCACTCAGTATTGTGTGTCTAGTTATACAATATGGCTGATGATTGTTGTTGAGATATGATACAAGAAAGCATTAGTCTCAGACAAAGTGTTGAAAAGTTAATGTTGTTGATTTTGTCTCTGCCATTTCGTCTGCAGTCAGTTCCTCTCATATAAACCAGAGGTGAATTTGCATGTCCCTGGGGATTGGATGTTTTGATTGTGAATAGGAATTAGATGAGATCAAAGTGAGCCAGTGAAATCCATTTCAGCTTGTTTGAATATAAGTACAACATGTTTTTCTTAATGATATGGCTTCCATTCTGTAACAAATCCTGACTGAAATGTTGTGGCAAAGTAAGAACACATTCATGTCGTTTCTTGCTTTGAATATCTATGTATATGTGCAGCTACTCTGATGATACTTTCATGTGTTCCCTTATTTGTTCTATCAGTAGATATAGGAATGTGACATGTACTTGTTTCTTCAAAGGGGCGATGGGATGATAGCCTAGTGGTTAAAGCTAAATGCCTGAATTTTATTCCCCATATGGATACAATGTGAAGCCCATTTCTGGTGTTGCCCGGAATGGTATTGCTGGAATATTGCTAAAAGTGGTTTAAAATCATGCTCGGTCGCTTGCTCGCTCCCTCCCTCCCTCCCTCACTCAAACTGTTTCTTGCTCACTCACTCTCTCACTCCAAAGTTACAGAAATTCCCAGAACTGTCTCTTTCAACATCACCATCATTTCCCTTGGTGTTTTATGTGAAATTTCTTGAGAAATTTTATCGATGAAGTTATTGAAATTGTTATGTTCTGAATCAATTGTATTTATATTTCCGATTTGGAATGCTAAAAAGCATGTTCTCCCTGCTGATCTGATACATTATCCATTCCCCTTTCATTATATTCTGGAAAAACTAGCACCTGTCTTGCAGGCAGAGATGTTTCTGTTGCTGTAGAATCAATCAACGCCTACAAGATGTTCCATCAAACAGTCTGCGAGTGGTTAAGAAATACCAGGGAATTTTAAGTCTTGTGAGTTCTTGATGCCAAATGAAAACTGTAACAGATCTATTGATCAAGAGTTTATTTTTGTATCAAGGTTGAAATTGATCTTTTGGATGTTTAAACAGTCTATTGCTGACTCTGAATGATGATGATGGATGTGGTCTGGGGGGCTACAGATGCGAATAATTACTTTTAATGCAGGTTTAAATCATTATGCTATGTACAACATACATGAAATATTCTAGTTTTTTTGTGCACCAAATTGGTGGTGCTTTGTCTTCCCTGTTTGTATTTACTGTTAACACACTGGACAAGACTGTTTGCTCCCAGGGAATGGAACTGTATTACTTAATTACCCATACAGCAACTATTGTTTCAGTATTTCATCATCTGATTGAACAATTGTCAGTTGTCATTGTGTTATAATCTCTGTATATATCACTGTAGATATGTTACATGTTGAGAAGCCATGTGGACAAGGGTTGCCATGGAGCCCCAGACATCTAGTCAGATGACAATACCAGGAGCCATGTGGACAGTGGTTGCTAGGGGGCCCCAGACATCTAGTCAGATCAAAATACCAGGAGTCATGTGGACAGTGGTTGCCATAGGGCCCCAGACATCCCGTCAGAAGATAATACCAGGAGCCATGTGGACCAGGGTTACCATGAGGCCCCAGATTTCTAGTCAGAAGATGGTATCAGGATTTGATATCACAAGATCTTCCCTCCAACAAATATCAAGCACTATTCAGCTGTCAATTATTCTGTCATGCGGAAGGAAACACTTTTCCAAAACAAACTTCCTGAATGTCCTCACAATTACTGGAAGAAAGTGACTCTCTTTGTTGTTTTAAGTCAGCTAGGTGCAGCTTCGTGGGTATCTTCATTTCATGATGGCACTTATAAATCTGTTTCCAGAAGGCAGCATGGAGGCCAAAGTCTGGACATAGTGGTTGGTGTTTGTCTTGTGTAAATGTATATGGATGTGCCACTTTATGCAAGTTTTAATACATAGATGTCAGCTCCTCAAAACATAATGAAAACACTGTTTTGAAAGTGTGACTTTGGAAAGAAACAAACAATTGTTTTGAATCTCAGAAGAAAAGGTACGTGTCACAAATCTAGCAACATCACATGTTAGCCAGCTATGATTTGCATGACATCAGGTTGTCCTCCGAACCTGCCAGTGTTCAGATCAAACAGGTCAAGTAGGCAGTGTATGCTGCAGATGAAAGATCTTCATTATGAGCTAATGGTTTGCATAATAGTAAATATGAACCTTTCCTCTAGTTAATGTATTGATGTTCCATGAATAGATTTTTGTCTGCTTGTAAAGTGGGTTACATCTGTGTCTCTTGCCTTTAAGCTTCATATAATACACTGACATAAATCATTTGAAAAAGTTGTTAAGAAGGAAACTTGTGATGTGGTAACTTTGTGTATGCAGAAATTAAAGACATGAAAGAAAGGCTAATGATGACACTTTGGTAGAATAAATTATATCTGTAACTAAAATTTCTCATTATTCCAATTTGTTTATTTTTAATATTTCTTTTTTTCTAGTAACATAGATTATGCTTTTATAATTTTCAACTTGGAAAATGATTTATGCCTTGAAAGTGGCACCATTAGGCTTTTGTAGATGTGTGCTCTTGGTCTCTGCACTTTTTATCAAGAAGGGTGAGGCTTATAGGTGAAACATGTTGTAACCTGCCGTTCCATCAATATGTGTGTGGCTAGGTGTGCCTTTCTCTGCAGTGCTAACCACTAGAGATACAATACTGCTATACATAATCCCCTATCTGTTGCTTGGGTGACCGTCTGGGCAGATGCTTTTTCCGCTAAGCTTGTATGGATAGCCTTTTGGTTAAAACTGTAATTTTCAGTTTGAACACCAAACTTAGTTTAAATTAAATTGTATGAAATATGTACAAAGTGTGGAGCACGCACAAGGCATCCTTGCTGCCTGCAGTGGTTGGAATATTTCATCTAAAGAACAGACTAGCTTAATGCTGTATTACAATGATGATCTTAAAAGATGGGTTTCTGGTGGCCCAGTGGTTTACAGCAAAACTCCATGCTGTGCAGAGTTATGTCCTTTGCTAGGATGACTTATCTAGGGAATTCAGTTGAATCACTTCAGACTTCCTTCCCATAAACGTTTGAAATACTTAAGACCTAAGTAAGGTTCTATGCAACATGAAACTTAACCCCCATTGCTAATTTTACACAAAATATCTTGAAAATCTTGAATAATTCAAAGATGAAAATACATGCACCAAATACTGCGATAAACACTTTGATGTGACTATCAGGTCATATCCTTCCTAATACCCATTCAGCAACTTCATCTACTTTGAAACTCCTCTGTACTTACAAATTCTTCAAGCAGTTTTAAATGTGAATTATCAGTGAGAACTGACATGGCTAGAAGATCACCATATTTGAATTGAAATAGAATGGATGTTTAAGATTCTTAGGATTCATGAAGAGACGTGGATGTCAATGTTATCTCCCATAAGAAATGCTTGACAGTCAGCATTTTAAGTGACGGTCCTGTCGATGAAATTGCAGTCAGATTTTCCTGAGACTGTTATAAGTTAGCAGCACTTTGGTGCTCCATTACATGCGCACAAGACAGTCTCCCCAGACAAGGACCAATTAGGGTGCACATACTCCCAATATGGGAAACAGGAAGGGCTCTCCTTTCTATGTTGCATTGGGCACTCACAAAATGATCCAATCAACTAAGATGGAATTAGCCGTGTCTAGCTGCCACAAAGTGAGAGTACTTATAGTTACTTATACCGCTGAAGGGGAGGCCAAATTGACCTCCACAGTCCATCATTGTCAGATTTATAGGAGGTAGAATGTCACATGTCAAAATCTTGGGTTATAGGTCATGTGGGGTTGACCTTGATGATTAGAATAAGAGTCTTGCTGGGCAATATGGTTGGTGTGAGTGTGACGTGATGTGAGAAATTGGCATTTTGTGCCAAGTCAGCTGTGTGTTAGCGTATATGATACAGGGGGTTTAAAACAAGGATTAAATTTCTCATCATCATGTCTGACACCAATGGCTTCCAAGGTCATTTGCTATTCTAGAGTAAGCCAATATTTTCTTAACCCTCCGGGAATTGCTTATCAACCATAATCATTGTTTCTCATTAGTGTGCAATTTGAATCTTCAGCCAGAAGCATCTTTGTGTTAAAACAGTAAGACTATATGTTTTATGTGTCTGGTTCTACTAGTAATCAAATGTGTAAAAAATTGTGACAAATTGTAAAGATGGGATATTGAAATATATGGAATTATATCTTTTTTCTTAATATTGTTTTTTCATTACATGTGTTTGACGAGTGCTTTGTGGTTCGATTGTGTGTTCTTATCGTTGGTTGAATCGACAGTTGTGCCATGAGTAATATCACTGAGTTGTGTGAACTGCATGAACACTTTCTTACAGAATCTATGAATTAATGCATTTCACATGTATCAGTAGTGAGTACTAGAAAAATTCTGTGGAATAAAAGGGAACATGTTTAAAGAATAAGAAATTTGGTGGCAGAGCTTTTTCTAAAGCAGACTGTGTCTGTGGAATAACTTTGCAGCAAACATGCAGAACCTTGAAGACCTTGAACTATCCAAGTGTGTCTTAAAAAAACACTCTTTGACAGTGCCTTTGCCTAAGCGTTGTTGAGCAAAGATGTTGGAAAAAGCACTATATAAATGCCAACTTTATTATTATTATTTAACATATGTTATAACTGTGATTCTTCTTATTGTTGTTATATTCTTCCATTAATAAAGTATGTCGGTACTCAGCCAACTGTGTGGTTAGTGGTGCTTGTTGCTGACAAAGGTCACTGTTGGGTCACTTTGGTGGGTGTTGTGTATCTCTTCAACCAGATCTGTGTATGTGGTCTACCAGGGTGTGTGTTTAAAGGGGCGGTGATGCGGAGCGAATAATGTTTCTCACCAATGGTCTAATTACGGAAAACCAAACTGCTAATTGGTCAGCGCCCTCTCCCTGTGACGGACAAAGGGACTGGGCTCCGGTCCACCTTAGCAGAATTTCTTCACCCATCATATATATGCCACTATGCATTATGCCATATGCATAGGATCATATGATGCTATTTCTGAGTTTTTTGCCTCGATATTAAATCATTTTATGTGAAAATATGATGTCTACAGGCACGTAGCAAGCCATTAGTTTCGGTCCGAAAGATTGCAATGCTTTATTTGCAGTTAGGTATGATAGCTACCCTGGTTTATTATCTATGATGATAAAAACACACAGTTGATTTATTTGAATTCGTAAACTAAAAACAATGACTTTGCCATTGGTAGAGAAATCTGAAAATTTTCTTACGTAAACAAAAACTGATTACACCTATTTACCCAAGTACACAGCAAATGCCTGTATGTATTTCTTATGTAACGAAGTTCCGTTGGTATCCTCAAAACAGTTTCGGCCCATAAGTGCTTTCAGGCTGCATGCGACACAGAGATTACATCTTCTTTGCTGTAACTCGCGTTTGATTTTTTTAACCTACATGTGTTATTTGTCATCATTCTCTTGATGGTCAGTTAATGAATTTATAACAGGTATAATTAGTGGTAACACTACTCAGGTTACTCAACAAAGGTTCCCCTTTGGCATTTCTCCTGTCTGGAGTAAATACTCAACATTATAACTTGATTGCTCATTATTTTTAACTAAATTACTTAGAATGGCGGACATCATACAATTAGTTGCCAGGCGTGCTATCTTGGGTGACCAATGAGAGGTTTATCAGGTTTTCACCAGTGTGAAAGACGTGAAACGATGTGTTACTTTTTTGCAAATTAGACTGTTGTAAGAAACATGACACAGAGCAGGATTATTTACCAGCTTGGAATATCGTTCTTTTATGTGGATATTGATGGATACATTCCTGAACATTGTTGCTATAAAATTAGTCTGTTTTACATTCATTATTTGCATTTTGTTTTAATTTATTTGTTGTAGCATTCAACAGAATCTGTATGACAGAAAACGCACACTAGATCACACATAAGGCATGTGTGAAATAGGATCCACATTGGCAGTCTATACAATGTTTAAATGTTACAGTCATATTAGAAATTTTTCTATGAGTATAAGCAGACCGTGTGTTCTTTTATTCATTTTCAAAATCATGCAAATATCACAATAAACTAATTAGGGTTATGAGAGAAAATATAGAGACGTACATTGGTGTCATTATTTTTCCATCCTAATAGTCTTTTACCATTTCTACCACTGGCAGATGATTATCCTTCAAAGTCTTTCATTGTTTTCATAATACATTTGTAGTGAAGTAAAAATAACTTCACCTTAGTTGATCTGTCTATAATTAAACTATCAGTTGCGCATACAGACTGCGCAGCAGAGGTCACAAACCGGTCACAAATTCTGGGATATCATCCGGGTACTCATGGGAGAAAAACAATAACAAAAGTTTAAACCAGTCCATGGAAATTGCTCCGCATCAGTGCCCCTTTAAAGCATTCATGAATATGCATGCAGGTCCATTAAAGATGCTTTTCGAGTACTGAAGACATAGGTAGTATATATTTCATGTCAGATAAATGATTCTTAGGCTGACCTAACAAGCGATACTCTAGTTGAACAAAGTTGTCCACAAATGAAGCCATTTTGAAATCTTGTTGGCCAGAGCATACACAGAAATTAACATTCTTGAACCTGGAGATATGGGACCAGATTTTCGAACTCACTTACCGCTAAGATAGTTGTAAGTCAATGTTAATGCATGGGACATACGACTATCTTATCGCTAAGAGAGCTTTGAAAGTCTAGGCCCTGGTCACCGAAAACTGCATAAAAAATTAAAATAAATCAAACCTAAAAATCCCCATCACATTCTACTCAGAGAAAAGGCTTGTTTCATTAAAGGGGGATCACTGCAGGCTTTAAAGCTGTGATATAACAGAAATACTTCTCAAAGTGGCAATAAACCAAAAGTGCATAATGTGTCAGGAGGGAGATGGCAGTGATTGTGAAGACACAAGAGGAGAAAGTCTCTCATCCACCTCTAGAAATGGAACTTCTGTTTCATTCTTGGTCACCCTGTACATGTTAGATGGTTTCTGTTACTCTCAGGGAGTTTACATATCCACGGCAGTTGGCGCATCTGTGATGCATACAACTACGCTGTGTCTCAGGCACATAGTCTATAATGTAACCTGTCTCAGCAGCCAGACTGTGTTATATTAATGAGTCGTGTGTATTCTGGCCATGATATGATGATCAAGACTGAGACTGATTTCAAGATTTGTTTGTGAAGATTTATACAAGCTGAAGGGTTTCTCAATACCAGTCTAGATACAATAAACATTAGTGAGATTGTGTTAGTCTGAAAATAATGCTTAATTGCAAGATTCTGTCCAGGGAGCGTCCAGGGAGAATGTGTCTCAGTGTGTTATCTCAATGATTGCTTCAAATGACTGGGTGTGGATTTGACCCTCTGTCATTGCACTGTTTACACAAACACTAAAGAGCTGACAGGATGTGATGAACAGTTCAGACTTCAGTTCATTTACTTAGATTGATGATCGTAAGTCTGCATATTTCCCAATCACCTCTCCCAGGCAGGCACTGCATTTGAACTTAACGTAAGATGACATTCATAGTCATCCATAAAAAGCCATAGTAATATTTTGAACATTCTTCCTATGATAGATATCATGAACCCATTCCTTGGCTTTGTTTCCAGTTCCGTTGAAATGAGACAACACTTATAAAAGCCATCAAAACAAACTGCACTTATTACAAGACAGAAATGAAGATGTTGGATTTACATCCCAAACCTGTCTTGGCTCGATTCAGATTCAGGCTAATTATCATAACAGAGTTATGGATGCTCAAAGTATGGTGAAAACTAGGCTTGTGAATGAAGGTTGTGAGACATTTAAGTATTTCGTAGTTCTGCATGAAGTATGGGAAAAAGCAGTGATAACTTTAAGCAGCAGGAAGTAGACATGAGTAAGTGCATTCTGTGTGCTAGTACTTCATGCCTGAGTCATCAGTTGAATCAGTATCAACATAAGATAAATGTTCATTCTATTCAGCTGTTTTTCAGAGACAGAGCTGACCTTTGTGTGGATCAATAGCCCTGGAAAGTAGATCTATTTGCTCTGCAGTACAAATCAAGTTCACACTTGGTGCAGCTAACAGACTTTGTGCTCACACCTGATGCTTGCGTGTTGTAGACACTGATCAGCAGATCTGTTTCTTTACAGAGCCTGTCTCTAAACCCAAAAGGTGTGATGTATTGGGAATATTTGGAGTGACATCTTGAACTTCAGAAAGAATCAGCAGATACTATACACACACCTGCTACTAACTATTTTAGATGTTTCTTTTTGACAGTACCATTTTTGTTTGGAGGTCTTCTGACAGACTGTATTCACACACCTGATGCTTGTTCCTGATCGACAATGGTCTGTTGGCAGCTGTTTCTAGGTCTTGAGAGTGCCATCTTTTTGTTCAGAGGTGCAGTGATTGGTTTTGTTTGGTCAAGTCTGATACTTGTGTATTATGGATTTCTATTGTTATGAATATTTTTTGAAAGATAAGTTGATGGTTTTATGAAGTGATCCTCAGTCCTGAAACTGACCAACATAATGCTTGATAGCATCGTGAGAACCCGTGCCCTCCTTGCCCACCAAACATCCACTAGCAACTACTCATAGGGTCAACAAAACCAGAAATGAACCTAATTTCATTCGCTTTCTGAGGAACAAATTGACACTGAAAGCATTTTTAAATCACATTTTATGTTTGAGTAGTTGCACAAGCTCCTGACCATGTTTATGTTGAAGTCCATTGGGTGAGGCCGAGCTGGGAAGCTCCAGCAGTTGAAATCAGCTGATTACCTCCCCGATAATGAGTTTGTATGCATTCACAGGGTTAAGCCTAGATTATATCTGTGTTTGCGTTGCCATCATTATGCCAGTAATTGAGTTGTATCAGGAAGGGTTTATAACTAAATCAGCTTCATTATGCTGCATAGATAGAGCCTGTAGTCATTAAGTCCAGTTGTTAAGCTTGCTTGACCATACAGTGATAACCATTGCTTGAGAATAAGTCTAATGGTCATAACCCATGAATGCTGATGATGCTGTTTGTTTTGGATTTCCTTTGCTTTGATGAACTAGTCATTGCTAGCACTACTAGCTTTGTCAGTCAAAGCAGATTTAAAGCTTAAAGCTACAGATAGTGTTAAATAATGTTTAGGTCATTGTACAGAAATGTTAGAGAGGTATAGGAGATGGGGGTATAGCTGGTAACACTGACAAGGACAACAGACCAGGAACCTTTTCTACAAAACATTCTTAGCACTATGACTATTGTGAGACTTTGTCAAAGTATGATCACCTATGCTTCAAAATTGCTTTAGAGAACCACATCCAGGACCTTTATCACAAAACCATCTTAGCATTTTAACTATTGTAAGACTTTGTAAGTATGCAGTTCTCACTTACTAAAGGTTTGTTTCCACCCATAATGGTACAGGGTGGTGGGGTAGCCTCATTAAAGCATTTCACTTGTTACTCGTTCAATTCCCCACATGAGTACAATGTGTGAAGCCCATTTGTGGTGTCCGGTGCTGTGATATTGGTTAATTATTGTTAAAAGCTGCAGCAGTACACATAGACATAGGGGGTTACACTGTTAACTTCTGCTACTGTCTGCTGTCAGGATGACCATATTTCTCCAAGCCTTTGTCTTGGGAACAATTAAGTGGTTTAGAAAGTGTTGGTGATAATACTTTGGCTCACAGGATGTACTCTGTTCAATATGGTTATCATGCATATAAAAACCAATTTAGAAATTATTTCAGATAGTGCATATTTATAAAAGTCCTCCTATTCTTTTTAGATCTGTTTTTATGTTTTTGCTGCCACTTAATAAAAATCTGATGACATTCGTGTTTATGGGTCACATGAGAATCACCTTTTCACCTAACTGATCAGAACATCGCACCCCATATGAAGGAAAGTGACAGTCAGAATGAGTTTTCTAATCATTCTCCTCAAGAAGGTTAATCCAGGCTTTTCCCAGTGACAGTTATGGACTGTTCAGCTGATTCCATCATAATCATCATCTATCTGTCACTTCAAAGTGACATTTTCATGATTTGTATAAAGTACTGCCTTACAATCTGTTAGACATTCTAGAATGTTGATTTGTTCAGTTTCAATCTTAAATCTAGAATTTGTCAAAATAGTTTTTAAGTATTGTCACAGATAGAAGTTCCAAGTTGAAGCAAGTGCTGTACACCTAAGAAATCTGCTACTTCTGTATAGCTTATGTGAATTTAATATTTTGTTTTACTGGTCAGCCTGTGTTTGCAATGGATGCTCACACATGACTTGTAACAGGGTGAGTGAGTGAGCTGGATTTTATTCCACTTGTAGTGATAATCTAGCACTATCATGGTGGTGCACACCAGAAATGGGCTTTACACATTGTGCCCATGTGGGGAATTGAACCAAGGGCGTCAGCAGGACGGGCGAATGCTTTAACCACTAGACTATCCTGCCGCCCCTGTTACAGGATGACCAGACATTTTATTTAGTGGGGCTGAAAAATAAGCTCTGATTTGAATGAAAATGAATAAGTCCTATTAATATGAGTGTAATATAGCAAATATGTAAATGTTATGGTGAGCCCTCAAGCCTCCTTGTTGAATCAAATATTTTACTGTGGACCACCGAACACTCTGTGGACAAAAATGCCATTATTGGATTGAGTTAATGCAGCACTGTTTCCATGAAATGTTCATTTTCTTAAATTTGAAATTATTTTGATGTATGAGACTGGAACCAATTTCTTGTTAAAATTTGTAATTCCTCACAGTTATGATATGCTGAAGACATGCATCCATAATGGACGTGAATTTGAGGAGAAACAGAGAGCCGTCAAACGTATCTTTGTCAGCGTGATACTCAGCAAAAACTTTAAGATTTCATCCAGTTGGGTTAAACTGTAAAATGCTTGACATGGATCCAGCAAAGAAAGAGGAAATTAAACATGGCATCGATCATCAATTTCTATCTAATAGCTGCAGTATTTACAGACCTGTTGTTGAACTATTCCAAAAGGCACCCTGACCTATAGAATGGAGATTGCCATTGATGTCAAGAGTCAGCACTTTGATGGCTGTGAATTGTTTACTGATCGGCATTATCCCACAGCTGTGTTGAGATAATTGAAGAGACATCACTGCATGCTTGGAATATTTTACAGCAGAACTAATGAAACCATGCACAGGGCTATAGAGGTGTGTCCACAAGCCAATAGTGTCCACAGTGTGGCAGAAGGAAGATGCCTGTGAGAGACACTTGTTTGAAAATTAACCCAGGTTTAGGCTACTTTGATGAGGGTTTATGGTAGCTGTGTCAGCCAGGGAAGTAGTATATTGGGAAGTGTATTGAACTGACATTTTGGCTTTCGAATAGATTGCATTCTAAAAAGTCTAATGCAGATGCATAGCAGCTGCTTTCCTGTTGACATTGTGCAGACGCTTGTTTTCTTGGGAGAGAAGAGATGGCTGATTTCTGCTCTTGTTTACTGTTAGCTTAGTGCAATACATCACCAGCAGCAGGAGCTCTGGTAGGCCAAGTGAGACTGACAGAGCTGAAGGATCTGATGACATGTCATTTGAAGTGTCATAGACATTATGTGACCTAAACAGTTGACCAAGCTGTCCCCCTGCCTCCACTGTGACCAGCTTGATAATGGATCCTGTAAAAAACTACTATTTCTATCTCAAAAATTCAAATGTTCTTTTGTTAAACTGTGGCATGGAATACAATGGCAAGGAATCCTTACATTTGCTTCATTTAAGGCATTTACTATCTGGATATGTCAGGGTCTGTATGAGAGATTTGATTTGAAAACAATAAATGGGTTCATGATTTGTTGTTCATGCACTCAGTCCCCAACAAAGGTACTAAATGTGAACCGTGGTACAACTAAGTTTAACTGAATGCAGTATTCTTGTATGTCGTCCTTACTATTTCAAAACTGTATATTCAGATGTTTGTAAAATCAGCATGATTGTGACATCACCAATAAGTACTAAATCAGCCCCAATTAGTTTGATTCATCTACCATGTTTGATGCATCCGTCTTTTCTAACAAGTATATTTCTGTGTAATATACTGTTTGTAGAGTGAAGATATAGTATCTGTTCATTTTGTATGCCATACTGATTTGGCAAACCACAGGAAAAAGCAACATGTATTCACATAATTCCGAGGTAGATCATTTAATAACAGTCCTGTGCTTCTTGGTCGACTAACAGATATTTGTTGTAGAGTAATAATTCTTCCAGCCAGCACATTATCTTTGAGCTGTTCTTGACCTGCTCACATGATCCAAACCATAAAAAGACTCTTGCACTAAACATAAAATGAGTAAGTGAGTGTCACTAGTGAACGCCTTAATCACTAGGACTCTAGGCATAGCATGAAGAGTTGGAACATGTCATTTGACAATTTCACAACAAAAAGAAAAATGTCTATTTTTGATTTGGCTGAAATGTGAATCTTACTCATGCACCTAAATGTCCAATTTTCTTCTCTTTTATAATGTCTTGAAACAAACACTAGCATTTTCCTGAGAGCGCCCCTGCATACTGATTATTGGCTTTTCAGTTCAAACAGATCCAGAGTCTATCCAGTTTCTTGAAAGCAACTATACACCTAATTGCTTCCTCATTGTCTTCTAGTTTGTAAATGTAGGCATACCCCCAACTCCTGATCAGGCCCAGTTGGATTATTTGTCTTACATCCAATAGATGTACCATGAGCTCAGGAACTCAGAAACCGAGCAAGGAATCAAACAATTGAAGTCTGATGTCAAAATATGAATTATGTTTCCAGTAAATTCACTGAAGTAAGCAGGAACTTGAGCCAAATGTGTGATGAGATGCCTACATGGCATTGATTAGTATTGATTGAGGCACACCTCCCACAACTGCCTATGTCAGATCTACCCAAACATGTATCACAGAAACACATCCATAGGTTTGTCCGCATTGCCATACACATTAGTGGTCAATACTCTCACCAGCTTAGTTTGTTTAAGGAGCTGGTGCTTCTCCTCAGAGGAATTGACCAATTCTCAAATTACGGTCGATGAGGTGCTGAAGCCAGTGCCAAAAATACCCATGGGAGAGGCCATTTATTCTGAGACTGATGCTGAATTTATTGTAGCTTTTGTACTATCAGAGTCATAAAACAGATCCTGGACTTTAGTTCATCTCAGAGGAGTTGTTTGTGTCTGGACAAGATGTGAATTCTGTCTGAACATGATAATCATGTAATTTACATGTGAGGATGTGCATCTTGTCTCTCTGTCCACTGATGTTGGTGATGAGTAGTGTTTAGATTGGGAACAAGTGTGTTTCCATACACATGACAATCATGCTGCCACCTGTGATCTTCAAATTGTTATATGGCTGAAGGTAATCATCTCTGAGATACCTGTTGCAGTGTACTTTGGTGGCTTGAACAATTTAACTGAGCAAGATAATGGGCAAGTGAATTGTTTAAAGGGAGTCACAACCCAGCCAAACTGGCATGCCGAGAAAGAGTGACTACATTGTAACTGGTATTACCTTTTTAGCGCCTCACAGGCAGCTTGGGATATCCACAGTAATAATAATCATATTGTTATTCAAGCTTGTTAGCACTATGTACAATCATCTTGTGAATGCAGTTTAGTGCATTATAAATGCACTTATGTAATTATTATTATTAAAACCACCTTGCCATACAAAATGTGAGCCACACACAGCACCTCGAAATGTCTGGACTTGAACAAGGAATGGACTCTATACCACATGATAGCCCCCTCACCCCCCACCACCCCAACCACCTCACCCCCCCACCACCCCAACCCACTTTAATGCTGCTTTAAGAAACACATACAATCTGTAAACAGTGTTGCATCATGGCTGTGCAGCTGTGTAAATTACAAGTATACAATTTATTTCAGGTTCTGACACTGTTGCATTTTTGTTTGATGTGTCTCTTCATGCATAGTTAATTTTTATAGAATGAAAAGAACATATTATTTTCCAAGTTAGTTGTACGTTGCCTTCAGTTTTGTGAATACGAAAACAGAAACCATGGTGGTAGAAATAGATACACTCATGGAATTCCGAAGGGGATTGCGTGATGTATTGTTCGTCATTCTGATAGGTCTATTATCACTGATTCTGTGTGCAGTGAATGTTCTGTAACTGTGATCCATTGGGTTATAAGACTGAAATGATGCATGTGACCTGATGATATAACTGTAGACTGAGTGAATGTTGGTACAGTAGACTTGTGCTCTGTTCAGATTGATGAGTAAACAGCTAGTACATCACCCAACCTCGTCAGTAAGTGTGACCAATTGAAAACACATGCTTTACAGTTTAGAAGTTGCAGGCTACATGGCCCTTACTGAACAAGTCCAAGACCTTGCAGGTGTCATTGTGTGTCAGCTTAGGGTAGAAGGAATGCGAACAGTTGACAGGTCCATGATGTTTACTTTGGTGCTGACAGACCAAAGGTTATAGATGAGAACCTGGGATCCAAACCCAAGAAGAGCTGAATGGTAACGTACAAGATGTGATTCAGTTTCTTAGAAACGGTTAACCCAAGTCGTTTTCTTGGGTGAGAGCCATGTATTTTTTCAAGTGATTAACCATAAGCAACAACTAACTGCCAGATAGTCATACAATTGCAAACAGTAGTTTCCTTAACCTCATCTGCACACATATGTCATCAGTGTATGATGTAGTTTGGTCCTCACTGTATCAATTGTCCCTACACCAATGTTTTACTACTGTTGGCACCGGGAGGAAGAGGGGCAGGATGGCCAAGGTGTGTAAGGCAGTGTTTGAAATGATTGCTGGCTCAGAGGCCCAGGACCAGTTGCTATTGTATCAGGACAACAGTTTCAAATATTTGCAGGCCTTTGTGGCCTTGTGGCCTTCTGACCTAAACTATCTGTCTTTTTTTCAACTGAAATCTACCTTGTAATTTGTTTCACTTAATTTATAACAGTTTAACTTACTGATATTTCAGGGAATTGTGTGTAGGAAAAAGGAAAGTTCAGTGTGAAGATGTAGAATGTGTCTTTTTTTTTTGTTTTTATTGGTTTGACTTTAACAAAACTGGCCTGCAGATTGCAAACACTGGTCAATATGTGTTGTTGTGACTAGTGACATGCCATAGCCATGTGGTACGTGTTTATATCTGAAGTCATTGTGTTTATGTGTCTGTCATTGGTCAGAGTTTCATACATGCATCACTCTGGACGCACCATGATGTCACCAAAATACCATGTATGGTGGGTGTATGTGTTGGTCATATATCATGTATGTTTCATGTATACATATTGTTTTTTCTGTATATCATTTTGCAGCCTTTGAAGTTTTCTTTAGGATTGGTTTTCAGTAACCCATGCTTGTAACAGGTGGTCAGACATGCCGACTTGGTTGACACATGTCATCGTATCCCAAATGCGTAGATGAAGCTCATGTTGTTGATCATAGGATTGGGTGCTCCAGACTTGGTTATTTACAGACTGTCACCATGTAACTGGAATATTGCTAAGCACAGCTTAAAACAAAATGCATTCAGTGATATTGTTTTGCCCAATGTAACACATGGCCATCTTGTTCCAGGCTGTCTGCTGAGTGACGTGTGTGCCCCAGGTCAGCAGTGTAAAGATGGTGAGTACAACACATACACTGTTCGACATCTCACAACACTTTCACAGCATCTCTCTAGTACAGCTACAGCAGGGATTTTATGCAATGAAGTGGAATTCTAGACCAAGTGCTTTCAAAGGATGAAGATCCAGGTTAAAAATGATCTTCACCAAGCCAGGCAACAAATGCAATCATAAGGTCAGGCTTGGTGACATAGTTGGCATGTCATTGTATCCCAGTTGCCTAGATTGATGCTCAGGCTGTTGATCACTGGATTGTCTGGTCCAGACACGATTATTTACAGACCACAAACACATAGCTGGAATACTGCTGAATGAGGCATTAAAGAAAAAACAACCAATGAACCAACTATCCTTTACAAATCAGGGATTCTTTGTGTAGTTATAATGAACAATCCAGTGAAAAGACATTATTGGACTTGAATGCATGCATAATAAAGATGGAATTTGTAATGGATGAGATTAAAGAAATTACTGATTGCCTTGACATGTTGTTTTGTTGTGGGGCATGTTGATCATGACCAGCAGAGTGATGAGAAACATTTCAATAAGATTCAGGCTTAACTCTATCATCAGCAGATTTCTGAAGCACAGAACAAAACTTGGTATTTCTGACATCACGCTACTCATTTCAGTTTTGTAGAACTACAATAACCCACGTCGTATTTCAACAGCCACACAAAATAGACGCCTCATCGATTGACATGTGAAAATTATTGCCTTGAATGCCTTGAATCTTTTTGAAACTGTATCTTGCTCATGATCACAGATAGATGAGAGACAGATAATGAGAGGCGGTGGAGGAGGGCAGTGGTTTGGTTCAGATACGCTCCATGTTCCTCCTACTTTGTACTCCAAGCACTGGTTTCATGTTCTGCGCTATTGACAGAAATCAATTTTAATGAAAGGAAGCTCTTCATACATCATCTACAAAGAGGTTTGAATAGTAGGTGTCGATGACACATCACATTGTCTGTAATATATCTGATTTTCTCATTCATTATGAATTTAAGATAAAAGCAGTTAGCAAGGCAGTTAATAAGTTAAGTGACATCGTGTATGACTGTAATAGGCTTATTACTAGAGCATTCACACTGTTACGTTGTTAAGGAATTAGATCTGGTGAGACAAGACACATTTGTCTCATCTTTGAATAAACATGAATTTGCTTATTGATTGTGTTAAATTCAACAATTTTCTATGTTGGTAGCATGAAGTCAGTTGTATTATATTAATGCATTCATGAGAATGTTATTTTGTGTTGGTCTAATTTTTCTTATGTTTAAACAATTCTTCAACAAATGACAGTGTTGTTAAAGGCAAGGTGTTCTTGAATTGTGACATTGTCTTCTTGTATATGTGTAGGAGAAGTCATCATTCATTAACAGGGTTTTTCTTGCATTTTCAAAATTACAATAATTAATCATGAAGGTCAGCATGTCCCAATTAAGTGCCTGTTATGGTATAATGTATATAATTATTTCTTTTGTTTTGAATTGATAATTGCACATTAATAGCCATAATTGGTATTGTTCAAACTGACGCTCATGTTGACCCTTTGAATATCAATCATTTTAACAGTTAGGTCATGTTGACCTAGAAAATCTGTGGCTGTATTGTTTGGTAGAGTCTGATATAGTTAAAAAATTCAAACAATTTGTTTGTGTAGCATAATTTCACATGTTAATGTACTTATATATATTTCCAAATATCAGATTTTTGGAACAAGGAATTCAAAAGCAGAAAAGGGAGACCAGTTTATATTGTTATAGTGAGAAGCATTTAATAACAAGTTTAGTTTACTAAACATTATAGTCTGGATTGATTGAATGGCCAATATGATTAAGTCTCATCATTTATATATGCTGTGGCATGATTCTGTGAAATGAACATGATTAATATTCTTCCTGACAACACTGGGGACATATTGATTGACATCTGGTAGCCATACCACTAGACTATGAAGAATAATCATTGCAGGTATTTCATCTGACTTGCGTATTGATTAGTCAGGGAGAAAATCAGTATTCCTTGAACAGGATTCCCAACATTAGATAGCGATTGTTGGTCTCTGAAATTCAATAATTATTGTTATCTTGCTCATGTTTGTTTAATGAGAAACTTTGCTGTGGGGGTTTGTGGTTTAGATCTTGTAAATTGATGTGTGGAACATAAACATCTAGCATTTATGTATGATAATTGAGTTTCAACAACACAATCATGGTGTACCATTATGTATCGATGTTGCCTGTCTGACTTAGGTTTTTGAACCTTCACATCCTGGTGAAAATGATGTTTCTGACAATCTTTAATCATTTTTATTTAAATTATAGTTACAAAAAAGAATAATTTTATAATTATCATCTTTTCCGCTGCCAGTATTGACTGAAGTCCCTTACGAAGTGGTCTTAATTTTTCTTCATGAGTTTACAAAAAAGAATACTTTTGATTTATTTGAATCTATGAAAGATTATAGGAATGTGCCTCTAAAGAAAGGCCACCAAAATGATATGCAAAGCTGTCTGCTCAAAGTCTGTCTAAGATAAAGGACACTTACAGAAAGACATTGTGTCAAGAACCATAACATTCTAAAGGCAGGGGAGTTTTGTTACATGTTGTGTATCTAGTTTGTTGGTTCCCACTTAAACAAACATGCAAAATATTGCTAAAAGAGGCATAAAATATACCTACTCACTCACTGACATGAAACCATGTGTGTGTGAGTTACAATACAGGGGCAGTTGTTGATGCTCACCAAGTCAGAGGAGTGATTGTTACATGCAAACAGCCATGGCTTAGGAATATCCAAGTTGTGATAGGCCATACTGCTCTGTCTTCGTCTATGATACTCTCCTTTGATAGGTGCCACTGCTTGATACTGCTCCGTCTTCCTCTATGATACTCTCCTTAGATAGGTGCTACTGCTTGATACTGCTCCGTCTTCGTCTATGATACTCTCCTTTGATAGGTGGCACTGCTTGACACAAATCTACAGTTTACTATACAGCAATGTTTGTGTTGACTTGCTCATGATAGAGGGGCTTCCTAATTTTAGAATATGGCGTATTAAATGGCTTCTCTTACTATAATCAATAATCAGGCTGGTAACCTGTGTATATATTGATCTTTAAAGTTTCATGACCAGAAACTTTCTTGGTTTGTATGGAAAACAGTGTTAAGACAGCATTTGGAGAAAACTGATAATGTTTATGTTGGCTTAAATATTAGTTCAGTTGACTTGTTGTCCTTTGTAGATACGCATGTTTTTGCAAAACATTCTGTCGAACTTGTGTGCAGTGTCCCATACTCGCTAAGAGTTTCATCCCTTGGTTGTGCATGGACCTATAGATTAATGGTTCAAATTTCATAATTGCCCTTCATACCTGTTCTTGAGGGTTTCCTGTGCTATTAGGGTTGACCATGAAATATGTCACTCACTCCCTCACCCACTCACTCCCTCACCCACCCACCCACCATGAGCCCTGACCTGACATTGGTCAAGTCAGTAACATGGAGCATGCCATCAATACTACATCTATATCGGCATATGTCTTGGTGAGTAGCAGCTTGAAACTGGGCTTGTGGAATGGCGAAACCATGATGTGAACATTTCCTTAATTGTCTGGAAGACCGGACCTGTATTGATTTTTACATTTTAGACATGGCAATTCTGCCGACTTCCAAGGACAAGAGCAATTCCCCATGACAGGAACACAACATGGTCATATGGATTATCAAGGGAGTTGAATTGTTTTCCAGCCCACCCCAGCAATTTTGTTATCCTCCCTAGAAAATACAGTAACTTTAAATTTCAGTATAAGCAGAGTGTTACACTGAAGGATGAAAAATGATTTGTCTTTATTACAGTCTTAATGTAATAATGATAAGAGTCAGTTTATCATTTCCTTGTATTTTAATATTAATTATGATAATACATTTTGTATTTTGCACTTGCTACTTGAAAACAATATTGTATATTTTGTAAGGTTGACAGATTGTTAGGTTCAGAAATTATGTGTTTCATACACAGATACAGATGAATAGTGGGGAGTATTGGCATGTGTGAGGTGATTCTGCCCACTGTGATCACTTTAGCCGCTGTCAGGTCAGTAGATGACTTGCTCCCATGTGGATGTAGCTAATGGACGGACCTCTGGAACACTCTCCATGCTCCAGGTGACTCCAAAGGGTGCCAGTATGCTCACAGACATTATGGCTTGTTATTCTTCCATATTCCACCTCCCTCTGTTAATTATTTTCATATCCCTGCCAGATATCATCCAGCAGGCACTCCTGAATCTGTGTCCTTGAACCTTTTCTGAAGGACTTAGTGTTTTTTTGTCCTGAAGAATGGCATCTCAATCTTCTTTTTACCTGTCAGTGTTTTTGCTACTTCTCTTTGTCAGCACTTGTCAAGAGCATTGGTTAGTAGGAAAAACGATGCTCCAAGTCAAGTCATTATGTCAGTATAGAGATAACGTGACTTAACTGTGTCCATTTGAAGATTTCCTTCTCTTAGCACTGATAGGATCAGGAAGTTGTGGGTGAGAATCCTGACTTGCCCAGGTTATGCTGGTGCCAGTGGGTTTCACTCCACATTGTGCCTTGTCTTGGTGGTGGTGGTGGGTTTCTATCCACATTATGCCTAGCCCTGACATTCCACATTATGCATTATGCCTTCTCTTGGCAGTGCTGGTGGGTTTGAATCCTACAAAAAGCCTTGTCCTGGCAGTCATGGTGTGTTTAATCCCACAAAAACTTGTCTTGGCAGTGCTGGTGTGTTTCAATCCCACAAAAAGCCTTGTCTGGGCAGTGCCAGTGCATTACAGTCCTTCAAAAAGCCTTGTTTTGGTGGTGCTAGTGTGTTTCAATCCCACAAGAAGCCTTGTCTTGGCAGTGCCTGTGTGTTTTAATCCCACAAAAAAAAACTCTTGCCAGTGTTGGTGTCTTTTAATCCCTCAAAAGGCCTTGTCTTTGTGGTGCTGGTGGGTTTCAATCTCATGAAAAACCTTGTCTTGACAGTGCCTGTGTGTTTCAGTTCCACAAAAACGTTGTCTTGGCAGTTCTTGTGTGTTTCAATCCCTCGAAAAACCTTGTCTTTGTGGTGCTGGTGGGTTTCAATCTCATGAAAAACCTTGTCTTGACAGTGCAGTTGTGTTTCAATCCCACAAAAACGTTGTCTTGGCAGTTCTTGTGTGTTTCAATCCCTCAAAAAGCCTTGTCTTTGTGGTGCTGGTGGGTTTCAATCTCATGAAAAACCTTGTCTTGACAGTGCCTGTGTGTTTTAATCCCACAAAAACCTTGTTTTGGTAGTGCTGGTGTGTTTCAATCCCTCGAAAAGCCTTGTCTTTGTGGTGCTGGTGGGTTTCAATCTCATGAAAAACCTTGTCTTGACAGTGCCGTTGTGTTTCAATCCCTCAAAAAGCCTTGTCTTTGAGGTGCTGGTGGGTTTCAGTCTCATGAAAAACCTTGTCTTGACAGTGCCTGTGTGTTTCAGTTCCACAAAAACGTTGTCTTGGCAGTTCTTGTGTGTTTCAATCCCTCAAAAAGCCTTGTCTTTGTGGTGCTGGTGGGTTTCAATCTCATGAAAAACCTTGTCTTGACAGTGCCGTTGTGTTTCAATCCCACAAAAACGTTGTCTTGGCAGTTCTTGTGTGTTTCAATCCCTCAAAAAGCCTTGTCTTTGTGGTGCTGGTGGGTTTCAATCTCATAAAAAACCTTGTCTTGACAGTGCCTGTGTGTTTCAGTTCCACAAAAACGTTGTCTTGGCAGTTCTTGTGTGTTTCAATCCCTCAAAAAGCCTTGTCTTTGTGGTGCTGGTGGGTTTCAATCTCATGAAAAACCTTGTCTTGACAGTGCCGTTGTGTTTCAATCCCACAAAAACGTTGTCTTGGCAGTTCTTGTGTGTTTCAATCCCTCAAAAAGCCTTGTCTTTGTGGTGCTGGTGGGTTTCAATCTCATAAAAAACCTTGTCTTGACAGTGCCTGTGTGTTTCAGTTCCACAAAAACCTTGTCTTGGCAGTTCTTGTGTGTTTCAATCCCTCAAAAAGCCTTGTCTTTGTGGTGCTGGTGGGTTTCAATCTCATGAAAAACCTTGTCTTGACAGTGCCGTTGTGTTTCAATCCCACAAAAACGTTGTCTTGGCAGTTCTTGTGTGTTTCAATCCCTCAAAAAGCCTTGTCTTTGAGGTGCTGGTGGGTTTCAGTCTCATGAAAAACCTTGTCTTGACAGTGCCTGTGTGTTTCAGTTCCACAAAAACGTTGTCTTGGCAGTTCTTGTGTGTTTCAATCCCTCAAAAAGCCTTGTCTTTGTGGTGCTGGTGGGTTTCAATCTCATGAAAAACCTTGTCTTGACAGTGCCGTTGTGTTTCAATCCCACAAAAATATTGTTTTGGTAGTGCTAGTGTGTTTCAATCCCACAAGAAGCCTTGTCTTGGCAGTGCCATTGTGTTTCAGTCCCACAAAAAACCTTGTCTTGACAGTGCCTGTGTGTTTTAATCCCACAAAAACCTTGTTTTGGTAGTGCTGGTGTGTTTCAATCCCACAAAAAAAATCGTGTCTTGGCAGTGCCTGTGTGCTTCAATCCCACAAGAAGCCTTGCCTTGGTGGTGTGGTGGGTTTCAGTCCCACAAAAAACTCTCTTGCCAATGCTGGTGTCTTGCCAATGCCTTGTCTTTGTGGTGCTGGTGGGTGTCAATCCCATGAAAAGCCTTTTCTTGTGGATGCTGGTGAGTTTCGCTGTAACAAAATTAACTTGTCTTGGCAGTGCTGATGGGTTTCAATCCTACAAAAAAACATGTCTTGGTTGCAGGTTTCATTCACACATTACTCCTTAGCCAAACTATTTAATTAATGATTCATTTCACATCTGTTTCTCAGTGGTTGGATTTATTCACATGAATCTAAATTTTAAGTGAATTTAGGCCAGAACTGAATCCATGTGATTACCCAATATCTAAGACATGTCTTCCTTCTGCTACTGAATAATACAAGGGACTAACAGAGTACCACAGACCAGCTTCTACCCACTAATGTCTCAAGGGACATTACAAGACAGTGTAACTCCCAGTGTACTGATTACAAACTCCCTTTACATGTAAATCTGTATTCTTCCAATGCAAGTGCAAATTCATTCTTTGAATTTCATCAGTATTCTACAGATCAATGAAGTAAGAAAACCCCCTTTTAAGAATTACTGTAAATATAGTAGGAAATCATTCCCCATGTATTTAAAGAAGGGACAATGCTCCATTGTCTGCCAGTTTCTGTAATTGCTGACTTATCTTGGCCAGAGAGACTGATCAAGTGTAAAGAGGGTCAGGCTGTACTTCAGGATACTTCAAAGAACTTGGACAAGACCCATGGTTGTTGTACTATCAATCAAGGACTTGTACCCCAACACTCCACTAAGTCCATGATGCACACAGCCATACTCAGTTGATAGCTAAGTGGCTGATAACGCCTGAATAATTTGCTATGACTATTAAGATTTGTATCAGAGAAAGTCCATTTATGAATGTCAGATAAGCATTGAGGATTTTGAGCCTGTCATAAATAATTCCTTTTCTGCATCACTGATGGTTCATGATCATCAAGATTGCAAAATATTTATCTCCAGGGTATCATCAAGTATTGAATTGTTCAAGTCATTTACCCAAGAGGGAAACAAAACTGCCAACAGGACATGCAGTATTATATCACATGGTGTCATAGAAATGTGATCACTGCAGGAAGTGCTTCGGAAGCAGTTGGAATGGGTAAAGATGTGTCAAGGAAAATACTCATGATTTTTTTAAAAGAAATCGAGCATTGCCTTTTTCTTCTTATTAGCTTCAGTATGTGACAGAAATAATGTTTTCTAGCTTTCTCTGGTGCAGTAGTGGCAGGTTAGTTGTGCAACAGGGAGTAATTCAGGGGCATGGCATTTTGATGTAGGACAAGTGCTTGTGCATAGGGAACATCTCATAGGTGAGTCTGAAGTACCTGAGTGGCTTCAGATAGATTGGATGAAAGTAGAAGGGAAGCTTTACGTGATGCAGTCTTGCGATAAATACCTCTATTGTGGCTGAGAAACCATGACAAAAGTCTAATTTGGAGTTCTAATTCAAAGCCATAACTTGCCTTCATGTGTAAGGGACACAACTGTACACATTACATTGTTGGGTTTGACAAATTGAACCCCTGGGCTAACCCTTTAAGGTTTGTGAAATCCTACTCTAATGTTGATGTCAGTACATTGATATCTCTGGTGAAATAAATACAACTGGCAGTTAATCAGAGATGGACAAGTACAGAATATGTCTCGTACAAACTGATGTTATGTACCAATGGACAATATGCAGAGTTTTCATCATGATGATGATGATGATGATGATGGTGGTGGTGGGGGTGATCATGGTGATGGTGGTGTTGTGGGCAACAATGATGGCAACGCTTGTTGTTACAGCCTCATGGAAATGGAGACAAACCCTGTTCTCCAGTAGATGCACCTCCACACAAAGTCTCATTATACATTACTTGTCTGGAGTAAACACATTTGCAATTTCTTTGATGTAGATGCTATTTTGGTGGGACAGGAAGTCCATCAGGTTCAGTGGTCATTTATTCCGATGAGTGTCCAACTGGAAATAAGTGTGTTCAGTCAGCAGTGCAGGCAAGCATTAGTTCAGATCAATAAATCCACCAACATACCATCAGCCATTGGCGGACACCGCACTGCGTGGCTCATCCATAGGTGTGTTAGCCTTTCTATGGCCTCATTCCATGTGCTTTGAAAATTGCCTATATGTTTCCACGCTACAATTATGCACATAGATAGACATCAAAGTGACGACAGTTAATTGATGTTCATGTAAATATTTTATTCTGTGTAACCCACAGAGGTGAGCTTGTGTATTTGCTCTCAGTTAGACATGTAAGAAGTAGATTAAATTGTTTGTGTAAGTGAGGGAAGCTTTGGGGATGGAGGTCCCGCAGACATTTACTATTGCTACATTTACTTTTGTTTTATCTTCTGGGTGAAGTGAATCTGATGTAAAATAATGTAGAACTTACTCTCATGTAAAGTAGGTTTGATGGTCTGATGTAATGGTCTGATGTAAAGTAGGTTTGATGGTCTGATGTAAAGTAAGTTTGATGGTCTGATGTAATGTGGGTTTGATGGTCTGATTTAAAGTAGGTGGGCCGATGTAAAGTAGGTTTGATGGTCTGATTTAAAGTAGGTTTGATGGTCTGATTTAAAGTAGGTTTGATGGTCTGATTTAAAGTAGGTTTGATGGGCCGATGTAAAGTAGGTTTGATGGGCCGATATAAAGTAGGTTTGGTGGTCTGATGTAAAGTAGGTTTGATGGTCTGATTTAAAGTAGGCTTGATGGTCTGATTTAAAGTAGGTTTGATGGGCCGATGTAAAGTAGGTTTGATGGGCCGATATAAAGTAGGTTTGGTGGTCTGATGTAAAATATATCATGTTACTTGTGTCATTACACTTTTCACCAGTCCTATGTTTTGCTAGCTACAAGGATCATGGAAAGTTTCCCACTAAATTTACATCCACTACTGTGGTACGTGTGTATCAATATGTCGGGTTACATATCGTGACATCCCTATCCTACAAAGATCCAGGTGTCAAAAACTCTCTGCTTCAACTGCGTATACTATCGCTCTCTGACGCACATCACAAGACTTAAGATGGCTTTTATTAATCACCATGGTCTGGACAGACTTGAGGGAAGGCTTACAGTGTGCAGGCCCTTCTCAACACACATTCCAGACTGGCCAGCCAGGGTTTGTTAGCTGACTCACAATACAGGAGAAGCTACCCAAACTGGACATTGACGGATCAAGATTTGTCTGCACCAGACTAAATTTGTTATCCTGCATTTACTGTGTTACTTTGTTATTAAGTATATTCCTGTCATGGTGGTAAAAAAAGGATTGATTCCCATGTAATCTGATGTCACTGATCAAACTTGTCTCATTCCCGCCAACTTTTAGATCTACTGAGCAGTGTGATAGAACACTGCCAAATCGATATACTTCGGAAATGTCTAAAAGATGTATCTTTGTCAGTAGATATCAGGTATATGTGTTCATGTAATCATGATAATTTGCTGGACAACACTTGGAACCTTAGAAGTAATGTTTGTGCAGGAGACCAAGGGATGTAACTCTTGCTAGAACCTCTTGGATGAAATCATCAATCTGAAGTGACCTGAAGTCTAGACTGGACAGGTTGAGTGAGTGAGTGAGTAAGTGAGTTTAGATATACGCCACACTCAGCAATGTTCCAGCTATATCTGTGGTCTGTAAATAATCGAGTCTGTATCAGACAGTCCTGTGATCAACAGCATAACCTCCAGCCTGTGCTGTTCAGAATGGTTACAGCATTACATTGTTGTTATAAATGGATGCAGCACACAATATGCACAAGAACAGACCCTCCTGATGAACAGAATAAATGATTTATTTGAGGCTTTATACATGAAGAATACATTTGATATGGGCTGTGGCAAGGTCCCAGCAACTGTGAGTGAGCAGAGATCCAGGTCATGGGGACAGAGTGACTTGCTCTGATGCAGGAAAAGGTGTTAAAAGAAAAATGTAGATGAAGATGCTTGGCAATATTTCAGAGATGGCTACTCAATCAACACGACACCGAAACACCGCACAGTCTCACAGAAACATTGGTGTTGGTGAAAATGAAGAAATTAGGTCTTGCAAATCTTATGTTTGATAGGCATTTATTAGAAGTTCACAGATGTAGTCGCAATGTATTTTACTATAGTAATGTCGTTTCGTTATAGTTTCATGCCATTGTCAAACAAAGCCTAATGATGGTAATTGGATCAAGCTTGAACCAAGACTATCGGTAGTTTTGAATATTTTGTAAGAATCTGATTTTTGTGGTAATTTACATACAACTGAAAATTAGAAGATTAATGTGATTTTCTGTTAAAGTTGTGAGTGATTTGGATCTTTTTTCCAAATTGTATTATGTAATTTTAGTTTGACAAAAGAACATTTCAGAAACAGTAGAACTTATTGGCAGTCCAACAGTCACTTCTGGTGAGTGAGTGAATGAGTGGGTTAGTTTTTACACTTCACTTAACGATATTCCAGCTATTTGGCAATGGTCTGCAAATAATGTGTCAGCCAAGTCAGAGACCACCTGACCACCCGATTCATAGCCTCACCGGTTCATAGCCTCTTACAAGCATATGTTACTGAAGATCGAGAAGACTGATCTGGATCTTCACGGATCCCCTGACTGAGGGAACATATGATGATCTTAGTTTGTGACCTTTTGGACAGTGTGTTATTGCTCCACATGGAGCTATCTGCTATCAACCACTAGTTTGGGGCAGTGGGGTGGCCTAGTGTTTAAAGCATTTACTCGTCAGACCGAAGACCCAAGTTCCATTCCCCGTATGGTTTTCCCCGCCATGATATTGCTGGAATAAAGCAGCATAAACTGACCCAATGAACCACTGGTTTATAGGGACCTGGAGCAGAACTGATTCATCACCTGTCACACACGTACTTGAGTAGAAGTCATATTCAGTAGGGGCTACATAACAAGTGATCTTGACAACGATGAAATATTGAGGAACCACAGGTATGATCAGTGCTGAGTCCGAGAAGGCATGTTGGGGTATAAGAGAGTGAGTACTCATGCCAGGAAGCATTTCAATGAGTTCATTACACAATACGTCAGTCTGGGAAAGTTATTTCAGAATCTGATGTGAAGTCAATCATTCATGAACAATGCTGAAATCGACATGCATTTATGTCGTCAATATGCCCAACCGATCATACAGATAATAGAGAAGACGATGTCTTTTGCAGTATTGTTGATACAGACAGATAGCCGGGCATCGTGGCCCTCTCCTCGTCAGCTCAGCAAATCCCCAGCCAAACAACTTTCCATAGTGGATATTATTGGCATTTTTGTCTGGCGATTATGCGTTTTGATGACACTAAGAGTGGATGACCTGTGGTCGATAACTTCAGACAAGTTTCATTTCCTGTCTCTTTCAGTGAAGACAACCGTCAATCTTGATGGAAATGCCACCTGATCTGGTTGTGTTTGAGTGAAACGTTAATTTCCTTTGTTTTAAATTGTTAATAAGGACTTACAAAAAGTGTGAAGGCTTATGACATAACATTTCCCTTTAGTATTTTAGACTTTTTTGCATAGTTAAGCCTTCACTCTGAAAAGAGGTTTTAAAATGAAGTTTGAACAAATAATTACTCCCAGGAGTGGGAGTTCCCCCAAATGTGAAAATGTGGATCTGGTAAAACAATTATTGTGCCCTACTTTGTCATCTGTGTTCCATGAATAAACACCATGTTTCACCAATCATTTCCTCTTGTTCACTGTATTCTATTACCAGGCAAAAGGACTGTAGTAGCTAAGTAACTGTCTGAGTGCCTGTGAGTATTCAGATGTCAACATTACTTCAAAGGATGGAAGTCTACTAGTTTGGTGCAGAAATCCTTAATGAATTTCCCTTCCAGTTTCAGAGAGTCCAAAAATATTTCCCAAATATCTTTCTTCAGAGTATTACAAGTTCCTGGAAACCATTTTCCTTTTTTATCATTTTGACTGTCAAGTCAATCTTGTTTTCATAATATAATCTGTTATATTTTTGCAAGAACATTTATTTTGTTATAAGGCCAGACCAATCTTATGTCTTGTTTTACAGATCCACTGGTCATATTTATTCAAGAATAAGAAAAAAATAAAAATCATTATCTTGTCAACTTTATCCAGGACCCTGTGAAGTGTGTTCTACATTGACAAACATAATCAGTAACAACCATCAAACCCGCCAACCCTCATGGGGGAAAGGAGCTAAATACATATTGGAGAAGCAGCAGATTATTTGATGTAGGTTGACTGCTTTACATATCAAATCTCAACATTGATAAGGGTAGTTGGTCTGTTCTCAACTCAAGGAAAACCTGTGTTTGATTCTTCATTCTGTCATGATATGAATAAAATCATCTTTTTCCATGACTTTGAAAAAAAATATTCTTCTATGACATATTGTTTTCCAATTTTTTCAAGATTTTCAAAGTGCAATGTTTCAGTACATTGGAAGAAATGATATTTGAAAATGACAATGTATTGTCAGTGTACTCAAACTTACAAGAGTTTTTCTGAAAGAAATACAACCATATGATAAATATTTTTCCCTCAGATAAGATTTGATAAATTGAAACAGCAATTGCTGTCATTAAAATGTCACATGAAGTTATCTAAAATTCAGAAATGTTCTTGCAGTTAAAAACATTTGCTGATCAACATCACCCAAACGCGACATTGCGAAGGTGTAAGTCTGATGGTACACTCATTTTCTGCTGATTATGGCGGGAGTGTTGTAAAGACGAAGATTAGTCGTGGCTGATTCAAGTCTGACACTGCACACTGTCATTCCGCTATGTTGGTGGGAGTCATCAGTTGCTGTTGTATGGCAGATGAATGACATAATCAATATATGATGTAATTGACACCGAGCTGTTTGCTCAGACAGAAGGGTGTTCCACTCGCAGCAAGCTGTAGTTCCTCACATTGGGAACAGGTAATTGGTTTTCAGATTGTATAAGCTCCGGATGGGGGATTACAGTCACTAGCTTTGGGTATTATATCAGTCAGTTGACCACATCAAATCATCTGTGTGAGTTCTTGAAGTCCAATTCCCAGCAAGAATTCTTTTGATTGACAGCATTGTATTCTTACAGTTGTAGTTGTGTTGAGGTGTGCAGTGTCTTTTTAGGAAGTGGTCAAATGTAATAAATGATATATTTGGGATTACTCGGAGGTTATACTTTCTCATGTCTGAAATTTACAGAGAAAGTGTCATCCAAAGTGTAATGTTTTTTTAGGGTGAGTGAGTTAAGTTTGGACTCAGCAATATTCCAGCTATACCGTGGTGGTCTGTAAATAATCAAGTCTGGACCAGGCAGTCCGGTGATCACCAATCTGATCTATTGATCTGTGCAATTGGGCTATTGAAGGAATAGGGTATAAGGAACTAAGGCCCTGCCATGGAATCAAGGGGAGACAAACATTGAGTACTGCGCACCTAGTTTGATGTGGAATCAAGGGGAGACAAGCATGGGGTACTATTCACCTAGCCTGATGTGGAATCAAGGGGAGACAAAGATAAGGAACTAAGGTCCTGCCATGGAATTAAGGGGAGACAAGCATGGGGTACTATGCACCTAGTCTGATGTGGAATCAAGGGGAGACAAAGATAAGGAATTAAGGTCCTGCCATGGAATCAAGGGGAGACAAGCATGGAATTACATATGTTGAGATGTCTCTAAACCTACTTGGTGTGGTAGACAAAATGCCTTTCTTACCTCCTTGAACAGCACATGATGCGATGTCCCTAAACCTAAGCGGTGTGGTAGACAGATAGGGTCAGTTATGCCATAATATGTTGACTATTCGGAGCTCCTCTCTACCAACCCCTTAGTAAAGTAACTTGACTATAGTGCATTTTGCTCAAAAGCGGACTGATGAACTGCAGTCTAACTCAAAAACATGAAATACTCAATGAAATGCTGATCATGATTAAAACATCATACCAACTCTGTGAGGCTTTTGCAAGATTTTTATCCTAAAAATAAAAAAGTTGTTTAACAAACTATCACCAAAAATTTGACACAGTTCACTATTTGTTATGAGGGATGAGTGCAGAGAAAGTTGCGGCCAGATGTGCGAGAAAGGATGGAGTAGGCATAGCACAGGTTAATAAAGCAAAAACTTTGTCGGCACTCATACATTTGCTTCTTGAACACCAGGCTGTTTTAATTATGATCAGCATTTCATTAAGTATTTTATGTTTATTAATTTTTTAGTTAGATTACAACTGATTGGTCAGCTTTTGAGTCAAACGCACTATAAAGAAGGAAATCATTCTGGGTGTTTCCTTACCTATTTCACTAAGAACACAATGTACATTCATGCTTAACCAAACAAGCACTCCTCACATGAGACCCCAATCACCAGTTAATGTCACTTAATCATCAGTTAGTGGCACAATAAAGATGCATCCTGCTTCATGTTTCTGACTCATTTTGGTCATTATTTTATTGTTGCCGAATACATCGTATACATCGTAGAAGGGAGTTGATCTACTGCAAAAAAAAATTGGTTTCATTAGGTAGTATTTTCACAATCAAATGATTCAGTCATGAAACCTGTGCAACCATGTATGGAGTAATGCTGGAGATATGTGCGTGACTTGCTCACAGCAGGATGGATCTCTTCAACAAAGACTCATTATTCTCTCATGACCCAGTGGCCATGTGATGAAGGGAGACCCTGATTTATGCAGGCAATAGGATTACCAGAGGAGTTGTGTACAATCAATAGCAGGCTGGAGCGTCAGGCCAACATCTCCTGCTTGGTACCCATATACAACTGGATGGCAGGCTACAACTTGTTGACAAGAATACAAATGTGTGAAAAATATTGTTAGCGATTCTTTTGGAAGGAAGAAGTTGAAAAGTTCTTTGTAAAAATATCTGTTCCTGATTTTTACCTAAGACATCTGCAAGTGGTCTGTCCAATATATTAGAACAAGTTCAGTTTTTGTAAGTTCTAGGAAATGAAAAGTAAAAATATGTGAAGCCCATATCTGGTGTTCATTTTTCTGATTTTGCTGGAATATTGCTTAAAGCAGCCAGAAATCTTGCTCACTTATTCTCTCCCAAATTTATAAATTATTGAACAAGATATCACAGACAAATTATGCCTAATCTGTTTTAAATTTGAGGACACAGAAATTTTATGCATGTATCTCAAAACATACAGATTGAGTTTATTGTGAAACTTATGATCCAATCCCTTCATGGTATGAAGTTGTTAGAACTGTATGACATGAGGTATGATATTTTGCATTGCCATATAGTATACTGCTTGATTATGTTCTTGTCACACTGTTCATGCATTGTGGACAGATGATGGAAGGCATATTTCATGGTGGTGTTTGCTGGAACCGATGCTGTTTGTCTCATTGTTATGATATTGGAGGATCTCTGGAGATCTCTTAGGATCTCCAGGGGCTTGTTTTGACGATTGAAGTTGCTGAAGCCTATCTATATTCTCCAGCACTGATGGCGGTGCAGTCTCATCATTCTCTGATAGAGGTCAGTTCCGATATCTAACAGGCTGATTGGTATTCTATTGCTGGTGCCAGAGCATGCAGACTTTGTGTTCATTGAATACAAGCAGTTTTTGCGTCTTACTTGATGATGGTTGGGGAAATGGATTTAGGAGTGGCGTACTATTTTGTGGAGCAAATGTGCAGTGTTTTCGTAAAGATGAAAGATTTCTTTTTAAGTGGGAAATGTCTGTTGACAATTAAACTTTATTTCAGTTAGAAATGTTTTGCTTTATGAGTGAACCATGAAAGGAATGACTCACCTATGTCTTTGCAATGGCAGTTGTTCCAGAACTGATACTGGTCAGAACTGTTACTGGTCAGTGGAAATACCTGAAAGGGAATGGTATAAGAGTGTGTGGTTATGTTGATAAAAAATCATTCATCTGAAGGATCATCACTGGTAAAGCTTTTTCATTATATAACTTTATTCAGCAAGGCCACAGCCTATTACAAGTAGAATACAATCGAAATGGAATGATATATGCACAATAACTGGAACACATATATGTATATACAATAATAATATGGTACATCATATAAACACTTCCTTAGTAACTTGTATACACAGACAAAATAATTACTATTTTCATTTTGACATATGTGTTTTTCTCTTAATTCATTGGTGGCAGTGGGGTAGCCTAGTGGTTAAGCATTGGCTCATAAACCTGACAATCTGAGTTCGATTCCCCACATGGGTACGATGTGTGAAACCCATTTCTGGTGTCCCCCCCAGTGTGATATTGCAGTAATATTGCTAAAAGTGCCACAAAACTAAATACACTAGCTTTTCATGAAAGAAGGAGGCATTTTGTTATTTGTTAATTCACATTAAGTTAACTGAAACTTTGCTAAAGATATTTCTGAAAAGTTCAACCGTCATTTTATCGTCATCATGGCAGACTTGGAATGTTTAGTATTTGTATATTTGTATTTAAGATTAGGTAGATTAAAATGAGTTGTGCTGTTATGTTAACTGTCAGTTGAGGAATCAATTATTATGATTTGAATAGCGAAGGTGTTTGGGCACACCCCTATGCTTTTATTATTGAGGATTCAACAGCAGTTTTCTAAATAAAAGTTCAATAGTTGTGTGCATTTTGTATTTTAAAAATGTGGAAATATGTGTAAAAATTATATTTTGTACCCCTTCCTTTTTTTGGGTGATTCTTCTCTTCATTTCTGGTATGGTGGGGTAGCCAGGTGGTGAAAGCTATAGCTTGTCACATGAAAACAACTTGTGGGGAGAATGTGTGAGGTATATTTCTGGTATTCTCTGCCATGATATTGCAGGAATATTGCTAAAAGTTGCATAAAACCATACTCACTCACTCATTTGGATCAAAATTTGTGAAAAATATACTGATAAATTCTAGATTGACCATGTGTTGTTTGCCAAGTATCTGTATCACATGTCAGTGTTTCTTGATGGAAGCTGCCTTGTTCACAGAAACGTTCAGTCGATAGACAATGGGTAAACACTGTCGTCTCAGACAGTCAGTCTCATATATAGTTACCTTCCAAATGAAGATTTGAGACCTTAAGGCACATCACCAGTTATGATGATAGTGTGTAGAGTGTAGAGAGTGTTATGTTCACACAGGAGCTGTTAAGCACCTATATGACTGCAGGTCAGTTTTCACACAGTCATTGTGAAAACTGTATTTAATGGTAGGCATGATATACCAGTACACACAGATAATGTGTTATTATATTTACACGTGTGTGTCTGTTACATCGAAGATATTTTATGAGATATGTGTAGTAGTCCTATGTGGTTTTATTTACACACACTATCTGATTTAAATCAGGACAAGAATATCGCTTACAGTATATATTTTGTGTAGGGGAGATAATCTTTCTGTTATTTCACTTGTGTTGGACAGGCAGTGGGGTAGACTAATGGTTACAGCATTTGTTTGTCATGCCAAAGACCCAGGTTCAATTCCCCACCGTGGCACAATGAGTGAAGCACGTTGCTGGTGCTCCTTTCCATGATATTGCTGGAATATTGCTGAAAGTGGCGTAAAACCAAACTCGACTGTTGGATATGCAACAGCCTCTCCAGTTAGAGATCTGGGTTGGAGAATTGGTGGATTGCTATTTCACTTCCCCCTTGAGTGTTACGGGACTTATTCTCTTAGTCACTGGTTTGTCTGGCCCAGAAGTAACTCAAGACCTGCCATGATTGGATTGATTACTGTAAATCAACAAACACACAATGTTGTTTATCATTCTGTAAACACTACAGAGTGCATCCTCAATATTCCCATGTATTACATCTCCAGTCTGTTATGATAAACTCCCTAGGCACAGGGACAACAGCTTCATTTCCCTAATGAGGAACTTCACATAGCATATTTTTGGTCACTGATCACTTCTAGCACCTGCTAGTTCTCACTATAAATGAAGCAGTTGTAGCATATGGAGCCATACAGTTATTTAATATACAATGTAGATATGAACTTGAGATGGATTACTGAGGTTGTACTGTCAGGCTGATGCTACAATTCAGGATTTAAAAATCTTCAAGTTGAGATTTGTCAAAAAAAGGTTAAATTGAGATTAGAAAGATAACAACCTTTAAGAAGACATATTCAAACTAATCCTTTCACAGCAGATATTATTGATTTTTCTCATCCCTATTCCTCAGCTATTTATGTTGGTAGACATATGTTCTCCTGGCAGGCTAGTGTTTGTCGTCTCGTGTTTTTTATTGATCACATTAACCTTCTCATTATCACAATATGAGAACAAAAGAAGCAAACGTTCATTCTTAGCTGGACCATGTTAGAGATTCCAATTTACAGCTGCAGCATGACCAAACAGGAATTATCCATAATCTAGAGGAAGGGCTTAGTGGGCCACAACATCAGCCCTGGTCATGGATATTATGTACCGAGTTGCATTGTCCACTAGGGGGATAAAATAGCTTGATGTTTGATCGAAGATTCATGGATTTGTCAGCTGATCAATAGGAAGCCTCATTCCTTGTCACACCCTGTCCAATCAAATTGTTTCAATTAGCGGTCACCATAGTGACCAGCTGGAGACCTGATACCTGTGTGGCTATTTCACTGGGGCCTTGCATTTGTAGAACTGACTCGGTGCTTTTGATATTCATGAAAAATTAATCAAAGAAAAGTATAAAAGTTAAAATATGAACCACCTGAATGAAAATTATAGAGTTTGTGAAAAAACATCCAAAATTAAGATCTGTTTATTTTATTCACCAAAGGTTAAATGTTAAAACTTGAGGTGAAATACTGTCTGACTTTATGTTACTCTAGTGGGTTAGATGAGCTGATATCATTTTTCTGTATTCTCATCTAAATGTGAATCTAGTGGGGTGTATGTTCAGGCAGACTCCATTTTGAAATACACTAATATGTTGAGACTTCACCATCATTTTCTGACAAATTTTCAACGAAAATAACAATTATTTGACTGTTTTAGAACTCTCAAAGGAACACATTTCCAGTATATTTCATTTGATCTTAACCACTGATTAAAAAATCTCTGCATTTTCTCTTTGCCAGAGTGATGTGTCTGTGCTTGAGTCCTACGGTATATATAGCTTCTTTGTTGTATAATGTGTCATTAAGAGAGATGATATTTATACTGGTGTGATTTCCATAGTAACAAGTATGTAAGAGTGCTGATATTAGATTTTTATGGCTATTGGCCATTTCTCTTTGGTGATGTGGAGCTGTGACCTTGCTTCAGGGATGAAGACTTTTATGGATCAGTCTAAGTAAACTTAGTCTCAGTGTATTTCGTTACACTCCACCACTGAGTCTAACAAAACCTAGTAGAAGGTCGCATCAGGTAACCTTTGAGCGACCAATGACCATCCAATCAAACGTGAGACGGTTAAATAGATTTAACCAATCAGACAACGGCTACTATTTAGGGATTGGATGGACTTTCAAAATATTCAGGTCACTGACACAGATCTCTCCACAAACAAAAATCCGCATATAACACAATGATTTTACCTGCAGTATATACGCATTGGGGTTTCTGTTGATATGGTTACCATTAACTAATATTTCTGCAAGACGACATCCTTGAATATTGCCAAAAACACTATTTTCAGCGACTGTTTACATAATGGTTCTATGTAAGCCGTGTGCATCACCTGGAAGCGAGTGTAAGCTAAATAGCATTCGTAATCATTCAGGTATGAACCTTTTCGAACCTGTTCAAAAGATATGTGCGAATGTCCACTTTTGCGATTTGGTAAGCTGTGTTCTGATTGGTCAATCTCAAAGGTTACCTGACGAGACCTCCCATAAGGTTTTGTTAAACTCAGTGGTGGAGTGTAACGAAAAGTACTGAGGATAAGTTTACTTAGACTATTTATGGATAGACAACTTCTTTCTGCAATGGATGCGACATTTCGGTGTAGATTCTAACACCATTATCAAGCACCATCAGTGTTTTGGTTGATAATGGTGTTAGAATCTACACCGAAACGTTCATTTGCATGAAGGAAGTTGTCTATCCATAAAAGTCTTCATCCTCATCATACCAACTTCTAAAATACCACTTAAAGATGTTAAACCTTGCTTCACCACAACAGATGGCAACATTTCACAGGCTGTATCTAAAACTGCTGTGACCCTTTTTCAGCTTCTAAATCACCTAGCAGTTAATGGGTACCCAGTAGGACGTGATGGTCATCTGTTTACTAATGCCTGATAGACCGTGTACACACTAAGAAATCCATGTAAATGCAGACAGGTCACAGAAAAATGTACGTCTGTAGCAACAAAGGTGATCTTTTTACATGAAACATCAAATTCCTCTCCCCAAACAGATTTGAAGTGTGATGGTATTTTAAATTCGACTAAAGGAAAACTTTCAAAAGATTCATATAATTTGATTAAAGATTAATCTAAATCAAATTTAGCCTTGCCTTTTGTGTTCTTTACACAAGTCATTTTGAATTTTCTGGTAATGTCATTCCCAGCTAGCTAAGATAAAAAAATTCAAAAAAAAAAGGTATAAAATGTGAATTACATGTTGGCCATCACGAGCAAGTGAAGTGTGATGTACATCGTTAGAGGACTAATGCACGGCAATATTCTCTGTTTTGCATTGACTAAATTAGTACCAAATCATATGAAACTCTTGTGTGATAAATGATGATTATTATTATGAAATAAGTCATATTGTGATATACTAATGATTATAGGCCAACTCGATGGCTCAACTCTTCTGATTGGCCGACTCTGACCTGCACCATTCAGTTTAGTCTTGATTTGACTGAGACAAAATGTTCATCCTGTGTATGGGCCTGTGACCTTGAAAACCATGAACTTTCTTCTTTGATTGGCGTTCTGGAATTTAGGTGGATGGCAAATAAGGACTATTTTTAACTTCTTTATTCTGTAGAGGTGATGTTTTGCCATAGATTCTTGACAATCGCATGAAAAGCTGTGTCAAAACATTACTTATTCAGAATTACGAGGTTGCATATTGATAAAAATAAACCTCATTCTTCTTCTTTATGAACTTTTTTTCTTGAAGCATCTGATGTTTATGATTAAATTTATTTGAAAGGTTGTTGTGTCTGTTCACTAATATCTTATGTTCTGTTACCATTGGGATTCTTAAAATAACATGAAACAAGGACTGCATATTCAGGTTGGCACATTTCAAGTGTTGTTTGGAACTCTTTTCAAAATCGTTTGTCCAAATAATGTTGTCTAGCCAGTAGTAGTGAGACAGTTACGACAGAGAATGCAGAAAATCTGCACCAATGAGTAGCTAGATAAAGAGTACATCTGTGTCATCCTTGGACTTCTGGTTACATCTGATATGTCCGGTATATACTGCATCTGTCTCAAACTGTTCACTGACAGAAGCTATCCAATGAGATGCTAATGGGATTGTATGAATGCTTCACAGAATTTTCTCCCAAGTAGTTTACAGTGTGTGGATAAATACACTCAATGTCACTATGTCTACCTCGAAATGACACTAACATGTTATAGAAACAGTTTACAATAATATTCATACTTCAGTACACTTAACATTCTGTATGATCCAGGTAAAATATTTGAAAATAAAACCAACCTGTCAACTTTTGGAGTTTCCCTAATGAAACTAAAAGAAAGTTTGAACAAAATTCAATAATTCTGATAACAGTGCAGACAAAAACACACACAACCCAGTCATATAGCCAACAATATACATGTAGTGGTAGGTTACACTAGCCACGTTAAGGAATATTTTATGAATACTTCACAACAATACCACCATGTTTGCTGATTGTGGTTAGCTGAGTTTTCTCCCTTCAACTGCGACAGCAGTGCCTTGAATGGACATGATATTTTACATTTATCTGTGTTGTATATCAGACTAAATGGAATCTTTGTTGAATTTCATTTTATAGTGGTAAAAAATAACATCTTTTCCACAAGGTTAGGTGGTAGCCCAAGTTTCAGTTTGTATCTGACAACTGAATTTATTGTGCTATTTTTAAGACTCTGTTTAAGGATTTCACTGGTCCAGTCAGGTGTGTAGGCAGTGATGATTGCAATAACTCTGCAATACCCAGACTGATTAGATCTTTTTGTACTTAAGTATTGCTATCTTATGTAAGCACCAAGTTGGATGTTTAGATGCTTTGAAGGTCATTTGTTGTTGGGAAACTGTTACGGTAGCATAGAATATTCGGCATAATTCTGGATATTTCTGGAAGATGTTTTTAGGCTATATAAGGAACAAGTGAAGGTATGCAGGGTACAGGTTTTAGTCAAAGGATATCAACAGGGCATGGTACAATATTTACAGGGCACAGATTTTAGTTAAAGGATATCAACAGAGCATGGAGGGGTATCAACAGGGCATGGTAGGGTGTCTACAGGACACAGACTTTAGTTGTAGGATATCAACAGGGCATGGTAGGGCATCTACAGGGAATGGCATGTACATGTATCTACAGCGCACTGATTTTAGTTTAAAATATCTACAGGGCATGGAAGGGTGGTTTCAGGTAATAGCAGAATGTCACAAGAAGTTTATCTAAGGAGTATTGTTTTTAATAACTTAGAGATTTGTTAGACCTAAAGATAATTTCAACCTATAATTAGTCCTCCTGCACATGAGACAGGTTCACTATTACACAGACTAGTGTGTAGTACAATTCCTGTCAGTCATGGCACAGCTAATACACAGATATATGGTGGTGCTCCATGGAGAATGGCTAAATGTGGGGAAGATCGGACTTGTTAATCCCAGTGCTGGTCTCCTAAGGAGTGTAGAGGATTATATCTGGATGTGGTTGGTGGAACCAATCTGCTGACAGTGGAACTCAGAGAATCAGTTCCGATGGATTAAGAATAGTTGACAAGGTTTTCCCGGGTGACAGTCTGTAGAGGAGATATGATGTATTGCTAGCTGGAAATCATTCTTCATGGTCTGTCTCTGTTGTGTACCAAACATGTCTACAGTCAGTATCAAACGTGTGTATTCCCTGTCAAAGTCTTGTCATACTTGGTGGAAATGAAACGACAGTGTGCAAGGCTGTTACTCTCTAGTGCTGGACTTAATCTAAGACACAACATAAATTCTATCACCTAATATAACATTCATTTCTGTCAAAGTAACATTTTACAATCAAATAATAAATGAATAAATTATCAATGTTCACCTGAAGGTTTTAATAGTTGGAAGTTATCAAATATCAAAAGCATTTTTGAGTTTCACATAATTTTATGTGTCACTTTCAAATATATATATAATTTTAGTTCCCCAGCTATTAGTGTCATATTGGCTATGGGGAATGATCTGTATGCTGGAGAAACTTGTCTCCATGGAGTTTTATGGAATTCAGTTCTTCACTCTATACTTTTTTGCCTGTATGAATACACTGCTTCACTCTGTGTCCGTCAGAATTAACCATTGCTTGTTAATTGAAATGAACAGACAAAATTCTTTTTGAATATTTTTTTTATTATGCTGGACATATTTTGTTTGGGATTCATTCCAAAATAATTTAAGTTTTATGCAGAAAAAATTGAAATGTATCGCAGTATGCGTTAATGCAAAATAAATCTTCTTTGTGGGTGTAGATGCAGTTTATGTGGGTGTATTGAGATGAAGATTGGCATCACAACTAATTTTTGTTTTAGTGAATGTCCAGAATTTAGTGAAGGATTAGATGAGTGTATAGCACTTCTGTACGCTTTGGTGATGGCATTGTATTTTCAATATGTTTGTTTTGTTCGATGGCCGTGTTCCTCATCAATACCGTTCATAAGTACTTATTTAATATATTATCAATTACCAAAGCAGATTCTATTCATGCCAAGTTCAGTTTATTTGATTAATTGGTACAACAGCGTCTGTGCCTATAGAAACTGTCAGTAACTGTTTTCTCATTGACATAATCAAATAATCCCTTTAGCAAACATAGTTAGATGGCTCGCTGTTGCAGCTATGGCTGTAGATGTTGTCATAGCTCTTGATATGTATACTTGTACACTCCATTGCCAGCAGAACATCTCTTTTGTATAGCAATTTATCAAGTAGCCCTGTTCAACTCTCATCTTGATTGAATTGTTTGATAAACCCTATTTTCATTGGCAAGAATTATACTGTACAATTTTCAGTATGAGAACGAGGGATATTTACCCTTTGGAATCATGTATATTCGGTAGGCAGACTATTAAAATTGACTATTAATTGACAGACTATTAACCAGGGTGAATATCATGAAAGCATATGTGATATATTAATTTTTAGTATTATTGTGAATGAAATAAACAAGTCATCAGACGTGAGAGTTTCAAAGCCAAATGGCTAATGTAGCTGTGTCTATCTGTGTGGACGCCTTTCCTAGAGTCACAGGAGTGTCTAGTCTAGGTGGTGTTGAACATACGGATGCCAGTGCCAAGGCATTTTTGAGACTGGCCAAAATGAAGATTTATGTTAAATTTATTCACCTAAACCCAAATTTATGTCATATTTAGGTGATGTCTTGACATGTTTTTATAAACCACATTCAATTTTTTCACCGAACCAGACTTTCCCTTCAAAAAGCTGAAGTCAAATTGGGTAGAAAATGCAAATGGCATGATAAATTTGTGAAAGCCTTTAAAAAAAGTATGATGAATATTTTTTTGATGTGACAGAGGGCACAAGGCAGCGGCGCCATAGCTCCTTGCAGCTTATTATGATGAACTCACAGCAGTGTTAATTGAATCACGCGGACACTATACCATAATGCTCAACAAGGAATTGGTGATAGCAGGGAATTCGATCATCACATAACAGTTTTAACCATTTAATTAGTTTGGCACAGGGCGAAAGACGAAGGTCGACCTTATTTATGAACTACCAGTATCTCAGAGCCAGATTCAGGGATCGTAATAATGTTAGATATGCACACACAACGGAAATGATGGTATCCATCCGTGATATAATTATACGACGAGAAAATGCTCTCATAATTAGTTTTTCTGGCGTTATGGCAGCAGAAATTTTTTAAATCTACTCTTAGTAATGTTAGTATAACAAAATGGAGTGTTCATGCACAGCTAAGGTTTTTTAAGAGATGTTTGCTCCTAAAAGGCGTTACAAGACAGTATTTATGTTGGTAATGGAGAGAGAAAGTTTGGACATCTAGTTCCGTGTTTATTATTCTAAGTATAATAAATGGTTTTGATAGAACATTCTTTTTCCCACTTTTTTAATAAATAAAAAATAAAAAAAATATGTTAATGGACAGAAAAATGAATTTTTGTTTAATTTTATTTCATTGACATAAAAATATTAAACACGAGTTATCAATACTTATATTACTATCTCCAATAGTGTTGTTTTAAACAAATTAATATTTTCAAAACAAGCATCTGTCATAACTGTTTGATAATATTGTTTAACGATAGTTAACACACCAATTTACTGCGTCACATTCAGAGACTAGGCTTAACACTGCCTTCATGTGAAAGGAACAGAACACATGTAACGGGAAAAAGTGTGTAAACATATATGTTTTGACATATTATTTACTATTATGATATTGTGGACTATCATTTTCCATGTATATTTTCTACATGTCATACAGGAGTAGCTGGTCATGAAGTGGGGCATTTGCAAAAAATATTCATAATATTTCAGTGTAAAAGATACTTGATTTTGTCTAATGTGTATATACAGTCTGAAATTAATTTCACTTAGGAGGGAAGGAATTCGGAGGAAATCATTGCCAGAAATATTCTAGGTTTTGTCATCCCTGCTGTAAAGATATAGGTAAAACAGCCTTGTTTGAAAATATGTTTCAGATAAGAAAAACTGGTTAATTTCTGTTGCTTATTTTCATTTTTAGGAGTTGACGTAAGTCTATTTACAAATGTACTTCTTGGGGAAATATAAGTCGTAGTCAGTGTTTTGTGTTGGTAGGGTCACATGACTTTATGTGGAGACACAGGTCATATGTATGTTTTTTGCTTCATTTGGTCAAGCTTGAAATGCCATGAGGTTCCGTCTAACTGGCATCCTTAGGTAGATCCTTGCAACCATCAGGTACATGACTAGCCATGCTGATGTTTCTTGTATCCTTACAAGTTTCTACAAATTATGGTAATTTTGGCACTCAGCATTATGACTATCTTATCATGTAATACTTGTGATATGTAGGAGAATGTGATTCGACACTTCACTATCAGGTGGCAGTGCCATACCATCACAATATAATATATTATTTATCTGCTTGTAGGCTGACAATATTCTTTTGAAGTGCAATATATTCCATATGAATGAAAATAATGTGTCAGCAGACAAAAGCCATTACACTGTTACGTTGATTGGACGACACTCTTCTGCGTGTAAGTTAAATTTTTAGGTGTATTTTTATAAAAATAATGTGCATATAATTCATGCAGTGAAGTAGTAAAGTTTATTTAATTGTTAGATAAAAACATTTGTGTTTAAATAATTAAGCTGAATGTTGTAGATGTTAGAAAAGGAAGATTTGTGTTGATGAACTACAGGTATATTTCTGTTTTGTTTTCAGAGAAAATCCTTAGTTATGGTCATGTTTTACCAACATTTTCTGCATTGTATGCACTTATTTGATCAGCTTGTATTGTATGCTTTAGCAAAGGTGAATTAGATTGTTTACATTTGTACAAAAAGGATTTCATACATAGCTGATGAGCTGCTTCATTATTTTAAATAAACTCATTGACCTTTGATGGCAGGTATTTCATAAAAGATACTTTGGAAAAATAATACATCATGCAGTACAGACCTATAGGAATCTTGTCTGTACTCATTGATGTGGTTGTGTAAGGATGAAGTTTACACTGACTGAACATAATTCTGAATAGACAGATAAAAATGGTTACAAAACATAACAGAAGAATGTTGACAGCATGGGTTGAAATCATCTTTAAAATAATTATTAAGGATCAGTTATATTCACAACAATCACAAAGATAAGAGACAAAGAAAATTTTATGAATACGAAAAGTTCAAAGCCAAGTACCACATGATTATTTTCTGTAGTCAGTGACACGTAAAAAGTTACATTCTTTAGCAGGCTGAATTAGTTTGAATAAATAACATTTAAAGTTTACTTTAAAACTGAATATGTCAAAAGTTAGGTGAGGGGAGAGGTGAGGGTGGATGGGTTCTTCTTGTTGCTTAGTAGCAGCAATGTATGGGGAGTGAATGGGGAGGTCCATAGTCTTGAAAGTCCACATCTGATCCAGCTCTGTGTAAGATCTTTTTGTGAGGATATTGCATCCGTTTAATGATGAAGAAGAGAACAGATGAAACAAGAGTAATTACCAAAGTAGCTATATTGTGGGTTACTGAAGGAATATGTGGGAAGAACTAAACCTGAATATTTCACGACTCACTGATGGTCAGACTTTCAGAAGCCTCGGGGTGCATAGTCTCCTGCGAGCTTATTTCCGAAATATAGAAAAACAACCCTTAGGCGGTCTTTAGCCAGGTGAAGAGGAACATATTAAGCTAATTCAAAACTCATGCAGGGTATTTGTAAGATAAACTTTGATTTTTTGTCTAAAAATACTTTGATGATTTTAAGCAGAATGAGATTTGTCTGACTAAGGAAATTACTGTCATATGATGTTAATAATTTGAGAAAGAAGAAGAATAATTCTTAAGAAAGTTGGTGAAGTAACAAAGCTTTAATGATGAAAGGTTTTCCTGAAGGAATCTGACAGTATTGTAGATACGACAGAAGCTATTGATTCCAGGAGCCATGCATATGTCAACACTTGCAGTCCATGTTGAATCATTACAAAGTTCAAAGTTTTAAACTTTGGAAAAGGAAACTTGGCTTGCTCTTTTGCAAAGCATATGTTTATCTTGTCGTGAGTGATGAGGCTTTATTTCAGTGTTGTTGACTGAAGAAACAAATATATACGGGTTTGTAATTCCTAGGGATTGTCAAATCTTAATTCTGGAATCCAAAAAGTAAACATAGAAGAGTAATACATGATATTAGTCTGAAATCCTTGGATATTAGTCTGAACAGTCTGCGAATGCGTTATGTGACTGAGATTCTGATGAAAGAAAAACATCATCATGTACTATATTGACCTTCCAGATTGGATGTAAACCCTAGGAATAAATGCAGGTTCCATAGCAAAAGTTTATTCATAAATAATTATCCCCTTGGGAGTTTTGTTTGATTTGTGTTTGTTTGTTTTTTTCACCAAAGTCATGGTCTCAATGTCAGCATGTTTACATTTGTCATTTGGATGAGTACATGGTTTTTATGTCTTGAACAATCTTTTGATGATAATATAATATAATATAATATAATATAATATAATATAATATAATATAATATAATATAATATAATATAATATAATATAATATAATAATGAATGTGCATGTCGTGTATCCCATGTCTATGCTTTGTACCTCATCTGCCTTCTTTGTATCCTATCTACATGTCATGACCCCATGTTTGTTCCTTATAGCCCATCTCCATGCTTTCTACTACCCAAATGGGATTTTTTACTGAAAATTGACCCAAGTAAATTCTTGAATGAATGCCTTGTTCAGACAGGGGTAACTGTCATTCCAGATGTACCTGGACAAGAAGAGCCAGTAGTTGAGTGCCATCCTCTCAAAAGTTCCAAAAGTGAAGATACATCATAGCCAATTAATAATAAGAGTTTTGGTGACCTGTATTTTGTATTATTTATAGACTGCAATGAACACCCTGTAAACAAGGTGTTGAAGATTTCACATAACAGAAATCATCTTGTTCCTCATGTGCAATACAATCTTGGTGTTAGTATGGGCTCCAGGGAGGAGGTGTTGGTTGTCGATATTGTTTCACCACTCACAGTCAAACATCTCACATGTCCATGCCCTGCAGATATGCCATGCAGAAATCAAGGTGTCAGGAAACAGCCATTGTATCTACAGAGAGAAACCCTAACCCAGAATCGCTCTCAGCACGTGCTGCCGTATATTTACTGTCAACACATTAGCATCCTCATTACATGGCAATCATGAAACTAGTATTTTGATGTGTTGCAGTTCTTACCCATATCGGCTGTGATCTGGACAACATGAACCATTAATTAATTCACCTTTTGAAATTATGTAGAATTACTGTTGGTGAAGATGGCTAATATGAAGATTTACAATTTAAGGAAAAATTGGTTTTGTGTCATTAATTCAAACCATAGTAGTTTGTTAAATGATTTGGAACCAAATAAATATGACATTACATCGCTCCTGACAAAAGGTGAAATTATGGTCTACTCAACAACATATTCAAAGTGGTATGATGGATACCCTGCCAACAGATGCAATGTGACATAACAACCTCCTTGACAACAAATTCAATAGAATGTGACAACCTCCTTGACAACAGATTCAATAGAATATAACAACCTCCTTGACAACAGATTCAATATGACATGACAACCTCCTTGACAACAGATTCAATGTGACATGACAACCTCCTTGACAAGAGATTCAATATGACATGACAACCTCCATAACAACAGATTCAGTATGGCATGACAATCTATTTGACAACAGATTCAATATAACATGACAACCTATTCAACAACAGATTCAATGTGGCATGACAGCCTTCTTGACAACAGAAACTGATCAATATCAGACTTACTGTGACCTCACAACCTTCTTGGCAAAGGATTCAATGTGGCATGACATTAAAACTCATGTGTTGACAGCCCATATTTTAACATACTTCATAGTTCATGATACATTACTTAAATATGTTCAGGGTATAAACTGACAAAACAAGAGAATCTGACACTTTCCGTCTGGGTGCCAGATTTATGAAACAACAGAATGGTTGTGACATTACATATCAAGGCATTTACTTGCTTGCAACACAAGTATGACAGGTCTTGTTTTGACATGAAGTAACAAGGAGGCTGAATTTGGATGTTGACAGAGGGTAATATTTTGCAGATATTGAACCATTCTGTATTTGCAAATCAGACAGAGTGGAGTGAGAGATAATTGTTTGTGTGACTGTGAATGGCAGTGTCTAATTAATGATGATAATTACTTTCAGTCATGATATTGCATCAAATGCAGTCATTTTTACTGATAGTGAATATGCCACAAAAAGAAGAAGTCACAGAAGACATGTCATCTCAGTAGTTCTTTTAGATGCCAGTATATTTTTTTTGGTATTGTCATTGTATTGTTCTGCAGTTTGGAACTCACTTGATTTTAATGAACTTAAAGCTTAGGGCTGATTAAAGATTATATTTCAAATACTGACTGTCCACAAATGAAATACAGAAACTTTATACTTCAAGACATTGAAAACTCACAGAAACAAAGGGAATTAAGAACATATACTTTGATTTGTTTATGTTAAAAAAAATATCGAAACAATGGACAATTCCTGAACAATAGTTATTGCTAATGGTTTTGTACAGAAAGGTGAAATATTACTTGAAGTGTTTAATTTATCTTGGTTTTTTAGAAGAGATACGCAGCGTAGAGTCTTTCACAATGGATGTGACAATGCCATAAGAGTGATACTCGAGGACAGTTAATTATTTCTGTGACTACGGTAGGGAATCTCGTTCCTGTGACAGGTCTTCAAATGTTTGACCTTTACGCTGAATCTTGTTGCCATGGAGATGGATGAGAATCTGGAAATGTCTAGGATAAATCTAAACATAGGGATTTAGTACCTTGTTCTTAAGGTACCGCAACATCCTAGCATGGATATTTACAGACAAAAAAACCCCAATATTCTTGTAAATACATTAAATCTTGCAAATCAGTTTGAAAGAGAAGATATTGTTTATATCTTTTTAAATTCTATGTAAAATTTTGGCTTAATGCACTGTTTGTTTCTCACATGAAAATTCAATATGTTTTTTAAAAGAAGGATTTGGGATATTTTCATGCATGTTTCATTATTATATTCTCTCAGGAAAATGCTTAAGGGTTGTTAGAAATTCAGTTTTTAAGGGTTATGGATTTATCTGCTTGTTTTGTATATTTACTCAAAGTTAATACTTAAGGAACTGTAGATGCATTAATTCATGGCATGTCTTCAAATATTTACATGTTAAAAAGGGAGGTTTTTACAACACAAAAATTCTCATTTGTCAGTTCAGTTTTAAATATCAAACCCAGTGCATTATCACCCACAAGGTACGATCTGTTTTTGAAGATATTTGAGAGGTGTTTCAGCATATCAAGCATGGAAAAAATTTATTCTGTTCTTTCATTTCCTGCGTGGAACACCAGTTTCTGGTGTGAGCAGTAAGAAACTGTGTGACTATACGCATTAAGGGGACATAGTGGACTAATTAGTAGGCTGAACCCTTGTCAAGCAGGGAGTAGGAGAGAGAACTATAATTTCCGCTACCACCAAAGACTTCCATGGCGACGATCGGGCCTGCTGTCACCCCATACGAAGACAGGCGAAACCTCGACTTAATGAACCTTAATTCCGTTATGGCCGCAAGTCGTGGCTTTGACAAATGCAGGCAGATCCAGCTCTCGTTACAGTGCTAGGAGCTGTAGCGTTGTTGCTCTATGGCCTCCTCAGTAATGGCCCCTCAGCAGAGACATTTTTGCCGAGAAAAGGAAAGATTCGAAGCACTAATTGAGGCCGAAAACTCTCAGCATCGAATCTGTAAATTATCTTCTCTGTGCGCGTTACTGGCATACCCCCGCTGGCATTCTGGTCATCTTAGCCCATGATGAAAGCATGATAGTAACACGTCTAAGCTTATTTTGTTTCTACTAATTATCCGCCTTCTAACAGCCTGACATAATACGCTCTCCACCAATTATTTATGGTTATTTTTACAAGATCAGATGGCATCACATTTCCACACACAATGTGTTTTCATATTTTGGTATTGGACGAGACCTCTGGCATTTTTAAGAGATAATCACATCTCAGGAACAATGTTGTCACCATTAAATAAATATGCAAGTTATGTTTGCGTGTTTGTCTGATTTGATAAGATATGTTTTTTGCCTCACATTGCAGTTTTAATTGGATCTTATTGAATATTTCTAAGGGTTGAATCTTTTTCATCCCTTTGCTAATAACATATTGTATTTTGTTTAACTGCATCTGGTAGTTTGTTCAAAGGTGGAAAAGCTCACATTGCATAATACATTTTAGAAAAGGATTTTTTTACCTTTGGGTGTTGGTCATGGTTTGCTTATCTGAAGGTGAATTCTTTATCAAAACAGTTTTTTCTAAGTGTGATGCTTTATCTTCTTATATTAGAAATACATTTTTGAACATACCTCTTGAACATTACTAAATTTAGCTTTTTTTTTCATTAAAATTATCCTATTTGGAAAATTGCTACATGAAAAGTAATGCAGTTTTGCTAGCACTAATAGCAATGAACAAGGTCACCATTTTTGACCATGCTGCCTTCCCTTTCTGCTTTTCATCTACTGAAATAGATAATACTGACTTCATTACAAGCAGCATGGCCACCATGATACTGTACCTAATAGGAAATGACAGCACTCTTATTTTTGTTGATATTCCTATCATGAGATAATGTAACTTGAAGATAATTAAGCTATTTGGAGTAGAGTCTACTCTTTCGTTGTCATTTACTGTACTGTGCATGTCATCGTTAATCAGCCCCCCTGCTGCACTGTCCTCCATATTGGAGCTGTTTTTTAAGACAACTATAACTACTATGTCATTATTCGGACAGGAAACCATCTCCGCGACGGAAGCAGGTGAACGAGTAGGAAAATTGTTTCCGATCCCTTTCGGACTCAACATTTCCCAGTTCTCTGGTCCTTAAAACTGGAGATTTCCGTCCATGACATTTTGCTAAGCTTCTTGTCTTTTTGAGAGTGCCCAAATCTCCTCCTCGCACTCCTGCAGGAGACAGGGCTTGCTTTTTCTTGGCAACTGAGTTTGATGCCAATATTAGGAATAAATATATGCAGAAGGAAAAATGTAAATTGTATTGGATCTTAGAAATATTTTAGAAAATATTTTCTTCTGAATTTGGAAAACAAAACACTTGTTTCCTTCTTTTAGAGCTTTTGTTTCAGATGCTTTAAAGACTTTTATTTGTGATGTCATAGAAAATATAAATATGTCAATGTTCTTTGTTTCGGATTTCTTTCTGACAAGAACATTTTAAAACTTATGTGATCACTAGTGTATTTTCGAAAAAAAATTGTATGCAAAATGCTCTCCCAGTGTTATATATAGTTATGTCATAAATCATAGCATATTTTTGTATACTGCAAAACAGTGTGTTGTGTGCCCTTGCAGAACACTTTGTTATCTAAAATCTCGGATTTAAAGTGAATAGTTCTTTGTGAACCATTTATTATGCGACTAAGTAGAAGAAAATTATTATTTGATCATGTATTGCCTACAAGGAACTGTACACTACAAGACAATTAACTTTCACATTTACAAAGATGTCTTCTTTCACATGAATTATGATATTATAGTGTCTCCAATTGTATACACAGATATCAAATACATAGACGTGAGTCATTTGGAATGCCAGATCTTTGTTATTAATATTTTGGTTTGGTTTCAGATCAGCTTTTTGGCAGCTGTGAGTCTCTTCAATATCGGGAGATCTCAGAAGGAGAATTTGAGTTCCGTCTGACAACAAAACAGCTAGAGCAGCTAGAAGATCAAATATGGCTTCTTGTCAGCAAAGGGTTTACATGGAAGGATGCCTATACACAGTGTTCTTTACAAAATCTACTGCTAGCTTTTGCCCAGGGTGAAACATTTGATACTCGCTGGTGTGAGGAAGCTTTATCGCAACCTAATTCTTATTCTGAAAATGTTAAAGAAGAAATTGCAACAGTATTACAAAAACTTATGGACTTTCAAGATGGCCGCCGTCTCCAAGCATCTGCTGAGGGACTCAGTCAAGCAGATGTGGATTCTCTCATTCCCAGTTCTGATAAGAGGGATGAGTTTGTTAACATCCACAAGTATTTCGACGCTTCCAAAGGGCAGTATAAACGTGACCCATATATGGAAGAAGAAACCAATCCCCGAAACTACCTCACTCCTCTTGGTATGTCTGATACTTCTGGAGGTGAACTGGCTTATGTGCAGGATGTTCCTCAACAGGAGTCAGTGTCAGAAGAAGGTTCTTACGAAATGGCACAGTATCTCTTGGCTCTTGAACGTATGGTTGAACAGGAGAAGGAATTATCAGAGCAGGATTTGGGACTAGGAAATTACGAAAATCCGGACTACATTGAGGAAACTGCGAGTCCTGAAACTGTCATCAGTGACGCCCCTGACGTTCTGGGAACAGAAGAAATGAGTTATCCCCCCCTCAAACCAGAGTCACTGGGACCACAGATGGATGCTGAAGACATGGACAATAATGGTGGGTTTCATGAGAAATACAGAAACATTTGAATTATATCATAAATTAGAGAAAACAAATATGATTTATTAAGATAATAAACTCATGTTCTGAATGGAACTATTTGTATTGAGATATTACACACAGTTGGAAAGGAAAATAGATTTCGCCAGTTTGCCAGAAATACTCTTTTCACTTTTCTGACAAGCCAGTGTTCAGTTTAAGTTTTTGAACTTTATTATGGAATAGGGATTATATATCACATTTCTGACTGAAAGTGTTAAGAATATAATATTTCACATGAATCTGATTGCCTTCTTTGAACAAGTTTGACATGACTTTTAATAAAAGAACCAATTATTGAATTAAAATGCAAAACATATTATTCATGAAGATTTCTTTAACGCGTCAATTTCTCAAATTGCAAATTTTCTTCTCATGATATCCTTATCTGTTTGATCTTTGCAAATTTAAGTGGATTAATAATAAAAGACGAATTCACAGCTTTTTGCACCTCGATCTGTTTGAATTTTGAAATTGAAATATTTTTCATGTTGAAGTTGGGAAAACTTTTTGAATTGATGGTCTTTTCTTAAATGCGAGTCGCTGATGATACCAAATTAGGGGGTATCATTTTGTTAAAAAATTCCCCAATTTTCTCTTTTCGAATTGATCCCAAATTAGGGTTGCCATTTTAACGAGAGGAAGTTACTCTTGGTCGGCCATGTTAGCGATGACCTTTAATTGGTGCAAATTGCGGCGAGATTTTCAAGGTTTCGTTTCTGAGTCCATTTCACAAATTGTGCTCTGATTTTCCCTTTTCTGCATATTACAAATTACAGCTCCTGCTAACGAAGCTACCGACCTCCTCGAAAATCCTGATTCAGGAAAAGACGACAGCCTAGGGCTTGACTCTAGTGCAGGTATGTTTCAGTTCACGATTGGAGTGCCACTATTACTAGTGGTGTGGAAGATATTAGCATCTCTTCTTAGCATACCAACCCTCAAGGTGCTTCGGAAGCCAAGTCTAGAAGATACCAATTTGTCTGAAGCGAATGAAATTTTATAACTTTTTTTCCCCTTTTGAGTTTTGGAAACTTGTGCATCCCTCTTTTCTGCATTTTCTCGTGTCACAAAAAGAACTTGTTACAACCAGCAAGTAATCATGCTAGTTTTCCAATTCATTGCCATACCAAGGGTTTATTAGGTTAATGTCAAATTGGAAGTGGTTACATTTTAATTTCAAACAAATTGGTCATTGGTTTCTTGTGAAATTTTCTGTGTAACTGCATCAGAAAATTTGTTATTAGGTTTTTTCTTCGATTTTTTCTTGCCACTGCGACTGTCTTCTTAAACTTTGGTTGCCATAGAAATAAAAGATTACCCCATTGTAGAGGGGCTTTGTCAGACTTCGAAGTAATAGCCAGTAGGGCTGTCTAAGAGCCTGCATGGCTAAAAAAAGACAACATACATACAAAAAATGACATGAAACAAATATATCATAGAAAATATGGACTTGAATGTAAAACAGGGTTGATGGACTATCCATTATACAGCACGTGAACATGGGATTAGATATAATAGAAATCAAATTTTGTTGGAATTTCTTTCTCTTGGGCAGTGTTTGTAACATTTGTGCAAAAAATATTTCAGGAAAAGAAAATGACCATTCATTCTGGATGGTAGCCTGTATACAAAAATTAGTTGAGTGAAGGTTTGTTAAATTGTATAATGTTATTTTTAGCACCTTAATTAGGATTGATTTCGTGTGGGTGATTATATAAAATGGAAATAAGACATTTACTTTCAAATCGTGATTTATACTCTGACACTTCAGAATTCACTTTCACCTTCAAACAGGGCCTTACAATAGATGAGGCAAGCAAAGGATATATTAATCAGTCAGCAACACAGCCATGATATATCAATCAGAAAACATCATAGCCAATATATATTACTCAGCAAGCATCCTAGCCAGGATATATCAGTCAGGAACAGCATGGCCAGGATATATCAATCAGGAACAGCATGGCCAGGATATATTAATCAGCAAGCATCATAGCCAGGATATATTAATTAGCTTGCATATTAGCCAGGATATCTTAATCAAAAACAGCATGGCCGTGATATATTAATCAGCAAGCATCCTAGCCAGGATGTATTTATTTGTCAGTAAGCATCATAGCCAGGATATGTTATTAGTCAGTAAGCATCATAGCTAGGATATGTTATTAATCAGTAAGCATCATAGCCAGGATATATTTATTACTCAGTAAGCATCATAGCCAGGATATATTTATTAGTCAGTAAGCATCATTATAACCTAGGATATGTTATTAGTCAGTAAGAATCATAGCCAGGATATATTTATTAGTCTGAGTAAGCATCATAGCCAGGATATATTTATTAGTCAGTAAGCATCATAGCTAGGATGTGTTATTAATCAGTAAGCATCATAGCTAGGATATGTTATTAGTCAGTAAGCATCATAGTCAGGATATATTTATTAGTCAGTAAGCATCATAGCCAGGATATATTTATTAGTCAGTAAGCATCATAGCTAGGATATGTTATTAGTCAGTAAGCATCATAGCTAGGATATGTTATTAGTCAGTAAGCATCATAGCCAGGATATAATTATTAGTCAGTAAGCATCATACCTAGGATATGTTATTAGTCAGTAAACATCATAGCCAGGATATATTTATTAGTCAGTAAGCATCATAGCCAGGATATATTTATTAGTCAGTAAGCATCATAGCTAGGATATGTTATTAGTCAGTAAGCATCATAGCTAGGATATGTTATTAGTCAGTAAGCATCATAGCTAGGATATGTTATAAGTCAGTAAGCATCATAACTAGGATATGTTATTAGTCAGTAAACATCATAGCCAGGATATATTTATTAGTCAGTAAGCATCATAGCCAGGATATATTTATTAGTCAGTAAGCATCATAGCTAGGATATGTTATTAGTCAGTAAGCATCATAGCTAGGATATGTTATTAGTCAGTAAGCATCATAGCCAGGATATAATTATTAGTCAGTAAGCATCATACCTAGGATATGTTATTAGTCAGTAAGCATCATAGCCAGGATATATTTATTAGTCAGTAAGCATCATAGCCAGGATATATTTATTAGTCAGTAAGCATCATAGCCAGGATATGTTATTAGTCAGTAAGCATCATAGCTAGGATATGTTATTAGTCAGTAAGCATCATAGCTAGGATATGTTATAAGTCAGTAAGCATCATAACTAGGATATGTTATTAGTCAGTAAACATCATAGCCAGGATATATTTATTAGTCAGTAAGCATCATAGCCAGGATATATTTATTAGTCAGTAAGCATCATAGCCAGGATATATTTATTAGTCAGTAAGCATCATAGCCAGGATATATTTATTAGTCAGTAAGCATCATAGCTAGGATATGTTATTAGTCAGTAAGCATCATAGCTAGGATATGTTATTAGTCAGTAAGCATCATAGCCAGGATATAATTATTAGTCAGTAAGCATCATACCTAGGATATGTTATTAGTCAGTAAGCATCATAGCCAGGATATATTTATTAGTCAGTAAGCATCATAGCTAGGATATGTTATTAGTCAGTAAGCATCATAGCTAGGATATGTTATTAGTCAGTAAGCATCATAGCTAGGATATGTTATAAGTCAGTAAGCATCATAACTAGGATATGTTATTAGTCAGTAAACATCATAGCCAGGATATATTTATTAGTCAGTAAGCATCATAGCCAGGATATATTTATTAGTCAGTAAGCATCATAGCTAGGATATATTTATTAGTCAGTAAGCATCATAGCTAGGATATGTTATTAGTCAGTAAGCATCATAGCTAGGATATATTTATTAGTCAGTAAGCATCATAGCTAGGATATGTTATTAGTCAGCTAGGATATGTTATTAGTCAGCAAGCATCATAGCCAGGATATATTTATTAATCAGTAAGCATCATAGCCAGGATATATTATTAATCAGTAAGCATCATAGCCAGGATATATTTATTAATCAGTAAGCATCATAGCCAGGATATATTTATTAGTCAGTAAGCATCATAGCTAGGATATATTTATTAGTCAGTAAGCATCATAGCTAGGATATGTTATTAGTCAGTAAGCATCATAGCTAGGATATGTTATAAGTCAGTAAGCATCATAACTAGGATATGTTATTAGTCAGTAAACATCATAGCCAGGATATATTTATTAGTCAGTAAGCATCATAGCCAGGATATATTTATTAGTCAGTAAGCATCATAGCTAGGATATGTTATTAGTCAGTAAGCATCATAGCCAGGATATATTTATTAGTCAGTAAGCATCTCAGCCAGGATATGTTATTAGTCAGTAAGCATCATAGCTAGGATATATTTATTGGCTCGCATAATAGCTATCATATCTTAATTAGAAAGAAACATGTCTTTGATATATAAATCCTCAAACAACATTGAGTTTATTTTCAGATATGTTTAGTATAAGAGCATGGCAGTGAAAATAGTGAATGTTTTGCAGATGTTCAAGCAGATCCTGCAAGGAAAGATCCAGAAAGTGTACAGGGTGCAGATATCCTTTCAATTTCACCACCAGATGAGAAGATGTTGGAAAATCTTCTTGAAGGTGAGGAGTAGAGAGGAGTAGTGAGGAGGAATACATAGGATGGGGAGGCTGGTTTTGATGTGCTGGGGATGACACAACAGTTTTGACAGGACTGTAGGTTCACAAATGGTGTTTCAAGGAAACAGGACTTTGGGTCCTGTCAGAGTCGGATGTTTGTCTGATCCACTGAAAATTCACAGGACACAATGAGTAAAAATTGAACACACATTTCATATTTAACATTTCTTATAATTGGCATTGAAAATATTAACAGACGTGAAATTTATAATGAGCTTATTAGTCGGACATATCACACATGACAACTTCAATCAAATGTATAGTCAGGCCCTTGGGTCAACTGGTTGCAGACATCCATTGGACCTCAGTGTCTGAGGCTCAGACGCTATTTGTGAACAGTGCTTTATCCTACCTCATGTAAGGATGTCCATTTCTGGCTGGTTCACATGACTTTGGACAAGGTACTGTGTGTGCCTGCTGCCCGAGTGGGATATAAATCTGTGCATGGGAGATTAAATCATTTATACCCTGCCCCATGGAAAAAGCATGCATCCACGGCAGTCAGTGACTAGTGAACCAGTGGTTTAGGTCGACTGGTCAGTTCCATGTTGGTAAAATATGATTGAATTTCGGTTAGTTTTAAGGTTGTATGTACATAATGAAAGATTTAAACATTTGGTCAGATAAATCCATTGATTGTGGGTATTCTGTTGAGCAGATAAAACCAGGAAGGATAAAACCGTCTATACCCTTTATCACAATGCTACAACTTACAATCTTCCTCATTAAAAAACATTGACACTTCCTTTCCTTCTGCTTTTTTCTCAAATGGCAGAAAACTTCATTATTCCATACTGGCAGTAATGACACATAACTCTTCAGTTGAAAGCCTGACTGTGTTGACACAGATAGTTGGTCTTGCTGAAGATAGTTTCAAGTTGTGTATCTTACTAACAGCCTTCATTCTGGTGGCTCTACACAACATATACTTGGATATAACTAGAATTCTACACGCTCACCCTTTGCCCTTTTAAAATCATAATATCTTTACTAACTGTGATGGAATACATCTTTGTGCTGTGAAGTTTTTAGATATTTGTAATTTGTTCAGTAAGTATGATTGATATCTTGCATGTCATTTGATGTATGTTATTTTGATTTTTGAATAATTTTTTTCATTGCATTGAAATTATTCATGTATCTAGTAATGAACTGAAGTAAACTTATCCTTCTTTTGTCTCTATTATTTCTTTACAAACATTGTATTGAAAATTAAAATATTGCAAGGATTTTAGATAGAATATTCAATGGATAAAGGGTGTGTGATTTTAAATGAAGTCTTTTATGGTTGTAGCATGTGCAGTAAATGAAACAAACTAGGAAAAGAGTGATTTAGAGCCCAGCTGTTTACTGGGTTGTGCCCAGCCACAGTATCAGTGGAATCGTATCCTTTGAGGAGGATTTCATGTCCATCATGCCACCAATTACCACACGCCTTGGTCTTTCAATAAACATTTGCTGGATATGACAAATAGTGGCAATTTTCAAATTCTCCTTTCTTTAAATCAATCTTTGAAAGATTAAATCATTTTTATTCTCATCCCAGGAGACTGCAAGCATGAGTCTTGCCATGTCCAAAATGTGCGACTGTCACTGAAATGTGTATCGACCAATCGGATTGGAGGATGCAACTATCGACATTGGTCAGCATTATGGAGTAATGTTGAGAATATATTGGGCTTGTATGATAAATTAGTGTATTGGAATGCTGTCAAACCGTTGAGTTTCTGTCAAATTCATCCGCTGATTTTTTCAAGGGAGTATTATTTTCTCTTGGTGAACTGGAAAGCCCACAGGAAGGCTATGCCCCACAACATATCAGCGGCAGAATGATTTTCTGCATGAGCAAAGTCACCACATTGGGTCTCTGTCAATATTTCAAGAAAAAATGGTGCATGAATTATATTCCATCATGCAATTATTCAAGCACAGTAGGGTGTTGAATAAACAGGTCTAAACGACATGGTTGCATCCCAACAGTGTAATAGGTTTCCTCCCTACAAATTTACAAATATTGAATGCACATTTTATTTAGGAGCTCAAAAAAGCAGGGGAGTGTAGTTCAAATTCGCATCAGTTTCCTGAGAGCAATACACTACAATGGATCATTGCTGAGGTATTTGCATCATATTTATGAGGTAATGAAGTCATTTGGATAATATGGGTTATCTGTGTCAAATATCATTCCAATGATTTCTAAGCCATAACAATACAGTATTCAACAGCTCTCATGCCATCTGTTTTAGGAAGTGTCATGAACTATTCCGATTTGAAAGCTAAGTTGATGATGATGTCATGTCTTCTCGTGTTTCATGATGAAAGTACTTTCATATGTTGAAGTAAAGAGTTTTTTCCCACTGTTTCAGACTTATTATGTCCTCCTCTTTTTGCCAGAGTATCTACTGGATATGATAGCAGATAATTATCACTTCTTTGTGAGTCAACCATGTAGGAATGTTACCAACAATCCTGTCTGCATGAGGACTTCTAATACTGAACACAATCAGCTTCCAAAATAGTTTTTTTGTGCGAATCTTCAAAACAACATGAGTTTAATAAATGCAACATCATAGATAAAAGGCATTTTTTTGCAATAAATGAACCATTCTTTTGCATGCGGAAAATGAAAGATTATATCTTGATGAGACTGGACTGTCATCCCAGCAATAAAACTGAGCTATAATTGTCGGAGAATAAACCATGGGACCACTCTAGAGACTTACAAGTCCTCTGATGTCCAGCAAAGGGCCTCAGGCTAAGATAATAATGAAACTTTCCATATTGTAGAAAAAGAAGCTGGAACGTTATTGTGCATCATGGTGAAAATAGTTTTTTTGTGAATCACTTTTAAAGCCTTAGATATTGAATGTTTGTTGAGAAAAATGAAAATGGAATGAAAATGACTTCAAAAGAACTTGACTAGTTGACTTACTGTCACATTAGCACATGTATTAGTGTAGACAATGTCAATTTGAAGTCTCACATTGATGAAAAGTGATAAGAACATAATGTTGAAATAAGTGATTGTGATTTTATGTAGTTAGCACTATTCCTGAAAATCACACTGGTGGCTGATAAGGAATGGACCAGACATTGTACTTATTTGAGATATTAAACCTGGTGATTGACCAGGAGAAGTTATTGTTTGAGAAACAGGATATTGTTCATTACAGCATTTTTTTCTGTGAACAAATAAAAAACAAAAAATATTTTCTAAGATGCTTGACCAACATGTTTGTTTTTTAGGGGGATAAAAAGACTTTCCTGAAAACTGGATGCATAGTTGACAAGGTTGCTCTTGGCTGGTGTCCTTTCATTTACTTTTCCTTGTTCTTGCTCAGGGAGGTGGGGTAGCATGGTGGTTGAAGCATCTACTCATCACGCCAAAGTCCCGGGTTCAATTCTCCACAAGGGTACAATGAGTGAAGCCCATTTCTGGCGTCCCCAAATGTGAGATTTCTAAAATATTGCTAAAAGCAAACTCACTCACTCACTTGTTCTTGCTCTCAGGGAATGTGGAGGCGAAGAACCTGGATGATCCCCAGCTACAGCGGCTGACTAAGTATGTAGAGGCTATGGTGGACACCCTGGACACAGACCCTGTGAACACAGACCCTGCACAGACAGACTCTGCAGACCTTGCAGACACAGGTGAGACAGTACCCAGTCCTATCTTTTGACCGTCTGCTCACACATACATCAGTGTTACCCCTAAGCAGATGATGAATTGTTGCCATCAACATATACCTACTATACTCTTTCAGGAAAGGAGGAAAATTTCTGAAGCAATTTGTATATATGTCAGAGTCAGTCAATGTTGCTATGGTAAAAATGAATGTTTTGAGAGTGCATCATCACTTGCACTTCCTTATATCCACAGGTGTTTGTACAGTAATCACTCTTGAAAGATTGGTGTATGATGTTAAATTTGCATGTGTACAATTTTTTTACAAATTAAACTGGAAACATACTAACAACTGTGTGATGTAAGATCATCGTCAAAGTTGATTTATCAACCATCTTGAAAACCATCAAAATCAAGAATGACACCCCATGCACATAAATGGGGCTATTGTGTTGTGTGTGTGCATCCAGTGCATTGTGTTTGGGGATGGTGACAAAGAGAAACAGTCATTTGTTCATGAAATGTCTGTCAATGAAACGTTAGTAAATGTTTACAGTTCCTATACAAATTGAAAGTTCAGGTTCCCCTACTTTTTAAGTTTACATTTGCAAATTGATTTCTTCCAAGTTTGCATAAATATCCGTTTTTTTATTTGATTGTTTAATTTTATGCTGGTTGAAACAACATCAAATACCAAAAAGTGGGATATTGCTTAAACTCACACTGCCTTGTGATAACAATATATCTTTCACTTTTCCATTGTTTACAAAATATGAATACAATATTTCCTGATTGTCATACTTTTCCTTGTGTCCTTGTCTTTTGGACAATATTGTGGTCAAGGTTTTGTTTTTGTTAATGCTGATATAATTTTAGCTAGTGACTGTTAGCATCATTGTCACTAAATGTCATGTTCTGTGGCTTGATTACACCCTGAGGTAGAACAGCTCACGGAGACATATTCAGCTGGCAGCATTGCATTAATTCCTTGTGTAATCCTAAACGAGATGCCTGTCTTCATGCTTCCTTTGACAGGTTCCACCATTATTATTTTGAATTTACACATTCAACATTTTTCTTCACATCCAGATGGTAATATATTTTAAGACTCACATCTAATGTTGCATTTGAAGAAAATCTAAATTAAATGTGATTAGTTTGTTATAGTCCAAGAAGAAGTTACTATATGTGCAGCCAAAACGTCTACATTTCCCTTTGCACACTGGAATTAATTGCAGTGATCACATGCTCTGACCTTTTCAAGTAGCTCTTTGAAACAGGCAAAGCCTGCCTTAATAAAAAGTACCCTTCCTTTTTGGATTACAGATCAGTGACTGATTATTCTATACCATTCAACCCTAGGGCTCAGTCAAACCAGGGTACACTTGCAAAGAATTTAATTCAGTTTGAATATTTTTATGGTTATTTAGTCTTTGCTGGTCTCTTGTCAGCTACACCTACACAGAAACTGAATGCTGACGCCTTTTCTCAAAAGGGAGATTTCTTAAAATATTCTTCTTTTCATAATAAGGTTTTAAGACCCCCATACTGGGAAAGACAATGTCTCCATTTAATTGATACTGAAAATAAGGGGATCTGGCAAATCGGCCTTAATGACGAAATATGTGTTCCTGTACATCCATGTACTCCGTTTGTGGTGGTTTAGAGTCTGCACCAAGGAAGTCCGCCCAGCTTCTGAGTTCCAGGAATAGGGGCAGTAGGTAGGGTAGTGTCAGTCCAGCTTGTCAAGAAGTGCCTTCATTACAGCTGCCAGATCAACAGCCCTGGCCACAAACCAGCATGCTAGCAGACAATTCCTGTCTTCTCATGACCTCATGTAGGAGCCAGTGTCCCCGGCCTATCATTAAACTATGTACAAATTTGCTGGTGAAACTGTCGTGGGTTGGCAGACAGCTGTGTACAGTTGAATAAGCCCTCAAAGACCATTAGGTATTTTGATAATTATTTTTGTGTCATATTGGTCTTGTATTCACTTATTTCTCATTTATTGAAAAAAGATCTGACCATCTTCTCTCCGCTTGAATATTTCTTGTTTGTGATCCAGATTGATGTAATTGTGTTATCTAATATAAAAACACATGGTATGATTTGTTTCAAGATTTTGAATCAGAACTGTTACTACCAGTTTGTTGGGTAAATGTGTCAGCTATAAACTTCACTGGTCAGGTGACTGTTACTCCAGAGACTATAGATGTAGATGTTCATGAGCTTATTGCTGATATGTTAGTGTAATACAACCAGGAAATTCATTTATCACATTTGTGAGATATCAGGCATGACAGATAAGATATTATGAAGCTAACCTATAGGTTATATATACCACCACTGCTGGGTAGGATATAGAGAATCTCACGCAAGTGTTTACTGATATCAGTTATATCAACATGGGTTGATAGCGTTAAAATATCCAAGGCTTGAGATATTTCTTAAGAGATATCATTTGATCTCACAGAAGCAATATCTTGTAGCTGTGCAGCACAGTTTTGGATGATAAATGCTTACCAGATAATGACCACATGGGGTCATTACCATTTGATCATGATTAAGAAATGAATGCTTAGGATATAGTCAGATTCAACAGTGGACTTGGGAGTTTGTGGCGATTTTGTGCAATTTTGTTAATACGGATGGGTTGCAATTCTTTGATTTAGCAGGTTCAGTAAAGTATTTCACTCGGCAAGTTAATCTTTTTTAAGGTGAGCTAGGAGCACAAGTGCAAAGTTGGTTTTGTACCTGCAGGAATTTTCAAATGTAAACCAAGTTCATCTGTGATATTGCACTTGTTTTAATGTTTAATTTAAAATTGATCGATTCATCATTTTATTTTTCATGTTTTCCATTTTATTTTTGGGTACTTTTTTTGTGAAGGGAAAATTTAAAAAAAAGACTCTATTATGATCCGAGTGAATAAGACCCATAAAGGTCTGGGGTAAAATAGGTCTTCACTCATGCTTGCCACAAAAGGCGACTATGCTTGTCAGCTGAGGTGACAATTAGGATCAGTCAATCTGACTGCTGACTTGGCTGACACAGACTGGTGCTCATGCTGTTGATCACTGGATTGTCTGCTCCAGACTCGATTATTTACAGACCAATGCCATATAGCTCTAATATTGCTGAGTGTGCCATAAAACTAAACTTACCCACACATGCACCCAGTGAATAATTGTTCAGTTTGTATACAGACAGGTAATATATTGTTAAAAAATGTAGGCATTATTTGATACACGTCTTATTTCATATATGTTTCTTTGGCCGTGGGGCACCTAATATTCATTCTTTGTTGTGGGCATTCACTACACAGTTTTACTTTGCTGCGTGTTACCACAAAATGTCTATGAGTTTTTTCTCACAAAGAAACCTGCAGTTATATGTTAATCAAATGAGAGATTTACTGCCTCGAGCTGTATGTCCATGCCTGTGTTTACAGAAGCTCTGGACAAGGGAAGCAACTCTGATGTCATGAACTCTCTTGTTGAGAAGCTTCCTGAAGTACCAATCAGCCAATCAGAAGCTATGGTGGCTCCACCAATGGATGAGTTCCCTGTCGACAAGAAAGCATTGGACCAACCAGATGTAGAAGAAACAGAATCTTGTAAGTTTCAGGAATTTAATGTTTGACATGCAGTTCTGTAGTTATTGTGCATACTTGATGAGCGGCGCCTTGAATCATGACTCTTAGATCGTGTGTGGTGTGGAAGCCACATTTGGGCTTATAATATTGCTGACATTACACATAAAAACATTTGAAATATGAAACAGTACATTTCATGTAGTTCTGTAGATATATTGTTATATCTAAGTCAGTGTGTATGAAATAATGAGATAAAGAAGGGAAAGATGAAGAACACCATTTATAATGTGCTGAACTCATATGCTCATAGCACTAGAAAGGGCACAGTCTGATTATTATTACCCCACATAACCTAAGCTTTCTGTGAGGTGATTGAAGATTAATAATCACATGACTTATCCCACTGGGTACCCTTTTTCTGCTGGTGAACAGAGGCAATTTTGAACAAACTCACTTGTCTAAGGTGAGACCACATGTATCACATGTGCTTCGCTGTAGGCCAGGACTGACATCCTAGAAACTCTCTGGAGTCAAGCTGCCAAACATTGTCACCCATCTGAGAATCCTAAATTTAATTTGTTTTCCAAATCTGTAGCTGATCAGGATGTATGTTGGAGGGTGGTTAGTGGTTAGCCTGGATAAAACAACAACAATAGGATACTGAAGGTGTTTGATCTTATCATGGTTCTTGTTGGTTGTCTTACTGGGCGAGGGTCTAAGCCAGGTTTTGTATGTTGTAGATTTAGGGTTAAAGTTAAGTTCAGATGAAGATAGGTGTTTTCGTTTAGAGTTCAGGGCCCTGTTTCTCAAAGTGATCAAAGTCTGTGTTAAAGTATGAGAGTTACGATCATCTTAGCACCTCAATCACTTTGTAGAACAAGGTCCAGAACTGGTAAGGAACTGAACAGAACCGCAAGCACTGGGTAAAGGTGGAATAAGGGATTGGGAAACAGTGTTGGGGTGAGAGTTAGTCAGGGTTTAGGAGGGATTAACACTGGAAAATAATGGAATATGGCAAAACTAGATTCTGACTAATCCACATTTATTTAACAATCGTCCCAGTGCATGGTGGTAAAATTTACAGTGTTGATTCATCTTGGGGTATCAGTATCAACCTTTTCTCAGCATTACAGACAGAAATTGTGAGACAGAGATCAGTTTCACAATGTGAGTGATGCTCTGTAATCCAGATTAAGTTTTCACACAACTTATTTTATACACTGTAAGCTGTCTTAATCCATTTCTTGTGTAAATTATTGGGGATGTCTAAAAAGGACATTGTATTCACTCACTGGAAACTTTACAAACTCTGGTGACCTTACCTGTTTCGTTTAGTTATGCCGTATTTGTTGTTCCTGTCTAAAATGCATTTGATTAACATGTAACCGCAGGTTTCTTTGTCAGCAAAAATCAGACATTTTGTGGTAACAGCAAAGTAAAACACAAAACACATGCCTTGAAGAATGAATTACTAGCTTCAGCAAATGTAACAGGTTCATTATGAATGCTTCTAAGTGACTTACATAATTGTAAGTAAACATTTTCTTCAGTTGACATGTTCATCCCATGAAAGTAAGGTAGGCAGCTCCTGTGAAAAGCTCCCTATACCAGACAGCTGTCAAATTATAGATGTTAAGTTCAAACAGAATTCTGGTTTAGACATGTTGCACTTTCTCAATGAGATGATGACAGCATGCTGTCAGAGAACTCAGTAGTTCTGAGAAGTGCAAGCATACTGAAGTAGTTGACCCAAGGAACACCACTGAGCTGCTCTAATTGCTGAGATTGATGATATTTTGTAGACAGTCATGTGTAAGGTATTTGACAAATTACCAGATTAAGTCTTGCCTACAAGACCTGGAGGGACATTGGTAGAACAAGCACAGCGGTAGGGGAAATGGAAGTAGGACCAGCGCCAGAATGTCCAACTGCTGAGATGAAGAATGATATTTACATACATGTGTTTTCTTTGTGTCTACATTCTTTATCCTGTTTTTCCAGCTTTGCGCAACATGTTTAGTATGTTGTATTGGTGGTTTATAGTTATAGTTGATTTGACAATGTAATTTAATTGATTATTTTGTAGTTATTAGCTCACCTGTTTGAAAAATTACATGACCTTTTGTGGTGCAGACTAATGACTAATGAATAACTTGGTTCAGAGTCTTGGTGAGGCCCAGATTCCTCAAAACAAACTTAAGTCTGAGTCTTGACCTAAGTTGGAGTTTTTACCCAAATTTGAGAAAATGTAGGAAAATTCATTTCCCAGAATCACCTGAAATCATAGTAGACAGTTTGAGTTGGGTGAATAGATTGCTTAAAATGTTTAGTCTTTTTTATTACAAAAATGCTTTTGAGTTAAAAAATGCAGCTGATTAATATTGTCAAACTCAGTTTGAAATTTGAGTAAAATCTAATTTTATTTATTTATTCATTTTTTTTTTTGAGAAATAGGAACCTAGTCGCACACTTTAAAACTTGCTATCATATTGACACTAAGTACTCTAAAACATGCAAATCCTCACACTAACTTCCTCTCCTTAAACACATCAATAATACATAACACCCAAAATCGCTCAAACTCAACCTATATATTGAAAAAATTCACTTAAGGCTGTCTTACTATGACTTTTTTTTTTAAAATGTGAAGGCAATTTAGTATTTGTTTTGTTTCAAAACGTGTTCCATGTTCTGGAATATTTTAAATTTTCACTTAGGTTTTTACTTTTAGTTTTGTTACACTGAGCACATGTAACTGTGTAAAAACCTCTGATGAAATTACAAGCATGAGGATTATGGTCTCATCGTATTTTTTCAAAGCATTAGATTTTAGTGTTAGTCATTATTCTTCAGTTTCTATGCAGAAGATATTTTTAAACTGTCAGCAACATCCTCAGCTGACATTTATTCTGCTTACAACAGGGCCAGGTGACATTCAATACAATGCCACTGTTTTTCTTGTGTTGTTGCAATTTTAAAAAATAACACCACGCCTGTGAAACTCAAACTTCGCATGCATGATTACAGATATGATGTTTGTTATAGGTAATTTCAGATTTCACATGTGGCTTAAATATATCCACCAAAGTCGCAGTAGTTGAAGTGTCATGTTTCTCTTTCAACATGCATTTCTGTAGGTGCTATTAGGAAACTCTGTCTGCAGCAAGCATAGAGTATGTGGATAACAGATAAAATCATCTAAGATTGTAGCATGACTAATATCCAAAACAATCTAGTCAGGACAAGACAATCCAATGATCAACATCATGAGCACCGATCGACGCAGCTAAGATGGGATATTATGAAACATGTCAACCAAGTCAGCAAAACTGACCATCTTAATTCATTAGATGACTCTTATAGCAAGCATGGGTTTCTGAAGATCAATTCTAGCCTGGATTTTGTGTTGGCCAACCCAGTTATGGTTTCACTAAACATTCAGTCCGAAACATGTTTGTTTTATCTTCATGATTCAGCAGAGCTGTAGAGTCTGATAGCTCATATTTAAGAATAAAAGTCCACAGCTCCATGTTGGGTAGTAACATTACCAGTAAGCTTATAGACCCATGTACTTGGCAACGTTTGAACAAGACTTGCTAGTGAAACAATTTGTTTGGTTTGGGATGCAGAATGTGTAAAAGTATTTCCTAATTTTTTATTTCATCAATTGTTAATATTCTACACCAATTGTGTTGTTTTTATAATATTTCATGTCAAAGATTGGTCCTTACCAAACAATAGACTGTTTCTGGACATTTAAAAGGACATGTAGTTGGGACTCTTTAGTACCTTCACAGTGTACAAGTAGAGTTGTAAACTCTGCTTTTGGTAGAATTAAGTTTTCTTATATGCATAGCCTCAGAACTAAATTTACTATAAAGTTTATGGATCTTTAGTGTAATTTGTGTTAAGATAAATTGTGTTTCCAAAGTCTCATTCTCAACAGAATACCACATGATAAAACAATTGAGGGCGAGACAACGCTACATACATATATTGGTGTTGAGCTTGTGTTAGCTCTTCAAGATTGAGTATTGATGAAGAGACTGATACTGGTATAAATGATATTGTTTGGTTATGTGCTAGTCTGGAATCTAACTATTCAAGTCAAAACCCATCACTGAGCTGTTATTGTTCTGCACTCTAAGTATTTAAAAATAGGTCAGTTCTTCATAGAAGTTGTCAGGAAGGGATCCGGGGTCAGTAATGTTTTTGTGTAACTAAAATCTTTAATATTCTACTTTGTTTTGAAGACATAAGTTTCCATGTCAGCTGTGCAGACTTATCTTTCTGTGTCTTATGTACAAGATGTTAAATGATCTGGTCAGAGTAATTTTAAGACAAATATATTCATTTTAGATGTTTTGTAAGAATTACAATAAACTATATATTTTATGAAGACAAATAACCAAAATAAGCAGTTCGAGAAACAGTTGGGCTTTAGATTAATTTAATCATTTTTTTAAACTAAGGAACATATTATATTTGTAAATAAATATCACTGTAACCTGCAAATACTGTGACATATGGTGATAAAAAACTACCAAACATCACTGCTGGATGCTTGGTGTATAAGGGGTGGCTTCTCTTTAGAATGGAGTATGTTTGTTCTTAGAGTTAAAGATGTGAGCATTTAATGAGATTTGTCTTAAGTTAGTGAGTAGCTGTTGTTGTAGATTTGCATATTTCATCTGGTGGCATGTGTTTCATGAAGTGGAGTTAAAATCATGTACAACTGATGTACACCATAGGTGAAGCTCACCTCAAGGGAACTCACTTTCAAACATGCTGTTCTTTCTGCTGACAAGCTAAATAAATGTCTTTGATAACTGCAGCTGCCTGTCAAAATATATTACTTGGTCCTTGAACACTGCCTGAGATCAAATGCCACAAAAGACAAAGTAATTCATAGGTTTGTTTTTACGTTTTAGCTTCTCATGTTTTATGTTTATGCACTTCTCAGATGCTTAGAGGGAATAGTTTCAGTATGCTCCAAATTTATTTGTTCATACATACTAATGTTTGTATAGCACCAGTTTCCAGCTCGGCTGGTCAAAGGTGCGTTGTTGTTCCCAGTGTCACATCATATTTTCAGTCTCAACTTCAGTCTTAATGACTAGAGTTCCAATCTTAATGACTAGAGTTGTAGTCTTAATGACTAGTTGACTAGAGTTGTAGTCTTAATGACTACAGTTGTAGTCTTAATGACTAGTTGACTAGAGTTGTAGTCTTAATGACTACAGTTGTAGTCTTAATGACTACAGTTGTAGTCTTAATGACTAGTTGACTAGAGTTGTTATCTTAATGACTAGAGTTGTAGTCTTAATGACTAGAATTGTAGTCTTAATGACTAGTGTTGTAGTCTTAATGACTAGTTGACTAGAGTTGTAGTCTTAATGACTAGAGTTGTAGTCTTAATGACTAGTTGACTAGAGTTGTAGTCTTAATGACTAGAATTGTAGTCTTAATGACTAGTGTTGTAGTCTTAATGACTAGTTGACTAGAGTTGTAGTCTTAATGACTAGAGTTGTAGTCTTAATGACTAGAGTTGTAGTCTTAATGACTAGTTGACTAGAGTTGTAGTCTTAATGACTAGAGTTGTAGTCTTAATGACTAGTTGACTAGAGTCTTAATGACTAGAATTAGGCACTTTGTCTTAGTAATTATTAGTTAATGAAATAATAGATAAAGTTGCATATTTTATTTTGTTATGTGTGAAAAATCATTTGTTCTCATAAATTGTGTTATATATTTCTTCTGTAACTGAATTCACAGACACTGCAGAAGCAGTGCCGTGTAATGGAAGTGTTTTACTGTGGTCTGCAGAGCTTACTGCTTAGTTTTTGTGGTTGCTTATTATATTCAAAGCATCATATTCTGAAGACAGTACGTGTTTCAGTTATTTTAATGATCATGACTGTTTGCACCTCTTGTGGTGGCTTAAGAGCCATTGTAAGCAAGTTTCTCAGATTTCGGGTAAATAGCTTCCTGTTAGGAATTATGGGAGGTTGTTTAGCAGCTGATGATGATGTATTTGGGATGATTATAGCGCGAGGTTGAAAACGTCAACACCTGAGCTCCTCTGTGTGCTGAGATCCACTTGCCTCATACAATCCGAATTTGGTGACAGTGGCATCATGTGCAATTACTGCCCATGCTAGCTGCATATTCTGGTACTTGGTAGTACTAACAATTCATTATGGCATCCGTACAATGTAATTTGAAATTTTATACAACACTAATGATGTGTAAATACTCTCATTTCCTGAAGTTTTCAACAGTGTTTTGTTTGTTGGAGCTAGTTTTGTATTGCATGGCAAATAGTTTGCCGAAGGCTAGTGTTTTGTACACCTGATATGTCCGGATGATGGGCGAAAGGATGTAGTTTTCGACATGGTGATATTTTCAAATGGAATGAAAATAACTCAACTCATCTTATTGGGGGCTGTTGTAGGTGAGATTTAGACATAATACCAGCTAACATGTCAGAGTTACAGAATCTAGTTTCTTGCAGAAACACCTGTTTTCCGTGTGTATTTCAAGATGTAAAGAGGAGTTGCTAGGGATGTGTTCCAAACTCAGTCTGATTATGGATGTTAGAAACTGAAATATCAAAATATCTTTGTGGTCATTATCATGCAGTGTTTTGAAACAGAGTTTATGTATTTATAAAGGTAGAAATATTGGGTTTTCTCTTGATTCTTTTGTGTGTATTGAGGTGTCATGGCAAACCTGATTAAAGTTATTGATAGTTGAAAATTCATACAGTTTGTGCTGAGAATGATGGAATGCATTCATGACAGCTAAACAGTGAAAGGAAGTGTAGTAATTCTGTAGCTTCAAACAATTTGTCTAGTTTTTGTCATGTCAGCGATATTACTATAACTGAAACAGAGAGAGATGTTTGTGTCATTAGTCACTGTATCAAGTCTGTTGGTGACCAACTCCTACTGCATGTACCATTGTTGTAACCGAGATGTTATACTGAATTTCTTGGTTTCCTGATTGAATTTTACCTGTTGTATAGGGCAAACTGTCCTATGCCCTGGAGAGTTGGATGTGTCAAACCCAGTCAAAATGTCTTCATCAGGCCTAATTTTGTTTGATTTGTTTCTCTTCAGTCTGCATAAAATGATTAGACTATTGTTTTTGTATTTCAGATGAAGATGTTGATCCAAAGAGGTCCAATGTGGTTAAAACCCGCTATGCTTACATGGAAGTGGTTCAGCCGTGAGTGTTGCATACAGTGTAGTAGTTGATTCATGTCAGATATTCGCCCCAGTAGTTAGCTGTGCAACAAATGCCATCCATTGCTTACCTGTGTCAGAGATGATACCAAGTACAGCATTATTTTTATTGTATGTCCAGTTCATAAATGTGATTGTGTCTTGATGTACTCTTATAGGTAAGACTGACTCTTGCATGATCCGCCTACATATAGCCCATATATGCCAACAAACTCACCAACCACATCAGTCAACAAACACACGATCCACATCGGCTAACAAACACACCGTCCACATCCACCCACAGACACATTGTCCTCATCGGCCAGCAAACACACCATCCACATCGGCCAGCAAACACACCATCCACATCGGCCAACAAACACACCATCCACATCGGCCAACAAACACACCATCCACATCGGCCAGCATGCACACCATCCACATCTGCCCACAAACACACAGTCCACATCGGCCAACAAACACACTGTCCACATCCGCCAACAAACACACCGTCCACATCTGCCCACAAACACACTGTTCATATCAGCCTGCATGCACACTGTCCACATCAGCCTACAAACACATCGTCCCACATTAGCCCACAAACACACCGTCCACAACGGCCCTCATGCACACTGTCCACATCAGCCAATGAAGACACTGTCCTCCTCGGCCCGCATTCACACTGTCCACATCAGCCAACAAACACACCGTCCACATCAGCCTACAAACACATCGCCCATGTCGACCCGCATGCACATGATGCCACATGCATACTACCCATATGCATATATATACATATTTGGATCCCACGTTCATACAACACAATGCATATATACATGGTCATGACTTTCTTAGCATATCTCTATGCTAGCTTTGTTAATGGCTGCAAGATATTGTTCAACAAAACAATTTCATAGCTTTGATGAGTGTAACACCCAGACTTCAACATACTGATGAGAGTCATAGCACAAGATCTTTTTGCTGAAAGCTGCCAAGGGTCCTGTGATGATCTTAGCTCTAAGACTGTAGCTACTGTCAAATGTTTTATAACTTCAGTGATAAGATTGCCATATGCTAGTTGTCCAGGATATTCATCCTTACTCACTCACTCCATCAGAAGGTATGTCTCAGAAATCTTAGAAGCATTTCTGAAAGCAGTGTGATCCAATTAGAGTAGTGTGTATAAAGCGTGATGTGTATCTAATGGTGAGGACTTGTCAGTTCATCGTCTCAGATACTTAACATTGTCAGCTGGTAATCTCAATGCCCAGGACTTGTAATGGATTCCCGTGGCCTGGGACAGATTAATTGAACATTTATTCATCTTCAGACTGGTTTCAAATTGTAGTTCCATATCAACCTTTCCTCATATGTGGCAGCATCTCCCAGATGTAATACAACACACTGAAATTGTAGATTTGAGATTAGGATCTACATGACATGAAGATATATAGATATAAGGTTTACTAAGATTCCATATTTACAGTATGCAATATTATGTAATGTTTCAAAGATAATGTATTTTGAGTTTGTGTGCAATGTGAAACTGTCTGTGACTGTCAGGAGTATGCAGAAACAGCATGTAGTCCTCCTTGATTCCAAAACTACCATCACAGTTAATGTATCGCTTGTAATTCCTCCAGCATCCTGTGGTGTCTGTGTCTGTGCTATGGAGCAGAATACATTGTCTGTTTGATCACTGGTCTGGTTTGCAGGTGCTGGACGATGATGACCAGCACTGTGGGTAGAGCTGGTTAATCTCCAGGCGCGCCAGAATCTTGCTAGGGGCCCCGCCACGTTTCATGTTTATCATGTACATGGCATTTACGCAGCCAGATATATCACTGGCTCCACAGTGTCCAGTGCCAACGGGTGTGTCCATCTGTTCAGAACACCTGGATCTAAAGCATAGACACAAAGACTGGCTAATGTCAGAACTGTATGATAGGGAACATATCCATGTGCAGTCTCTTTCCATAAATGAAAGACATTTGGTCATGATATTTTTGTTTTAAGCCATGAAATCAGTTTGTGGAGTCTTTGTGGTAACATTTTAGATATTCCATCCAAATTAATAACCCTATTTCTGGCATTTCTGTCTCCTGCCACGTAACATTCAGTGTTCTGTCTCCTGCCATGTAACACTCATTGTTCTGTCTCCTGCCGTGTAACATTCAGTGTTCTGTCTCCTGCCATGTAACACTCATTGTTCTGTCTCCTGCCGTGTAACATTCAGTGTTCTGTCTCCTGCAGTGTAACATTCAGTGTTCTGTCTCCTGCTGTGTAACATTCAGTGTTCTGTCTCCCGCTATGTAACACCCGTTGTTCTGTCTCCTGCAGTGTAACATTCAGTGTTCTGTCTCCCGCTATGTAACACTCATTGTTCTGTCTCCTGCAGTGTAACATTCAGTGTTCTGTCTCCTGCAATGTGACATTTCAGTGTTCTGTCTCCCGCTATGTAACACTCATTGTTCTGTCTCGTGCAATGTAACGTTCAGTGTTTTGTCTCCTGCAATGTAACATTCAATATTCTGTCTCCTGCAGTATAACATGTCTTCCGTCTCCTTCATTGTAACATTCATTTTCAATGTAACATTCAGTGTTCTGTCTCCTGCAATGTGACATTCAGTGTTCAGAGTGTCTTGTGCCATGTAGCATTCAGTGTTCTGTCTCCTGCAATGTAACAGTGTTCTGTCTCCCGCCATGTAACATTCATTGTTCTGTCTCCTACAATGTAACATTCATTGTTCTGTCTCCTGCAGTGTAACATTCAGTGTTGTGTCTCCCGCCAAGTAACATTCAGTGTTCTGTCTCCTGCAGTGTAACATTCATTGTTCTGTCTCCCGCTAAGTAACATTCAGTGTTTTGTCTCCTGCAATGTAACATTCAGTGTTTTGTCTCCTGCAATGTAACATTCAGTGTTCTGTCTCCTGCATTCAGATTACAGGGGATTCAGACAATAGAAGCACAGTGGTTAAGTTCCTTACATAGCTCACAATGTGTGATCATACATGTATCTATTTCTCAACATGCAGAGAATTGCATCTGGCTCTTGATCAAGTTATTATGAAAGGTGTTCAAATGTTCATTGCTAAGGTTGTGGAAAGAAAACGTATTATTGTTTTTGTAATTAAAAGGCAAATTTCAAAATACCAGTTAAAAGCTCCTACACTTTAATATATCTTTGAATTTCAAAATAAGATCTTCGCTAAGGTATCTTTGTGTGCCATGATTTATGGCAACTTTATATGGGGAGATCAGGCCTGAGTATGGTGGTGTCATGTTGATCAAGCATATCCGCATATGGTTTGTGGAGAAGCTTTGATTATGTCACATGATCTATCTGAAAGAGGGAATCCTGACAGTGTTAGTAAAGCAGGACCAGCGTTATGATCAAGAATATGATCAAAGTTATCTCCCTGTTTGATCCAAAAATAAAAATATAATTTATAAATATTTTTACTTTGAGATTTTTTTATGTACAAGCTTTGCATGAGTGTTTAATGAGACTGTTCTAAAATGATAAATATGGCTGTAATATGATTCCTCCAGGTATTGTTACTGATTGAACAGTGATGCTTCATGGTTTTAACATGTGACACAACACCTGCATTACCTGTATTTTTGTAGTCCAGAACATGAATATTCCACATTCAAAAGTTTACAAGCAATAAGTCACTTTCCTTTCCTGTCGTCAATGTCAGTAGAACTCAGCAGTAAAAAATTTGATTTGAAAAGATTATGTGATGTTGAAGCAGCCTGTAGTGGGTATCTGTGATGCTGCCGATGGCATCATTGGACACAGATTGGAACTGCTTGGCATTAATCTCATTGGGAAAGGTCACAGAAAAACTTCAAGTGCAGCCTGTTATACAATATTTACAAATTTGATCCTCTTTCCCCCAAAATGCATGGCGTTAAGATTTCCATCACCAAAGAAATGGCTGCTGGTAAAAAAGGCTAATCGTCTTATTTCTTGGGGAAGACATATCTTGGGATGCCGTTATTTCATAAGATTTCCTCACATTCTTCCTGATGTCATCTTCAGCTCATTTGAAGCAACAAACCCAGGCTGTGCCATCTAAAGGAATTGGTCCAAGTGGCCGGTATGGCATGCAGGCTTCACCACTGCAGTCTTTTGGCACTAGTCACTTGAATGCTGAACCTGTGACAGCCATGAACATCGTGTAAACTACATCAGCTTGCCAGCGGGAGCCTTCTAGCAGCAAGATAGAATTATTCTTAGAAATAAGAAGAGTATTTCGACAGATATTCCAGTCCAGAAAATAGGTCCTTCTAGGAGATATGGGACTTTTCAGCCATTTTTTCTTAATTACCTTATTCTGTGTGTGAATTTTCCCTATTTATCTTCAGTCTGCTGACAAGGGGTGAGGTTTTGTAAGATTAAGTTCTTCCTAGTGCCCCCTTGTGTGCTGAAATTGAGTTAGTCTCTGTCACTCACGCGTACATAAGCCATTGAAATTAATTTATTTAACAGGTCCATTCATGTGCAGTGCATATAAAGTACAGTGTGCATGGGTTGCTGTGGTAGTATGTAATGTGTTGTACATGGAGGGAGTCACTCAACTCGCCATGTGGCAGCTTACTTCTCTCCTCGTTATGCTCATGTCTGTACATTTCTTGTTGAAGTCACATCAAATATGGTATTCATGAAGTCCAAGTTGTTCTGGATTTGTTATATTCCATAGTTTATGGGTATTTTTTAATACTTTATCAGGGAAATATATTGTCACTTAAATATTTTACAACTGTCAGTAAATAAAAAATATGTTTTAATGCTCAAAACAATCATAAGCCTGTGTTTACAGTCATGGACACTGATCATGATGAAATAGTTTGCTGTCTGTATTATGTTGCTACTTCTCAAAATAGGAGTGAGTAAGTGAATATGGTTTTATTTTCCATTTAGCAATATTCTAGCAATATCATAGCGGGGGACTCCAGAAATGGGCTTCACACATTGTAGTGGGGAACTGAACCCAGGCCTTCACCATGGTACACAAATGCTTTCACCACAAGGCTACCCCACCACCAACACAGAACAGTACATAGCAAACAGTTAATATTATTATATATTAAATATGATGAGATTATATATTACTATAAATAAATTTACCAGAAGGATAATTGAATTGAGATAATGCTCGTTGAAGTTTGTTTTTCCGTCCTCAATTTTCTCCACTGTTTTTGTGTTTTTATAATTATTATGTTATATTATCATTCATAATACCTCCTACTACTAGGCTATGAATGTAGTCCCGTAATGATGCTGTGAGCTCCTGAATCGTCTTCACATCACTACTTTGTACCTATTTCTACAAAGCAAACAACAATAAAACTGGAATGTTCTTAACTTTTTTAATTTGTTTCTTTTTAAATATTCTGCTAAGCAGATATTCTTTGCGTTATTCAAATTGTTCTTGTACCCATTTTTTCTTTTCTTTTGTTTTTTAAATTATTCTTGTGACCGATTGACCTGTTCCTCTCAAGCTTTGTAGGGAGCAAACTGAATATTATTGATGACATTATGCAGATTTGGGCTATTTCCAGATAGCACAGTTTGTTAGCTATGTGCATGTTTATATGGGAATGAGTCATGTACTGACCGTGCAGGCCATACTCTGCATGTCAGGAACATAGGTTACATAGTAAGTCTAACAGTGGAAATCATTACATTGCATTAAACTCTAATGTTTTTCACTTATCCTACAAATGAACGCAAATAGTTTTATTTAGCTTTTAGAGCTGAGTAAAATGTATGATGTTGTGTTTGTTTAATTTTCTGCAAGAAAACAAACAAAACTGACCTTTCTCATTTTTTTTGTTTCCAATAAAACAAATATGGGCATGGTAAATGCAGCAAATGGCAAAGTTAATGCATCATTGTTTGTTTGTTGTTAAACACTGCAGTCAACAATTACCCACTCATTACCATGGTAATGGACTAGACAATCTAGTGATCAGTATCATGAGCATCAATCTGCGCTTTTGGGATACAGTGGCATGTATCAACCCATCGCCTCTTACGACAAATTTGTTTGCTGAAGACCAGTCAACAAGGGTCAAATGCATCATGAAATTAATGCACCACTGGATAAACACCTGGGCAGATTCTAGCCTAAACTGAACCATTAAGTTCATGCATCACTAGATTTACACCTGGGCAGATTCTAACCTAAACTGAATCATTAACTTCATGCATCACTAAATAAATTTGCTGCTGACCCTAACCTAAAAAAGGTAATGCATTCCTGAATGCACTGATCCTTGCCTAAAATACATCAGATAATAAAATATTGCTTCACTGTAGCCTAAGTTGTTTCAAGAAATGTATGTGAGCAGACCTACTTATCAGATGTTGAAATAATGTTCCCTTCATCAGAGATGAGCAGCATTAGGAATGTCCTTGGATATTGGGTATATTGAGAGAGCGAGGGGCATAGACACATCCATCAAACAAGGTAAAAGTTCCACAACATCAAGATTTGCCTGCTCATGTAAGACACAGATCAAATCAGCCAACAAAATACAATTTCAAATCATCTGTAAATGAGTTTTCCATGGTCTTTCGTAGTTTACCATATCCACAGTTACTGGACATTTATGCAACCTGAATTAGTATGGTTTTGTCTGTAATTATGTGACTCTGACACAGTTGTCAGTAACAAAGACACTGTCACAAGCAGCAACAACTGACCCATCTACTTGTCTAACTAAGACCAGTTTGGAATATAACCTTGTGAAAATAATATGACTAGCGTTAAACAATTTTATCGGTGGGTGATGGTTATCATTTTAGATGTAGGGGTAGCCTGGTGGTGAAAGTGTTCGCTTGTCACACCGAAGATCAGGGTTCAGTTCCCCGCTAGGGTACAACATGTGATGCATACTTCTGGTGTCCCCCGCTGTGATATAGATGGAATACCGCTAAAGTGGTGCAAACCATACTCACTCACACATACCATGTGGAACATGTATAATGAATCTGAGGAAGGTAAGTAATACCTATAAATTTACATGTCAGCATTTATTTCACGAGACTACTGTTATTACTGACTAAAAGCAATACTAATTCTAGTTGTGTGTAGCTGTAGTTCACTTGATGCATTTTCCATAAAATAGACAAAAACAGTTTTAAATATCTGTCAGTTCATCAAATGCGTATTCATAATTAATGTATTTACGGTATTTACACATTTCAACAAATACATTACTTACAGAAACTATCAGGGACATCTTCCGTCTTAATGTTAACAGTGAGCGGTCTGAACTACAAAGTGCATGGTGGGATTTGTTCTGGTGTCTTGACATTTGGAGCTACTCCTTTTCATTAAAACAGATGCTGGCGTTTAAAACAAATAATTTTATCACATGTGAAGTTTCAATTTTCTCAAAAGTCTTGCTCGTGATGCCTAGTTATAACCTGATACTTTGTATTAATCTGTCATTCTTCTTATTTCACTAGGACATTTGAAATGGGAAAAAAATAATCACTGGTCAAATTCATCATGGACGATATTATGAAGCAACAGTTTTCCATGAAGATGTATCTCTCCCTGGCTTCATTGGATAGTCTGTTGAATAAAGAAATGTAACAAATGCTGCCATATCGTGACTTCACAGTATTTGATCCTCGGTCCATGTTCAGGGGGTTATTTGTCAGAGATTATCATAATAGCATAGTCTGATGGACTCATTATTAGCTAAATTACAGCTGATAATCTGTTTATATTTTGTGAGAATGGTGTGTAACTGAACAAGCTTGATATTACGGCGATGGACCTAGGAGCTTGGATGTCACACTCAAGTCTGTTGACACACTCAGCATAAATGGTAGCTGAATCTAGTCATCTTTTCATCTTTATTTAGCTGGCAATGATAATACGCTGTTTGAAAATAAATGCCTTGAAATCCTTTACTGCATAGGATCACAGAGAGTAGGTATGTGAACTCAATGACTTTAAAAATTGAATAATTTATAAGTTGCTTTCTTCTTTCAGCTTTGTTGACAAAATATGTTGGAATGAATTTTTGAAGATATCTTTTAATTGTTTAGTAGGTTTTTTGTGTCAGGACTATTCAAAATAATTTTGTTATACGGATATAAGCTAACTGATGCTTTCAAGACACATGGAAAGCTCCAGGCAGCAAAAGGAAAAAACGTACAATTCAACAATTACAAATAGTGTTTAGTTCTTGTTTTCAATAATGGAAGGGTAACTCATGACAAATATATTACCATAGGTTACAATAGATTTTTAAAATACAAATTTGAAGTGGTGATTGCTAAACAACAAAATGAACAAATTCAGGGATATTAAACATGGATTATTTATAAAGTGAATTCTGTATTATGATGTTTTCTAGGAAGGAATGACACTCAGGGCAGATTGGGCAATGTTTCTTAATGTAATAGTACAGGTCAAGGGAAAATAAATTGATTACACAGCAATGAGATTTTCCACTGTATAAAACTATGAATAGCATTATATCAAAATGTTTATTTGAACTGTCCAAAGGATTTATTTGATGAAAAAAAAATTAAGATGTTCTGACAGTTGTAATCTCACAACCTAGTGAGAAAGAGACTGACTTGTAGTAACGGCCTCATGACCCTGAGTACAATTCTGAAGTAATATCAATTTATGCATTCACTGTTTCTCGTTTGAGTATTATGTCTTGTTGCCTTTCTTTGTCCTTATATATATATACTCACAAATTTCTGAGAAGGAAAAGGAACACATCTTTGGGTTAAACCTATATTTATTTCACAGAAATATGGATTTGTGAACAAGCAAAACTTGCTGATGTATAGACCTCTCCAGGTAATGTGTTGAACCAGCTGGGCCTTATTCTACAAGACTAAGATGATCATAAGTCCCAAAATCTAGCATATACACATGACTGTTGTACCTCTAGACGTCACTTAGAAGAACGTGACCCTGGTTAGTACACACAGATAGTGCTCCACATAATATACAGTCCTCTAACGAAATTCAGGTAGTCAGCAGTATGAAGTCAGATCTTTAAGGGCATCAGTGTCAGTGTCAGTTGAAGAAATTAATTCATAGGAGTGATAATGACGGATGAGCTGTTTCATGGTCACATACGGGTAAAGCAACAGCATGTGGGATTCATGCTCAGTTTCTGCAATATTTCTTCACGATTACCAGGATAACTCATACAATCCTGTGGCTGAGGCCTAATCATCCTGGTTGTCAGTGGATTTACAGAAGATATGATGGGATTATAGGAATTGTTAACCTCATATTTTGTCCTGCAATCTGTGGTCTAAATTTGATGGAAAATCCCCAAATAAGGATGAATTCAATATGAGTGAGATAGAAGATGATGTAGCTGTAGAAGTAAGCAACGTAGCCATCTTTAGGTAGCAATTGGGAACCAAATAACAAAGAAATTTTCTCAGATAATTTTTCTAGCCTTATTTTCCTGAACCCAGGTTTGTTCGCTATAACTACCTATAGTAATTGAAAGCCAATGATTGCTGGTTTCATTGATTTTACTGGGATGAGGCCTGTGCATGAACGAGTGATTTGAGGGCTCACCTTACCCTAAGTCATTAACCATTGCACGAAGCCATTGTGAGTTCAGAATTGACGGCATACGCTTGCAGTGTGTTCATCTTTGCTTGATGAGGTCTCGATAATGCACACGCTAAACAGCACATAGATCGAAAGACAAATTGAATATGGGTATCGATATCACTGCTTTTATCCTTGATCAACATAGCCATTGTGCTACGTCGCAAACACATATTTTTCATCTATTTCTCATAGGTCCATCAGGCTGTGTCACAGATATCTTGCATGTTGCACTCCATCATTTTGGGATAAAATTGATCGGTCCTTTAAGGTCGGACAGATATTTACTCTGGATTTGAAATCTGATGTGCCTTATTTTAGTCCTAAATTTTTTCCTTAGAAGCTGATTTCACGGATCAGAATATGTGTAAACATTTATCGGCAAGTGCATCATTAGCTACGACACTTTTTGTCCCATCGCGTACGTTTATGTGATTCATTGTCTGAAAATCATTGCAGAATAAGCAACAGAGCTGTTGAACCTAAATAATTGCCTTAGTTGACCTTGAAAGAATACATTAAGAAAAAGTATTTGACAGCGTGTCCGTAAATCCTGTCCCCTCTTGTCCATTATATATTATGGGAGTATTGAAGCCTTTGTAAAAATCACTTATCTTCAGTAAAGTGGATTTTTTCAAGCAATTTGGGAAAACAAAAACAAAGGACATGCACAAAAGTATAAGGCATTACAACAAATGGTTAGTTTAATTATACTTTTCTCCACTGAGAAAATGAGACAGATAATGAGGAAAATTTTTCTTTTCATTCAAGCCACACTTAGTACATTGAGTCTTCATTGGAACATGCGAAAGTGTCATTAATTCTGTTGAAATACTGATGCATAAATTGGATTAATCATGGATATATGTGACTGATAAGTAAAAAACATTGTAGGTGCAGTATTATATGGTGAACAACATAGCAATGTGCAGAGCAGTATGATAAACCATTCCTTCTCATTTGATTTGATTAAGTTATTACTTCCACGAGGAGTACATGCTGCTGCATATTTGTTTTTTCAAAAATCCTCTCATCAAACTCCACCTTGGACTTGGGCTTGTGCTTGTAAGGTGTGCCAAACAGCAGCAGATCCTGGTGTTTGGGAAAATTTGATGCTGTCTTGATATGACATATGTGGAGGTCTACTGCGTGGACCATTATGTATCTGTCTGTTAGTCGCTTCTTATGACAAGTATGGTTTGCAGAGGACCAGTTCCTACCTGGATTGATAAGAGGCATGTTTACACTTGCTCTTTAAAAACAAAAACAATTCCAAAAGTTGACAATTACTTGAAGACACTGAAAGACATTTTTACCACTGAAGCATTCATCTCTAGAAGAAATAATAATGGTGAAAGCTTTTAAGCCAGATGGTTTTCTCTCATCCCTGTATTTAACCTGGAATGACTATTTAACCAAAACATGTTACTGACATTGATAATTGATGTACTCATTGTACTCTATGTACATATATTCTTCTTAATGCTTATCTTTGTACTCATTAACTTGTGAACGATAAAAAAAAATAAATAAACAAAATCTTACCTGAATCTTCCTGGGTTCACTTCTCGTGTTGTCATCAGACTAGCTTCAGTCAACCCTAATACAAAATCACTATCATTTATGGGTAACCCGGGCATAGTGCCTCGTATTCATATGTTGTCATTGTTCTGGTGTTGTGGTGCTTTGACTGCTAATGTTTCATATTGAAGCAGGCATATTGTTTTCATCGGTATGAACAATGTCTGTTAGAGGTCATAACCCCAAACAGTGTATAGAATGTTTGGAGACATTATTTTCCAGTCATTCAGTGTCTTTTGTTGCACAAATAAATCACTTTTATCGGAAAACAAAGCGCTCTGAAGGCACAACATAAGTTCCGTGTTCCTTTTGAAATTTAGTTGCTCACTGTCTCTATGTACAAGCATACACACGTGAAATGAATGCACTGAGGTTAGACTCGGTGTCAGTGTTTTAAAACATAACCTTGAAAAAGAAACGTGCCAACTGACATGAGTGAGTATGGTTTTTCTCACTTTTGGCAACCATCCAGCAATATCTCGGCCAGAGTCACCAGAAATGGGCTTCATGCATTGTACTTTTTGGGGGAATTGAACCAAGGTTTTCTGAGATGAGTGAACACTTTAACCACCTGGGCCTCCACACACAAAGCCAGGCTAAATTAGAAAAAGATTGTAACATTGAAACAAGAGCCAACCTGAATATACCACAAATATGACTTAACAGCTTCTGAAATCCTGTATTTGAGATGTCATTGACCTGGACAGATAAACTCAGGTACAAAGTTGCGTGACAGGATGACTTCATGTTGATGAATTAGACTATGATTACAAGCTGGTGACTCCTGCCTGTGTGTAGAGATGTACCCAGCCACCAGTCAGACACAAGGCAGGCATAATGATATTTTCAGTACATAAACCAAATCACAAGATTGTTTTGAAATAGTTTGAAGCTGTTGCTCATCTAACTGAAACTGTTTCCAGTCCTACTTTTAAGGCATCAACATTTACAAATTTCTATAGTGAATAGCCAAAGTAACTGTCCAAAGAAAATAACTCACACTCAAATAATTCCCGAGACACATCGTCATTGTTACATGTTTCATTTGAATCAGATTAATGAGTGAGTATCGATGATATAAAGCTGGGATAGTGAATACTGGTTTGTACATTTTCACAACTAGTTAGGAGTTTTAATCACATGATTATACGGATGTTAATGATAAGAGAACAGCCCTGGTTATCTACTGAACAATGAGAGGAAAAGGCATATGCAAACCATCTGATCATGAACATAAGCAACATACAGCCCAACCATTCTGTCATGTAAACAGTGTGATATATGTTTGGAAAGACAGCTGGAATACCTCATGGCATCTGACCAAGTATTCCTTCGTTAATAAAACAACTTCTAAACCAAATATCAGTATGACTTTGCAGAAGCTGTTTGGGTTCTCCTTTCAGATTTACTGTCAGATCAGATGATTATTGATTATTCAACATATCAAAGATAAATAAACAAGTTTGTTCTTCTGTAAGCTTTTGATGTTTTGTGTGTTTAGACTGGTTTGTCTGTGTTTCAGGATCACTCCTGATCAAGCCACAGCATTTGTCCTGAACCTGACCAAAGTGATTGGCCTCAATACAACCTATGTTGATGATATTCAGTAAGTAATCAGCATCCTTGTGTAACATCTAACATACATCGACATGCATAGCTAGCACCTTCAGTTAACATCAACATTAACATCCAATAACATATGTTAATATCCATAATATTAACATCTGCATGTATATCAGCAGTTGATGTGGACATTTAACTCCCACAGGTAATGTAGATAGTTAACATTTACAATCAGTGTCTACAGTCAATGTCAAACATTAACATCACTTGATAACATCTACAGTTAACATCACTAGATAGCTTACACAGAAAGTATCACTAAATAGCATGTACAATTAACACCAGTTTCACATCTACAGTTAACATCATTAGTTTACAATTGTAAAGTTAACATTGCTAGATTACATTTATAGTTAAAATCATTCGATTGCAATACAGTTAACATCATTAGATTACATCTACAGTTAACATCATTAGAGTACATCTGCAGTTAACATAACTAGATTAAATCTGCAGTTAACATCAGTTAGATAACATCTACAGCTAACATCATTAGATTACATTTGTACAGTTCACATCACTATATTACATTTACAGTTGACATAATTAAATTACATCTACAGTTTACATTCATAGTGAATTAGAGTAAATTTAGAGTTCAGATTGTTAGATTACATTTACAGTTTACATCATCAGATAACATTTACACTTAACATCATTATATTACATCTACAGTTAACATCCTTAGATAACATTTACAGTAAATGTCCATGGTAACCTTTACTGTTTACATAAACATCGATGGTCAACAACCATGGTTATACTAATTTGCTAAGTGAATGTTTGTGTTCAGTCTGTGTTATTATTAAATTCACTTCACTTCTTTAATTGATTTGCTGATGTTCTAGTGATATACGATGATTGCATGCAACAGGTTTGAATCCCATAACAACAATTTATTTTTCCATGCAGCCCCCTTGTCACAAGAGCTTGTAGTCAGTGATGATTTTATTGCTTACTCTGTACATGGAAAACATTCTGACATTATGGTGGGATTACACTGATGAAGAGGGAAATCTATAAATATTCACGGTATCAACGTCTGCCTGGATGATAAGATCCTGAGAAAGCCAGCAGATTAGATGTTGCATTCAAACTATTAGTGCTGCTATATTTGATTCTCAACAGGAAACTGATAATTATGGCCGATGTCATGTTATTTGTGTGCCAGGAATGTCTTTGTTATCCTTCAGTGCCGGAGAGTGACATTGGGATATTTCCCTGAAGGAAGCACTGAGCTTAATTTTCTGATAAACCCTTGCAGTGATCATATTGAGAAGTCATAGAAAAACAACCACCCTGTTATTCATATGAGGTTTTGTCCAAAATTAAATTCTGTTTTCTTGGATTTCTTTGACTGAAGAGAAGAAGACTTTTCTGTTGCATTTTTCTTGATTTTGCATTTTGATCATTTTTCCAAACTGCCACAATTACAAGTAGGTCACACCGAGATCGTGTCGTTAGTCTGGTGCCAATGATTACCATTCCACATCGACACGACTTCATTGGGAAACATTTCACATCACATCAAAGCTGGACCCTATCAGGGTTGTTCACATATGGTTTCTTCTGTAACATTTGGAGTACAGGCCAACACAAAGAGATTGCCATTTGATTATATATGTAGCCTTATAGAGGCCCTAAGACATCTGTCATCATCCTTTGCCATCAACGTCGCCTTGGTCACAGAGAGGAAATGGTGCTCAAGACGCCCTTTCTATGGTCTTTTTCATTTTCACACACAGGATTCAGAAAGATCATTACTGCACTGTGGGCAGTTAATTATGGTTTTTAGAAAAGATCACACTGAAAATATCATTTTCTTTTCCCAGAAGAGCCTCCTTGGTTTCATGTTGGCGTTATTTCCTCTGACAAAACAGTTCATACCTCACTTGACTTCAATATGGACCTAGTACCTATGGTTACCTGGCTTATTACAGTCTTCAACAAAAAATTGTCTGCGTCTTATCCGGATGGTGAAATGATAGCAGTGACCGTTAGTCGTTTTCTTCAGAAGCAACCATTATTGATATTTTTGCCTTGATGGTACCTACAAAGGGTTGGTATAAAACCAAAGGAAACTACTCTGAGATTATCCATCATTAGTTGAAAGCAGACAGGCCGCGTGATCCCTGACTTTCAACCTTGGTCTGAAAGAGTTTAATTAATGAATTTGATTGTGAAAACCCTGCACGGGCGAGCCCCATTTAGCTGGCAATGAACAAAGCCATAGTAAGATTGTTTCTGTCTAGGGTAATTTCTGCAGGTAACTTAACCCTTTCATACCTTAGTGCTGGTGAGGTTTGATAATGATTCCTGGGTGTAAGGAATCATGTAATACTGTTTCTCCTTGAACATAGCGAAGAAAGTTGATTGTTAAACAAACTGATTGTGTTGCCAAAATATCCCCTCTGGTCATCCTTGTGCAGTTTTGTAAGTAGGTGAAACAGTCACTTTTGTTGATCATATAGTACAAGCAGCTTTCTGCCATGGGTTAATCTTTAAATTCGTATCTGGAATCAACTCATGGTGCTCTAGTCATGAATGTCTACTTCTCATCTGTAAAATAGTAGCAGATCAGATGCAGTATCAAAGTATACTGCCATCTATTATTTCCTGTTGGTTGAAAATGGGTATGGCTTATAATGTTACCATGGCAACTGAGTTATTAGCAGCTTTGTAATCTAGTAAGACAATTCCAGGTTAAATGTTTCATTTTGACATCACGTTATGCAGAAATGCCTTTACAGAAATCAGTTGTTCAGTGATCTTGCTCAGTTTTGTAAAATATGCAGATTAAGGTAAAATAGCCACAAATATTGAGTTATTTGTGTGGAAACAGCTAAAAATGGTTAAAGGTTAAAAAGTAATAATATAACTATGCTGTGTTATCTAACGTGACAGTTTGTGTACCTGTACATCTTACAGATCTATATTTACTGATCAAAGCAACCATCACACATACACAGACTCTCCTGCAGCGAATGCTAGTCAGTAGGGTCTCATATCAGTTATTGTTAGTGCTACATGTTTGACTGGGTAAGCTTGTGAGAAATGGGACACACTTTGGGCAGTGGGCTGACCAATACAAATTTGAAGTCACCTGAAACCGATTGAAAGTAGACATATGTTTAAAAAGAAGTTTTCTCATTGGTAATAATGACCCACTTGAGGACTTGAGGGAGTAAAAATATATTGACGAACTCAAAAAAAGTATTAATACCTAATGTGAATGACTATAGAATGTGAGTAAACACCTAGTAGCAGAATAAAACTCTTCAGTTGGTGGTATTACATTAATTGTAGAACATTCCAAATAATGGCAGTGTTTTTAAAGTATTTAGTTATGGCAGATCCATCTGTGAATTGTTCGGTGTTTGTAAATCAAACAAATGAACTTCACACAGAAAATACAATTTTATGTAAAGTTTGATTGTTACTACCACATTTGGATAATTCTTTAGTGATCTCTTGGGCCAAAGCCTGCAGCCTCAATAAGCTGAGAACTGAGTGGGAAATCCGAGGAAAGATACTGGCTTGGTGCTGCATTGTGGAAAGAGATGGTCATATTTCATGTGGTGACAGACCACAACTGTCATATTTAGTAGTGTGTCTATGATCTGTTTCCATGGATGACAGTCTGTATATAAAGATGCAAGAAGCTTTTTCTGTATGTTGCACATTTTTAATGAAAAATGTTTTCTGATCTTAGGTAATCAGCTCTGCCTATGATTGAAATGTCACATAGCTTATGTTGTGAACATGGAATGACATCCTTTCAAATAATAATCATGACATTATCTTGCTAAGGGCCATTTCAATAACAAATACTGCAAAGAATTGATTGGCCTGAACTAACCAATGAGCATGAAGCTAAGTTTGTTATTCCATATGAGCATATTTTCTCTCATATCTATTTCCCTGTGAGTAACATTCCAATGTAATCTTGTCCTCTTTCTCAGTGACAACTCCATACAGATGGGAGTTGGGTTACAAATGGTTCGAAGTAACCAATGCCTGCCCTTACATTCATGGGCTCCATACAGGTCACACACACATGGGGTATCTAGGGTAAGGTGTCAGAGGTAGAAGCTGCAGATGTCACCTACTATCCTCCAGACACCATTGCTGGATTAGCTTGGCTCAACAAAGGTTCCTGTCGCAACCCACCTTGGAAGCTACCTGGCTCCAACAAATATTCCTCTTGGAAACTACCTGGCTCCAACAAACAAACATTCCTCTTGGGGGTTCCCTGGATCTAACAGACATTACTCTTGGAAACTACCTGGCTCCAACGAACATTCCTCTTGGAAGCTTCCTGACAGCAGCAAACAAACATTCCTCTGGGAAGCTACCTGACAGCAACAAACAAACATTCCTCTTGGAAGTTACCTGGATCGAACAGACATTCCTCTTGGAAACTACCTAGATCCAACAAACAAACATTCCTCTTGGAGGTTACCTGGATTGAACAGACATTCCTCTTGGAAGCTACCTGGCTCCAACAACCATTCCTCTTGGGAGCTACCTGACAGCAACAAATAAACAAACATTCCTCTTGGAAGTTACCTTTATCTAACAGACATTCCTCTTGGAAACTACCTGGCTCCAACAAACAAACATTCCTCTTGGAGGTTATGTGTATCTAACAGACATTTTTCTTGGAAGCTACCTGGCTCCAACAACCATTCCTCTTGGAAGCTACCTGACAGCAACAAACAAACATTCCTCTTGGAAGTTACCAGGATCGAACAGACTTTCCTCTTGGAAACTACCTGGCTCCAACAAACATTCCTCTTGGAAGCTACCTGGCTCCAACAAACAAACATTCCTCTTGGAGGTTACCTGGATCTAGCAGACATTCCTCTTGGAAGTTACCTGGCTCCAACAAACATTCTTCTTGGCAGCTACCTGGCATCAACAAAGAAACATTTATCTTGGAAGTTATCTGGCTCCAACAAACAAACATTCCTCTTGGAGGTTACCTGGATCTAACAGACATTCCTCATGGAAGCTACTTGGCTCCAACAAACATTCTTCTTGGCAGCTACCTGGCTCCAACAAACGTTCTTCTTGGGAGCTACCTGACAGCACCAAACGAACATTCCTCTTGGAAGTTACCTGGATCTAACAGACATTCCTCTTGGAAGCAACCTGGCTTCAACAACATCCTTCTTGGAAGCAAGCTTTGTATCTTGACCTCCTTGTGCAGACATCCAACCCAAGTCATGGATGCCATTGGATGAAGACTTGTGTGAAGACCACTGAGATCCAGATGAGAGTGCCCAGTCACACAATTTGTGTCTGGGGATTTCCTTCTGTCCTAAGAACATGCATCTGATGAATTACTCCCACTTTATCATTTTATCAGTTAACGCACTCTGTTGTTCCTGGTCTCCTTTTCAAATTCCTGGCTGTTCAGACTGTCATGTCCCTGTCATATAGTCTGATTTCCATCGTTTTGATTCATCATTGTTTAGACTTTGAGCCAACAATACATTTCATCTACTTTGATTTGGGGGCAAAGTGTGTAATATATGTGATTCAACATGCCAGTGTTCTACAGTTTTGGATGAGGACTGACAAAGAATCAAAATGAAAACATTCTACCTATCATTTTTTTTTTGTGAAAATGTGTCCACGGACCACAGACACTGGATACTAGAGGCATTTTTTCATTTGTAACAGTGATAGCTCATTTGACCCCATTTAATAGCATCCTTTGCTGACTTCTCTCAAAACACATTGAATGATTATTGTCTCACTCACAGCATGTTTCATGTGTTCCAAACAACCATCAAAATCCTTTGCCCATCCAAGTCTGAACTACAAGGATCCAAGGACTTAGATTCAAGTACTTATGGATTGTATTTGACTGAATTCAACTCCAAGTTTCAAACCCAGTCAGATTTACTTTGTTTATGGTTAAGGGTCTATGGCTACAAGAGTTGTCCGTATCTCAGACGTCAGGTCAAGTGCATGTTTGTTCTTTGCCAATAGCTACAAATTAGCTACTTCTGATCACTGAAGTTTAGATGTTGTCGCTAATGGATACAAACTCTGTTTTCCAGCACATTGATTGCATTCTAGTTTTTTGGTCACCGTTTCCTCTTTGAATGTTGGTGTCTGTTAAAAGTGCCCATAAACATCTTACTGAACAGACAGGCTATTTTGGAACTTTAAGATATAGAAAACTGCACAGGCTTTATATTCCTCATCCTGTTCAGATTCTTCTTGTAACCTCCTTCAAAATTGCAGATGGAATCTATGCGGAGCTTCAGTGGTTTCCACTATGTATTCAGGATACTAACTCTCGGAAACTTCATTGTTCATCAAGGTAATGGCAACAGTTTTGTCCATCTGATTTGCCTCCATGACAATTTCCTGTCGCAAGTGAAGACAAAGACAACTTGTAAAGGACCAGATTTTTTCTGGTTTCAGCCATGGTTTTATCTGGTATTCCACATCCCTCCATCTAAACTGGTGTTCCACACACAATATTGCTCACATTGTATGAGGTTCTGTAGTCTTTTGTCACAGGGGTTTTTGTATACCCTTTGGACGATTGTTTTATCTCAACACTCATGATGCACTAAGTTGTATTGTTCTGAAGGTGTATGTTTATAATAGGTAGGTTAAGACGTGATGTACAGAGATAGATTAAACTGAGTTCTCCACAAACATGCATCAATGCATTTGAGATCATATTCCACCTCCTTTTAGGTCCAGATCTACTCAAGTGAACTCTTTGAGATCTTGAAGGACTTTCCTTCAGTCCATAAGTATGCTCTGTTCAGACATGGAATCAGTATAGGAGCTGACTGCCACGCTCAAAAGTCAGCGTTATGACCTATACATCAGTTCCTGAGAACAATGACAATCTTCTGTGATCTTCTATGTGTTGGGAAAACATTTTCCTCAATTCCCACAAACAATGGTGGTGGCTTTCAGAAACAAATGTGAACCAATTCTGCTTTCTCTGAATGGGCATATTTTAAGATACCTTCCCAATCTTCATCTCACCACCAGGAAATTAGCCTCTAGTGTCCATGAATGTTTCTCTTAAGCTGTTGCTAGATCTATCTTGTGGCAACCATACTGAACGTACTTGTGTTTTTTCCTTTTGGAAGAGGTTCGCGATCCCAGAATGCACATGAATAGTTTTATCTACGAGCCCATTTGATCTTTGAACCTTTCACAAAAGAGACATTATTCCAGATATCAAGAAAGCTGCCTTTTTTCACCAACAGCATTTAAAAGACAAATCAGGCTTCACTCAAGATAAAGAGTCAATGTCACAAAACACTATCTGTCTGAATTTGTGATTAAAAGTCCTGAGCTATTGGTCCTTTAGGACTCTGTCTAAACTGGACTTGTGGTAGATCATCTTCATTTTTTGTATTATATTGGATGCTGTGGTCACTATGGAACCCCACTGATTTAGTTTGGAAAGAATGCTTATGACTTGTATAAGACATTCCCTACAGTGCATCTCCAAAGTCCAGGGCCTTGATTTTTTAAGTTCTCTTAGTGCTAACTTAATGTTTATGTATGGCACTTATGATAATCTTAGCACTAACAGCGTTTCACAAATATAGGCCCCAGTCCTCCATGGTGACAAATAATTGCCAAGCTCAGGACGGTCACTGTCGAATCTGTGTCTTCTGTGTGATGAGCAAACTCTTTAACCACTACATCAGTATCACCATGAATATGTGAGTTTCTTCCCAACAGTTATAATGGATGGTACACCTATTATAATTAGCTTTGGTGTGAACTGTATGAGGTGGAGGGGATATGACATTAGATACAGGGATTGTGCTAGAGGCAGAACCTCCTTCTCCTGAAGCTCTCCTGGTAATGATGTAATGGAGGTAGAAGATTTGTGAGAAACTGTCTAACAATAGGCATCAGTTTTAAAAGTTCTAAGAATATTACCTCTATTACATCAGAAGTACTCCCTCCCACCTCCCCAATCATCTGTCTCAAGATGATAGATGTTTTCCCACCTTTGTTCATAGAAAAGTTGTAGGATAGTAGTGCTTCAGAGACAACTAGTTATGTGTAGTTGACTTTGAATGTCTAAAGAGGATGTCCATTGAAAATCAGAAAATTTGGATTTAGTGTGATTGCAGCTCAAACACAGGAATTATGTAATGCAGGTAATATGTTTAGAATTATTATCAGCGATAACCATCGATGGATTCATATCATATCATGGATACTGGTTATTTTAAAGTACCTACCAATTATGACTGATCAACAGTAGTTTCCTTTAAATACTGGCCCCTACATTGATACAGCCATCGTGTCAGCTGATTTAGATAGAGGGGGTTGTTGAGATTTGAAACTCCAAATGACCAGTAAGAATTATTTAGTTTTGGAAATCTTGTTAGAACATGCATTTTGTCATTTTTGATTGAAATCGCAAAGATGGCGGCCAGGTGACACTTTCGAATAGTGAACTTCCTTCCATGCAGGTTGTTTATACAGATATAGTCTTGATTACACATATTCTATGCAGGAGAAAGCATCAAGATATTGCCTGCTCTAAAACAAGGCAATGTCTTCATGGGGATGATCCCTCCTGTAGACAAACAGGTCGTTGCAGGAAATGTCTTTGATGAATATAGCTATGGCCATTCTTGCAAAGAGAATTAAGCCGGATAACAAAGACTTGGGCAGAGGATTAGATGCTGCTCGACCAAATATTCAGCCATCTCATTTAGCATTATATTCTCCTTATTGGCTGTAGCCTCCTTGTGAATGTGAAATGATAGAGTCAGAAACTTGTAAACTTCTCATTTGAGAACTTGAATCCCTTTGTATTAAAAGTTCTTGTTTTGTTCTTTCCATTATAGGTACATTCACATTAAATATAACATTTATACATAATGTGTTTCCTGGCAACTAAATTTATGGAAAACTAAATAAGTTTACTGTTCAATTTATTTTGACAAAGGGAGCTATTATCAACTTTATTCAAGTAATATCTTTCTGTTGACAATATTTAACTGTTTACTGAAATTCTCTCAGATACTTGTGTTTCATTATAACATAAACACTTCTTTAAAAATTATGTTAGCTGATCAGAATTGGTAGAAAATAATTTAAAACATTCCTGAATGAAAGCAACATATTATCTGAAAAAAGTATTTTAACTGAGTTTTATTAATGATTTTGCTAAGTTTGGGGAATTTCTGCTGCATTTTGATACAAGAGATGTCTGTATGACATGTATGACATGTAAAACAAATGTTGTATTAATTGACTGCATGCTATATTGACTTCTAACAAATACAAGTGTGTGATCACAATTGTTGGTAGATACAGATGGTTTGATAAATACAGAGAGAGAAGTGTGTACTTGGATGCCAAGATAGACTTCTAATTGACTTGGATGTGGTATTGTCAACAAATGCAGTATGGGCTCACTACAGAGGGTGAAATGTAATTATTATGTAGGCATCGGATGTACTGTATAATTGTATAAAGTGTGATATCTTGTTGCAGACAATTCAATTATGTTGTCTTCCTTGGCTTTGAACTCCTTGCTTCAATGGGGTAGGACTATAAATTGTGTGTGGTCTTCCTGTCCTTGAACGATGGAGTTGCGCAGAGCACAGATTGGGCACAGGGGAAGCAATCGGGAACGTTACTGGTCATTAAGCTGTTCAGGGAGGCAGTCATCGAAACAGTTTTGTTTGGATGAATTTTGGAAATTCCTTTGTTTGTAGACCAGACAATATGTTGCAGGGATATAGCATATACTTTACACAGTTATTAGAAAAATGATAATGAGATATCACAGCATCTTGAAGCTGAGAAAATAATTGCAGTCTGATGTCCTTACTGTGGTAATAATCATCACTAAACCAGCAGTGGAAAGTGAGGTGTGTTGATTACACAGACATGAAATGTCACTAAGATGTTTGAACAGTGAATCTATAAAGAAGGGTTGAACAGTTCACAGTGTATTCACCACTGTATGAACGCTGTAATATGGAATACTGTAGGGCAACATTGTTTAGTCTGGTATTGTGTTGTTTAGCATGAACATTAGCATAAAACAGAGTTTCTGAACAATAAACCAACTTTTTCGTCTGGTACTTGTGCTGCCATTTATCTGGGCATGTTTTTCCTTGGATCATGAAGGGTGCATTGTGTAGATGTAGCTATTAATGTAATTTGTCAGGGATGACAAGAAATATTCTGTCTGATGTTTTGAAACTGATACTTAGTTGTAAACCTAATTATATGTGTCATAGGTTCTCTATGTTAAATTCAAGGAGAATGTTCTCATGTTAGATTATTATGTAACTGCATATATACCGTGTATAACAATAGTCTGTAAACAGTCAAGTGTTCAACAGACTAGTAGTCAATATAAAGAGCATTGTCCCATGCGACCCAGGTTTGATGACACATGATGAACCATGTAAAAATCTCTCCACCTCATCAGTTTTGTTGCCTCTAATGACTGCTATGGTTTGCTTGGGAGCTTGAGACAGAAACAGTAGTTCTGTGTATTGAGTCAGTTGTATGTATGATGTTTTGAAATGGCTACTAAATTGTATATATTTCACAGATATTTTAACAACACAAACGCAGTATCACTAACTCTGCACTTATTGTAGAACCATCTGGATCATCAAAAAAAAAGAAGTGGTTACTATCTTCTGACACTTCATAAACTCTCATAAATCACTAGGGAGATTTAATGTGAAATTATATTTAAAATCTCTTCAACATATGAGTAAATTCAAAATATCACCCTTGGCTTATATAGTGAATCAGCATAGATACAAACTCAAATATTTCATGATTAAATACATGGATCCGCTTCCACAACAAGTCACAGTCATTGTCAAGGGAATCAGACATTCAGAATTTCTAGCACATTTTCGACGGAAGTTGTGTGCTAGGTGGATCCGTGCAGTCTTCACCATGGGACTCCATGTACAGAGATCGTACACAGAACTGCCCTCCAGGGAGAAATAAATCAAGGCAAGGCGGCAGCAAATTTTCCTCTTTATCAAACTTTATGTGCTTGGTTTGGTGTGATGATAACGCAGACGTGTCGACCAAGTGCTGCGGTTTTTATCATGGTCTGTAAAATGCATGGTGCAACTGGTTGGAAATAATTTTCTTTGAAGAAGTGTTTCCTTCAGAATGATACATATGCTTTCCATCTCAAAAGTAATTTCTTAATTTTTTTGGTCATTTTACTTTGAAGAGATTTCTTTGCTGTCAGGATTTTAACAAATGGAAAAACGTGATTGTGAAGTAGTTGTGGTTTAGTGAAACAACTGATTGCATCTTCTCCTATGTTTAAGAAATGAAGGGTTTTTCAGTTTTTATCATGTTGAAGTGTTTTGTTTCCTGGTAAGTCTACATGAGAAATGGCAGATTTGTCATACACTGATGACTCAGAGATGAATATACTCTCTAGTTAGCGGGGATGCAGTAGTCAAGTTGTGAGCAGCTGGGAAAATGTTCACTCTAGCTTTAGGTGCTATACATTAGAACACCTACGCACTCCTCCAGTTTGATGCTCCACGTTTATGTAACACCTGAAATATATCCACTCACTTCCACCACAAACACAGCCATATCCAATTCTGTTGTCTTGATCTTGACCAGACCACACTCATACCACAACATATCAATACCCGCCCAAGAAATCTGTCTCACCCTATTTGTCCCCATAAACCCACCCAAACTACTGTACTCTGTTATGTCCATCCCAACACACACCTTTATCAACACAGATGCCCCCATCAACACAAACAAAACAGACATACCCATCAAACACAGCCACCTCCATCCATCACAGACACCCCCATCCAACACAGCCACCTTCATCCAACCTAGACGTCCCAGTCAACACAGACACCTTGATCAACACAGTTACTCTCATCAACACAGACACCCCCTATCCAACACAGCCACCTCCATCCAACCCAGACACCACCATGCAACCCAGACACCCCCATCCAACACAAATATCATCAATTAACAGACATTTCCATGAACACAGGCACCTTCATCAAACACAGCTACCTCCATCCAACCCAGACACCACCATGCAACCCAGACACCCCCATCCAACACAAATATCATCAATTAACAGACATTTCCATGAACACAGGCACCTTCATCCAACACAGACACCCCCATCCAACACAGCCACCTCCATCCAACCCAGACACCACCATGCAACCCAGACACCCCCATCCAACACAAATATCATCAATTAACAGACATTTCCATGAACACAGGCACCTTCATCAAACACAGCCACCTCCATCCAACCCAGACACCACCATGCAACCCAGACACCCCCATCCAACACAAATATCATCAATTAACAGACATTTCCATGAACACAGGCACCTTCATCAAACACAGCTACCTCCATCCAACCCAGACACCACCATGCAACCCAGACACCCCCATCCAACACAAATATCATCAATTAACAGACATTTCCATGAACACAGGCACCTTCATCAAACACAGCCACCCCCATCCAACCCAGACACCACCATGCAACCCAGACACCCCCATGCAACCCAGACACCCCCATCCAACACAAATATCATCAATTAACAGACATTTCCATGAACACAGGCACCTTCATCAAACACAGCCACCTCCATCCAACCCAGACACCACCATGCAACCCAGACACCCCCATCCAACACAAATATCATCAATTAACAGACATTTCCATGAACACAGGCACCTTCATCAAACACAGACACCCCCATCCATAACAGGCACCTCCATCCAACCCAGACACCACCATGCAACCCAGACACCCCCATCCAACACAAATATCATCAATTAACAGACATTTCCATGAACACAGGCACCTTCATCAAACACAGCTACCTCCATCCAACCCAGACACCACCATGCAACCCAGACACCCCCATCCAACACAAATATCATCAATTAACAGACATTTCCATGAACACAGGCACCTTCATCCAACACAGACACCCCCATCCAACACAGCCACCTCCATCCAACCCAGACACCACCATGCAACCCAGACACCCCCATCCAACACAAATATCATCAATTAACAGACATTTCCATGAACACAGGCACCTTCATCAAACACAGCCACCTCCATCCAACCCAGACACCACCATGCAACCCAGACACCCCCATCCAACACAAATATCATCAATTAACAGACATTTCCATGAACACAGGCACCTTCATCCAACACAGCCACCTCCATCCAACCCAGACACCACCATGCAACCCAGACACCCCCATCCAACACAAATATCATCAATTAACAGACATTTCCATGAACACAGGCACCTTCATCAAACACAGACACCCCCATCCAACACAGCCACCTCCATCCAACCCAGACACCACCATGCAACCCAGACACCCCCATCCAACACAAATATCATCAATTAACAGACATTTCCATGAACACAGGCACCTTCATCAAACACAGCCACCTCCATCCAACCCAGACACCACCATGCAACCCAGACGCCCCCATCCAACACAAATATCATCAATTAACAGACATTTCCATGAACACAGGCACCTTCATCAAACACAGCCACCTCCATCCAACCCAGACACCACCATGCAACCCAGACACCCCCATCCAACACAAATATCATCAATTAACAGACATTTCCATGAACACAGGCACCTTCATCAAACACAGCTACCTCCATCCAACCCAGACACCACCATGCAACCCAGACACCCCCATCCAACACAAATATCATCAATTAACAGACATTTCCACGAACACAGGCACCTTCATCAAACACAGACACCCCCATCCATAACAGGCACCTCCATCCAACCCAGACACCACCATGCAACCCAGACACCCCCATCCAACACAAATATCATCAATTAACAGACATTTCCACGAACACAGGCACCTTCATCAAACACAGACACCCCCATCCATAACAGGCACCTCCATGCAATACAGACACCCCATCAACACATGCACCCCCATCCACCAGTCCAACTTGGTCACCTCCATCCAACCCAGTCATCTGAGTCATCAAGATCAGCTGATCAATCATTGGACACCCTCATCAACACAGACATCCCCATTAACACAGACACCCCTATCCAACACAGACACCTCAATCCAACACTGACCCCCTATCCAACACAAACATCTTCATCAACACAGACCCTCTCATTAACACAGACACCTCCATGAACACAGACACCTCCATCCAACACGGACACCCCAATCAACACATGCACCCCCATCCAGTAGAGACACCCTCACTCCAACACAATCACCCTGATCAACACAGTCACCAACACCCAAACACAGGCAGACTCTTGCTTCCAGAGATCCATACCATTGCTCCAACAACCACACCAAACCCACACAACAAACAACACCCACCCTATTCCCATCCATCCATACAAAAAGGTCACCACACAAACATCCTTCATCTTTTCAATAGACATTAAATCCATTCAGTTCACAGCTGCATGTGATGTTGAACTCTAACTTTCAAACATTACCATCTCTGTCAGGTCCCTTTCATATTCACCTTGTGGTGGCAAGAAGCTGACACAACCATGAAGTACTTTTGTTATTAATAGAAAAGGTAAACACTGTAATTGCTGTGCATCTTGTTTATCCTACTGTAATATGAAAATTGTAGTTAACAGCACTCGGCAAAGGATTTGCCTTTTATGTCAAAGAAACCTGATACCACATTAGTACAGATATCATGTGAATACCTTTCTAATTCAAGTCCTTAGAAGATGATATGATTTTGGCAGTTCAACAATTTTTTGGTTTTGAAAAAGTTGCCCTTTAATGAAACGGAGAAACGTTAATTCTTTGATGATGAGGAAAAACTGAATGACCCATTTTCAACAATTTCACGTCTTACGAAATGACTATACACCTCACACCTATAATCTTAAAATTGATAAAAATATCGCTATGGTTCTGAAACCGTAACCATGGTGTTAGGATTAGATTTTCCGGCCGTGACTCTCTAGTCTTTCATGTGCTTATTAGAAGTCCCTCACACTGCTGAAAGCGTGGTTTGAGGCAGATATTACCGAGGGAAAAGATTCCTTTGAAGGATTATGGGTAGTTTTTGCTGCTAGCGTATGGCATCTTCAAGAAGATTATTTGTACCTTGTATTAATTACTTTGACATTTGCAATCTTTGTTTGCCTAAATTGGGCTTCTCTTTAGAAAGACCAGAGTGATTGACCCCATGCAGTGCCAGGGGTAGGAATGCCATCGTGGTTTTACAAGAATATTTTCATGGGACTTTATGTCATTTGGTTTCTTACAGTTAGGAAGATTTCAAGCTGGTAATCCTCCATGTTAAATCTTTGTAGTTAATGATTTCTTACCATTTCCTCATGGGCTGAGTACAGAAGAAGTATAGCTAGTATGAGACAAATATTGACTAAGGACTACAAGTTTTCGTATTAGGAAATGAAATTAAGTATTGACAAGATTATTAATTCGTCTGTGTAATAATATGAATATCTCCCCTTTTATAACAAAATTGATTTTTATCATTTTAGGTGAAATATTGTATTTCTTACGAGAAGAAATAGTTTTATTCAAATTATCAAAATGAGCCCCTGAGCTACATTGATGATGACTGCCTTGATGAAACTTCACATGATTAAACATGTCATTTATCAACTAGCTGACATCCATTCTGAGCCAGTTTTTCATATGGATATTCATTGATGACCATTATGCATGCTTTAAAATAGTTGGTATTTCATTCAGAACACATTTAGTGCAGCATTGATGTAGTGTAAACTTGTCATCTTTAAATACAGATTAATGAGGGAGGACACAAGCAAGATGTGCCCCTGAACCAAGTGTCTGCTTGCCCTGTTCCATTTTGAGGGCATAGGGCAATGACCGTTGAATATGCTAAGAGCTAGTGCTAAACATTTTTTTTTCTGACCAAAACCATTACAGTTCATAGGATCCAGCAGTTAAGGGTTAATGTTTTGGTTAAACCTAATGACAAAATCATTTTGCTTGCATTTACTGGAAACAGATTTTCATACTGAAACAAATTGCAGGCCTCCCATAAGCTACATGACCCTAACCCCTCCCCGGTAACTGCAATACAGATATAACCTCATGGTGATCACTGTAACTGAAAACTTGGATACATCTTTTTCCAGCTTTTGGCATCATTAGACTCTGATGTCCATTGATAATGTTATTGATTTTGGTATACGAGCCATTGTGGGTGAGATTTTCTCCTGCGGCTAAACTGTTGACAGTATCTCCCCGAACTTACTTGGATGTACATAATAGTAATGGTTGGATGGGAGAGTTTTCTGTCAGAATATTTTTATGTCATGACAAATATTCTAACCTTGTGAATAAATTCTGGACATATCTGTATATTTTGCTGTTTATGTTACATGTCAGGTTAGTGGTTTTACTTACTACATAGGAAAAAGATTTTCTTACTGGCATCTTGAGAATTTTGTCTCACTTTAAGCAAATAATGACAATTTCATTTCACTCTTCAAGTCTCATGGTAACCTAATACTGTTGCTATTATTTCTTTTGGACAAGCTTTTTAAAAATTTGAAATGTATACCAATGAATTTTGTTCCTGAGATGTCAATTACCAAGATGTTTTTCAATGCTTGATTGAGTACTTGCAATAGATACCATGATTCACAGGGTATGTTATAGAGGACAATTGCAATGCTCCTTTTGTAAGAGGCACCAACAAAAATATGCAGATGCATAATGAAGAAAGAAATATGTTCCTTGAGAGGTTTTCACATAAATTTATGTCTTTGTAGAGAGAGTACAGTATGAACGCTGGCACCTGGAGCACTGAAAGAAATTTGATTCATTATGACGACTAGTTACAATGCATGGAAGATTTTTGTTGCATGTGACCATTCATTTGAATCTCTGAAAAGCTGTGTATAATAAGATATTGGTCATATCTATTTCTGATGAAAAAAATAATTTCCCAAATTCTTTAAACATGACTGACTTAACAAGAGATGACATGGAAGCTTTTGCTTGTCATTAGTGTTTACTCTTGCCTGTCGTTGTTGTAGCTGTTCTCAGACAGTTTACAACACTCAATGCCAGCCCCAATCCACCCGCATTCTAAGCTTTCATGCTTCTCTCATCCCTCGTCCAACAAGTTTCCGGTGGTCTTTGGCTTGTCATAAGACTCTTGAAGCCAGCTTTCAGGCTGGTTAATGACAATCATGCATTGACAGACCACTGTGGACTTTGTTCATCCCCAACACCTGGTCCAGCTGCTTGCTGTGACGGCCATTTTGAATTGATGCATGTTCTTAAGCTGATCTTTTGAATCCTTCAAATAGACCTCAGAATTTCAGAAATCGTTGTGGGAACATTTTTCTGAACTATTTTAGAAAATGATTAAATATCTTTATGTTATGTGCTTCCCAAACTTGTATGGATCTGGTGAATAGTAGTTGTGAAACAAATGGGTTTATATTTGATTTTTAGTAAGCCTTGTAAATCTAATTTTTTTTGCTATGCATGTTTGAATTTTCTCTCTACATGGTGTTTCATGTCAACTAGAGCATCATGACACATTATGTGATTTGTTATTATTTTGCTGAGCAATATTGTCTGTAAATATGTTGACTTTAATGAAAAGATAAACAAAGTTTAAGATAAAATGTCATTGCTGTAGGCTTTCTCTAACCTTCTACCTTAATGTTTTTAAACTTTTACATGCAAGAATATGATCTCAACTACAGATGTAGCATAATGTTTATTATTATTCTCTATTTATGAACAATGTATGCCTAATGTCAGGTGGCCAATCACCAATGCTCATTACATTACCACCTTAAGTATTGTCACAAAGTTGCACAGATCTGGCTGTGGAATATTTTGTGCTGGCATGGTGAAATGTTTAGATATATTCTTATACTAATGTGTATTGTCTCCACATGTCAGTCACAAACATAATACTCACAGACAGTTTTTGTTGCTGTAAATGTGATCTGTCCAGGGGTTGGATTATTTTAAAAAGACAAATAGGCTTGGGGAATATGTGTGTAAATTGGTCAAATCTTCACTCTTAAACAATAATACCACCAAAGCCTGGTATTTAAAAGAGGAAGTGGTGTGGTGAGATTTATGGGGAATATCGTCTGTCCACTGGTACCGCTGGCTATTTAATTGGTGTGACAAGGCATTGTTCATGACATGAACTAGGTGGAACAGACTGTGGGGGAGTTGACATTCCACTCAAATTTCCACTGTGTTGACATCTTAGCTTCTGGTGATAAAAATGATTTTTCTCTTTCATTTAAGCACCAGATAGTGTTTCAGTTCATAAGTTCATGTGTATATTTAAGTGTATAGAAAGTAACAGTACAAAGGAATGGCAGTAATGATTTTTTTCTAATAATTAAAAAAATTGGACATATTGAATATATTCTCTCATAATTTGCAGATGACACAACTATTATTCTTGATGGAACTGAGAAATCTTTATATACAACAATTTATGAACTTACTTTCTTTGCTAGGTTTTCAGGACTTAAAAGTTAACATTGAAGAAAGTAAAATTACATGGATCGGATCTAAAAAGAGATCAAAACATACACTATATAACAAATGGAACCTTGATGGGTAAAGAGATTTAATTTGCCGAGAATAGACTTTGATGTAGACTTGGATGTAATGGTAGAAAAAAACTATGATGATGAACTACGAAACAAACAGAATTTAATGAAAATCTGGTCACTCAGGACATTAACTCCTTAGGGAGAAATACAATACTGAAATCACATCTCTTGCCTAAACTGTACCATCTCTTCTCAACACTACCTAATCCAACTCAGAGTATAGTTGACCAACTGTAAAGGAACTGTTTTCAGTTTATTGACAAAATAAAGAGAGAAATGTACTGTACTCATTGAGATGGTGGAATTAAGGTGCTACCTATCTTTAAAACAGTCCAGTCCCAACAAATTTCTTGGGTAAAAGAATCTTGTTCAAGACTGAAACCTACAAAATCTTCTTTTTTTTTTCGTACATCTCTGTCCACTACCAGTAAGTTTCTTTGAAATTGGCCCAAGCCAAATAAGAGAATATGCAGACAATATGAATAATCCTTTTTGGAGCGACAAACTTGTGGCTTAGGCAGATTACACTGAAACCTTATTGGAACAATCACCATGTGTTAAGGAATTTCTGACATTTCCTTTGTGGTTCAACAGCAAACTAATTATTGGAAATCAAACACCTTTTTACTCAGATTGGTGAAAGAGAGGAGTAAGGTCAGCCATAGCTCTACTGGATAATTATGGAAAATGTTTAGATTTTAATTAATTTGTTACTAAATTTCATTGCAATACCCATTTCTTGTCTTATCAAAATATGATCAGTTGCGTTGAAGACCTACAAAAATATTATAATCTTGCTACCCGTAACTCAGACCACTTAACATTAGGATTGCTTTACTAGATTCATAAACTGTTTCATTCTGATAAGGGTAGCAAGCTGTTTATATCACACTTCTCTTGTCAAAATTCAAGAAATCAGCCTCCAATTTAAAATGGGAAACCATACTTGAATCTAACATTGATGAATCAGATTTGAGAACCTACGACATTATTCCATTTAGATGTATACAGAGTACAGAATTAAGATGCTTCCAAATGAAAGTTATTAACAATATCTTGGGCACAAACTATTATGAACATAAAATAAAAGCCAGTGACTCATCCCTTTGTACCTATGGTGAAACTTTCAATGAAACTATTTTACACCTTTCTTGGGACTGTAATTTGATAAATAGATTTTGGAAGAAAACCGAAGAGTGGCTCATGTCTGATGCTGGAATAAGAGTTAAACTTACCCCACAAATCATACTATTTGGATTAAAGGAAAATCAAAATGATCCTTTGCATATAATTTTGCTTCTTATGAAACAAACAATCTTTCATAACTGAAAATATTGAATAATACAGGACCAAAAGAATATTTTTAGAATCTGCTACCAATACTATCATGTCTCAAAATGCATAGGTTTTTACAGCCTGTTCATATGATTGATTTACAAAATTTTGGTCATCACAGCATCCTTTATTTGCCCAGTAATATACTACCTGCTTTGGATATAGTCCATATTTAACATTAAACATAAGCAAATACTGTAGAGCAATATACATGTATGTTTATAGCTGTATATACTCTGATATTAGCACCTTTACATACTGGTGAATACATATGTCGGCTTGACTTAGTACTTTGTTACTTGCACTTGTGCAACTTGTGTTAATTACAAAATTAACCTAGTTATGAGTCGAACATGCATGAGGTAAATTGTTGAGAAATCCATCCACAGTAAGTCTAACATTATAAGCATACATATGTCAGCTCCTCTTTCTCCTACACTTTGAACAGCTATGGCACCGAATCAGTGCTGTTCATAGACACTTCTCGGCTATGACAAGTGATGTAAACAAGGATCAGCTTTGTCTCTGTTGCTATGGTTTCATGGGAACTACATCACAGAAATCAGTTTATATACACTGAAACCTCTGATGTTTTAACACACTACAACTGGAATTTGGCTGGTGCAACTGTGTCTTTGTCATAGGTTGCACCTACAGGTTCAGCCCTGCAGTCTCTTGAAAATAATAAGAGCATGCAAATGATATCTAGTTTGTTAATTACAACATATAGCATGTGACCTGCGCTTTGAAAAATGTGCAACTACTACTACTAATAATAAAAAAAATCGAACAATAAATATATTTGGGTAACAGTAGTTTTTTACTTTGGCCACATAAGATCTAATTAATAATTTACCAAAAGGAAAGCTGAAAAGATGCTTTTCAGAACAGCTGTTCTGTAAATTATTGTATTTTAAGATAAAGCCTCAAAACAAGTTTTAAGTATTCTTCTTGAAAAGATGTGTTTTCAAACAAATTTGTATTCCCCCCACCCCTGAACATCATCAGTTAGTCCCCCCATCCCCTTCAGAACGTGTCTCAGTAAGCCTGTGAATGTCCTTTAGGTTTTATCAGCATGTACGGATTTTAAGTGGAACAAAATCAGTTGCACTAAAGACTACAGTGTTTGTTTTCTATTTTAAATAATTTGATTTGCTGTTTCTAATTCAGCTTGAAATGTACACTGATCCATATTGCTACATGCATATACTTTTTCCACTGTTCCTTAGTGTTCCTTCATGTAGGAATCAACAGTTGCTGACACTGACTATAAAGCATGTGCTGTGGATTACCAATTAAATAATGGGAGATTACCTGACATAACACATTATGCAATACCCCACTGGTGCTGATTTTCCAGAGAGTGAAACCGACATGAAATCGACAATAGTGTAATGACAACATGACAAATGTGACACTCCCATAGTCAACAACAATGCATGGCTCCGGCCAGGAAATGGAATCTAGCTTTGAATAGTCTGTACTCATTTGTGGAATATAATATTTTCCTCTTCATTAAGGAAATTAATTGCATAAGACTGTTCTTGTGTCTGAAATATACATAATGGTAATTGCAATGTGAGATCTGTGCTGGCGGATACGACACTACCGCTGGTGACATTTACTCTGATAGAACCGTGGCTAACGTAGGATATTGAATCCAGAAAAGATGGATTATGTGTGGGACTGATTTATGTTAATGATCTGAAGACAGGTTTCAAGGAACATGTGATTTTCTGTATTGCAATTAACTTTCAAAATCTGAAAATGGTACAGATTGCTATATTTCCAAAGGCTTGTCTCGCATGATTAAGTATTGACGTTATTTCAAGAATCTTGTTAACAACCTGTTGGGAAGTTAACTTTACAGAATTTGAATGTTTCAAATCATGGGGACAGCAATTTAAACTAGTTAATTTAATTCAGAAAAAGTAGTGTTAATTTGTTCTGCATGTTTAAAGTAGAAAGCAGCATCTCACTGATGCACCTTAAATAAATATCAGTGATCACAGACTCAATAAATATAGGATCAACTGCATGAGTCATACTTAATATATAAGTACGACTAGATGGAGAAGATCTGTAGGTGTTCCGAGGCGTCATCATTCATGTGGGATAGTGTTTTCCCATCATTGACAAACAGGTCAATGGGAGGCTTACTTCTTCCATCACACTTCATCAAGTTTCATGTTCATTTAAACGTGAGAAATACTGACAGATTAAAACAAATGTGGGGGATACACAATGGTACACTGAAAATTATGAATCCGAAATTTCTTTCAGAGTGACTGCAGGGCTTGAAATGTTTCTTCATTTTTAATTGAGAGAGAGATTTTTTAAAAATAATGTTGAACTGAAAGTTTTTTGAAATGATAAATGTACCTTGGCTGAGTGAGTGTTCTAATGTGCAGCAATATGACAGCTATGTCTCTGTGTGTGTGTGTGTGAGTGTAGTATTGTGCCAATTATGTTGAACCCAGAAGTGAGTGAGTATTATGTCAGCAATATTGCACCTGTTACAGTAACCAGTAAGTGGGAATGGACAAACCAGTGATTGATGTGCTGAGCAACTTACATTCTGGTCACACACTGTTAAGCCACAACAAACAAGTTGTCCCTCCTTCCGTGGGAGCAGTGCTAACATCAGTCACATCATGTGTATGTTTGTGATATCATTGGTGACATTGTGTACGGTTTGTGCTAACATAAGGCCCATTGAATGTGGTTTCGTATTACAATCAGTCCCATTACATATGGTTTTGTATTACCATCAGTCACATCATGTGTATTTTTGTGTTACCATTGGTCACAGTGTGTACAGTGTGTACTAACGTCAGTCACATTACATACGGTTTTGTATTACCATTGGTCACATGTACATTTTTGTGTTACCATTGGTCACATTGTGTACAGTTTGTGCTAACATCAGTCACACTTCATACAGTTTTGTATTACCTTCAGTGACATGTGCATTCTTCTGTTGCCATGGTCACACTGCATACAGTTTGTGCTAACATTAGTCACACTGCATACAGTTTGTGCTAACATCAGTCACATTGTGTACAGTTTGAGACAATGTGTCTCAAGTGCAAGTTATTATTGCAAGTTATTTACACAGATATGATGAATATCTTTTCAGGCTTGAAGATGGTAAGGTGGTGTTCAAGGTGAAGACCAACCCCTACATGAATGCATCTGATGTTGCTGATAAAGCCAGTAAGTTGCTTTGTTTTTGGCACTGATTTCATGTAGATATGATCCTAAAACTGCCATGTGAAGATCAGATATATATACTGCATGCATGTTTGTCACATCAGAGTATCCAACTATTGATCTGACTGGTAATTATGTACAACATCCAAGGTAAGAACATTTATAAACTGCTTGGAACTTTTGGGATCATTCATATTTAGCTTACCTGAATCAAAGAAAATCAGTGTTGACTCGTCATGTCCACCGGTCCAGGGGCCTGTTTCACAGAGCTCTCGTAAGCCTAAGATCTCGTAACTTTCCTCGTAACATAGGTACCCCGTATGTTACAGTGTAGGATGTTGGGATGGTACTAGGAAATATACAAGATCTTAATCATAGGACAGCTTTGCGAAATGGGCCCCTGATTTGATTCCTTACATTGGTACAGTGTGTGTCCCCTGCCATGATATTGCTAGAATATTGCTAAAGGTGATGTAAAACCATACTCACTCAAAGGAAATCAGACATAACATTGCCCAAACTCAAATGTTTTGTTGTGTGAAAGGTATCTGTGAAGTAAAAAGTATGATTCTTGTCAGGAGGCAAATGTGTTAGGATAAGAGCTTAAAATTTGTGTGATTGAAAACAATATTCCACCTGACATTGATAGTGTTGAAAGTAAGAAACACTGGAGAAGTTGTTTGTTTCTTGTATGTCTGTTAGCTTAAACATTGCTGCAAAGACAAAAGAAGCTGTTGTTGTTGTCAATACATGTGCATTCAGGTGAGTGTCAGGTGAGGGGAACTTCATTTTTAATTTATGAATGAAAATATTGGCAGAAATATTGGAGTAAATGAATGTTGATATGATAATAATGAATGTTTTGCAAGTGCATCACCACTTGCTCTTCCTTATGACCATAGCTGTTTGTACAGTAATCACTCTGGAAATCTTGATTTTCATTTTCAAACAAAACAAATGGATTGAAACAAACAGAAACAACTATGTATTGCAAGATGATTGTTAAAAATTATTGTCTGGAGTGATTTGTCAACCTTCTTGAACCATCAAAGTCAAGAATGACATCCTATGCATGTGTATAATGCTACTGTGTGTGGTGATGAAGGGAAGTGGTCGTGCATTCATATGATGTCTGTCTTTGAAACATTTGTTAATGCTTATGCTTCAAATCCAAATTGAAAATTCAGGTTCCCTTACATTTTTTTTAAGAGTATATATAGGTCAAGTCATCTTGTCAGGTGTTCGGGATAAGAGTGTCTATGTCAGTACTGACTTCCCAGTGGATGACAGCCAGGAGTCATTACTTTGCCTCACAGTTTAAGGAAGACAAACATGCATGCATGTCAATATGTCAGCTGGATGAAGGGGGAAGTATGTACTGACGTAGGGAAATGTTTAAAGGCTATAATATGATGTGAAGTATTTGTTAGTTGGTAATATGAGTTGAGAAATTCTGGCATATGATGTCTCCCTGATTGGAGTTTGTGATGAAGATGTGGTGTTATTGATAGAGGTGATGGAGGTGTAGGACGTCAGGCTGGGATGATGGAATTGATGGTGGTGACTGAGTGGTTGTGTGGTGGTGACAGAGAGGTGGAGGAGACACGGAGGTTGTGTGGTGGTGGGTAGTGGTTGGGGGAGTGATCAAGTGGTTGTGTGGTGGTTGGAATTGTGGAGGTAACTGAATGGATGTCAGGAGATGGTGTCGGTGGATGTGACAAAGTGGGTGTCTGGAAGTGGTGTTGGTGGATGTGACAAAGTGGGTGTCTGGAGGTGGTGTTGGTGGAGGTGACAAAGTGGGTGTCTGGAAGTGGTGTTGGTGGAGGTGACAAAGTGGGTGTCTAGAGGTGGTGTTGGTGGAGGTAACTGAGTGGATGTCAGGAGGTGGTGTTGGTGGAGGTGACAAAGTGGGTGTCTGGAAGTGGTGTTGGTGGAGGTGACAAAGTAGGTGTCTTTGTGGAGGTGATGGAGTGGTTGTGTGGTGGTGATGGAGTGGTTGTGTGGTGGTGATTGAGTGGTTGTGTGGGGGTGGTGGCATGGTTGTGTGGAGGAGAGTGAGTGGTTAGGTGGTGATGGAGTAGTTGTATGGTGGTGATGGAGTGGGTGTGTGGTTGTGATGGCGTGGTGTGTGTGGAGGTGGTGGAGTGGTTGTGTGGTGGAGGTGATAGAGTGGTGATGGAGTGGTTGTGTGGTAGAGTTGATGGAGTGGATGTGTGATACAGTTGATGGAGTGGATGTGTGATGGAGGTGATGGAGTTGCTGTGATACTGTGATGACAGAGTACAGCAGGATATGGTCAATTGATGACTGGGTACTGCATCACATGATCCCCTGATGACAGAGTGTAGCAGGATATGGTCAACTGATGACTGGGTACAGCAGGACATGTATAACAGATAACTGGGTACAGCAGGATATGGTCAATTGATGACTGGGTACTGCATCATATGACCCCTGATGACAGAGTACAGCAGGATATGGTCAATTGATGACTGGGTACAGCAGGACATGATCCCCTGATGACAGAGTACAGCAGGATATGGTCAATTGATGACTGGGTACAGCAGGACATGATCCCCTGATGACAGAGTACAGCAGGATATGGTCAGTTGATGACTGGGTACTGTATCACATGATCCCCTGATGACAGAGTACAGCAGGATATGGTCAATTAATGACTGGGTACTGCATCATATGACCCCCTGATGACAGAGTACAGCAGGATATGGTCAACTGATGACTGGGTACAGCAGGACATGTATAACAGATAACTGGGTATAGCAGGACATGTATAACAGATAACTGGGTACAGCAGGATCCCCTGATGAGTGTACAGCGGGACATAGTGCATCAATAATGATTGCTATTACTGTTGTATACAGAGACTGCAGGACATGATGCACTGCGGGAAAACTGGATTCAAACACAGTCAACATCCTTATGAAAACAGCATAAATCAGAAACACTTACAAACTGAGTATGTGATAGGAAAAACATTGCAAGATAAGGTTACTACTGTCCATTCTGAGGCAGATCACACAACCTCATGTGCAGCAATTATGTGTTTTGTATCCAAAGCCATACTGCTTGATGTCTCTACCTTTGCAACATTTAAAGCTTCCTTAAATAGATGTACAGTGTTTTAGTTGGACATGAATAATCTCACATCAAAAGGAATTTGTAAGACATTTAATGTAACTGATTTCTACTTTGTCAAACAGACTTTGTCAAGCAAAATTGGAAGTGCAAATACATCATATTTTGTCAATAATTCTGACATCAAAGGAATTAAGTAGAACAGAGTGAAAAACCCTCTCTTGTGTTAAATTCAACAGTAACTGGATAACCTCTGTGTCTGTGGAGGACTCTCACACTGAGCTTGACTTTATTTGTCCAAGTTTTTCCCCACACGATAGGTGGGTGGAAACACGACTCCTTTCTACAGACTACAACAACATTCATGTGTGTCTCAGATAACATTGCTCTTGGATTTAAGTTGAAATCTTATGACAGAAAATCATGATTAAGCCATTGCCATGGTAATGGCCAGGAGATGGTATCTGACTGGTGCTGTATGGGGTATTGGGTTGAGAAGTTGAAGAAGATTAAACCATGCTCTGCCTTGTGTAGTTAGAAGGCTTCCGTCACATCTCTGAGCTCTGCGCCCAGTGGATTAATACATATTTTGTAGTATTCTCATCACATGAAGCACTGATTTGTTAACTTTTCAAATGTTGTTTTTGCAGGTCATTCTTAGCGGATATTGACATATGTTGTATTTTAGATCAAACTGATGTCTTATCAACTTCATGACCTTGTAAGTGGTTTGCTTCCAAACATAGATGTTGTCTCATGTTGCTAAAATACTGGTGTGCAATTTTGCTCATATCTTCTTTCTTGTTTTCATCTTGTAAGAAGAAGATGAAAGAAGGACTAAGAAGAAAAATCTTGATTACCCTCAACGGGAATTTGCTTTACATCATCACAGAGCACACATATGAATATGGGATAAACAAGCACAGTTCTAACAGGCAAATGTAAAATATATTATTAAACATAAATTAAAAATGTACAAGTAAAATAGTTGTGATAAATATAACAACAACAGTATTCATATACAGATAAACATAAGATTTGTATGTAAATATATCATTTATTGTTGAAAAGCCAATAATGTACGGGATGAACAATTTTAGGGTTCTATTTAATTTAAATTTTGGAATTTGGAAACGTGCCAGAAGGTGAAGGTCATGATCAATTTTCAGTTTTCTTTAATGTGTGAGGAATCATGTAAAATATTATTTTCGTCAAACTCTTTCCTCATACATGTAAGTCAAAGGGCCACAATCCATATTTGTGACTTTACTGTTTAATCTGACAATTTTGTTGAGTTTGTTAAGGCGCTGTGGATAAAACCTCGCTGAAACAGTGAAAGAATAGTTTTGTCAACATTTAAGGAGCAGAGGAGCAGAAAAACATATGATGTTGACTGTTTTTGCATAAACCATCTGTATTATAATTTCAGTTCAATTTGTCATCAAGTATTGCTCCCAGATATTTGTAGTTGACAATATCAACATCTGAATAATGGACAGTGACTGGTAAATGCACGAGTATACATACTTTATTACATTTATGTTATTGATGATTCGTGAATGCATGTGCAGTAATGCGTAGGCGAATATTTGGAATCGTGATAAATTAATGACGATGGTGAACATGGAGAGCCGGAATAACGATGTTATGGTGTGACAGAATAAGGTCAGTTTGAGCATGAAGGTCAAGTCCCTTCTTGCTCGCCATTTGATACTTTCATATTCGAACAATTTCACAACAAAAGTATTCCTTGATGAGAGTATAATAGTTCAGAAGGCAAAAGCAATTGATCTTAACATAGTTAAAGGACCTCCTATTTCATATACGATAATGTTTGCACCTAGACGATAGAGTTGATGATATTGTGCTGAGGAGAAATATTAGATATTTTGATAAAAAGATGTTACTCTATAGCAACTGAATTTCTGTCATTAAGGAATGAAGAAGCCTAAGGGAAAATTTACCTAGGAATTGCTGATTTTGTTCCGGTATCCACAAGAAAATATTTTGAAGAAGCTATTACTGAAAGTGTCTGGATATGAAGTAAAATGTTGGACAAATGATGTACAGTGGCCTGAGGAAAAGGAAACTAAAACAAGAGTTTGTCAGAATTCCCCGAAGGTGCAGGTATTATCATGAGCAATAAAATGAAAACAAAAAAAAAGTGAATCTTGTTACATTAATACCAGTCTTTCTCAAAATTATTGATGGCATTTGAAGGGGCATGATTTGATCTACTGACAAAGATAGAAATGGTGAAAGCTTGTCTGTGAATTGCTTCTGTGTTAAAGGTGTGAGGAATGACATTACTCTCAGTTGTGTGGAGATATATTCCTGAGATATCCGGCTAGCTTCAGTACCTGTGATTAGTGGGGTGACATTTGTATAATGAGGTGGCCTGCATTGTACAAGTGGGTGTGTTGGTCAAAAGTGCTTGTCACATTGATTAAGTATTGCAGTATTACCTGCTGCAGTTGAGAAAAGTGTGTGATTGTTTAATGGATACAGTGTTGACCTTTGTCACACTCCTTGTGTTTTATATTGTATTTACAGGAGCCTTAGACTTATTGGTACCTGGTTGTGAAGAGTATGTAAAGGCAGATCTTGTTGAAATACAGAAACAAACAAACTGAAGTGTTTATCAGCAATAGATTCCTCCTCCAGTGTCTTCAGCCAGCCCTGGCCATTCAAGGAGGAATCACTTGCTTTATGAACTTTGTTGTTGAGTTAAAACAAAATTCATTCACTCTGAAGCACCTTTTCTTCTTATCAAACATTATCATCAGACCAAACATGACATAGCAACCATGGTCAAACATTACTATCTGCCAACACGTAGGAGGAGAAACCATGCTGGAACATCACCATCTGACCATGCCAGGCAGCTGCAACCAGGATTGAACAATACCATCTGACCATGGTAGGCAGCTGCAACCATGGTGGAACATCACCGTCCGACCATGGTAGGCAGCTGCAACCAGGATTGAACAATACCATCTGACTATGGTAGGTAGCTGTAACCAGGATGGTACATCACCATCTGACAAGCATGACAGCAGCAACCATGGTCAAACATTACCATCTGAACAATTTAGGCAGCAGCTATCATGGTGGAACATTACCATGTGACCTAGGAAAGCAGCAGCTTTCAAGGTGGAACGGTACTATCTGAATGCAATGGTTGTAGCATTTAGAGGAGCTGTCTCACAGCCACTCTAACTCATGCTTCAATTATTAAAGAAGAAAATCATAGGCAATAAAGACCAACCATTGAAATGTATTAGCCCAATTACAAAAATGTAGATTTGAAATCAGTATTGCACTTGAGTGATTTAGCAATTTGAAACAAATTTCCCACAAAGCATTTGACTTCCTAGAATGCATGGCCAGAGGAATTTCTGTAATGAGATGAGATGTGAGGCAGGAAAAGCCCAGGGAATGCATGGCCACTGTTTGTGCAGGGGAAAGAGTGGGTATGAGGAAAGTCAATTTGGCCATGTAGACATGTCCTCCCATCTGTCTATGTGACAGGGTGTGGAGAAACAGTGGGAGACCATGGCACTACCGGGGAAGGCGACAGCTCACAGATTCCACCAGTTCTCTTCTTCTTTGTTGCATTCGTCACCCCAAGCAATTGTGGAGTGTTAATTAAGCTGCATATTCTTTCCTTCTATGTATGCTTGTTGCCATGGCAGAGGATCTTACCGTTTCCACTGCTGCGTCTGCCTCCCAGCTCTCACCATTCTCCTCATTACTCCACATTAAGGGTTTCGCGCGCCCGCAAAGCTTTTTTGTGCCATGGCAATGCAGTACTTTTGACTTCTAAAGATAGCCCACACACAGCCAGAGAGAGACTTTGACCATTCTCAAGGAACTTTTTAGATTTCCTCAACCTTGGTGCAGGCTTTGTTGAAAATGCTTTTTTGACGTAAACATGTTTAGTGACAGTTGCGATGCCACCATTTTGTGACATTTGTATCCAGCCTATGATGTAGGATTTTGTTGTGTGCTTCGGGGCTGGGGATTATGTTGTTCTCATGGCAATGCTCATGGTGACATTTAACATGCTTCTAAGATGATGATGTTTCGTAATGTGTTGAAAACTGTTGCTGACAACACACTTTCATAATGTCAAAAATCAGACCTCGTCCCTGCATAAGCTATAAAAAAACCCAAAACAATACCACCATATTTGGTAGTCCAGTTCTCTTGTGTGCAAGCTTATGCACAGCAAGAAGCCATAGTATCCTATCATTAATTACTTCCAAATTGAAAGATGAATAAACTATACAATTCTAGTAACATCTTTTTCAGATTTTGCTGAAACTATTTCAGTGTTGGATGAGTCAGTGTTTTGAAGAATGTTTTGTAGCACATTGTGTATTTGAGACTAACTGTTTGGAACAGTACACATTTATGAAAAAAGATCAACAGATAAGCTAAAGAAATCCAGTTTTATGTTTTACATCATGAATACACTTTTTGTTTGTGTTAGCCAAACTTATGTTCAATGCAGCTTCTCTGGATACAGGTGTTTTAGGAATGTTGGCGAGGTCGTTCACCCAAGCCGGCTGTATCCGTGTAGCCCAATAAGGAGGAATAAATTATGCCTGGCCAGATACTCGCCACATAAGGGTTTCCTCTTATCTCACGAAGCTTTCACTCATATCAAAACAGTCAGGATTATTTGAAATATAGATATTTGAAGAAGGTGCATATTATGTGCTGCAATTCAGTTCACAATTTCAACACTTTTTGTGCTTCCTCAGGATATTGTCTTTGAAAAGAAAGTGTTGTATTTTTGTTAAACAGGAGTTAGATATTTGCTGGCAGAGTAATAAAAATATATTTCAGGAAGTGCGATGTGGCAATATTGTTTATGTAGAATGAGTGGATGAAGAGCTGTGGATGTTTTTGTGAAGCTGTGCACCTAAATTAATTTCTGTAATGGTGGACAAGTATTTCACTTTGAA